>NC_136413.1:96637500-97290000 GCF_051521515.1 Lactuca serriola | reverse complement strand
TGGGCCGTAAACTCCTCTTCATGGGGAGTAAACTCATTTTTGTGTGTTAAAAATGCCCTTAAACACACCAATGGCCTTAGATTAAATTCTAGAATTGACCAACAACAAGCTAGGGACCTTAAATGCAATTAAAACAACTCCATAAGCAGTTTACGGCCGTAAACCACTCATGGAAGGGTACCTGGGCCGTAAACTCCCAGAAAGGGGTTATTTGGTGCCCTAAACTCCCCATTTGACTTGGAAAAATGCTTAGGAATTTACCCACTACCACCTAAGCCCTTAAAACACCAAAAGAAAGAGAGGGTACAGGAGCTTATGGTTGTAAGCTCCCTTGCTTATGGCCGTAAACTCCTCAAAGGGGCCATTTCATGCTTTAAACTCATTCACACTTTATGGTTTTGGACTTAGAATAATTCCATGAGCAAGTAGAAGCCTTAAAACACCCTAGAACCCATCACCATGAGTTTACGGCCGTAAACTCAGAGTGAGTAGTCCCTGGGCCGTAAACATGGTGTTAGGGGTTTACTCTTGGAGAGTAAACTCCATTCCTTAGCCATACACACCTTTAGACGCTACCCGGGGACACCCAAACACTTATCCAAAGTGCTTTCCGCTCCTGTGAGCGTGTATATTTGTTTAATTAGTATTAAATATACTAATTGTATGTGAACATATGTTATCATATGTTAAATAAGTCATTGTGTGTGTTCAAGTCCTTGCGTGACACCGAACGCCCAAACGGCACCTTCGTCGGACCTACTTACACCACGTGAGTTCATACCCCTGAATGAACCTTTTAAATGTTTTTACATGTTTTATTGGGGGGAATACAAGTTAAACATGCCAGTTATCATATCAATCACATGTGATTGATAACCCGCATGCTCAAGATTTTACCACACTGTACACTGTTTTACCGAGTAGGACACTATAATGGTTTTCAAAAAGGTTTTTCGTTTGTTTCAAAACTGTTATTTATACTGCTTGATTTAAAACTCACTTTAAACTGGTTTATAAAGGTTTTACAAGATTTTAATCAAAGTTCTCTTTCACAACGTATACTTTTACTTGTTTGTTACTGCTGCTTCGCTTTTACTTATTTAAAACTCCTACTTGATAACACATTTCCTTCGTGATACGCTTATACCGGATTTTTGTCTCTATATCGCTTATACTTGTAGCCTCTTATACTTGATAGACGCTCTTACTTCACTTATCGTCGTCTCCACTTCATGATACACTTACACTTGGTACACTTATACTTCACGATTCGATTATCCCACTCTGTACGCTTATACTTCACGACTCGGATGTTCCACTGTACGCTTATACTTCACGACTCGGATGTTCCACTGTACGCTTACACTTCACGACTCGGATGTTCCACTGTACGCTTATACTTCACGACTCGGATATTTCACTATACACTTATACTTCACAAGTCGGTTATTCCACACTGTACACTTGTACTTCATGATATGATTCCACTTGATACACACTCAAGCGTAGTTAGATATATGTCTGTGCTTGTATAGATGCATATAAATAATAATTGAAGGACTTAGGAAGGCTTGTCCGCCCTATTTCCTTTTCTTCGTTGAGATGTGGTCTGGTGGGATCGGATGTCCATCCGAAGGTCGTTTGATTCATTAGTTATATATTATGTACACAAGCATAGACATACGGGTTTTCTTCAGTCAATTTAGTTAAGAGTCTCTACCTCTAGGTCAGCACTTACATTAGAAACCCACTACCCACTGTTTGGAAGTCATTACCTACTATTTGGGATGCATCTTCGGGACACGGCCTTCTCCGTCATCTAGTTGGTAACCAGAGTCTCCTGTAGGGAGAGCGGACATTGTGTGTATAGATCTATACGGGATTGACACCCCCGCATCCTGACTGCTAGCTACAGTCCACGGCTCACCAAGCCAAGGGGTGACAAATGTCACATTATATAGACGCTTGTAGGGCGTCTGGTACTCTAGTGTCGGTTAGTATGGTTACGAGTATCCCGGGTAACCTTATAATTCATGGCCTTAAGGTAACAGTATTCACCGGCAATCTACACTGTATGCTGCTAACTCATTTTCAGAGTCTATGCAAGATGTATCTTTCATTTGATACTGTCTGCGGTCTGTATTCTTTGTTTTGACCTTGCAAGATGTATCTTTCATTTGATACTGTCTGCGGTCTATATTCTCTGTTTTGACCTTGCAAGATGTATCTTTCATTTGATACTGTCTGCGGTTTGTAATCACTGTTTTAGACCTTACCAGTTGTACCTCTCATTTGGTACCTCCTGGGGTCTGTGTCTTCTTTAGTTAGACTGAACCAGGCATGTCGTTCGTTCGATACCCTCCTAGGGTCTATGATTCCTTGCCTTAGTCAGCAGTCCTCACTGCTGAGGCGTATGTTATTCCCTGATGTCGTTGTTTTCTTTAATAATCAAATTCCATATCTTGATAATGATAGCAATTTAGGGAAAACTACTTTTTATCACATAACACTGACCAGTCTTGGTAGAAGGCTACTTTATTTAAAGAAAATATAGGATTTTCTGGAAAGAACTCTAATACACTGAAATCTTTTAAACTACTTCATTATAAGGTTATTTGAATAAAATGTCACTAAATACTTATGAACTCACCAGCATTGTAAAAATGCTGATACTCGCTTTTCAAATAACTTGTATTCTTAGGTTAGCATTAGACAGGTACATCCCCGGAGCAGTTGATGAAGATGGCTTAGTGCCTCGCTGTACTTACATATATATGTTTGTATTTCTTGTATTACTTTGGTGTTTTGTAATGTAACCATGTAGAACTATTACTATTAATGCAATGTTTTGTTTTACTTTGATTACTATAATGCATGTGTTGTGATACTTGACATGACGTCATCCACCCAGAACGTTTCCGCCATTCTGGTTTTGGGGTGTGACAGATTGTTATCAGAGCATTGTTTATAGTGAGCTAAGTATATCAATTCATAAAAGATATACAACCTATAAACACAAAGGGATAAAACACTCTGACCAAGAATTATACTTTAAAATATAACCATATTTTACCAAAGTATAACAACATCCAGAATCTAAACACTCGAACACAAGTATCACAAGAAGAACAATAATAAAAGTCTTCGGATGTTGAGCATTACCGTCAAACCTGGGCAGTTATGTAATCATAAGTTGGGATAAATGTAACCTGATCAACTACATTTATCCGAGATGCAATGAACGTGTGCTTGGGAGTGATAGTAGTGTACAACAGGTCTGAAACTTACCAACTAGGAATGCTAGAGCCAAACATAAAGTTAAAATACTATAGGAGTATTTTAGAACACTAAAAGATCCACACTAATCCAAGAATGAAACTCAGAAGATAAGAAACAAACAAGAATTAAAATACCATAGGGGTATTTTAGAATCCATAAACAACCTTGCGTGAATAACTAAAAAGATCCTTATTGATATACCTACAACTACAGAGGGTGTACTCCCAAGGTTATATATAATATGGATCCCATAGGCTAAGAATGTGTGGTTTCGCTCTATTTCCTTTTCCTCGTTGGGATGTGGTTCTAGAGTAGTATCACATATTCGAAGGCCTATCGGATCTAAGCTATATATGATTTGTATACCCTGTGTAATCGTAGCAGGACTCGATATGGATCATCCAGTGAAATGTTAATAATCTCTTAGGATTCTTTAGACATTTCCATTCTCGCACGAACCCTGTAGACAACCCTATCCACTTCAGTGCTCGGCAGATGAGTTGATACAGACCTAGAGAAGGTTCATTGAGAAGATTTCCTGTTTGGAAATAAATAAACTGGGTCGAGACTATTGAATTCACCAGGTGCCTATATTCTTTTAGGGACATCGGTGAGGAAATCCGCCTAAACTTCGGAGATTCCCATTCATCCATCATGAAGTGGTGACACCCAGAGTCGGAAATCGGAAGGAAGGCGGAGTGGAAATTCAATATGTCCATACGAGAAGGGAACCCTAGGAAGCCACCTGAAGGAAACCAACGCCGATTCCAATCAAAGATACGAGGCAGACCGAGGGAGCCAGTACATGGAACCCGGGAATTGTCTTCCCCTCGTGATTCATCACGCTAATACACCCATAAAATAATACAATTTAGTGAGTTAGTGGTTACACTACTCACACTATGTGTTAGGTAAATCGTCGTTTCCCGTTGCCAGATACACGATTAGGGCAGATCCTTGCATCTCTATTTGAGAGAATTTTAGCCATTTGCCCTTGTGAGCCTCTCTTTCCGCAGTTTTGTTCCGAACCGTTCTCAAATCTCTCCAAGTCGGAGATTGAAACCTTTCCCAGTACAAAGGTAACTTAGTAGGAACGACTATCATCATATGGCCTTTTTCCGATACTCATACACCCACTTCAATTACCAGGACTACATCATAGGGATGTAGGTCGACACTCAGACGACCAGTACCCAAGGCACGGGAAAATTTATGCCTAATACGTTCAGGACAGAAATGTCCAGGGTTAACCATCGTCTCTCATTACCTTGTATTCCTTTCCGTGTAGGAAAACCATCCCACCGAAGGAGCGTAACCAATCCACAAGCAAGAAACCTACTCTCTTATTTGATGAAGCTACATTCCAAGTTGCAGTCTCAGCAGCCGTAGCAACTATCATGGCTCACTTGAATTCTAACACCGCCAATGTTAGCAAGGGCCCTGTCGGGATTTCCAATCCCGACAATGGACAGCAGCAACCAACACTTCCATACTCAGCCACCCAAGAACCTCCACTGAACCCACTAAAGAGAAAACTCAAGATAGAGGAGGGAAGTACCTCGGCTCAAGGACCTTCCGATGGGCAACGAGCTGAGGCAGTCTATACCCCTGTCAATCCTTCCCTCCCGACTCCAAGAAGACCGTACCTAGGAGACCTTCCCTACTGCAGCAAGTGCAGCTACCATCATCATGGTGCCTGCCGGGAACTCTATTGTGCTAGGTGCCACATGTTGGGGCATACCGCTCGCGTCTGTAGAACCCTGGTTGAGTTCATTACATCAACCACCAATGTGGCGACCCGCACAGTTTGCCACATATGTGGTGAAATGGGAAACTTCAAGAAGGACTACCCAACCGAAGGAAAGACAAAGACACAGGAGGAGCCTAACTCTACTGCTTAGGGAGAAGCATCAAGACACTCGTTAGATTTTGGTACGTCTCTCGATCTCAGATAACTAAACTAAATACATTAAAAGATTAATTCAAAATGTAAATTCTCCCCAGTAAGGCGAAAGTCGCAGCACTGTTATAAGATTTAAAAATTCATCAGGTAAAACTATAATGGCTAAACATATACGTTACGACCATGTATATTTAAGATGGACAGACCTAGAGTGAGCGAATGCCGCCTCATTTCCAGTTCCTCGTTTGGTTGTAGATTTAGGGCGGGTTCGCTCAGTCAACAGTCCTCCCCACCTTAAATATACATGACTAGTATATGTGAGACGATTATAGAAATGCCTCTTGAGAATCCATTCATGAAAAGATACTCTACTTAGAAACACTTAGAACTCTCTATAGTTGTGCGTCAACTCTATCGGTCCAAGTATCCGCGGTAGTGATACATAGGACGAATCCTAAGACGCCTACAACTGGTGTGCCTGTTCGGCACATGACTCTATCGATCTTCACTTTATATCATGTCGGAGTGTGCCAACTTCGACGACTCTATTGATCATGGTTTGACTTCGTGCAACCATGTGTTCATCCTTAGTGTTGTGTAAAAAGAACTTTCTCCATATCCATGTCGGCAAATAAAGGTTCTCCCGAACCTAAAACCTAACACAAATAATCTAACCTAATGCGATCCGTCAATCGTCCCTCTTATCTCAAACCTTCCGAAGTAACCAAGAGAGGGTACCACGTGCCGTCGATCGACCCCTCGTAGTCAGATGAACACCGAAGTGAACGACATTGCAGATACTCCAGAAGACAACAACCATCCAAAGCGTACTTCATAGTTTCCCCAAAAAGACCCTTCGCACCTCGCACGTCAGGTTCGTAAGCATAGAGATTAGAACTCATAAGGAATGACGACCATAACAAGGTATATGCGTAAAGGTGGTATACAATTGAGATCAAAAAGATTTAAGGTGTGTGTTTCCTCCCTATTCCCTGTTCCTCATTGGGTTATGGGTTTGGGGTGGAGTCGCACAGCTGAACATCCTGCCGACCTCAATTATATACTGCTTGCATACACCCGGTATTTGTAGTTAGGCTAAGCATGAGCTCTACCACGAACCTCTTATAAAATCCCTTCACCCTATTCCATAACATAGGAGCCGGAATCAAGATAATCACTGCGGGTTGAGCTAGTAAAGTTCCGAGTGATGAGACCCTATACCCACAAGATTTGACCTAGACCGAGAAAACTCAGAACCTTTGGAAGAGTAGTTGCAGAAGATATTCGCACTACTCAGGAACCTCGTCCACCCAGTTATAGACAAGTGGTGCTTATCATCCTCCACCCTCTCGCAAGGAGGAAATCGTCGTCGCCCGATAGACGAAGAATCACACTTTCCGAAGTAAACACTAGATTACCGAGAACCACAGGATAACCTTCGCAGCCAAGCATACTTGATCAAAGAACGAAAGTAGTTGCATTAAGCCTCATGACCCTGATCCCGAAGAGGTTATAAACTTGACACCAGTCCTGGTGTTAGTCGAAGGGTTATGCAGGAGCATACACTTTCCACGCTAGAATAAACCACAGTCTTAGAGATTCATTGGACTATTAGGTGTTCCACGAATACTATCTCACGTAGAGATAGTAGAACCACCTCCCGAGATAGTCCAACACTCATCTGGTGAAACCTTATATTCTCGACCTCCAGGGTTTCCACATCTCAAGCTTCGTTAGTGCAGATTCCTTTTGCACAAGCTTGAGATAGACACTCTACAGCAAACCGATAACCATAGTCACGCAACCCACTCGACGATCTAAAAAGTCTCTATCAGCCAGTTGACAGAAAACACGAAACCAAAGACCACTCGAGATTCCTAAGAACCAACCTGAAGAAATACACACACAGTACGAGTGAGAACATTGGGAACTTCGGAATGGCGATCACGCCAGTGATGATCTTGCCATAGAAGTACACTATGTTCTGAGTACTGAAAAGCTCTACCATTCTGAGAGCTTAGGACCATATGAGAATTCTCATGGAGATTTGGTCCAACCCTATTCAGGCCGCTACTACCTTCGGATATACCACAAGATTCACACCTGGTCGATCCACTTCTTAGACTTGATATGTGATTTCCCGACAACACTCTTCGTGCCTCACTCATCTTGATAGAATCCATTGAGAACTCTAACCCTGTAGATACACCAATTGGAACCCACTAGCTACACGAGACGGAATCCGCATCCCGTACGTGAAGGTCTGTCGAAATGACAAACATAGACTAGAGTTCGCTTGAGAATGCGAGGACAACCATATAGGAAGTACTCTCTTACCTCTACTTGGCCATTCATACCTACTTCCTTGCCTAGACCTGAATTTTGGGACGAAATTCCCTCTAACGGGGGGATGATGTGACAACCCAAAGTTTATTCCGTTAGATTACCCCGTTACCGTTAACGGAATATTCCACTGTATAAAGGTTCCGTTAATAAGAGGTCGTTAAATAAATAAATGTTTTATTTGTTTATGTTTTTATGTCGTTATAGTCGTAATAAGGTAAATGAAAACACTTAAATTACATTTCCAAAGTAATTTAGAAAAAGTTAGTTTTTATTATTACGACCACTAAATCGGGTGCGACCAAAAGCCCCGTATAACGACAGTATCGGGTAGAATCCCACTAAGCCCCAACTCCAACCCCTATATAAGGGTGAGTGGAGTCCATTGGAGACTTTTTACACTCTCCCCTCTCTCTCTATACAACTTAAATTCGAGCCAAAAATCGTCCGTTTCAAGCCCCAAACGAGTAGGTAAACTATCCTAACTCGTTGTATAACTTATCTAGCGTACAAATTCGAGTTTAAAACATAAGATAGGGACATAATCATGAGTTTACGGCCCAAGAACACTCTTGGGCCGTGAACACCAATTAATGGGGTTTTTAAGCCCCAAACCCCCTCTAAATTGTCCCTAAGGCTTAGATATGACTTGTAGGCTTATGGAATCGGGTTTAGAACACCTTGAACTAGAATTTGGAAGAGTAAACAAGAGTTTACTGCCCAAGAACATGCTTGGGCCGTAAACTCCTCTTCATGGGGAGTAAACTCATTTTTGTGTGTTAAAAATGCCCTTAAACACACCAATGGCCTTAGATTAAATTCTAGAATTGACCAACAACAAGCTAGGGACCTTAAATGCAATTAAAACAACTCCATAAGCAGTTTACGGCCGTAAACCACTCATGGAAGGGTACCTGGGCTGTAAACTCCCAGAAAGGGGTTATTTGGTGCCCTAAACTCCCCATTTGACTTGGAAAAATGCTTAGGAATTTACCCACTACCACCTAAGCCCTTAAAACACCAAAAGAAAGAGGGTACAGGAGCTTATGGTTGTAAGCTCCCTTGCTTATGGCCGTAAACTCCTCAAAGGGGCCATTTCATGCTTTAAACTCATTCACACTTTATGGTTTTGGACTTAGAATAATTCCATGAGCAAGTAGAAGCCTTAAAACACCCTAGAACCCATCACCATGAGTTTACGGCCGTAAACTCAGAGTGAGTAGTCCCTGGGCCGTAAACGTGGTGTTAGGGGTTTACTCTTGGAGAGTAAACTCCATTCCTTAGCCATACACACCTTTAGACGCTACCCGGGGACACCCAAACACTTATCCAAAGTGCTTTCTGCTCCTGTGAGCGTGTATATTTGTTTAATTAGTATTAAATATACTAATTGTATGTGAACATATGTTATCATATGTTAAATAAGTCATTGTGTGTGTTCAAGTCCTTGCGTGACACCGAACGCCCAAACGGCACCTTCGTCGGACCTACGTACACCACGTGAGTTCATACCCCTGAATGAACCTTTTAAATGTTTTTACATGTTTTATTGGGGGGAATACAAGTTAAACATGCCAGTTATCATATCAATCACATGTGATTGATAATCCGCATACTCAAGATTTTACCACACTATACACTGTTTTACCGAGTAGGACACTATAATGGTTTTCAAAAAGGTTTTTCGTTTGTTTCAAGACTCTTATTTATACTGCTTGATTTAAAACTCACTTTAAACTGGTTTATTTAGGTTTTACAAGATTTTAATCAAAGTTCTCTTTCACAACGTATGCTTTTACTTGTTTGTTATTGCTGCTTCGCTTTTACTTATTTAAAACTCCTACTTGATAACGCATTTCCTTCGTGATACGCTTATACCGGTTTTTTGTCTCTATATCGCTTATACTTGTAGCCTCTTATACTTCATAGACGCTCTTACTTCACTTATCATCGTCTCCACTTCGTGATACACTTACACTTGGTACACTTATACTTCACGATTCGATTATCCCACTCTGTACGCTTCTAATTCACGACTCGAATGTTCCACTGTACGCTTATACTTCACGACTCAGATGTTCCACTGTACGCTTATACTTCACGACTCGGATGTTCTACTGTACGCTTATACTTCACGACTCGGATATTTCACTATACACTTATACTTCACAAGTCGGTTATTCCACACTGTACACTTGTACTTCATGATATGATTCCACTTGATACACACTCAAGCGTAGTTAGATATATGTCTGTGCTTGTATAGATGCATATAAATAATAATTGAAGGACTTAGGAAGGCTTGTCCGCCCTATTTCCTTTTCTTCATTGAGATGTGGTCTGGTGGGATCGGATGTCCATCCGAAGGTCGTTTGATTCATTAGTTATATATTATGTACACAAGCATAGACATACGGGTTTTCTTCAGTCAATTTAGTTAAGAGTCTCTACCTCTAGGTCAGCACTTACATTAGAAACCCACTACCCACTGTTTGGAAGTCATTACCTACTATTTGGGATGCATCTTCGGGACACGGCCTTCTCCGTCATCTAGTTGGTAACCAGAGTCTCCTGTAGGGAGAGCGGACATTGTGTGTATAGATCTATACGGGATTGACACCCCCGCATCCTGACTGCTAGCTAGAGTCCACGGCTCACCAAGCCAAGGGGTGACAAATGTCACATTATATAGACGCTTGTAGGGCGTCTGGTACTCTAGTGTCGGTTAGTATGGTTATGGGTATCCCAGGTTACCTTATAATTCATGGCCTTAAGGTAACAGTATTCACCGGCAATCTACACTGTATGCTGCTAACTCATTTTCAGAGTCGCACTGTTTTGACCTTGCAAGATGTATCTTTCATTTGATACTGTCTGCGGTCTGTATTCTCTGTTTTGACCTTGCAAGATGTATCTTTCATTTGATACTGTCTGCAGTCTGTATTCTCTATTTTGACCTTGCAAGATGTATCTTTCATTTAATATTGTCTGCGGTCTGTAATCACTGTTTAAGACCTTACCAGTTGTACCTTTCATTTGGTACCTCCTGGGGTCTGTGTCTTCTTTAGTTAGACTGAACCAGACGTGTCGTTCGTTCGATACCCTCCTGGGGTCTATGATTCCTTGCCCTAGTCAGCAGTCCTCACTGCTGAGGCGTATGTTATTCCCTGATGTCGTTGTTTTCTTTAATAATCAAATTCAATATCATGATAATGATAGCAATTTAGGGAAAACTACTTTTTATCACATAACACTGACCAGTCTTGATAGAAGGCTACTTTATTTAAAGAAAATATAGGATTTTCTTGAAAGAACTCTTATACACTGAAATCTTTTAAACTACTTCATTATAAGGTTATTTGAATAAAATGTCACTAAATACTTATGAACTCACCAGCATTGTAAAAATGTTGATACTCGCTTTTCAAATAACTTGTATTCGCAGGTTAGCATTAGACAGGTACATCCCCGGAGCAGTTGATGAAGATGGCTTAGTGCCTCGCTGTACTTACATATATCTGTCTGTATTTCTTGTATTACCTTGGTGTTTTGTAATGTAACCATGTAGAACTATTACTATTAATGCAATGTTTTGTTGTACTTTGATTACTATAATGCATGTGTTGTGATACTTGACATGACGTCATCCACCCAGAACGTTTCCGTCGTTCCGGTTTTGGGGTGTGACAAATTGAGTTGACCGGTTTGACTTGTTGACTTTATTTGACTTTGACTTGACCAGAAATTGACGGTTGTCATAGATAAATTAGACAAATTCATGTCCATGGGGCCTAGAGGAGTCCAAATATGATACCATGTCCTTATGACAAGTTCAGAACCGAGAGTGACTCCATTCTGCACTAAAAATGACCATATTCTTGCATAAGGGAAGATCTAAGCAATAAGAGGTCAAGGTAAAGACTTTTTACCTCCAAATGGATGCCAAAACCAAGTAAATGTCGGATCTACTACTTATCCCTTTACTCCAACCTCTTCAAACTTCAAAACCCTTTCAAAAGAGCAAAAAATAACTTCCTAAGCTCACACACACAAGGAAGTAGTAAAGCACAACTAGGGTTTTCTTCTCTGGGCAATGAGGTGATACAGGAGGCCAAAGAATGTGGGTTAACTCCTTTAAATAGGGTGCAAACTCTAAAAATTAGGGTTTTCCCATTAATCTCCAACTCGTCGAGTTGGGGTCCTCCATCTTGTCGAGTAGGTTCCAAAATCCATGCAGCATACTTAGCTACTACACGACGAGTTACAGCCTCCAACTCGTCGAGTAGATCTTGTGAAATATACAAAATCCTTAAATTTCATACCTGAGAATCGGGATGTTACACAACACGGCATGTCTAAATTGAAGAAACGCGACTTTCTTTAAGGTCAACACGGTGTGTTTATCGACCAACATGGCGTATTGGCAGTTGGTTGAGAAAACCCTAATTTCCAGGGTTTTGCACCATATATAATCTCCTTAAGTCCCAAGGGTGGTCTTTTATCAGCCTCCAACTCCCCATATCGACCCTTGAGAACCCTAATCATCTCCCCCTCTTATTGTGAGCTAGTGTGGTGTTTTTGGAGCCAAAGAAGGAAGAAGTTGGAAGAAAGAAGTAAGGATCCGACAAGCAAGTCCCTCATCTTTCAGCTTGGCACTTTTCCGGACCTTTGTAAGCGTCCAAGATAATCATTCCATGTTACTAGATCTTGGGTTTTGTCCCTTTAGTTTCTTATTCTTGAGAGTTGGAAGGGTTAGATCTCATAAAGTTTGAAACTTTATGAATCCCCAGGTCAAGGTGACATTGTAGAGTATTGGATATGGCTTATAGTTGAGTTTTGATATCATTTATTGAGTTTAATTCATAATCCTCATTATTGACCTAATATGAGCTCAAGACATGCATTGGACATGCATGTTTATAAAGCACTGACCTTTGGGATGGTTTTAGTGCTAGAACCTCTTCTAAAGAGTATTGGGCATCAGCTTTAAGGATTGAGTGCTTATTGGTTAAGTCCTTGCATCTTCTAGCCTTATAGATGGGTTTTGGACCCTTTGGAGTTGTTCCAAAGGATAAAGTCGGAAACTTTATCCTTCTTCATATGATTTTGGTCCAGATCTAAGCTTTAGACCTCTAGGGTTTTCCTGACTGTTTGGTTGCAGGAGGAACACGGTGTGTATGCAAGGCAACACAACGCATTGGAGTCAACATGGACTGTTGACTTTGACCAAGTTTAACCTTGAGGGGTATTTTGGGTATTTTTGTATTTTGGGATTTTGATGGTTTTTGTTCATTTGGATGGTAGGTATTGGTTGGAGCTGATATTCGGAGTCGGGATCTCATCAACTATGGATTAGAACGAGAGGTGAGTTTTCCTCGCTACATTTTCGGGTCGAAGGCACTAAGGTCGGCCCACTAGTTTGATAACCTGGTATTGTTGATATGTTGAGTATGGGATAGATATGCATGCTAGTTTTGATATGCTAGTCTGATTGATCTGTAGGACTACCTATGATTCTATCTTCCCGATTATCTGTATATTTTTGTTATCTATCGGTATATTGTGTTGGGTTGAGATTGTACTGCTTCGTGCTGTAGCCAACAAACCCTGGAGCATTCTAGATATGTGTTGAGGGCCGGGTACGGGATGCCAGACTCATACTGAGGGATCAGTAGCATTCCAGATACGAGTTGTGGACCCGATGGTATGTCATACTCGTACCGAGGGCTTGAGGGTATTAGAGCAATCCATATATGAGTTGAGGGTCAAGTAGGGCATGCCAGACTCATACTGAGGGCTCAGTAGCATTCCAGATGCGATCTGAGGACCAGTTCGTATGCCAGATTCGTACTGAGGGCTGAACATTGTATGCCAGTCTAATTACTAATTGGGATAGGGAGCAAGCCAAACATAAGTTATGGGCCCTGGGGCAACCCAAACCAATGTTGTGGGCTCAAGAGCAAGCCATATATGAGCTGTGGTCCCGATAGGCAAGCCAGACTCATATTATGGGCTCAAGGGTAATCTAATCTTTTAGATGTGAACCCAGTACATGTTGTTATATTATGTGTGCTATTTGATTTTGTATTGGTACTTTGGGGGCACTTGCTAAGCTTCATGCTTACAGTTTTGGTTTATTGTTTCTGGTACTTCAGTGGACCGTGGCAAGGCGAATGCATGAACGTACACATCCTTGGTTTTACAACTAATTGGATCATGGGAGACTCTGATTTTAAATAATGTTTTAGAAATAATAGTTCGTAAACACTTTTATTAGTAAAGGGGTTTCTTTTGAAAGGTTTAAATTTATTAAAGTTTTTGGAATGTTACCTCAAGAGAGTATAAAAGCAAGTGTTCTTCAAGGCTTGAGAAGAAAATGAGAGAGAGAGAGAGAGAGAGAGAGAGAGAACATGCATCCTAGCATGTTACGGTTTTGTATGTGTGTTAAGCTAGGAGAATGAAAGCCTCACTCTCATGCATATAGCATACACAATACTCATGGGTTTGTATTATGCACCCATGCACCTACTAGATACATTGCTCTTCTTTTGAATAAACTTGTCAAAAGACAACTCCATCTTTTGTCTCTTAATTTTCAAAAATAAGAAAGGCAAAAGAAGACAAAAGTTTTTATATTTTTTAAACCAAGTTTATAAAATATAAACTTTAACTTTTTGGTAAAAGACAAAAGAATTTATCTAGTCCAAAATGGTGTGCATTACTTATAAATTGTAACATACACGTTCAGTTATCGTGTACTGTAAATTATAAAAGTGAATAATATTACGAAATATTATGTGAATTTGAATGTTGAGTTCTAACAGATGGATTTTACTAGAAATGAAGTAAAACTATGCTTAGAATCATTCAGAAAGTATTGGAAGTCTTATGAGATTCCAATCAAATGTCAAATAGTGAAATTTAGCAAAAATATAAAATTTTAAATAAGTAAAATTTTATTATTGAAAGTTGTAGATAATCTTGTTAGAAACATTTAGGCAAAAACCTCATCGAAATCAGAGTTATAACGAGGAATTATGACCAATCGAAGATCGGCGACAAAACCGGCACGACGCCGAGTGAGGTAAAAAGTGAGTTTTTGATAAACTACTTTTTAGCCTTATTAATCTAGATAAAAGTCATAGTATTCGTTAAACCGAGAAGTTCCATAAAAAGAACGACAAAATCTGACTTCGTATGAGGAAGTTATGATTTTTCTAAGTTTCAGCTTAGCAGTAGACAACTAAAAACTCGAATTTTAGATCGAGTGATTTTTAGCCGACACAACCTAAACGAGAATTGAATATCTCGTCAATGGTAATACAACAGTAAAAATTCTGACGAAAACGGATCTCATATGAAGAAGTTATGAATTTTTAACGGATTTTATAGTCCCAGTCTGTTAAAGATAATAATATAAAAAAAAGTCAAAATTAGCCGGGGAAGTCTAAACAAAAGTTGTAGAGAATAATTTTACCTACGCGTGCATGTAAAGAACGTCAAAAATGGAGCATGTATGTGAAAGTTATGGATTTTAGAAGATTTGGGCAAAATTTCCGAGAAACCTCACATGGATAAGGCTAATGTCGGTGAGTCGCCCACTGAGTCCGACGCGTGTCACTTGCTGATTTGACCGAGGATGCGGTCCAATGGCCTTCTGATGCGCCTCTCTTCTGACTTCGCCCCGTGTCCAAAGTGTTGGACCAGTCCAAAGCGCACACCTATTCCGACCCTCGCATCCGAACCTCACCCTTCTGCCGCGTATACCGAGCCTCGCAGCTTCGCAGCCACATGCCCTCTTCTTCTTGCTTCGGATCCGTGGCTCTCACCTATATAAAGGGTTCAAGACCTCCCGGTTCTTGTTGGAATTTTTGCCACTTTTCACCCCTAATTTCATATTTCTACTACTTTGACATCCCCCGAATCCCTTATATTAATTTTAGCACCCGAAACATGTCCCGAAGTTCCCAAGAAGCCCGAAAAATTTACCTTTCTAACCCTCGCAAGGCCCAATTATCAACAAAACTCCCGGTTTTCAACAAACAAAGTCATATTTAGAGCCAAAGTGCTGCCCAAATTAATATTTTAGCCCCCGGTTATTTTACGGTGAGTTTAATATATAGGAATAATTGTATGTTATGTGTTATATGTGCTATGTGCTTATTAGTGTTATTATTCCGGGTTATTTTCCCGTGTTATTTTATTCGCTATTTTTAATAGCAAAGAAATATCTTTGACCATATGATCAGTGAAAGGTCTTAGATTCACGTTGGTACTGGTATGTAGCCTCTAGCCATGTAGAACATGCCTCCGTAAGAGAATGATTTCTATTCTATGGTATTGGCAGAAGGTTAAACAAGGCTATAAGCCCGAAATCTACCAAAATGTTAATCTGAAGTTGTATGTCTTCTGTGTCATTTGGGCCAAAGCTTTATTAATGTATATCAAGTATGGAAATTGTTATGTCTCATTGATTGTATATCTTTGAATCAAATCAATGATTGATATGAAAAGTTTGACACATGATTCACATATGCCCTTGTTGTTCCTTGTTCCTCTTTGCTTCTTCCATATTGAAGTATATATATTGCATAACGTTATATTGTATCTATTATTGAACTCACTAAGCGTCACTGCTTACCCTCTCAATGTTTAACAAATTGCAGGAGATAAGCATCCAGTATAGTTATATACTAATAGAAGATTTTTGAATAGTTTGAAACTATTGTATTGATAGAAGATTATAAATAGTTTGAAATTATTGTATTTTGCACTCTCATATATATAAAACTATAGAATCTTAGGAAGTAATGTAATATATAACACTTTGAAATAGTCAGTTTGTATCCAGTAGTATGTAACCTCTTTATCAATGTAAAATATTGTTTTTATTAATATGCAAGTAGCATGCTTTGGAGTAACTATATTGTCAAGTATGAAAGTTTGGGTCTTTCAGAAATACGAAGGTGAGGGTCTTTCAATCATGGTATCGGAGCAGTGGTTTGAGTGAACTAAATTCCACGGATTGGTATTTAGACTTAAACTATTGGAATTTCAATATATGAACAGATTCGTTTTAAGTATATGGATACAAACTATAGGAAATATTTAAGTAACAGTATTAGGTAATGATAAACCCTAATGTTTTAAAATACAATGTTACTCCATATTGCAGAGAAATGGTTGAACAGGTTAGTAGCCATACCCCTAAGGTTGGTGGAGGTCCTCAACTCGAGGAAGTGAATACTCCAGTATCTCCTCATGAGGAGCGACTCTTGGGTAAACTTACCAGTGTTATTTGGCAGACTCTCAATGAATACAAAAAGAATGGTGATAAAGGAAAAGAGAAAGCCACTGGAGAATCTTCAAAAGGAGAGGTGAAGCATCCCTCGTTCAAAGATTTCAAGAGTAGTGGTGCTACAAAGTTTTTCGGTGTTCTTAATCCCGTTATTGTTCTTACCTGGATCCAGAACACAAAGAAAGTATTTCGTATTTCTCATGTGGATAATGAAGACAAGGCTAACTATGTATCCACAATGCTCATCGGAGAAGCCTTGGTCTGGTGGGAAGCAACATATGAAGCTCTTAACGGGTTTGACTAGGAGAATTTAGCCTGGGAAATGTTTAAAACTCGTTTGCTAGAGAAGTATTGTCCTCTAGACATGAGGAGGATATTGGAGAAGGAATTCCTCGAGCTTAAACAGGGAGGAATGACTGTGAATGAGTATGCAACTCAGTTTAATCAAAGAGCAAGGTTTGCTACAAAGTATATTCCAACTGAAGACAAGAAAATTCAGTTATTCATGGAGGGATTATGACACGAAATCCACGATTTTGTTGCCAATCAAGAAGTTCTGTCATTCGATAAATCCGTTGAGTATGCTCGAAGACGCGAGCATGACTTAGAAATACGTGGTGCCACTTTTACTGTTCCGAAGCATCCACGTACTGAAAGAACTGTTCCTGTTCCTTCTTTTCTACCAGCTCAATCTGTTCGGACTGAACCTGGTAATCAAGTGCAAACTCAAAATGCCTCTCGTGGACGTGGTAGATCGCAATCTTTTTCTATTCAATCACCTTCATGTCGTATTTGTGGAAGGAATCATCCGGGCCAATGCAAAATAGACAAGGAATCCATTGTCTGTTATGGATGTGGAGAAAGGGGACATATAAAGCCAGCTTGCCCAAGAAAGGATGCTACTTGCTATGCATGTGGTATTGCTGGCCACAAGAAGCGTTTTTGCCCTACTCTTACTATTCAGATGACGGGAAGTCAAGCTTCTGTTCAACAAACGGCGAGAAGTCAAGTCCCTGCTCAACAATCAAAGGGTACTCCAACTAAAAAGGAGGAGGTGCCAAAAGCTAAGGGTCGTGCATTCCAGATTACATCATAGGAAGCACGCGAGGACCCGAATGTTGTGACGGGTACATTTCTTGTCAACTCTAGACCTGCTCACATCTTATTTGATTATGGTGCCTCAGATTCTTTTGTGTCTTATGAATTTGCTCATTCCTTTCAAATTGCTTTCTATGTACTCGCGCAACCATTTCACGTTGATATTGCAGGAAGTATATCATTACTTGCTGATAAAGTCTATAGGGATTGTGTTATAGAAATTGAAGGCTATAATTTTCTTGCTAACATGATCCCTATCTCCTTGCCCAATTTTGATATTATTCTCGGTATGGATTGGTTATCAAAGAACCATGCAGAACTCTTGTGCTATGAAAAGATAGTACGCATTCCTATTGAATGGGAGAATCCTATCTATGTCTACGGTGAACAAAGAATCTTAAAAATAATCTCTTTCCTCAAAGCTCGTAAATTCATATCGAAAGGGTGTTCTATCTATCTGGCCTACTCAGTTGACGTCTCAAAAGAGGAGAAGAAAACGGTAAATGATGTTCCCTTTGTTAACAAATATCCTGATGTTTATCCCTGATGACTTGCCTGGACTTCCTCCAGACAGGCAAGTAGAATTTCGAATTGACCTTGTGACTGGTGCTGCTCCGATTGCAAAGACTCCTTATCGTCTCGTGCTAGTAAAGATGAAAGAAATGATGATCCAACTGCAGGAATACTTGACAAAGGCTTTAACCGACCGAGTACCTCTCCCTAGGGTGCTCTGATATTTTTTGTCAAGAAGAAGGATGGATCGATGCGGATGTGCATTGATTATCGTGAGTTGAATAAGGTGACTATCAAGAACAAGTACCCACTACCTCGCATTGATGATTTATTTGATCAACTTCAGGGTGTTAGCTATTTCTCGAAGATTGATTTAAGATCTGGCTATCATCAGTTGAAAGTTCACGAGCAGGATGTACCGAAGACTGCTTTTCATACTCGATATGGGCATTATGAATTCCTTGTCATGTCGTTCGGTCTTACAAATGCTCCTGCTGTATTCATGGATATGATGAATCCGGTATGCCGCCCAATGCTCGATAAATCTGTCATCGTATTCATTGACGATATTCTAATCTATTCCAAGTCTGAAGCTGATCATGCCCTTAATATTCGTGCAGTATTAGAACTTCTTCGAAAGGAGAAACTATATGCTAAATTCTCGAAATGTGAATTTTGGCTTTTCCAGGTTCAATTTCTCGGCCATGTTATTTCTAGTGACGTTGTATCAGCAGATCCTATCAAAATTGAAGCTATTCAAAAGTGGGAAGTGCCTCGTAATGCTTCCAAAATTCGCAGTTTCTTGGGTCTCGCAGGATATTACCGGAGATTCATTAAAGACTTTTCTCGTATAGCCGTGTGTCTCACGAGTCTTACACAGAAGGAAGTAAAGTTCGAATGAGGTGAAGCCTAAGAAAAAGCTTTCTCAACTCTAAAAGATCTTTTGACTCATGCTCCAATCTTATCACTCCCAAAAGGTGATGATGATTTCTCCGTATATAGCGATGCTTCAAGATTGGGACTCGATTGTGTGTTGATGCAACATGGTAAAGTGATAGCCTATGCCTCAACACAACTGAAAGATTATGAAAAGAATTATCCCACTCATGATCTCGAACTCGCTGCAGTGGTATTTGCCCTGAAACTTTGGAGGCATTATCTTTTTGGTACAAAATGCCAATTATTTACCGACCAAAAAAGTCTCAAGTGCATATTTAGTCAGCAAACTTTGAATATGAGACAACAACGATGGAGCTGATCAAAGATTATGGCTGTGAAATTCTATATCATCCTGGAAAAGCCAACATAGTTGCCGATGCACTTAGCAGAAAAGTTTATCGTAATAGTATGTGTTATGCTATCACTCATCCACAGTAAAATTCACTATTCTAGATGAACTAGAGAAATGGCAAGAAGAGGCCCTAAATCCAGAAAATGTGAAGAAAGAAGGGATGATACATTATAATGATGCTTTACTTGATGATCCGCGATGATTAAAAGTATTCAAGAATCGGCTATGGATTCCAAAGATTGGTGGATTAAGTCAGAAGATTTTAGATGAAGCCCATAAATCTAAACTGTCAATACATCCTGGTACAAGTAAAATGTACTACGATGTAAGAGCTGATTATTGGTGGCCTGGATTAAAGAGAGACATTGGAAGATATGTACAGGAATGCTTAGTATGCTTACAAGTCAAAGTAGAGCACCAAAAGCCTTATGGAACCCCAGAAAGTCTTAGTGTTCCTGTATGGAAATGGGAAGAACTGTCCATGGATTTTATTACCAAATTGCCAAAGACTTCTAGACAGCATGATAGCATTTGGGTAATCGTCGACCGCCTGACTAAAAGCGCTCATTTTCTTGCCATGCGTGAAATGGTTCCAATGGAGAAGTGCGCACAAGTATACTTGGATGAAATTGTTGCAAGACACGGTGTGCCACTAAAGATCATTTTCGATCGTGATACTCGCTTCACTTCTCACTTTTGGGCGAGTATGCAACGTGAATTGGGATCTCGTGTTGCTCTCAGCACAACTTATCATCCCCATACAGAAGCTCAGACGGAGAGAACAATCCAAACAGGAGAAGATATGCTTCGTGCATGTGTCGTGGAGTTCGGTGGTAACTGGGATAAATACTTACCTCTTGTCGAATTTTCATATAATAACAGTTACCACGCTTCAATCAAAATGCCACCATATGAAGCATTATATGGTCGCAAATTTCGTACGCCATTGTGTTGGCGAGACATAGGACAGAAGATCCTTGGAGGCCCTGAAATGATTCAAGACACCACCGACAAGATTCAAATTATATGAGAAGGAATGAAAGCGGCCCAGGATCGACAGAAGTCCTATACAGAAAAGAGGAGATGACCCATAGAATTCCAGGTGGGTGATTTCGTAATGCAAAAAGTATCCCCGTGGAAATGCATTATGCGATTTGGGAAGAAAAGAAAACTAAGCCCTAGATTTGTTGGTCCTTTCAAAATCATCCAGAGAGTTGGTAAACAAGCATACCGCTTGGAATTGCCGGAAGATTTTGCAGGTATTCATGATGTGTTTCATGTGAGCTATCTGCGTAAATGCTTGAGCATCTATGATGAGACATTTCCATTATCCGAGGTGAAATTGGATAATAAGTTAAGATATGTAGAAGAGCCTAAAGAGATCGTGAATGAAAGAACAACTAATCTACATAATAAAGAAGTAGATTTGGTGCTTGTCAAATGGAAACACCATCAATTCCCAAACTATACTTAGGAGAATAAGAATGAGATAAGAGCAAAATATCCCCATTTATTTTAATGGGCAAATGTCATATTAACCCAACAAACTTTTCCCATTTGTTTTAAAAGGTAACTAAAGTTTTTTTTATCACTTTTAGGGAATAAAGTCCAATTTCAAGTGTTTAAAACATCATTTTAGAATAAACAACCTGATAAGCCGGTTGTTTGTGGACCCCATAGCTTAAATAAATGACATGTATCATTTAGGTTAAATTTTGGTAAAACAAAAAATCCCCCCACCATCTAGATGTCGCATGCGTTCCCTTCCTCTCAACTTCACATCTTCTTCTTCGATTCCGACATAGCCTGTTGCTAGTGTCCGCCTCGGCCACAGTCGATGTCGGAGGGATTTGGAAGAGAAACCAATGACGACGAAAGTGATGACATCACCTTTGTACCGAGAGAGAAGAGAAGCAAAAGGGCATAGAAAAAGAGCTTAAGATCAGCAATACAATTCCAAACAAAAACAATAAATAGGTTGGGTATAGTCGTTCATCTACTCCACTTATATGTACATTCCTTTAGTGGCTTTTGAACAATTAGTGGAGTAATATAAAATTTTAGGTCAATTTCTCGATTTGCTTGAATTATTTGAAATTCCTTTATGTGGGTGTTGAACATTTGAAATTTAAGTTTCTATGTAGATATCTTATTTAGTAGCAATAAGCTTGATTCTTGGCTGTTGAAATCGCTCCTTTTGCATTTTCTTGATTGTGCATCACTTCTTTGAAATTCAAGGGAAACACAGCAGTGTTTCTTTTACCATTTTCATGGATTCAATAATGAATAGAAAAACAGATGAAAATTGGTCTTGTCGCCATCTTTAATTGGTCCTTTGTTCGTAATAATCAGCCTAGGTAACCCGATTTTCATCTTTTCATTCCAAAAACATATGAAAATTTGTTTAAATAGGATTGGAATTTGAATATTGATCAGTTTATTTCTAGATTTAATATGGATGAGACAAGATTATGATGATGATTAAGAATAAAGTCCAGGGTCTCAACAAAGAAAACTGGAATCAAAATCATCCAAATCGATAAAGTAGTGTTGAGAAAATGTTCCGTAGGTGTTCCGTGTTGGAATCGGTCAAATATGATATCCACTCTCCAAGAAATAGAAATGAAGAAACGGGAGACTATCAATGGTGACAAAGTGAAGTAGTGAACAGGTAAAAAACGAAGTTGGTGAGGTGTTTGTCCACACTAGCATCTTCTATCACATGTAGCATTCTAAATTCTTATAGCCGGTATAGGGACCAGATGAACAGGTAAAAAACGAGTTTATTCCCTAAAAGTGAAAAAAACCTTTAGTGACCATTTAAAACAAATGGAAAAAGTTCGTTGGGTTAATATGATATTTGCCCTATTTTAATCGATGAAATTTCAGGGACGAAATTCTCAAAAGTAGGAGGTATTTGTAACATACACGTTCAGTTATCATGTATTGTAAATTATAAAAGAGAATAATATTACAAAATATTATGTGAATTTGAATGTTGAGCTCTAAGAAATGGATTTTACTAGAAATGAAGTAAAACTATGCTTAGAATCATTCATAAAGTATTGGAAGTCTTATGAGATTCCAATCAAATGTCAAATAGTGAAATTTATCGGAAATATAAAATTTGAAATAAGTAAAATTTTATTATTGAAAGTTGTAGATAATCTTGTTAGAAACATTTAGGCAAAAACCTCATCGAAATCCGAGTTATAACGAAGAAGTTATGACCAATCGAAGATCCGCAACAAAACCGGCACGGCGCCGAGTGACGTAAAAAGTGAGTTTTTAATAAACTACTTTTTAACCTTAGTAATCTAAATGAAAGTTGTAGTATTCGTTAAACCGAGAAGTTCGATAAAAAGAACGCCAAAATCTGACTTTGTATGAAGAAGTTATGATTTTTCTAAGCTTTAGCTTAGCAGTAGACAACTAAAAACTCGAACTTTAGATCAAGTGATTTTTAGCCGACACTACCTAAACGAGAATTGAAGATCTCGTCAATAGTAGTACAACGGTAAAAATTCTGACGAAAACGGATGTCGGATGAAGAAGTTATGAAATTTTAACGGATTTTCCAGTACCGGTCTGTTAAAAATAAATTAAAAATTAGTCGACGAAGTCTAAACAAAAGTTTTAGAGCATAATTTTACCTACGCGTGCATATAAAGAACGTCAAAAACGGAGCCCATATGTGAATGTTATGGATTTTAGAAGATTTGGGCACAATTTCCAAGAAACCTCGGTGAGTCACCTGCTGAGTCTGATGCGTGTCGCTTGCTGATTTGACCGAGGATGCGGTCCAATGGCCTTCCGACGCGCCTCGCTTCAAACTTCGCCCTGTGTCTGAAGTGCTGGACCAATCTGAAGTGCACACCTGTTCCGACCCTCGCATCCGAACCTCGCCCTTCTGCCACGTATACCGAGCCTCGCAGCTTCGCAGCCACTTGCCCTTTTCTTCTTGCTTTGGATCCGAGGCTCGCACCTATATAAAGGGTGCGAGACCTCCCGGTTCTTGTTGGAATTTTTGCCACTTTTCACCCTTAATTTCATATTTCTACTACTTTGACATCCCCCGAAGCCCCCGATATAACTTTAGCACCCAAAACACGTCCCGAAGTTCCCGAGAAGCCCGAAAAATTTATCTTTTCGGTTTTGAAGCCCAACCCTCGCAAGGTCCGGTTATCAAGAAAACTCCCGGTTTTCAACAAAGAAAGTCATATTTAGAGTCAAAGTGCTGCCCAAATTAATATTTTAGCCCCCGGTTATTTCACGATGAGTTTAATATATAGGAATAATTGTATGTTATGTGTTATATGTTCTATGTGCTTATCAGTGTTATTATTCCGGGTTATTTTCCCGTGTTATTTTATTCGCTATTTTTAATAG
This sequence comes from Lactuca serriola, assembly GCF_051521515.1. Lineage (NCBI taxonomy): Eukaryota > Viridiplantae > Streptophyta > Magnoliopsida > Asterales > Asteraceae > Lactuca > Lactuca serriola. Next base: position 97,265,886 of record NC_136413.1, on the reverse strand, counting down.
CAAAGAAATACCTTTGACCATATGATCACCAAAAGGACTTAGATTCACGTTGGTACTTGTATGTAGCCTCTGGCCATGTAGAACATGTCTCCGTAAGAGAATGATTTCTATTCTATGGTATTGGCAGAAGGTTAGACAAGGCTATAAGCCCGAAATCTACCAAAATGTCCATCTGAAGTTGTATGTCTTCTGTGCCATTTGGGCCAAAGCTTTATTGATGTATATCAAGTATAGAAATTGTTATGTCTCATTGATTGTATATCTTTGAATCAAATCAATGATTGATATGAAAAGTTTGACACATGATTCGCATATGCCCTTGTTGTTCCTTGTTCCTCTTTGCTTCTGCCATATTGAAGTATATATATGGCATAACGTTATATTGTATCTATTATTGAACCCACTAAGCGTCACCGCTTACCCTCTCAATGTTTAACAATTTGCAGGAGATAAGCATCCAATATAGTTATATACTGATAGAAGATTTTTGAATAGTTTGAAACTATTGTATTGATAGAAGATTATGAATAGTTTGAAACTATTATATTTTGCACGTCCATATGTATAAAACTATTAAATCCTGGAAAGTTATGTAATATATAACACTTTGAAATAGTCGGTTTGTATCCAGTAGTTTGTAACCTCTTTATCAATGTAAAATATTGTTTTTATGAATATGCAAGTAGCATGTTTTGGAGTAATTATATTGTCAAGTATGAAAGTTTGGGTCTTTTAGAAATACGAAAGTGAGGGTCTTTCATTAATTCATACCATATGAATTACATAATGTTACTTGCTAATGAAAATTATTATTTCCTAGAAATAAATAATTTCCAATTTAATTATAAGAGTTTCTTGATTATTTAATAAAATCAATTTCAAATAAATAATCAATTATATCAATTTGTTGTTAGTGTGACACTTTAGTATCATATGTTAGTTATCAGTATAACTTTAATATGATTCTTGAGCATACTAGATCTTTCACTATGAATAACTCGAAGTTATTAAGGAGAAGTTTAAAAAAAACTAACAAAATAGGCAAAAATCACAAAGTTTATGAGCTCGAAGATCTTAGACTTTCAAAATGTATTATGCCCTTCTGATGAAGATGAAGATCCTATACACGAGGATACAACGCATCTATCAAATATAAAGCCTTAGTCATTATCTTTCATTAATTTTTGGTATTATTTTCACATCAACTTTACTTATTACTGATTTGATTGTTAGTCTATTATAGTTAATCATTTTAACATTTAGACTTGACGATTTTCGAATATTATTCATTTATTTATTAATAGTTTTTTATTTTGTGCCTTTACATGAGTTTCAATATATATATATATATATATATATATATATATATATATATATATATATATATATATATATATATATATATATATATGAACTTAAATTTGTTCCATTTTCAATTGTTATTATTGTTGAAGACGAGTCTTAGATATTAAATATTAATCCTAAAAATTACATATCAGAGACCGAATGAATCAATCATTGTAATTATTTTTAGTCCCAAAAACACATATCAAGGACTAAAGTATAGTGTATATGAGACTGACATTCTGTCCTTGATAACTCATATCAGAGAATAATATGACATGTAATAGGGATCTAGATGAATTTTAATGTAGACTAAACGATATCTCATCAAGGAATGATATTTTGTCCCTAAAGAATAGTACTAGAGACTAACATGGCATGAGGGAAACATGTCTGAAACAAATGGGCTAGTATCAATGAGTAATATTTAGTCCATGAAAGATAGTTTTAAAGACTGATATGCAATAAATGATGACCCAAAAGAAACACATCGGAGGCTGAATGAGATTGTATAAGAGACCGATGTCAGTCCCTGAAAGATAGCATCAAGGACTGATATGACATAAATCCAGCGACCCAAAGGGTTATATTGGAGATTAGGTAGGATAGTATCAAACACAAATATTCAGTCTTTGATACTAACAAGTATCGGGGATTTAGTTTTAGTCCTAGACACATAAAAGATTGACTATCTAGTGCTAGCTCTCATGACTGGTTGGGGACTAGTGAAATTAGTCATTGATGCCTATTAGAGATTGATTATTAATCAACAGAGACTGATTTTGTCAGTCTTTGATACCATTGTTTCTTGTAGTGATCAACTTACATCTCCCATGAGAATCAAAATCTTCAAAGGTTGTAATCTCTTCTTTTTCTATGGTTGTTTTAATCTTCCTAAGCTTTGCAAAATGATCATTGGTGGATAAAATGGTTTTAGTTTATTCAAATCTAAAATTGCTTCTATTGCTAATCACGTTATTTTTGACACTATAATTAGACTATTTATGAATAAAATCAAACACATATTTCCCCAACATCCATTGGAATTTAATCCACTTTGACATTCGAAAGGTCATCTACATTTTAATGGTTCGTGAATGCAATTTACCGATAACAATTTTAATGGAGGTAATCTTTGACTATCAATGAATTTATATTGAATGTAGTGACTTATTAGGTAAACTACGATACAAATAATAAATATTATGCAGTTTTAAAATGACCAAACTCAAAAATTTTCTTTTGCAGGGGGGTTCGCATGTGTACTCACCCCGTATGCAGATGTGATGCTTCAAAGTGCACAAGTCTGTCTGGTGGAAGGCAAGAAAGATGTTATCCGAGCGTTGTCCGATAATTATTTAGAAGCATATTTTAGGAATACTTGTGTTGTAGATTTTACCATATGTTTCATATTTACTGGAGGTGTGATGTGTATCGACTTGCATACAAAATGAGAATTATGTATCATGTGTTGTCTCTTTCATAATATGAAATATAAGACCTAATAATCCTGGATTTAACCCTTATGTAATAGAATGATTTATGCTTAATCGACAATAATTATTCCCTAATGCTCTCTCTCTCTCTCTCTCTCTCTCTCTCTATATATATATATATATATATATATATATATATATATATATATATATATGTGTGTGTGTGTGTGTGTGTGTGTGTGTGTGTGTGTGTTGTTTAACCAGAAACCACCGTCATTGTCGAAAATCACCATCTTCGCCGGAAACCATTGTCGTGCCGCCACCAATCATCAAGTTACGAAACCACTGAAACTAAATTCACCGATGTCGATCTTTGTTTTTTTTAATATTTTATTCATTTTCATTTTATATATTTGCACAAACATAAACAATTTAAAAAAATCAAGATATTTATCGGATTAAACAATACTTTGAATGTTTTCAAAAATCATTATCTAAGTTTTTTAAGTTTTCTATCGCTATTTATTTGGTCTGAACAAATCTCTTTTTTATTATAAAATTATTCTTTCCAAAATTATATATTTCCCCATTGATTTTCCATTTACAAGACACACACTTAGAATCGATTAAATTGGAATTTATTTAATCATCTTAAATTTATTTAAAAACTAAATTAATTATCGTATTCATTTTTAATCTATATTTTGACATACACAAATAGAATAATAGATTACAATGAAAGCAAATTAAGTTCATATCAGAAAATTAAATTAAGTTACACAAATAGAATAGATTACAATGAAAACAAATAAATTTCATATCAGAAAATTAGAGAGTTACGATCACAATGGTTATGGATAGACAAACAAAAAAAAAACCAAAAAAACCAAAAAAAAAGAACTTTAAAAATTATTCGAACAAAACGATAAAAATAAAAAAATTATTCGAACATAACGACAAAAAAATATATAATCTAATAAAATGTAAAAAAACATTAAAATTTTAATCGAACAAAACATCACAAAAATCATTATACAGTAGATTCAGACAAATTACCAAAACAATTAAAAAAAATTGAAAACAATAATGAATAACATAATAAAAAAAAAATCTATATTAAAAAAAAACTTAATTATCACCTAATTATTATTACAAAAAATAATAAATTTAAGAGAATTGAATTTAGTTGTAGTTGTAGTTCTAGCTTTCAATGATTCGGCGATTTTTGATATTCACCAGCGATATATAATGGTAAATTTCAGTTGGTTAAATGTATGCTGGTAAAGAGTTGTTAAAGATTTAGATAATTAGTATTATTTTTTCCAAATTTATATTAGTATAAAGGTAGTTTCGGAAATTCACTTTAACTGTAAATATGTATATATGCGAGAAAAAGAAAAAGCAAAGAAAATATATTCTTTTATAGTTTTATTAAATTGGTATATATCTAAAATAATAGTACATTTTTTTGTTTCATTTTTAGTAAAAAAATTATCATCAACTAGAGTATTTATTGATGGCTTGTTCTAGAAAAAAAAAAAAAGATAGAAAATAGAAAAGAAGGAAAGTATTAAAAGGATAGATATTTAACAAAAGGGGCGGAAATTAAATAAGGCAGGGGGAATAATGTGACAGGTGTTGGTACATATCTACATACCTGTATAAATCTTTGAAAATTGAAATTAAATTATTAACCAAAAACGAGACATTATCATTATTATCATGTAATAACGATTAATAAATTGATATGAGGAAAAAACATTTAGGTTCCGAACATCACATGGACGAAGATATTGTTGTCGAAAACTTAGGGCATCAATTGTATTTATTACTAACCATTACTATATAGTAGTATCACCACATCCAACGAATAAATTTACTATATAGTAGTATCACCACATCCAACGAATAAATTTATAGGATGGGAGATGATCCCTACACAACAAATTTTTTCTATACACAACAATTGATGCTTTAAAATGTTGTATTTTATAACTATATAATTCATTAACTGTTATGTATATCAAAACACTGTTGTATACGAATCACTTTCTATTATTTTGATATCAGAATATTTGGTTCAATATTTGGATTGTTTGATTAATTTTCAACAAAAACAAATTATTATAATGAACTTCGGATTGATTTTTATCTTTAATTATTTAAAATTTACTAAATTGTTTTTTAAAGATTAAAAAGTTTCATCAAATAAAATACATTATTATTTACCTCTACTTAAATTTCTCTTTATCTTGGAAATATTAAATTATACTGTATTTTTCTTAGTAGTTGGTTAAATATTTTAATTCATAAAGAAACAATTTGTTTTAGTTTTCTTATAGTCTTTGTTATATCTAAGTTATATATATTTTTAAATATCTTCCACCTTGAAAACCAAATTATAAAAACTGGTCCAAACGAATTGTAATTTGATTTGATCCGATTTTGATAAAATTGAATTATCCAATTGGATAATTTATATCAGAATATTTGGTTCAAATATTTGGATTGTTTGATTGATTTTCAACAAAAGCAAATTATTATATTGAATTTCAGATTGATTTTAGTTTATAAAATAAAAATCAAATAGTCCAAAAAAAACTGAATAACAGATTATTATTTATTTTATTATATATCTTTAATTATTTAAAAAACTACTATATTGTTTCTTTAAAGATTAAAAAGTTTCATTAGATAAAATACATTATTATTTACTTCTACTTAAATTTCTCTTTGTCTAAATTGGTTTTAGTTTATAAAATGAAAACCAAATAGTCCAAAAAAACCGAATAACAGATTATTATTTATTTTTATTATGTATTTTTAATTATTTAAAAAACTACTAAATTGCTTTTTTAAAGATTAAAAAGTTTCATTGGATAAAATACATTATTATTTACTTCTACTTAAATTTCTCTTTGTCTAGGAAATATTAAATTATAATATGTTTTTCTTAATAGTTGGTTAAATATTTTAATTAATAAATAAACAATTTGTTTTAGTTTTTTTTATAGTCTTTGTTATATATATATATATATATATATATATATATATATATATATATATATATATATATATATATATATATATATATATATATAGAGAGAGAGAGAGAGAGAGAGAAAGAAAGGTAGGTTTAAATGTGGATACACATCTATTGTATATTAGTAATTTTTTTTTTCATTTATGGTAAATTGTTAAATTAATTAATGACCTTTAAATAGAAAATCATTTTTAATTTACACCTAATCTATCTTCATCTGCCAACCACTAGAAATGATCAACATTCATCTTCATCTTCATAATTAAAATTCATCTTCATCCTATAATCATGGTTCTTTAAAAAAAACTGCTATTCATTCACTTACTCAATAAAAAATCACAAATTCATACAAATAAAACCTAAATAAGAACAATTAATTAAAATTCCATTCTTTCAGAATAGTGGCATGAATCAACATTCTTTAAGATTTTCCTTCAACCAGAAATTCAATTCTTACATAATTCTAAATCCACGTTTCACATTAACTACATTCTTTAAGAATAATAAAAAATATGAACATCCTATGAACTTGAATACCCTTATTCTATTGTTTTAAGTATATTAAAGCCTTCTTGTGTTTGTTGTATTATCTTTAATTGTTGAAGATAATCAGTTTAAAATTCCGATCTGGAAGACTTGGTCGTATGTGATAATTAGGGGCAATCTCATTGTTTTGCCAAGAATAAGCCATATTCCTTGTATGGATATGAATGAAATATGTGCTTTTACGTACGTACAGCTAATTAAGATTGTAGTTTCCTTTTTTGTTTTTAGAAAGCATTTAATTAGAATAGTATTTTACATTCCTACCGTTACTAACCATATTTGTTTATATAGAACTAGTTTATAACCCGTGGGAATCATGGTTAAAAAATTAATTAAATTTTTATAGTGAGAACTCAAAGTTATTAATCAATTATTTTAAATATATTATTAATTAACAGATATTTTTTCAGTTATATAAAATTATAATCGTTAATTTAAATAAATACGTGAAACTATATCATCTTATAATTTTATTAATTTTATTTTAATTTTACTCTAATGTTATTAACTAGTTTATAACCCGTGGAAACCACGGTTATATAATTAATTAAACTTTTAAAATAAAAACTAAAAATTATTAATCAATTATTTTAAATAAATTATTGATTAAGTGATTTTTTAGTTATATAAATTTTAATCATTGATTTAAATAAATATGTAAAGTTATATCACTTTATAATTTGTATTAAGTTTATTTTAATTTTTATTCTAATGTTATTAATTTAATATAATTAGAGTGATAAATTTATAATTTTAAATTTTAAATAGAGAATCAACAGGTTTACAAATGTCATGTATTAATTATGAGATATAATATGATGACACATGACAAAAGGAAATTAAAATATTCGTTAATTAGGATGCTTAATAATATGACACATGTCAAGAGGAGAATAAAACTATTTTTTTATTAGATAGGAAGATTTAATTTAATTAAAGTGGTAAATTTAAAATTTAAAATTTAAAATAGAGAATTAATAGGTTGACAAGTGGCATGCATTAATTAGGAGGCCTAATAGGGTGACACATGTAAAAAAAAAAAGAATAAAATATGAATTAATTAAGAGACCTAATAGGATGACACATGTCAAAAGGAGATTAAAACTATTTTTTTTTATTAGAATAGGAGATATATATATATATATATATATATATATATATATATATATATATATATATATATATATATATGTACTAGTTTATAACCCGTGGAAACCACGGGTATAAAATTAATTAAAATTTTATAGTAAAACCTCAAAATTATTAATTAATTATTTTAAATAAATTATTAATTACGATATATTTTTATTAGTTATGTGAAATTATAATCGTTGATTCAAATAAATATATAAAATTAATTTTTAATATATATTAGACATTTTTTATTTGTGAATTAATGAAAACAATAATATAAAATTTAAAATGGAGAATAAATACATTTACTAATAATATCACATTAATTAGGAGGTCTAATAAATTTAAAAGGGAGGACTAATACATTGACAAGTGACATCATATTAATTAAGATGTCTAATATAGTGACACATGACAAAATAACTACTCTTTTATTAGTATAGAGATTGTATTTTTTCTATTTTTTATTTTAATTAAAAATACAAACGACTTCCTTAAATATAGTTTAAATTATTGATTCATATTCATCCCTACATCCACACAATATATACAATCCACATTATAACCTAACCATATATATATATATATATATATATATATATATATATATATATATATATATATATATATATATATATATATATATAGGTGAGTTCAATTGACAAAAATAAAAAAGGTTGAGAATGGGGAATCATTCTCAGCCACTCATTTAATCTAAGCATAAAAAGACACGGTGACAAACTTGTAAATATGATAATAACCTTCAATCTCAAATACATAACTGTATAGAAATAGATAACAGTTCGAACCCATTTCTAATCGATCGTTCATCATCTTAATTTCACCTCCAAACTTCAACAGTCATCCATATTTCTTCAATTAAACCATCATCCAATGTTAATCAATCATCGATCTTCGTCAATAACATGTTTATCAAAACGATTCAACAATTAACAACAAAAATTCGTTTTTGGTTCTTTTAATCCAACCTTCAATTGTGCTTGAATACGATCGGATCTTCAACATCTACGATTAATTATATTCCCAGTATCATTAGATCAAGATCATCGATAATCAACAAAAAATCCACTTCATATCATTCATTCAACATCGATTATCAAATAAAACTTCAAAATTGAGATTACAAAAATATATAGTTCTCTATCAGTCTACTATTTTGTAAGATTTAAATAGTCAAAGTATCATGTTTTTAACATTTTTAAAAAAGTTAAATTGTATGCACTCCAATTGTTTGATGAAATGCATAAACTAAATTACCACGTTATATTCATATATGAATATGTTTTCTCACCTGAATTAGTATATGATTATTAAAACAAAAAAACCAATATGCAAGTCTATATGTTATTCATATGTGAATAACATATAAAATTATATATATATATATATATATATATATATATATATATATATATATATATATATATATTTGTGAAAATATCTTGTAATATTTATATGTGAATAAACTATGTAATATTCATAAGTGAATACGTCATCTAATATTCACAAGTGAATATACTATGTAATATTCACATGTGATATACCATGTAATACTATGTAATATTCAGATATGAAAATATTATGTAACGTCCCAAAAATACGAGCCAAAAATTTCATTTTTAAAACAGGTAATTAGCAAAACATTTTGGAATAAATCATTCGACGATCATATCATTTCACAAAAGATGTTGCATGTCGGAAAACATTGTCATAAACATAAAAGTGTCAGAGTACAATTCCCCAGGAAGATATCATAATGCGGAATACAAAGCATGTGTGTGATGTACCGCTACCGCGCCAGCTCCTTCCCCTTCGAAGAAGAGGTACTTGAAACCAAAACTGAAAACTGTAAGCACGAAGCTTAGTGTGTAACACCGTGAATTTCAAAACAATTTTTCGCATAATTTAAAAAAAAACATATTCATTTAATTTTCATAAAACATCAGTATTTGAAACTCCAATCAGTGTCATACAATAAATCCCAAGATCACATATCATAAAATCCCATGTGTGTGTACTGATCAAGCCGGCACCTTCCCACGGTCATCACTAGTACCTGAAACAATAAACACCAACACTGTAAGCACAAAGCTTAGTGAGTTCCCCAAAATACCACACATAACACATATTAGCCACTCGAGGCTATAACTCTGTGGGTCCGTAGACCCTACTCTATGAACCCACTGGTTCTAACTCTGGGAACCTTCCGGTTCCAACTCTATAAACATGCACAGCATAAATCACATACAATTAATGCAGTACAACACATAACATACATATAGCATACAAATACTCTGTCACATAACTCTGATTACCTACTCAAGGTAAAGTATAGTGAGAAGACTCACCTCGCGTATCTCGATAACTCGCAAATCCCGGAAATCACTCGCGCTCGATCCTCCGAGCTATAATCCTCTTATAACACAGTATATCTCTAATTAACACTTTCTCAACTAAGGTTGACTATCCCTATCAAGTCAACACTGGTCAACTCTGGTCAACGGTCAACGGTCAACTTTGACCGGACTCGGCGAGTGCACTAGAGCGACTCGACGAGTCTATATGTGTTCACTGACTCCCTAGGATCCTCTTTTGACACGTCGAGTACTTCCCTGACTCGACGAGTTCCACCTGGCATGAATCGCGGGGCCACCACGACTCAACTCGCCAAGTCTCAAGAACAACTCGGCGAGTTCCAGCTCGACTCAGTCCATCTGTCAACCCTCTCTAACTCTCCCTGACTCACTGAGTCAACCTCTTAACTCGGCAAGACCACTCGCTGAGTGGTTAAGGACAATCTTCATGCTACTCGCCGAGTCTGTTCTTCAGACTCGGCGAGTCCATGCCATGCATCAACTCAATCTCACTTCTGAGGTCAGATCCGCTCCAACAACTCATAGATCTGGCCCTCCCAAGCACATTGATCACGTAAAGTCACAATCTTGGCTACCATGCAACGCCTACAAGGCTTCTTTTGAAGAAATGACCTCTAAAATGGTAACCTAAGTCTCCAACTCAAAAGGAAAGGCATAAAGCATGGCATTTGGGACTCTCTGGACCTACTAAGGTCCGGATCTAGGTACCATATCCCCATGGGACCTCTCACACTCCAATTACAAGGAAAACAAGGCATGAAGACACCCTAGATTTGACCATATCAAGAAAAACACGAGAATAAGCTCTGAATGTTACCTCAAATAGCTTCTTCTGCCGAAATGGGAGTAGATCCAAGCTCCCCAACTCTCCTAGTTTGGCCTTCCTCTTCCTTTCTTGCAAATACACACAAAAATGATGAATAATGGCCTCTTATCTCACTCACAATAACTCTCAGCTGATCTGGTGCTCTCAAGGTCGAAGGCAGCCGCAATGAAGGGACATAAGGTCCTTTAAATAGGGTTTAGGACCGGGAAATTAGGGTTTCATTAAACAGCGCGGACTCACCGAGTCCAGGCGCGAACCCTCGTCCAAAACCGCGATCCTACTCGGTGAGTTTGAGCTCCAACTTGCCGAGTCCCCTCACAAAATACCAAAAATATATGAATAAATAATACCTGGGAATCCGGGCTGTTACAATTCTCCCCCACTAGAACTAGACTTCACCCTCGAAGTATCGCTCTGCAAATAGCTCCGGATGCTGCTCACGCATCTCACGCTCCGGCTCCCAGGTCATCTCGGACCCCTTCCGATGCTGCCACTGAACCAAAACCAGGGGTACCTCCTTGTTCCTCAGAACCTTGATTTTCCGATCTCTGATGGCCTCTGGTCTCTCAGCATAATTCAGGCTCGCATCCACCTGAATATCCTCTAATGGAACCACTGCCGACTCATCGGCTATACACTTCCTCAGCTGCGACACATGAAAAGTGTCGTGAATCTGCCCTAACTCTACTGGCAAATCCAACCGATAGGCTACCCGGCCTACCCTTGCGATAACTCGAAAAGGACCAATATATCGGGGTCCCAACTTTCCCCTCTTCCTGAATTGAATCACTCCTTTCCAAGGAGAGACCTTCAGGAGTACAAGGTCGCCGACCTGAAACACAAGCTCGGACCGGCGTCTGTCTGCATAACTCTTCTGTCGGCTCTGATCGGTCAACAACCTCTATCTGACCTGATGGATCTGCTCTGACGTCTGAAGCACGATCTCTGTACTGCCCATCACACGCTGACCAACCTCTCCCCAACAAATGGGGGTCCGACACCTCCTCCCATACAACAGCTCAAAGGGCGGCATACCAATGCTCGAATGATGACTGTTGTTGTAGGAAAACTCTGCCAAGGGCAAGTACGCATCCCAGCTACCCCCGAAATCCAACACACATGCCCGAAGCATGTCCTCAAGCATCTGAATCGTCCGCTCACTCTGACTGTCTGTCTAGGGATGATATGCGGTACTAAAATGCAGTCTAGTACCCAACTCCTCATGAAACTTCTTCCAGAATCTGGAAGTGAAGCGCACATCACGGTCTGAAACAATCGAGATCGGCACCCCATGCCGAGATACCACTTCCCTCACATACACCTCCGCCAATTTCTCTGCTGAAGAACTCTCACTGATAGCAAGGAAGTGAGCGCTCTTCGTCAACCTGTCCACAATCACCTAAATTGCATCAACTCCCCTGGCAGTCCTTGGCAATTTGGTGATAAAATCCATGGTGATATGTTCCCACTTCCATTCGGGAACCTCCAACGGCTGCAACTTACCATGTGGCCTCTGGTGCTCGGCCTTAACCCTACAGCAGGTCAAGCACCTCTCGACAAACCACGCAACATCCCTCTTCATACAAGGCCACCAATACTCCTTCCTCAGGTCCAAATACATCTTAGTGGCCCCCGGATCGATCGAAAATTTCGACCGATGAGCCTCCTCCATCAAAATGGTACGCGTTCCTCCCACAAACGGTACCCAGATATGTTGGATATAGTGTCTAAACCCATAACTATATTTGGTATGTACTTGACCCGACCCGACATGGTCCATTTGGGTTGCACTTCACCCGAACAATTTATGGATAATATTTGAGAATAGTACAAGTTATGATTTATTAATATATTATAAGTTCTAATATATTAATATAAGATCATATTATTTAATTAGTAGTGATCTATAATTAATCTAGGATTAATTTAGTGATCAAAGATATTACTAATTAAATATGGGCTTCTATATTTATATTGTGTGGGCTAATGCTTATTTAGAATGGGCTAGGCTTGGATGGAAAAGTCCATGGATACTCCATGGAGCTTTGACCCATGGATCTCATGGAAATGAAGAGACATGGGTATTAGGGTTTACATGGATGTAACCCTAATCCACCACACTATATAAAGGAGGCTTTGGTTCTTGAAATCATACGAGTTGACACTTGTTGAGGTGAGGCCGATTTCAAGATAATAGTATTTATTATCTCAAAGTTCCAAGTTTGTGGTGATTTGTGATTTCCACTTGAGGCATCCACACTATTGGTGCTAGGCTCTAAAACTCCAAGCAATCAACTACAACTTCAAGGTAAGCATTTCTACTAGCTTTATTTGATTCATGTTCCCCATGCCATGCTAGTTAGGATATGAACCTTGGAAAAATAATTATTTGCATGTATCTTAGAAAAACATAGATCCAAGGTTTATTAGGGTTGCATGTACACTTAGGAAGTGTTAGAATGCTCAAAACCCAACAGTGGTATCAGAGCCTGGTTTGTTTGTTTGATACTTGATGCAAAATAGTTGGAAAAGTCGAAAATAATTAAAAAAAAAAAACGGAATTTCGACTTTAGTTGCTGGAAATGGATTGGAAACATTACTCTAAACTGTTTTGGTACTTGAAAACTTGTTTTAGATGGAGTAATGTTTTTGCTAATTCATTTACAACAACTAGTTATCAAAATTACAAAGTTTTATGTGATTTTGATTCTTGAAAGTGTTCATATTCATATTTTTGTTCTTATGATGTTTAGATGATCATAGGAATTATTTGTAACCTATGTGGTAATTTAATTCTTGATCATAATGTGTTTTAATGGAGTCCATAACTTGTCCTCAAGTTATGGAAAACCAAAAGTCTCTTGGATTAAAAACCATTAAAAGAACATAAGAGTTAGAAAAATGAAGAGTCTTCATTTTATTACTCTATTAAACTCATAAGTTACAAGAAATGAAAAGTTTTGAAAGTTTACAAAACTTGCCCTCAAGTTTTGGAACAAGTAAGGTCAAGTTAAAACTTTAGTTCCAACCCTTAGAATTTTCAAAGTTAAAATTCAACCCTTATACTTATATTATTATGATTTAATAATTATATATATATGTATAAGAACAAAGTCGTCTTACCGCTAGTACGCCTCATTCACGAAGCCGGTCTATAAGGTGGGTATAAGGTTGTTGCCTATAAAATGGTGACTTAATGGGTGTCTACTCTCACCCACCGCTTGCTTGACTGGTGGAGGGTCGTTAGCCGAACGGGTAAGACAAGGACTTATAAATTCTCATTCAAAGTATGATGAATATTATAAAGTAACTAAATGTTTTATTAAATTCCCAATCTTAGTTACTTTAGGAAAAATGTGAATAAGGTGCTAATCCATGAAATTACACTTTACACTTTGATTAAGTCGTTGGTGGAGCGTGTGTGGTTAACCGACACACTAACTTGGACTTAACAAGGTAGGTAAAGGGTGACTTAAAGGTTTATTATAGTATCGGTGGAGCGTGTGTGGTTTACCGGCACATCGATTGAGTGATAAACCTTAAGGGTACCAAGTGATTTGCATGGTTACTTCACACCTCCTTTTGTGATCCTCGACATCCCAGTCACAAAACTTGGAGGGCACACTCGAGATTGAAACATGTCTTTGAAAAGTTCATTGAATCTCAAAAGAATCTAGGAATTTCTAAGAACCAATCAAAAACCTAATATTTAATCATTTCGGTTTTCGTGGTGGAAATTGGTGAATCGTCATTCACCTACCTTTCAAATATGGTATAGCTTAGATTACGACATACCTCTTCTAAGTTATATTATATTATGATTGGATCCTAGCCTTAATATTACATTTGGGTGTTTTATTAAGGACTCTCTTATATCTAAACTAATCTTGTTCTCTTCTTTTCAAGATGTCTTCAAGTAATGCTGCTTCTGGCTCGAATCCTCATGGCTCCTTTACTCTTATGAGCTTGTGTGGGAAAGTTACCTTTGATGGATCCAACTTCAATGAGTGGATCAGAAACATCAGGATGATTACCCGCTACGAGGACAAAAAATATGTCCTTGACAAGGAGCTTAAGGAAATCGATGAATCCACTGCAACTCCCCAGGAGATCGTTGACTTTCATACTCATGAAAGAGATGCTATCAAGGTGGCTTGCATCATGTTGGCCACAATGACAGCTGAACTCCAAAAGTCTTATGAAGATTTCTACCCTTATGAAATGCACCAAGATTTGATGGAAAGATACCATCAAAGTGCACGACAAGAGAGGTATGAGATCATCTGCTCCATGATAACAGCCATGATGAAGGACGGGGAATCTATCACGAGCCACATGCAAAGGATGCAAAGGTATGTGGATCGGTTGCTGAAACTTAATGTGAACTTCCTTGAGGAGCTTGCAATAGATATCATTTTGCACTCCTTGCCATCGTGCTATGATCAATTCCGGATGACATATCACATGAATAAGGAAGAGGTCACACTCAGCAAACTTCAGGGACTTCTCAAGACCGCAGAAACAGGTCTTAAGGGGAAGTCGGTTGCTATCACTCCTACTCCAAACTCAACTCCGGTTTTGGCAATCGGGAAAAGTCAAGGGAGGAAAAGAAAGATCTTTTCGAAGGGTACCAAGGTTCGGACCCTTGATGGCTCTTCTTCAAGTGGAACCAAGAAAGGTTTCATCACTCCTTCTTCTGACCCAAAAGAGGCTGAATGCTTCTATTGCCATGAAAAGGCTCATTGGAAGCGGAACTGCCCAAAGTACCAGCAGGATGTGAAGGATGGGAAAGTTAAACCCAACCATGCAGGTATTTACACTATCTTATCTAATAACTCACCCCATTCTAAATCTTGGGTCCTTGATACCGGTTGTGGTATTCATATTTGTTGTGACTTGCAGGGACTAAGAAGAAGTGAGAATGTGGAGCAAGGAAGAATAAACTTGATCATGGGGAATAGGAAAGCTTCACCTGTCACCAAGATTGGAGTTTATACTTTATCGCTAAGTAGTGGGTTTAGTTTAGATTTGAATAAATGTTGTTATTCACCAAGAATGGCAAGAAATATTATTTCCTTTCATGCTTTGTACAAACAAGGGTTTACCTTTTCATTTAATAATGAAGTTGGTTCTATTGATGCTTTCTTTAATAATGTTTTTTATTTTAGAGCATTACCTTGTGATGGTGTGTATGAAGCTGTATCTGTTGTAGATAACTTAGGAAATAATTTTTTGTGTATTGATTCTACTAATAATAATAACTTGGATAAAGCATCATTATGGCATTGTCGTCTTGGACATATAAGCAAGAAACGCATAGGCCAACTCCAAAAGGATGGAGTCTTGGAGTCGTTTGACCTAAAGTCAAATGATAGTTGCGAATCATGCTTACTTGGAAAAATGACAAAGTCACCCTTCACAGGCTTGTGTGAGAGGGGTGAAGGTTTGTTGGACCTTGTACACACGGATGTGTGTGGACCATTCAAACATGCCACAAGGGATGCTAATCGTTATTATTTGACTTTCACTGATGATTACAGTAGATATGGATATGTCTACTTAATCAAGCATAAGTCAGAGACTTTCGAGAAGTTTTAGGAATTTAAACAGGAAGTCGAGAATCAATTGGGCAGGAACATTAAGATGCTTCGATCCGATCGAGGAGGTGAGTATCTTAGTTCAGAGTATCTCGACTATCTTAGGGAATGTGGGATTGTCTCACAATTGACACCTCCCAGGACACCACAGTTGAATGGTGTGGCTGAGAGGCGTAATCGAACCTTGTTGGATATGGTTCGTTCCATGATGAGTCGAGCTACGCTACCAATCTCATTCTGGGGGTATGCCTTAGAGACTGCCGCCCATATTCTTAATCTAGTCCCTACAAAGAAAGTTGCCAAAACTCCTCACGAGATGTGGACTGGTAAAGTACCTAAGCTAGACCACATCAAGATTTGGGGTTGCGAGGCTTTCGTGAGACGCGAGACTCATGATAAGCTCGAACCTCGAAGCGAGAGGTGTATTTTCATCGGCTACCCACAACAATCCTTTGGTTCCCTCTTCTACAGACCTAGTGATAATGTGGTCTTTGTAGCAAGAAGAGGAGTTTTTCGAGAGAGAGAATTTATAAGCCAAGGAGACAGTGGGAGGCAAATTGATCTTGAAGAAATTGAAGAGTCAAGCGGTGAAGGAACTTCAAACACTAGCCCTCAACTTGAGGAGGAAACTCCTGTTGAGCCAGCTGATGTGCCTGTACCTCTTAGGCGTTCCACGAGAGTTAGGAATGCACCTGAGCATTATTATGGCTTCCATATTACTGCGGAAGGTGAGACACTTATTAGTGATGAGACACTAGTAAGTCTGGATGAACCTAACAGCTACACGGAAGCCATGGCAGGCCCCGAGGCTGCCAAGTGGAAAGAGGCAATGGATAGCGAGATACAATCCATGTATGACAATCAAGTTTGGAACTTGGTTGAAAATGTACCAGGTCGTAAGACAGTGGGGTGCAAATGGATCTTCAAGAAGAAGACCGACATGGACGGTAATGTACACACTTATAAGGCACGACTGGTTGCAAAAGGTTATTCTCAAACTCTGGGAGTTGATTATGATGAAACCTTTTCACCAGTGGCCAAGATAAAGTCTATTAGGGTTCTGTTAGCCATTGCTGCATTTCATGATTATGAAATATGGCAAATGGATGTCAAAACCGCTTTCCTTAATGGAAAGTTGGCTGAGGATGTTTACATGGTTCAGCCAGAGGGTTTTGTCAGTACAGAGTACCCCAATAGAGTGTGTGAGCTCGAGAAATCCATTTATGGATTGAAACAGGCACCTCGCAGATGGAATCTTTGCTTTGATGAGAAAGTCAAGGAATTTGGCTTTTCAAGGAGTGAAGATGAATCTTGCGTCTATATCAAGGCTAGTGGGAGCATAGTCAGTTTTTTGGTACTGTATGTGGATGACATACTACTCATAGGAAATGACATCCCAACCTTGCAGGAAGTAAAGTCCTGGCTTGGGAAGTGTTTCGCTATGAAGGACCTTGGTGAAGCTGCCTATATCCTAGGGATAAGGATTTTGAGAAACAGGAGTAAAAGACTAATTGGACTTAGTCAAAGCACCTATGTGGACAAAGTGTTGAAAAGATTCAACATGCATAACTCCAAGAAAGGTGAGTTACCTATTAAGAGTAATGCCAGATTGAGTAAGACACAAAGCCCTAGCACTGAGGCTGAGATAGCAGAAATGAGTCGACTACCTTATGCTTCAGCTGTAGGATCGATCATGTATGCTATGACGTGTACTCGACCTGATGTAGCCTTTGCTTTAAGCATGGTTAGCAGGTATCAGGGGAACCCTGGCAAGGAACACTGGACTACGGTAAAGAATATCCTCAAGTACCTGCGAAGGACTAAGGACTGGGTCCTTACCCTCGGTGGGAGTGATGACTTGAGAGTTGTAGGGTATAGTGATGCTAGCTTCCAGACTGATAGGGATAATTTCCGCTCTCAGTCGGGCTGGATCTTTACTCTAAACGGAGGAGCAATTTCTTGGAAGAGTTCCAAGCAGGAGACAGTGGCTGATTCCACTTGTGAATCAGAGTATATAGCAGCAAGCGAGGCAGCAAAGGAGGCGATATGGCTAAAGAACTTCATCGGAGACCTTGGAGTTGTACCAGCTATAAAAGAGCCAATGGAGATTTTCTGTGACAGCAATAGTGCGGTTGCCTTAGCCAAGGAACCAAGGGATCACGGGAGATCCAGACACATCGACAGAAAATACCATTTTATCAGACATCGAATCGAAGAAGGACTCCTCGTGGCGAAGAGGGTATCATCGGATGAGAACCCAGCAGATCCCCTCACGAAGGGACTGAGTAGGGTTAAGCATCTCCAGCATGCTCGAAGCATAGGGCTGAAGGATGATATTAGATTTAGTAGTTAGGTAACCTCGAAATTTGTAAAGTGTAATTGACATTAGATGATGAATAAAAAGTGTTTTATTTATGAGTAAAGTGTTGCTATCTCTTGTCGATCGTTTACAATATTTCTTTTGCATGTTTTGACTTCCAGAATAATTATGTTTGGTATATCATATTATTTAAACCTCCACAGTCGGTCATATGTCGGAAGTAGGTATGAATCAAGACTATCATGATTGGTTGCAGAGGTCTAAGGTGTTGGACAAGGCTACAACAATCATGAGTGCTCATAAGTTCTGAGCATTGGACTCAACCCACACTCACTGGAATCACTTCATGGAATTCTATCTCGAGTGATCGTGAGACGGTAATATCATATAAGTCTTCAAACCTAGAGATATGATTTGTTACTTACAAGTTGGTTATGCATTGATTGTACGAAAACGCATTGGTAACTCGATGTTATAAAACGTGCTTTTGTGTGTAATTCAATGAGTGGTAGAACAAACATATGAGTCGAAGTTTATCTGTTCCTTCTTGGATTAGAAGCTGATATCTGGGCCCCTCGATGATTTTGTTTTGACCTATGTACCGGGCCCGGTCAGAACTAAATTGATGTGTTCAGTTGAGTTCTATGTCAAACAAATCGGAAATCGGGAAACAAATGCTGGACAATAAGCAAGACAATGTTCCATGTATTTGTCCGACTGATATCTAGAACAGAGGATTATATGATCACTTATCTAAATGGCGCGTTCTAGTTCAACAGAGTTTAAAGAGCTACGATTGCTGATCGGTTCCTGAAGTTATACTTGCAAATATAGTTACTAGACTTATCCATGTGGGAGACTGTTGGATATAGTGTCTAAGCCCATAACTATATTTGGTATGTACTTGACCCGACCCGGCATGGTCCATTTGGGTTGCACTTCACCCGAACAATTTATGGATAATATTTGAGAATAGTACAAGTTATGATTTATTAATATATTATAAGTTCTAATATATTAATATAAGATCATATTATTTAATTAGTAGTGATCTATAATTAATCTAGGATTAATTTAGTGATCAAAGATATTACTAATTAAATATGGGCTTCTATATTTATATTGTGTGGGCTAATGCTTATTTAGAATGGGCTAGGCTTGGATGGAAAAGTCCATGGATACTCCATGGAGCTTTGACCCATGGATCTCATGGAAATGAAGAGACATGGGTATTAGGGTTTACATGGATGTAACCCTAATCCACCACACTATATAAAGGAGGCTTTGGTTCTTGAAATCATACGAGTTGACACTTGTTGAGGTGAGGCCGATTTCAAGATAATAGTATTTATTCTCTCAAAGTTCCAAGTTTGTGGTGATTTGTGATTTCCACTTGAGGCATCCACACTATTGGTGCTAGGCTCTAAAACTCCAAGCAATCAACTACAACTTCAAGGTAAGCATTTCTACTAGCTTTATTTGATTCATGTTCCCCATGCCATGCTAGTTAGGATATGAACCTTGGAAAAATAATTATTTGCATGTATCTTAGAAAAACATAGATCCAAGGTTTATTAGGGTTGCATGTACACTTAGGAAGTGTTAGAATGCTCAAAACCCAACAAGATACGCCCCTGAAATGTCATAAGCCCCCGACCATCGGTAACGAACTCTGAAACCAAACCAACCACCCGTTCTCTCTTCTGCATCTCAGGTTGCACAGCCTCAGCCTGTGCCCCACGAATGGCGTCCAACACTGGAGCTATCACGGTCAATCTCAAACATACATCCCGCAGCGGGGTGCTCTCTGCCCTGCGGCTCAATGCATCGGCTACCACATTAGCCTTGCCTGGGTGGTACAGGATCTCACAATCATAATCCTTGACCACATCCAACCACCTTCTCTGACGCATATTTAGGTTGGGTTGATCCATCAAATACTTCAAACTCTTATGGTCCGTGTATATCGTACACCGAACCCCATACAAGTAGTGACGCCAAATCTTGAGGGCGAACACCACTGCCCCCAATTCTAGATCATGGGTGGGATATCTCGTCTCATGAGGCTTCAGCTGCCTCGATGCATATGCTATCACATGCCCTCTCTGCATTAGCACCGCTCCCAACCCCAAAATCGATGCATCACAGTATACCACAAAGTCCTCCATCCCTTCCGGGAGGGCTAACACCGGGGCTTCGCACAACCTTTGGCGAAGTGTCTCAAAGGAGGCCTGCTGCTCGGGGCCCCATGAAAAAGCAACACCCTTCCGGGTCAACCTGGTGAGTGGCACTACGATTTTAGAGAAATCCTTGATAAATCTCCAATAATACCCCGCAACCCTAGGAAACTCCTGATCTCGGAGGGTGACCTCGGCACCTCCCAACTCATCACCGCCTCAACCTTGGCCGGATCGACCAATAACCCTTCCTGGTTAACGGGATGTCCTAAGAACTGGACCTCCCGCAACTAGAAATCACACTTGGAGAATTTGGCATAAAGCCTCTCCGATCTCAGAACTCCGAGAACCTCTCTCAAATGCTCCTCATGCTGCTCTCTAGATCTCGAATATACCAGAATGTCATCGATAAATACAATCACCGACCGATCCAGCATCGGCCTGCACACTCGGTTCATGAGATCCATGAACACTGTCGGGGCATTGGTGAGCCCAAAAGGCATCACCACAAACTCATAATGCCCATACCTCGTCCTGAACACTGTCTTCTGGACGTCCTCATCCCGCACCCTCACCTGATGATATCCATACCTCAAATCGATCTTGGAGAACCAAGATGCTCCCTGCAACTGATCGAATAAATCGTCGATCCTTGGCAACGGGTAACGGTTCTTGACCGTCAGCTTGTTCAACTCCCGGTAATCAATGCACATCCGATGTGAACCATCCTTCTTCTTGACAAACAGGATAGGCGCTCCCCACGGCGAGCTGCTCGGCCGAATAAACCCCTTCCCCAGCAGCTCCTGAAGCTGCAAGGATAACTCTTGCATCTCTGGAGGTGCAAGGCGATAAGGCACCTTAGCGATAGGCGCGGCCCCCGAAACCAAATCGATACTGAACTCCACTTGCCTCACAGGAGGCACACCCGGCAACTCCTCGAGAAATACATCCGGGAACTCATGCACTACCGGAACCTCCTCAACTGACCTCAGTCTCTCGGAATCCACTCGCGTATCCATCACATACGCCACAAACCCCTTACAGCCCTGCTGTAGACACTGCCTCGCCCTAGCGGCCGAACAAAACGCTGATCCTGAACGTGTACCCTCGCCGTACACCGAAAGAACTCCCCCACAAGGGTCTCGTATGGTCACCGGCTGTCACTCGCAGTCGATAACCACACCGAATCTGCCCAACCAATCCATGCCTACAATGACACAGACATCACCCATCGCAATAGGAACCAGATCAATCGGGAACTCAACACCAAAAATCTCGACTACGCACCCTCGGAGAACCTCCGTGGCATATATCACCCTCTCATCAGCTATGGAAACTCTCAGAGGCCGACTCAACGCCTCACGACTAACACTGATATGCTGACTAAAAGCCAAAGATACAAAAGATCGACTCGCACCCGAGTCAAATAACACCAAGGCAGGTACAAAATTCACAAGAAAAGTACATATGCACAACATAATATAAGCATAATATCTCAACATCAAAATAAATACACGAAAGAATACATACCGGCCACGACATTGGGCGCTGCGCAGACCTCCTCCGCAGTCAGCTGAAAAGCTCTCCCTCGTGCCCTCGATGCCTCGGCCTTCACTGTCCGACTCTCGGTAGCTCTGATGGCGGCAGGGGCAGATCCCTGAGGTGCTCCCTGAGATGATCCTCCCAACTGCGGACACTCTGCCTTCCGGTGTCCGGTCTGATTGCAGTGAAAACACACCGCAAACCCCTTGGGGCAGTCCTTGGCCATGTGCCCCTCCTTGCCACACTTGTAGCAAGATCCCGCTCTACAGACTCCATCATGACCCTTGCCACACTTCCCACAAGTGCAGCCCTTCTGGCTCCCTGGTTTGGGATCAGCGGGCTTGGCCCGCTTGGCTGCCGGCTGAGACTGTGTCGGTCGCCGATCCCTCCCTTGAGACTCTGCCTCCTCCCTGGCCTGAGTCTCTAGCTCAATCTCCCTCTTTCGGGCATTTGCCTGAAGCTCAGCAAATGTCTGGTACGAGGAGTTCGCCGTGAACTCCCGAATGCCTCGCCTCAAGATACTCAAATATCGACTCATCCGTGCCTGCTCAGTGGACACGTGCTCAGGGCAGAACATCGCCCTCTCGTGGAACATCCTGGTAATCGCCGTACAGACTCAGTACCCTGCTTGAGGGTCAGAAACTCCTTGGCCAAACGCTCCCTCTCCACCTGGGGAACATACTCATCTCGGAACATGGCAGTGAACGTCTCCCAGGTCACTGCCGCAAGCTCATCAGGCGTAAAGTGCGCCGTCACAAACTTCCACCAGTCTTTCGCTCCCAAGCGAAGCTGGTTCAGCGCGAACCGAACCTTCAAATGCTTAGGAGTTGAGAAAGTGAAGAAACACCCCTCCATGTCATAAATCCATCTCATAGCCGCCACCGGGTCCTGGGTCCCATCGAACTCTGGTGGTTTTGTGTTGCTGAACCCTCGGAACAGCAACGCATCACCACCCTGCGGCCTCGCTGCAGCAATAGCTGCGGTGGCCGCTGCAACAGCAGCCTCAGATAGAGCGGCATCACGCTCGTCAAAGGTCTCAATCAGTGTGGTCTTGATAGACCCGAACATCTCTGGTATCTATGCCCTGATGGACGCAGCCACCTCCTCATGAATGATCCGGCGGATCTCCTCATCACTGGTCTCACTGCTCTCAGGCATCAAACGTGTCCTCACCATGATCTACCTCTGAAATACAACATACGATAAATTAGAATCCACTCGAGCATACTCACACTCGACAACTCATCCCTCCTTGATCCTTGGTATTCCAAAGATTCTTACTTGGGTTGTACTCCGCCTCGGTGTTTTCAGTAGTACGAACCAAGTACTACTGTCCGCACCGTATCAGAATACACCCCAAGTCCTCCTCTTCGGATCCCAAATTCCAAGTACTCTGTCATGCACAATCTACTCTCTAACAAATCTCTCATAAGCCCCTCGCTGCTACCTACTCACTCTCAAGCATCTCATAGCACCTCACCTCTCCCTAGGCTAAGGCATCACAAATCAGGCCACTCTAGTCCTAATAGGAGTACCTAGCCTACTCTAGCATGAGAATACATCATATCAATATTAATATCACATAACATGAGGGTATTTTGGGAAATCACCGTTCGGGCGCGGACTGATTGTACACACAACTCTGCTCTGCGTTTTTCCAAAAATCTTTTACTCTTTTTGAAAATACTTCTCAAATCCTCAGTTTGAGTTCAAATACGCCCGAAGGTGTACTCGAATCCCTCAAACCAAGGCTCTGATACCAACTTGTAACACCGTGAATTTCAAAACAATTTTTCGCATAATTTAAAAAAAAAACATATTCATTTAATTTTCATAAAACATCAGTATTTGAAACTCCAATCAATGTCATACAATAAATCCCAAGATCACATATCATAAAAATCCCATGTGTGTGTATTGATCAAGTCGGTGCCTTCCCACGGTCATCATTAGTACCTGAAACAATAAACACCAACACTGTAAGCACAAAGCTTAGTGAGTTCCCCAAAATACCACACATAACACATATTAGCCACTCGAGGCTATAACTATGTGGGTCCGTAGACCCTACTCTATGAACCCACTGGTTCTAACTCTGGGAACCTTCCGGTTCCAACTCTATAAACATGCACAGCATAAATCACATAGAATAAATGCAGTACAACACATAACATACATATAGCATACAAATACTCTGTCACATAACTCTGATTACCTACTCAAGGTAAAGTATAGTGAGAAGACTCACCTCGCGTATCTCGATAACTCGCAAATCCCGGAAATCACTCGCGCTAGATCCTCCGAGCTATAATCCTCTTATAACACAGTATATCTCTAATTAACACTTTCTCAACTAAGGTTGACTATCCCTATCAAGTCAACGCTGGTCAACTCCGGTCGACGGTCAACGGTCAACTTTGACCGGACTCGGCGAGTGCACTAGAGCGACTCGACGAGTCTATACGTGTTCACTGACTCCCTAGGATCCTCTTTTGACACGTCGAGTACTTCCCTGACTCGACGAGTTCCACCTGGCATGAATCGCGGGGCCACCACGACTCAACTCGCCAAGTCTCAAGAACAACTCGGCGAGTTCCAGCTCGACTCAGTCCATCTGTCAACCCTCTCTAACTCTCCCTGACTCACTGAGTCAACCTCTTAACTCGGCAAGACCACTCGCTGAGTGGTTAAGGACAATCTTCATGCTACTCGCCGAGTCTGTTCTTCAGACTCGGCGAGTCCATGCCATGCATCAACTCAATCTCACTTCTGAGGTCAGATCCGCTCCAACAACTCATAGATCTGGCCCTCCCAAGCACATTGATCACGTAAAGTCACAATCTTGGCTACCATGCAACGCCTACAAGGCTTCTTTTGAAGAAATGACCTCTAAAATGGTAACCTAAGTCTCCAACTCAAAAGGAAAGGCATAAAGCATGGCATTTGGGACTCTCTGGACCTACTAAGGTCCAGATCTAGGTACCATATCCCCATGGGACCTCTCACACTCCAATTACAAGGCAAACAAGGCATGAAGACACCCTAGATTTGACCATATCAAGAAAAACACGAGAATAAGCTCTGAATGTTACCTCAAATAGCTTCTTCTGCCGAAATGGGAGTAGATCCAAGCTCCCCAACTCTCCTAGTTTGGCCTTACTCTTCCTTTCTTGCAAATACACACAAAAATGATGAATAATGGCCTCTTATCTCACTCACAAGAACTCTCAGCTGATCTGTTGCTCTCAAGGTCGAAGGTAGCCACAATGAAGGGCCATAAGGTCCTTTAAATAGGGCTTAGGACCGGGAAATTAGGGTTTCATTAAACAGCGCGGACTCGCCGAGTCCCTCCCTTGGACTCGCCGAGTCCAGGCGCGAACCCTCGTCCAAAACCGCGATCCTACTCGGCGAGTTTGAGCTCCAACTCGCCGAGTCCCCTCACAAAATACCAAAAATATATGAATAAATAATACCTGGGAATCCGGGCTGTTACATAGTGAGTTCCCCAACATACCACGTACCATACAATTACATATCATGCATACTGCCGGGCAATTCTGGGGTGCCCGACCTACCCGGTATGACCATTCTGGGGTGCCGGCCTACCCGTTTCAAGCCGTTCTGGGGTGCTGACTACCCATCGGTCCTAACAACCGATCCTCGGGGACTATTTCACCCCCTATTGCTACTATCACATATATCATAACATAACATATTATCATACATATCTGGGGTGTCCGATCAACCCTTCGGTCCTAACGACTGAAACTTGGGGGCTATTCCCTCCTACTACCACTATCACGTATAACATATCATGCCAGCATATAAACGTATTATCACATACTGTCAGACATATATGGGTGTCTAACCTACCCTTCGGTCCTGACAACCGAACTCTACTACTATCACGTATACATATCATGCTAGCATATAACATATCAGGTAGTAGCAAACCTAGATGATATCACAAAGAAAATAATCTAACATACAACTCCTACTGGTGGGCCGACATTGTGGCCGTAGACCCACCGGTACTGGAAGGTAACTCACCTCAAGGTAGCTGCTGATCGGTGTGGGAACTAACTGTCTTCTGCTGCTGCTGCTCCGGAAATCCTCCGGCTAATAATTCCCACAAAACACTTAGTCAAATAATGCTAACCGACCTCAGGGTAAAATGACCATTTACCCCTAACCAACCAAAAGTCAAAGTCCAAGTCAACTAACAGTTGACCTGACTCGCCGAGTTGGCTTGCTGACTCGTCGAGTCCCTGTTCCTTAGTCTGACCATAAATCCATCTCTACTCGTCGAGTTAGGCGTTGAATCGACGAGTTTTCTTCTAAACCCAAGGCCAATAGTCCTTCATCCTACTCGCCGAGTTGTATGAACAACCCGCCGAGTTTATCTTCATCCGAAGAACACTCTATGCTGTGACTCGCCGAGTTGTATGAACAACTCGCCGAGTTGTTCTTGAGGCAAGAAGATTGTCTTGAACTCGCCGAGTCATGGCATTGACTCGCCGAGTTACTTCATGAGTGAGTCTGGCTTCCGACCCACTGAGTCATCTCCCACGACTCACTACTCCACCCTGCAAACACGAAAAGGGGGAAAACTCGGGGACTCGCGACTCGACTCGCCGAGTCCGATGAACGACTCGCCGAGTCTGCCACATGCAAATACTATACACGTGATTCTGCTTGAATCCAGCTCATGTCATTCGTAGATCTGGGTTTCTAGGGCATGAATAACACGTAAAGTTTCCAACTTTACGTGTAAATAATCACCAATTAAGGTTTTAGGGCTCAAAATGCACCAAAAGAGTAGATCTAGGGCTTTCATGCAATATGGCTCCGTAAAGGCAGTAGATCCAAGCTCCTGGAGCTCAATCATGCCTAGATCTAGAGGCTAACAACTTATTACAAACCATAATGCACAAACAAGCTTGGGGAAAGGCTCAAGAAGGAAGTTCATGGAGCTACAAAGGACAATAAGCATGAAAACAGAGGGAAACTAAGTTATACTTCCAGGAAATCACTGAGATAACACAATATGCCTAGCCTCCTTCTCTTCTTGATCTACTCTCCTTCCCTCTCCAAATCTTCAAGAAAACACACCAAAATGCTTCAAACTCACAAGGAACAAGGCTTGAACGAAGTATAGAGATCTGAGGGTGAAGGGGGCGAGCTTGGGGGCGGATAAGAGGGCTTAAATAGGGTGCAAACCCTTGAAATTTAGGGTTTCTTCAGACAGCGTGGACTCGCCGTGTCCAAAATGTGGACTCGCCGAGTCGCCAACTTAAACGTGCCCTAAAACCCGTCTCTACTCGGCGAGTCGGGCCTACGACTCGCCGAGTCCAAGGCTAAAATGTAAAATAGTTGGATAAATTTTACGTACCAGGAACCAAGTGCTACATATTATCTAATATTCATAAGTGAATATATCATCTAATATTCACAAGTGAATATACTATGTAATATGAATATACTATGTTTATTATATGCTATATTCATATATGAATGATACTTAAATTGTAATATATATATATATATATATATATATATATATATATATATATATATATATATAATCATAGTTTTTATTCAAAAGTGAATAACGAATGTACTGTAGTAAAAACTTGATTCATTTTTATTCGCTTGTGAATAATGATAGCTGAAAGTATTAAAAAAATAAATTTTTTTTATTTTATCTTAAAATTATATCAATATGGATGTCTATTTGTAGAGAATAAAAAGTCATGAATTTTGGTATATTTAAAATCATTTTTCGATAAAAATAACTTCTTAGAAAGTTAAAAAAAAAAACGAAAAAACTATGTTTTTGTATATATTAAGTTAATGATTAGCATAGTTTAAGGAAACATGTTTTTGTTGGAAAACGCATGTCTATTCCTTTCCCATTTCTGCTGCTACAACGGAGGGTTTTGCGGAAAAAATAAATAAGTGGCTGAGAATGATTCTCTCATTCTCAACCTTTTTTTTCTCAATTGAACCCTCCTCTCTCTCTCTCTCTCTCTCTCTCTCTCTCCACATATATATATATATATATATATATATATATATATATATATATGTATATATGTATTCAAGTATCTTCTATCTTGAAAGCCGAATTATAAAAACTTATCCAACCGAATTGTAATTTGGTTTGATCTGATCGGATTAGAATTTAGTTTGGACTATTTGGATCTACGTTTTGAAAACGAACTCAATTTTGGATTCATTTAATTGGATTGAATCAGGCTGATCCATCCAAACGAAACATCCCTATTAACACACCACTCCATATCATTTTTTAAAATTAATTTTAATTCAAAAATAATATAAAAATACAATACAACGTATATTTTTTTTTAAACCAGTTTTTCATGCAATAAAAAAACATTACATTAATAAAAAAACTATATTGCTTAAAATATCAAGAATTAAAAAAAAAGACAAACAAACATAAGAATGCAAAATAAAAAATAAAATAACAATATTCATTCATGTTTCGTTGGTACAATGCTTCGTGATGTCTTCACGGAGATTGAAACATGTTTCACTTTTACGAATGTCAATTACCGGTGCTATAAATTTAGTCGTTCCGGGTACAAACTCTCCAATCAAGATAACTACGTCATTCGAACGTGAAAATCGCTTTACCATCATGTTCAATAATCATATTATGCATATTATAATACATGCGTTTATCATTAGTTTAATTCTATCCATATCGCAGAGTCGTGTAGACTATTTCGCTACATGGCATGCCTGTCAGAGGACTCCAAATGCCCTCTCGATATCATTTCTTGCATATTCCTAACTTTTTGTGAACAACTTTTCCTTTTCATTTCGAGGTAACGAGTATGCCTTCATGAAAGTAGAATAATCAAGCCATATTACATCATAAAGGTAGTAACCATATTTTTAGTAATGCTCGTACACCGTGAAGGGCATATCAGGTGCTTTGTCGGTCCATATGTTGTTGAAAATAGGGGACTGTCCAAGAACATTACGGTCGTTGTTAGACCCTGCAACTCCAAAGAACGAATGCCATATCCACAAATCCTAATATGCAACAACTTATAGTATTATAGTTGGCTCCCCTATATCACCTCGAGTAATTCACCGCACCACGCAGTTGGACATCTTTCCCACGCGACATGCATACAATCAAGGCTACCAATCATCCTGGGAAATCTATGCCTCTCTTCATGTGCCACATATAATCTCTCAATATCACGTGTAATAGGTTTGGCGATCTCGATTGACAACCGCTCTTGTACGCGAAACATCCGTACGCTCTTCATTATGTATGTGTTGCACAACACTGAAGAACGTCGAGAGAAATTCTCTGTTGTCATCCGAATCAAGATTTGTAAAAAAAAGTCCATAAATATAATTTTTGTAGAGGGTAAGAGATGAATGGTTTGAAAATATGGTGTTTAAATGTTGTGTTTATATAGGTAAGTTTATTTATTTTTAAAAAAAGGTTTTGACCATTGGAAACAGTCAAAATATAATGTCCTAAAAATTACAAAGAGATTTTTCATTTTTAAAACAGATTAACCAATTAAACATTTGTTTCAAAAACCATTGAATAACAATTTATTGATTGAAACTCATACATTATCATATTTAAATTTGCGAAACTATGGAAACGAATATCTTTGATGCGTGTGTACAATCTCGCCGAGCTCTTCTCATGAATAACCTGCAAAATGTTTAATCCATACCTATAAGCATAAAACTTAATGAATACCCCAGTATACCACATATTCGACCATACATACAGTACATGCAAGTAAATTCCTCGCCCTAGCCCCGACCTATAAACATACATATCAATACATAACGTGTGAATTGATGTGGTCCTCCTACAGTATTACGTATGGTTGCCATGGTCCTTCCATGATAGTTCATACAAATTTCATGGTCCTCACATGGTCTTTTATGAAATCGTTAGGAGCCAAATACTGATCTTTCATACAATACATAAAGTTATACATAGTAAGGTATCAAAAAGATAATATAACATATGACCCACCCTAGAGCGAACAATCAAAGAAGAACATCACAATCAAGCATTAGACCAAGAGTTCTCAGGCTAGCCAACTTAAACCTCATAGAAACCAAGATATCGTTACCACATAATCATGTAACATAACCACATAACATATACTAGCATATTACATATCCTTGGCGACTAGCCTTCACTAGTTACCCTACCATTGACCACTTCTCAATTAAGTCCTTCGTTGGTCAATCATACATAATCTTGATAACTGGCCTTCCCTAGTTACCCTGCCATTAAAAACTTCTTATTTAAGTCCTTCACTGGTCAATCATACATAATGCTGATAACTAGCCTTCCCTAGTTACCCTAACCAAATATAACTCCTAACAATATCGTACGTTCAACAGGAAAGACCCCTACCAGCCTGACATACCAAGACACCAAGTGTCCTAGACTGCACATGCATAGCAAGAAGTTATTATCACCAACTAGCATACTTGTACACTAACGGTACATATATCCTACTATACAAAGGATATACAATGTATACATGGCATAGTGAGAAACTCACATGAACTAAAGAACTAAAGAAGCACAACAACACTCTCACACCTTATACTGATCAACCTCTCGAACTGATTAACACCAAAAGAGATGAATCCTTAATCAACAACCCAAATCCTCCAAGTTTGATCCAAAGTCAAATTGGCCAAAATTCAACGGTCTATAGTCAACAAAATTTATCAGTCAACCAAGTCAACAACCACCATGACGTGGAGACCTCTTGGCCACGTTGTGGGCATTACATGTAACGCCCGCAAATCCAGGCTAGTCAATTAGAGGCAATAAGAGTCAAAAATGACTTTTCGACAACAGATTATTAAGAATAAACAATCTTAACCAAGTTGTAGAATATGTCACAAGGTTTCCGTACATATAAAGAACGCCGTAATCCGAGTTATAACGAAGAAGTTATGACCTGTTGAAGTTTTGCGACAGAACCAGCACGACACTTAGAAGCGTAAATAGTGAATTTACAATAGAGCGAGTTTTAGCCTTAGCACTTTAAACGAAAGTTGTAGAATATGTTAAACTAAGAACTTCAATAAAAAGAACGCCCAAATCTGACTTCGTATGAAGAAGTTATGATTTTTCGAAGTTTCGGATTAGCGGTATACAGCCCGAAATTCGAATACTAGATCGAGTGACTTTTAGCCAACACGACCTAAACGAGAATCGAAGATCTTGATAATATTAGCGTAACGAGAAAAAGATGGGCGAAAACGGACGTCGGATGAAGAAGTTATGAGAATTTAACGGACCAATCTTGTCCCGGCCTGTTAATAATATAAAATTTAAAATCGAGTCAAAATTAGCTGACGAGGTCTAAAAGGAAGTTGTAGAGTACGTTCCTGCCTTCGCATGGATATAAAGAACGTCGAAAACGGAGCTCGTATGCGAAAGTCATGATTTTCAGAAGTCGAGAGTGAAATTTGCGAAGTCTGATGCAAAAATGATGACGTGCCATGATCTAGGCCGTTCCTTGTTGCCCACGACTTGCTTCGGATGGATGACAGGTGGCTCGCTACGCAGCGCGTACAAGAAGAGAACGCCCCGCGTTCAGAATCGCTTGGCTTCGGAAGGTCCACGTCGCCTCGCTTCGCATCTACGCCCCGCGTCCGAGGCCAGGTACGCCCAGCGTACTTCGGTTCTTATCTCTTCCGATGAAATGCGAGACAGCTGGGTCTAGGTGGCGCCTTATCCGAAGAACGCCCAACGTAGCCAAGGACTACGCCCAACGTAATCCGAGGCCTCGCTGGGTATAAAAAGGGGCGAGGGTCTCCAACTTTTTCATACATTTTCACTTCTCTCTCTAAAATACTTTCTCTCTCTAGCTCCCCAACCACCCCTAAGCCCTAGATAAAATCCCTAGCTCCCGAGGGAAGTCCCGAGGCTCCCGGAGTCCCGAGAAAAAGGGCCTTTCGGTTTTGAAATGCTGCTCCAAATAAGTTCCGGTTTTCGATAAAATTCGCTGTAAGTATGCTACGCTTACGCAATTTTTAATATAGCTTTCAAATAATTATAGGAATGTTATTAGGTCCTTAAAATAATTATTTAGGCTATTATTATGAATTATATTGAGTGTTATTAACGCTTGTATAATAATAATAATAGTCAGACTATTAATTTATCGCGGTTATCGTTAGACTAAACCCTAGTGGTATTGGTACTAGGTTTTATCGAAGGAAAATTGTTTTAAGAGTATCGAAGCGCTGTCCAAGTGTTGAGTCACCACCTACTCAGTTGAGTGCATAGTTACTTTCATCTTACACATAGATATGAAGTATTTTATATAAACTACGTGCTATGTGTGCATATTATCTGAATACTTGTTGTCTATGCTGGATGAACGTTTTATACATGTTTTAAAGGTTTTAAACTGTATACGTATTTTATATATACGAATATGTTGGGTATGACATGGGTAGATGAATGATGAGAGATATAAGATGATGTGAGTATACATTGGCAGCTATAGACTTAGTGCCTATGGGACGAACACCGGTAGCTATGGACTTAGTACCTGTTAGACGTTGGTAGCTATGGATTTAGTACCTGTTAGAAATTGGTAGCTATGGACTTAGTACCTATTAGTTAGACACTGGTAGCTATGGACTTAGTACCTGTTAGGAATTGGTAGCTATGGACTTAGTACCTATTAAACACTCGTAGCTATGGATTTAGTACCCGATGAGTAGAATATAGCAGCTATGGAATTAGTGCTTTACGAACGAACATTGGCAGCTATGGATTTAGTGCCAGTCCTATAACCCTGGAAGTAAGGGACTTCGGAATAAACGAATGCAGGATAGATGACTCTTAGGATAAATCCTTAAGAGTAAAGAAGATAATAGGGATGGGTAATTGGGTTGATTGTTTGATTGTTTAAACATAATAATTATATTATTGTGGGTTGAAAACCCTATGTACTTACCAGGTTTCCCAACCTGACCCACTCAGTTTATTTATATCACAGGTGTTAATATGAAGTCACATTACATTGAGAGATTTAAAGAGATGTAGATCACTAGTGTAAATAAATGTAAGTTCTGTTGATGCTTATGTTTCTGTATTAACGATGACATCCCAAACGTTTTAAAATGAATAAAATACGTTTCTTCGAAAGTGTTTTAATAACGTATTTATCGTGTTTTTCTGGGAACAAATTCCGCAACATTTTTATTAAAAGAAGAACTCTAATTTTTATAAAGCATAAACAAAAATCGGTCTTTTCTGGCCGTGAAAATGGGGATGTCACATTACATGATAAAACAGACGACATGCAGGACATCTCAACGTCGTGGACCCTCCTAGGCCACGTTGTGGGCATTTTTGAAAAAAATAATCATGAAGTTGGACTCTACCATGTCGTATTCGCTGGCAGAATCTGTAATTCTTCATTAAGAGCTTAATCCTTGCAGATGAAGGCTCAAAACTTCAGATCTAATCATTCTCATTGACTTAATGGATAAAATATCCAACTTTATCCATTAGGACCTCACCCTAAATCAAGATCTACAACCATAAGTCCATTAAGTCCTAAATATGTCCAAAACTTGTTCAATGACACAAGATAATCTCAAACATGACTCTTTTCTCATTCTCTGCATCCTAAAGACCATTTAAGATCCACAACAAACTCTGGAGTTCCTCAAATGCCAAGACCATCCATGGAAGGGACCAAAATCATCCGAAATGAACTCAATTTTGAAACAAGAAGATCAAGGGTCAAGGTATGAACTATATACCTTCAATAACTTAGAAATCGGAAGAGGGTGATGGATCTAATCTAGGTCCTTGCTTCCTTGCAACAATATGAGCTTCCTCATTCCTTAAGTTTCACTACAATTCAAGAATAGGTTCAATTAAGCAAACAAGATCTCAATCATGCACGGAGGCTAGGGTTTCCAATTAAGGAGATAGAGGCTGACGGAGAAGACCTAATCCAGAAATCAAAAGAGGGTGATGGATCCAAACAACCTCATTTCTTGTCTTCTTTTGGTTTCACTTGTATTTGTGAAGCTTAAAGAGAAAAGATATATTCATTGTGGTGCCAACATACTTATTTCAAGCTTAGATCCAATTTTTTCTTCATATTTCCAGCTTCTTGGAGGTATAAATTGATGCGTTCTTGGACCACTCCAAAATCTAACCAACAAAACTTTGACTTCCAACACTACAACTGATAAGAAACTAGAGCTTGAAACCTTAAATAATACCGAAATGGTATGAATACGTGGCGGAATAACACAAAGAACAATATAACAAGAACAAAGAACAATGACAAGAACAAATGTAACATATAGATAGTATGAAGATCGACTAAACCTATAGTTTTAAACTTCGGTGAAAACAAGCCAAGACCTATTGGTTTTATTTCAAGATCAATACTTGGAAACGCATCCCAACAAAGACCAAATTTGAATTGTACACAACAAATCGATATGAATAACTATTCAATTCCATAACTTCAATCGATTCATGCTACATACAACTGAAAGACAATGGATTTTTATATCCTTAGAAAGATAAAAGTAAAATAACTTAAAAGACACCTAATTAACTATGCCAATTAAAGGCTTATTAAGATGCTAATAAAAGACTAATAAAATGCTATTAAATGTTGGTCTTGGAAAGTAACATCTTCGAAGTAGTTGCATTGGTAAATGATGTCTTGGGAGAAGTTGTCTTGGGAAGTGGAAAATACAACGCTTCAATTCCCATGGCTTCCTTAAAAACGCCATGTGTAAAGTAGTAGCATCGAAACCCAAAGAAATTCGCAACCAAGTCATCATTCGCATCCATATGTCCCGTTGGTACTGGGTTTTCCATTGGAACCAACAATAAGTGAGTCGCATCCATACACACTATCGCAACCAGATTCCTTTTCACAAGAACCCATTAACTAATGTGAATCACATTGAAATGATCACCAGACGAATGTGACAGACTACAACTGTCTGCAACCAGTCACAACCATCTCATTCGCAATGTGCCAGTCCAAACGACTCCAATACGCTCTGATTGTTTTGACCCATTCGCAATGTCTCATCCAATCGCACTGTAAACAAGCAATTCAGATTCCAATGTGTTCCAATGGTTTGTAACTAATCGTAACACCTCACAACACAATCCATTATTCTGATTTCAAAACTAAAAGCTTTACTTTCCATTGCAATTGACCATCGGACCTAATTGAGTACGGATTACATATAGCCTTTGGAGGATCGCCACCCAAATTTGCATCACCCCCTCCTTATTTAAATGGAATTGACCTCAATTCAGAAAGGTTTCATCAACAAGATACAAACTTCTAGGCAGTTTTCTCTCAATTTTGATTAGTCTATCTTCCACCATAAACTTTTAGTACCAAGAATGCAATAGTTGAATGCTTGAAAACACAAGGATGCTTACCTTTGAAACAATACTCATCTGGAAAAATATTGTCTCCATGGGGACCACCTACACATTTTATGGATACATCTTTAACATCAACACCATCCCCACAATAGTTCTCATCTTTCATGGGAGTATGGAAGTCCTGTTTATTTCCGATTGACTTCCTTGCTTTGTGAACCTTGGTCTTCGAATTCCATTCCCCTTTTGAAACAACAAGGAATGAACTCTTCTCCTGCTTCACATAGAATCTTTAAGACCTAGGGGCTTCAAGTGCATGTTTAAAATTCACCAAATATTCTTCCATGCTTTTGTAATACACGAAGATATCATCCTGGTATACAACCATGAACTTGAAAAGATAAAAGAGATTTGGCCATATCAACATAGGAGCAACAACCATATGTTTCGCATTCATTCCTAACAACATCGTAACATATCGATCATAAAAAAATGACTTCCTTCCATTCGCAATGACACAAACATTTCAATCGCATCAATACAGCTAAACCGATCGTAATGACAGTGCCTCCCTTCCGATTGCAACAACGTCACGATTCTATTCGTAATGTTACTATTCTGTTTGCAACTACATAACCATTCAAAACGATGCAACCCATCACAACGATGATGACTTCCTTCAGATCGCAGCGATTTTACTCCTTGTAACGAACTAGGACAATGTGGGATTCTTTTCTTCACCGATATGCCTTTTCTCCACATATACACATTCTTCTTCAAACAACTTGAAGAACTTTTTGAATTTACTCCCAACCACACTTTCCATTCATGGAATGAAAACCATTTTCTCACCTTCTCATGAACACGATTAGGACCCTAAAAATTAACCTTGTGAAAATGGAGCATGTTCAAGACTCGTTTTTATTTTTTCTATGCATTTTGGTGTCATACAACTATACAATGAACACATATGTATTAACTATATTATTAATGCAATGGATGTTGTTGCTTGTTTTTACTATTGTCCATTCTTATGATATTGTACATGACGTCCTCCACCCACGAATGTTTCTGCCATCTCGGTTTGGGGGTGTGACAGATTAGTATCAGAGCATTGTTTATAGTTAACTGAGTATATCAACCCATAAAAGATATACAACTATAAATACAATGGGATTAAAACACTCTAACCAAGAGTTATACTTTTTAAATATAACAAGTATTTTACTAAAGTATACATACATGCATACATACCAGAACAATGTCATACTAGAACAGAACAAAAGTATTATGATTGTTGAACAGCACGGGTACGCTTGGGAATATATAATCAAGTCTGGGATTGATATAGCCTGATCAACTATATCTATCCGAGAAGTAATTAGCATATGCCTAGGAATGGAGGTGGTGCTGCAACAAGTCTACAAACTTACCAACTCTATTATTACAAAGAAACGCTAGAACTTAACATAAACTTAAAATACTATAGGAGTATTTTGTGGTACTATAATTTACTTATGTGAAAACTAAAAAGACCCTTACTAGTAGGTCTATAGTTGTTAAGTGGATACACTAAGGTTATATGTGACTAAGATGCTATAGACTTAGATTATGTGATCTTCACTTTACTTCTTAGTTCTTATTTGGTTGGGGTCTTAATGTTGGGTCACTTATTCGAAGGTCTATTATATCTTTGTTATAGATAGCTGGTATGCACTACGTAATTATAGAAGTAACTTGTAAGGATCACCCTATAAATATCTTTAGGAATACACCTATTATATGTCTCTTACACCCGTATTCTCGCTTAGATAACAGGGCTGGATTTCATCTGCCAGGAGACCCGTACTTTCCTAACCAAGGGGACGGTGGATGGCTCGAAGCTGAACTAGAAGAAGATAACCATGTGGTCCCAGTAGAAGAAGACCCCGAGGAGAGTTCTGAGGAAGAGAACGAAGAGAAAGTTCAATAAGACTCCGACTCAGAACCAGAGGTCTATAATCCACCTCAAGTTACCCAAAATCCTAACCCTCGACAGGATTTTCAAAGCCCGACGCCTCTCCGGGCAGTAAACTTGGGAAGGTGGACTCATGAACAGGGACAACCACCTCCTTATAATGGGGACGAAAAGCTTTTACAACTTGAGCGAGGGAGGCTTAGGTGACAAAATCCTCCCTATCTTGGCTCTTCGTGTTGCTCGCAATGTTAAACAAGGAAGAGCGATCATCAACCAAGTCATGGAGATTAGGGCTAACTCATGAGTCAACATAGTTTGCCTCCACCATCTGAACAAAGACCAGGAGTTAATAAGGACTCGCACTGATGCACTACAGATGGAAATGAATGCCATCCGATCCAATGTTAGAGAACTTCGAAGAGCCAAGTGGCCTTGGAAAGACGTGTGTGGGAAACAGAACACCAGTTGGCTGAATCTAGGGCAGGATTTAGTACTAATCATAACAACACTCCTCGTGAGTGGATCATACTCT
The DNA here is from genome assembly GCF_051521515.1 of Lactuca serriola. NCBI lineage: Eukaryota > Viridiplantae > Streptophyta > Magnoliopsida > Asterales > Asteraceae > Lactuca > Lactuca serriola. The sequence continues at coordinate 97,227,604 of NC_136413.1, read as the reverse complement.
ACTCACTCTTTTGGATATAGATTAAGCCTACTTATAGACTCTATTATTATTCTCTTGTTTATGATTAGACCTTGAAATTTCATTTTCATTAGGTCTTTATGTTGTCTAAGTTTTCTCTATGTTGGTATGTTGTAGACCTCTTACAAGGTCAAATTTTCCGAACTCTGTACATCTATATTACCAATGGAATCGACAGGCATCTAATTCTCTTTGAAGGTTTCTATCCAAATCCATTCACTTTCTAATTATAGACCACTATTGCAAACATTTAAACTGATACATGTTGAACTAGGGTAAATGAGTTCAAGGAACACTCACATTATAATCAATATTGACATCTTACCATTACCTTCATTTTTATAAACTTATAGTTAAAATATGCCTCCTCGTAAATCAAACAGATGCAATCCACCAATAACTTCAACTAACCCACCACCACCTCCACCACAATTCGATCCTGTAGTTTTTCAAGCTGCAGTGACTACGGCTGTGACGACAGCCTTAACTCAGATCAACACTAGCGGTACTAGTAGGGGTGGAACGAGTATTAAATCTACCCATGGAGATAGTCATGGACACCCTAGGGAGTGTTTGTATAAGGACTTCACTAACTAAAAACCCAAAACCTTTAACGGAAACGGTGGAATCATTGCTCCGTCGCAATGGTTTGAGAAAACGAAGTCTATCTTCGAGATCTGCTCCTTCCTTGTAGGAAGCAAAGTAAAATTTGTTGCCTGCACCTTCACTGACAGGGCCCTCACATGGTGGAATGGCCATGTCAAGTCACTTAGACTCACAGTGGCTAACTCAATGGGCTGGGAGACACTGAAAGATCTAATGATGGGGGAATACTACCCGAAGGGCGAAGTATAGAAGCTAGAACAGGAACTTTGAGGCCTTACTATGAAAGGCTCTGACATAGTAACTTACACTACTAGGTTTAGTGACCTAGCGACTCTATGTCCAGTGATGGTCTCCAAGGAGAGTAAGAAGATCGAGAGGTACATCTGGGGACTGTTGCCTCCATTACAGGGGAATGTATTATCTTTGTACCCCTTTACATTCGATAGTGCCAAACACTTGGCACAGAGACTCATTGACCTGGAGTCCGTTCACAAGTAACAACCCCTTTCTCAGAACAAGCCAAAGAGAATGACAACAAGAGAAAATTTTGGGACAGAAAGAAGAACTAATTAGCACAGAACTCCGCCAAGAAACAGTAGATTGTGGCTGTTCATGCCGCAACAACCCATGTTGTCCTTGCACCTGCAAAACAGTATGCTGGAAGTCTGCCGAAATGCAACAAGTGCAACTTCCATCACAATGGACCTTGCCGAGAGATGCAATGTGCTAACTGCAGCAGGAAGGGGCACATTGCCTGTTTCTGTAAGGCACCGACAAGACCAATCACCTAGGTCCCTGGTATTAGTGTAGGCCATGCCTGCTATGGGTATGGAGAAGTTGGACACTACAAAAGGAACTTTCCAAAAGTAGGGAATATTGGTGGAGTAAGGAGAGTTTTGGCGATTGGTCATGAAGAAGCCGTGGCAGACCCTACGGTGGTCACGGGTACATTTCTCCTCAATAACTCATATGCATGCATATTATTTGATAGTGCAGCGGAGAGGATTTTCGTGAATCAAAAATTTAAACACTTACTTAAACAACCACCACAAGCACTAAAAGAAACGTTCATCGTAGAAATGGCTAACGGGAAGACTGAGAGCACTAATTAAATATACATAGGATGCACCCTCACTCTAGATAGCTATTCATTTCAAATCAACCTCATGCCTGTCTCAATTACAAGTTTCGACGTCATCATCGGCATGGATTGGTTGAGTCTTCATCGTGCTGACATCCTGTGTTTTGAGAAATTCGTTCATCTTAATCTACTTAATAGTGAAATCCTAGTTATCTATGGCGACAAACCAGGAACGAACCTTCGAATCATCTCAAGTATTCAACCCAGAAGTACTTACGAAAGGAATATCATGAATTCCTTGCTCACGTAGTTGATGCGAGCCAAAAGATGAAAGACATAAAGAACATCCCAAAAGTCCATGACTTTCCCGAACATCTTCCTGGAGTGCCACTAGAACGCCAAGTCGAGTTTAGAATTGATTTAATTTGCGGAGCTACCCCTGTAGCCAAATCGCTTTACCGACTAGCACTAGCTGAGATGCAGGAACTATCCAGTCAACTGAACGAACTATGCACCAATGGACTCATTAGACCAAGCTTCTCACCCTGGGGAGCACTGGTTTTGTTCATGAAGAAGAAGGATGGATCGTTCCGTATATGCATCGATTATCGCGAGCTAAACAAACTGACCATTAAGAACCGATACCCTCTACCACGGATAGACGACTACTTCGACCAACTTCAGGGAGCGAGCTACTTTTCAAAGATTAACTTAAGATCCGGGTATCACCAGTTACGTGTTATAGAGGAAGATGCTCCCAAAACAGCCTTATGAACTCGTTATGGTCACTACGAGTTTATAGTGATGCCTTTCAGATTAACCAGTGCACCCGCATTGTTCATGGAGTTAATGAAGCGGGTGTGCCGTCCTTACTTAGATAAGTTCGTGATAGTATTCACCGATGACATATTTATCTGCTCGCACAGTAAGGAGGAACATAGTCAACACTTACGACTGATCTTGGAAACTCTACGAGCAGAAAAACTTTATGAAAAGTTCTCGAAGTGTGAATTTTGGATTCAGAGAGTTGAATTCCTGGGTCACGTGGTCACCAAAGAGGGAATTCATGTGGACCCTTCCAAAATCAAAGCCATCGAGAACTGCTCGTCACCAAGGACGCCTACCGAAATCTGTCAATTCATGGGCCTCGCTGGCTATTATCACACATTCATTCTGAAATTCTCAAGGATCATGAAACCACTTACCACCTTTACCCATAAGGGTGTGACCTTTGACTAGGAATAGAAACAAGAAAAGTCGTTCCAAACGTTGAAGCAAGCCTTATGCAACGCACCGATATTGTTCCTTCCAAAAGGGATAGAAGATTTCGTGGTGTACTGTGATGCATCCAACCAAGGGTTTGGATGTGTTCTTATGCAACGAGGAAAGGTCATCGCCTATGCCTCAAGACAACTTAAGACACACGAAGTCAACTACACTACTCATGATCTTGAGTTAGGAGCAGTGGTATTTGCTCTAAATATTTGGAGACACTACCTGTATGGTACGAAAAGCACTATCTTTACAGTCAACAAAAGTCTTCAACATATATTCGACTAGAAGGAGCTCAACATGAGACAACGACGGTGGGTCGAGCTACTAAATGACTACAAATGCGAAATTCATTATCATATCGGTCAAGCCAATATAGTAGCTGACGCCCATAGTTAGAAAGAGTACTCAGGTCGTAGAGTCAAGGCATTGACTATGACCATCCATTCACATCTGTCCACACAAATTAAGGAGACTCAGCAGGAAGCCTTGAAACCTAAAAATGTGGCAAGTGAAACCTTAAGAGGAATGGATAAGGACTTAGAAGTCAAGGGTGACGGAGTCTTTTACCTCATGGATCGGATTTCGACTCCCAAGTTCGGTGGTTTAAGAGACGTTACCATGAACGAAGCACACAAGACTCGATACTCCGTTCATCCAGGTTCAGACAAGATGTATCTGGACCTCAAAAAGTTATATTGGTGGCCTAACATGAAAGAAGAAATTGCTACCTTTGTGGCCAAGTGTCTGACTTGTGCCAAGGTTAAGGTAGAATACCAAAAGCCCTCAGGTTTACTACAACAACCGAAGTTACCTGAGTGGAAGTGAGAGCGAATTACAATGTACTTCCTAAGCAAGTTTCCCAAGCCAACGGGTGCTCTCGATACCATTTGGGTGATCGTTGACAGGTTAACCAAGTCTGCGCACTTCCTACCAATTAAAGAAACTGAAAAGATGGAGAAAATGACCAGAATATACATTAGAAAGATCGTACGACTGCATGGTGTGCCCATATCTATTATCTCTAATGGAGACAATAGATTCACCTCAAGATTCTATCAGTCACTACAAAAATCCCTGGGAACTAGGTTGGACATGAGTACAGCCTACCACCCACAAACTGATGGACAGAGTGAGAGAACCATTCAAACATTAGAAGACATGCTGAGAGCCTGTGTGATCGACGTTGGTAAAGCTTGGGACATCCATCTACCAATGGTCAAGTTTTCATACAACAACAACTACCATACTAGTATCAAGGTTGCCCCTTTCGAAGCTCTTTATGGCCGGAAGTGCAGGTCACCTCTGTGATGGGCTGAAGTGGGTGATACACAGCTAGCTAAAGGACGAGTTCTTGACAGCACTCTCACTAGTCTGGAGATCATCCGGGAAACGACAGAAAAGTTTGTACAAATCTGTGAGCGAGTAAAGCCTCTAAGGACAGACAGAAGCGCTACGCAGACAGTAGAGCTATGTAGACAGAAGACGAAAACCCTTGGAATTTCAGGTTGGTGACCTTGTTCTATTGAAGGTATCACCCTGGAAGGGCATGATACACTTCGGAAAGCATGGTAAACTAAATCCAAGGTACATTGGGCCTTTCGAGATTCTTGCTAGAATCGTCCCAGTAGCTTACAAACTCTGACTACCTCAAGAACGTAACAACGTACACCTACCTTCCACGTATCCAACCTAAAGAAGTGTCTATCTGATGAGACTCTCGTTATCCCACTCGATGAAATCGAGATCAATGAGAGCCTCATCTTCGTGGAAGAACCAGTAGATATCATGGCTAGGGAAGTCAAGCAAACCAAACAAAGACGTATCCCAATAGTGAAGGTTTGTTGGATTGCAAAAAGGGGACCTGAATTCACTTGGGAGCGAGAGGATCAAATGAAACATAAGTATCCACATCTCTTTCCCTAGTCCGGATGTATCTCTATAGACTTAATTTCGGGACGAAATTCCCTCTAACGGGGAGGATGATGTGACAACCCGCTATTTTTGATATTGTAAAAGTCAACCAAAGTCAAACATGCCAAATAAAAGTCAAATTGTTTTTTTGATTAACTTATTAAGGTTGGATTAATAACTTATATGGGTATAAACCTTGTATTAAAGGTGTTGTGTGAATAAAAAGTGAAAACACTAGAATCCGAGAATTTTCGCCCAAGCCGCAAACTAACCTCGGACCGTTAACCCACTTCTGACCGCAAACCCTTGGTTTCCAGCCGAGAACCCTTGGACTTATCCTGTCGGCGAACAAACCCATGCATGTGTCCCATCATAATTTTGGCCCTATACATATGGAGGGACTGAAATCAGCACCTCAATTCTACACCTTCTTGATGGGTATTGAGCATTCTAACACTCCTAAGTGTACATGCAATCCTAAATACCTTGGATCTATGTTTTCTCTATTATACATGCAAATATGAACTTTCCAAGCTATTACCCTATCTATCATACAATACTTGATACTTGGGTAATCAAATGGATATAATACATACCTTTGTTTGATGTAGCTTGTCTTCATGAAGCTTGAGTGCCTAGTGCCCCAAGTGTGACACCTCAAATGGTTCACACAGCATCAAGTGCACATGGAATGACTTGAGAGAAATGGAACACTCCTTGAAATCGTCTAGCCCTCATACTCACACACTAGTGCATGATTTCTTGAGCCATGGGATTCTTTTATATGGTGGCTATTAGGGTTACACCATGTAACTCATAAATTTACCCATTCCTTAAGCTCCATGGATTTTAACCTCCATGGAGTATCCATGGGTCACCCCCATCGACTTAGTCCAACATAAGGAATCTTGGATCACAAGCCCACATATATAAGAATGAATGGTTTACACAATCAACCCATATATTTAATTAGTCTCCTTTTGATCACTAATTAATTCCAAATTAATTTTTGATCAATACTAATTAAAATAACTTTATTAATATATTAGAACTTATAATATATTAATAAACCTTAAGTGTTATTTCTCTCATTATCGTTTATCCAAATGCATGATGCCATGCAACCCAAATGGACCATGTCGGGTCGGGTCAAGTCTTACCAATTATAGTTATGGACATAGACATTAATCCAACAGTCTCCCACTTGGATAAGTCTAAAGCTATTATTACATATGACTTCAAGAACCGATCAGCAATCGTAGCTCTCAAAAGCTTATGTCGAACTCTGACCTTTGTCAATGACTTGTCCATTAGATAAGGGATCATATATTCCTCCATTCTAGATATCATATGGACTGAGACATGGATTAAAATCATTCTCTCTATCCATTTGTTGTTTCTCGATTTCCGATTCATGATGACTGATTGATTGAACTAATCAAATCAGTCCTGGCTTGGCCAAGCACTCACATGTATCATCATTAAATCATCGAGGGGCCCACAAATATCGCTTTTATCCCGAAGGTAAAAGGAATGGATAAACTTCGACTCATATGGCTTGTTCTACTACTTGTTGAATCATACACAAAGGCACGTTTTATAACATCGAGTTACTGAATGCGTTTTCGTGCAATCAATGTACAACCAACTCATAGTAACAACTCATATCTCTAGGTTTGAAGAATATAAGATATTATCGTCTCATGATCACTCGTGATAAAATCCATGAAGAGATTCCAATCAGCACGGGTTGAATCTAATACTCAGAACTTATGAGCACTCATGAGTGTTGTAGCACAACTTTGTCCACCACTTGGACCTCTACAAGCCAACCCATGACAGTCTTGATTCATATCTACTTCCAACATATGACCGACTATGGATGGTTTGAATAACTTAGTCATTCCGAAAGAATAACCTAGTTTATTCTGGAAGTTAAAACATGCAAAACGAAACACAAGAATAATTGAATCTAATATGATATCAAAACCTATGAACATAAATAAAACACCTTTTATTTATCACCATATGATTACACGTTATTCATTGCATACTGTTTCAGCTATCAACTTTATTCTTGAATTAAAACAATAGTTGTCCCATTGCCCAAGCATGTACACTATGTTTTTCTAAACAATAGCTTTGCCATACACCAAGTATGCACTCTATGTTTGTCTATGATCCTTACTTTGTGAAATACCAAACTTTCAATGATTCTAATTTCACACTCCCGAATTCTTATGGCAAACGCAGGAATTCCAAATTCATGCCATTTTACCGAAATCTGTTAGATTCTAAACTTATATGCAATGATTCTCTTGTAATGATTATGCACAAAGTCACAAAGACCTGACAACAAACATTACAGAGCATTCCAAAGGAGATCAACTCCTTGGAAACATCCTTCTTGCATTAAGTTTCCTAATCTTACACAGATTTATTGAACAACTTCCACCAATGGGATCATTTCCACATTCCCTTTTTGAATATCACTTCTGAACAAGAGTTGCTTCTTTTCAGAATATGTCAATATGGTCCTTCCAACAATTAACACTATACTCCCAACTGTCCCTGAGCAACCAATCTTTGGTAAACCTTAGATTGTCATCGACAATTGCTTAATCATTTTAGTGATATCCAGTTCTAGACCTTTTTTCCCTTCTTAATGCCCCATGCATTTGGAAAATTTTAGAAAGGATGAATATAGCACATGTAATCGATCCTATATCCGAAGCATATGGGACACGATTCATGATGTCTCACATAAAGACTAAACCATTCTTTTGCTATAATATTTTCATTTCTATTTGCCAAGTTCTCATTATTCAGATTATGAAAAGGTATGCCGTAATCAAAATCGAATTTTAGAATGCAAATAATGAACTCATATACAGAATTTCCTTATGTTGAGCCATTCCAACATGAAATTCATATATATATATATATATATATATATATATATATATATCCTTGACTAAATTTGATTAAAATCTCAATCTAAGCTTTTAGAAGTGAAATGAAGTATAATTTCCTCTCCCTTAATTATAGCAAAACAACTTTTTCAACCCCTGTAGCCTCACGAATTGAAACTTTTGTTTTCTATAATTAACATTGCTAACTTGCAAAAATTAACATAATAATCATGCTCCCACTAACATGATGATTATTAGCATAACACTTATGCTCCCACTAGCTCTGACATGTATCCAGAAATCAGCTGGACTTCTAGAAATCAATACTTTATTGACTTTCTTACCAAAGTTCAGATTTCTGATACTAGATTGCTTTGATAAAACTTTACCAATATCATACACCTTGTCTTAGATAGCTCACAGGTGTGTCTAAACAATTTCAAGAACTATGAAAAGGGATGTCGTAATCATAGTCTCAATTGTTTAGACCTTTGCCACTTCTCACAAGTCCAGGTTAGTGTGACGGTTAACCACACACGCTCCACTAACGACTTTAAGAATGCAAATATCACAATTGCTATCTAGTTAAAATCTACTTAGTGAAAGTGTTTCCTCACCATCATTTTCATGAATCGGAGAGAAACCTTATGACACTTAGATTTAATGGTGTATGTGTTCTTATCCATGTGAATTGTCAAAACCATAATCACAATACAAGGTTAGTGACAAATACAAACTCTTATGGATTGAACTTGTGCAATCTTAACTTCTTGCCACCTGGCAGCATAAGGGCGTACCATTGCTTCCAAGTTGTTATGCAACCAATTGAGAACTCTAAGAACTCATATGAGCACAGAATATGTCAACACGATAGGTTATAAACCTCAAGTTGTGTGCTAGTGAAGAACTTCAGGTTTTATTCTTGATTAGTTCTTGAGACTTTCAAGACCTTTAAAACTCCCACTGTCCTCTTGACATATAAGACTCACTTTCCAAATATTCAAGAGATAGTTTGGATTCTTCATCAAGACAAACACTTTACACAATTGGCCTTAGTTGGTCTTTGTTTTGTCCAAAACATCACAACTTACCAATTTCAAATGTACAAGAGTAGAAAACTTTTACTCTTACATTTGACTAGTGTTTGAAATCTTTCTTTAAGATATTTCACTCAACTTACAGTCTTGGAGTATGACTCTACGACTTGTTTTGGAATGAAGTATGACTCATCTTCTTGATTTGACCACTTCAATAATTCATAGCTCCTATTCTTAGCTATCAGAATGCACTTAGAGGATGAATTGTGATAAGGTCTCTTAATCATTAAGATGATCATATGACATGATACCAAAGTACTCTCCCATCTTTTCAGATTTGAGAAACTTTTTATCCTTCTGCCAAATTTGATTCTTCTTATTCGCTCTGCCATACATTGGAACCTTTTCCAATGTCTCAGAATTACACTTAAGCTTGTAAGTATAACCATATTTACTGAGCTTTAGTAAATTATGACGAATAATATTATCGATCTTTTGTGGTGGACTTGACTAGTGCACAAGAATGTGTATTGGATCCCTTAGTCCTTCACTTGACTCACATATACATGTGAACAAGGAACTAGTCTTAATTTTCCAAAGCTAAAAAATTCTCATTCATCATGCTATACAACTTGCATGATTCCAAGTTTTGTTCCAATTGCAACTTGGGTGATGAGGATCTTTCCTTATTTGGTAAATTTAGACATTACCACAAATGAAAGAATCAATTTCATATTTACACTCTTGCTATTAATGGAATCATATAAGCAACAATTTTTTTCCTCAAATTCCATTGTAAGGATATTTTAAAATAAATAAAATCATCATTTTCCTTTTATTTTAAAAACTTTGCGGAAAAACTATCCATAAAATGTAAAAGAGCATGAAAACTTTGTTGTTATCTATTCCTAAGCAATATATCATAACTCATAAGAAGTAGCTCAAGAATCCGATCTTCAAACTATGCGATTGAAATCCATCTACACGATTAGATTCAACACATTCTTTCTTTAAGTTTCTTCACTTTTCTTTGATTCTTAGAAACATCAACATGTGACCCAGTCACATCATGTATCAAGAATCTCAGAATAGAAACTTAGTAGACTTAGATGGTGGACTTTACCTGAAGTAGAGTCGAACTTATTGACTTTAACATCCTTAGGTAAACTTTGGCAGCTTCGCAACTAATGCCCCTTCCTTTGGCAATGTAAACATATGGACCCTTTGTTAATGGCACGCGAGACTATCACAGACTTAGCTTTTCTCTTTACCATTTGGTCAACCGAGTTGACTATGGCCGATTCCTTTCCATTGGGAGGAGAATGCTTTTGCTGGATTTCCAGTGTCTTCATTGTCAATGTACATAAATATTTAGGAAGTTAATCTTATAAAATAGATAAGATCATTAAGGGTCTTGTCATAGTCTGTTTCATAGGGGTCCCAAAGGAACTCACTATGTGACTTAGAAAGTGATTGAACATCCAACTTTCTCAAGACTTTGAAACCCAACTCTCCCGGCTTGTCAGTATGTGACTTCATCTCCAAGATGTGATCACACCTAGACCTTGCCTTGCCAATAGGGCTTGAGTGACCTTGAACTTTGAGGGTTATGGAGAATAATTGGACGAGGTGGAGGAAGTGAAGTTCAAGAGATTTGGGAGGATCATAGATGTCTGAACTAGACATATTTTTGGGAGATATTCAAGATAGTTGATGATGTGTGTAAAATGCACTGGTTTTATTCCTACTTTTAGTTGATAAATTAAGCACACAAAGGCAGTGAACCCGTCTTTTAGTGGTATAGTTGGATAAGTAGGGTGTCGAACTCAGGGAACGGAAATTAAACTAATAACTAATTTTAACTAAGCAAGTAATAAAAGTAAAAGGGTTTTTCTCTAGTTTTACAAGACTGGAAACTTAAACACACCACTTAAGCACTTAATTAACTAAACGACTAAGACAAGTAACAAATTCACCAAATTTGATAAAGGGTTTTTGTTTAGGTCCAACCAATTCACTCCTATGGTTATTTATATGATAGATCAATTGTTATTGGTTACCAATTAGAGTGGTTAGATTCATGTTCATTACTACTAACCCTTAGACAATTAATCCATTCAAGCAGTGGTCAATTGTTTAAACTAATTAATTTTCTAGTTCAATTATTTGGATTAAATAAGATTTGTAATTGGTTAATCAAATTGGTGTTTCAATTAACCTCTTGTTTGTTGGTTTCTCAAACAAGCTCACACATTCATTTGCCCATTATCTTATTAATCCTAGTTTCATATTCATTATTCCTAGGCATATGAAAAAGTGTTCACATAAACATATGAGGTTAACAACTAAGAGATGTTCATGCAGCTTAATTGTCTTCCAATTAACAGAAAATAGTTGTGGTTAATGCATAAGGGTCTTTAACAAACTTAATTTAATAAGATCACCACTAAAGAATCAATCAAAAAGTAATAATTAAACCATAGGAGTAACTTGGTCTTCCCAAATAGAAACAAAACGAATTTAGGTCATAGTCACAGTAAAAACAAACTCAAAAACAAGTTCAACTTGGCTAGACATGCTTAAATTCTAAGATTAAGTGGAATGTATAACCTAAATTGCCTTGATTCTTCAAAGGATCGAAGGTTAGGATTTCTCAACTCTCCAAAGGGTTCTTCAATCGCAGGTGCAGCTCCCAAAACACCAGAAGTATCCCCCAATTCAGATAAAGGTTCAATATTTATAATTATCACAAAACAGGGGCTACTTGGCGAGTAGATCACCCAATTCGCCGAGTAGATGCGTGAAATCCGTCTATTTCCAGGAGTCTTGACTTATCTTTGGGAATATTCTTGGGTACTCGTCGAGTAGCCTCGCGGACTCGCCGAGTTAGTGTGTTTTTGTTCCTCATTCTTCATTATTTGGTCTCTAATTGCTTCTCCTTGTTCCTTTTTACTTCCAAGCATGTCTTTTGGACTGAAAACAAAATTTAAGCATTATTAAGTACCTTTTGTCCACATTATGCACATAATTAGCTAAAAATGAATAAAAATGTATGCTAAACATATGACTAATTATGCAAATATCAAAATACCCCACACTTGACTTTTGCTTGCCCCCAAGCAAAACTGAATTTTAACACATTAGAACCACATATGACAACTCCAATCTAACCCAACCATTATGCCAAGACCGCAACGCATGCATTTGTGTCTAAAATTTTCCTAAATACCCCCATACTCTAAATACTCACAATCCTCATAAACATTCGCCCACTCATCCCGAACAATGCTCATTTTATGCATCTCCCCAAATCCATCCGCAGAAAACCTCCTATCCTCAAGGTATTTTTGGTTGAGCAACCCAAGCATACATAATCTAGAATTACAATTTATGATACCACATTGAAGCTCTTTGGAATTCTTCATTTCTTTGATAATTTGACCTTTTATTTCTTTGAATTCACCACCTTGTTGTTTGATTTTTGGTATCTTCAAGTTTTTGCACTTCTTGGAATTTTGATCTTTTGATCTTCACATTAGTTGCTCCAAAATTCTTCAAACTTTTCTTGCAATTCTCTCTCTCTCTCTCTCTCTCTCTCTCTCTTCTCTCTCTCTCTCTCTCTCTCTCTCTCTCTCTCTCTCTCTCTCTCTCTCTCTCTTTTTAACATGTACCTCACTTTTTCCACTCAACATCCTACATGCTTAAGCAGGGGCGCTCAACTTCAACCTTTATTGGCTAACGATAATAATTTTACTGGATATATTTCTAGTACACGATGCTAAACATATTGCATCCTTCGGGCCGAGGGAGGTCGTGTTTTTGTCCCATGATTTCACTAGAATAAGGGGGCCACAAATACACTATAACGTATATAGGCTCAACTAAACATTTGAGTTTTCTTGCAATCTACAACACAATTCTAACATGGAATCCTAATTACTTTACCAAAATTTTCTAAATTAATCCTAGCAAATTTTATGCAAAATTTTAAAAATTAACTAGTGTAACCAACCAACCCCCTACCCCACACTTAATTTATGCAATGTACCCATTGCATATCATGCATGATAAAGAACAATAAAAATAAGGAGAGAACTGGAACAAACTCCCCTGGGATAGTAGTGGCGAGGTTGATATCTCTTCTCTTCAGCTCCATCTTCAATTGACTTTAGACATGGGAACAACTCATCCATGTCTTGGGTGTAAAAATCTCGTGTGGTAGATATGCAAATAACTCAAAATTGTAGGACAAAGCTCTTAGAAACCTCCAGTAATAACTCTTCACGAAAAATGGACAAGTACTGGAATGAAAGTGCCCAAAACAGCTCCGGAATTTGAAAAATGTTGATCTGCTCGGTGAGTAGTATCGTGTACTCGGCGAGTTTGTTGCCAACTTGCAGTTATATCGCGTAATTACCGATGTACTCACCGAGTAGGATTTGTGCACTCGGCGAGTAGGCGCTGTGTTGAGAAAAAATTGTCCAGCTCATTTTCTTCTTGATTAAGGTTCTGAATTGGGATAATTCAGTGAATCTTCCTCTAATTACTTCAGTAGCAACACTCTCTATCACTCCCAACTCTAACGGACTCAACCTTAATGAAAAAACTTCGCACTCTTATGTGAACATTCCTCACTTCCTCACTTGAACCTTGACCCTTAAAACTTCTATATTCATCCTAACCTTCCAATCCTAAAAAATATGCAACCAAAAGTGAAAGCAATATAAGTCCTAAAAGAAACAAAATCATCCAAGTTCAACATTTGTCCAAATCAAAAACCATAAAAAGAAAAATAAAAACACTAAACAAACACTTCTTCATTCTTCCTCATCCATGTTAGTTCCTCCAACTCCACTTCCTCGTCCTTCATTGCCTCTCCTCATCTTTTCCTCCCAATTCATAATGTAGGGATAACCGGGTCCGAGTCTCGGGGCGATATTCATTTGTTGGAAAAGATACTCAAATGATTGATTATTATAATTGACAGCTCTCCCAATATCATCCAAGTATCTCCAATACTCAACTTGGTTCCACCCATCGTTCTCTGTGACAACCCGAAATTTCTATTCTGAACAAACCATATCAAGCCAATAGATGTAGAACAGTTACAGTGAAAACTCAGATTTCGAGTATAAGTTTGGCAGTTTTTAGGATATTACACTTAAGGAGATATTAGGAGAGTGGATGCACTAGGGTTTTGTGCAACACTGTTATTCCAATACTCTAGGACATTAGAGTTCGTTCCAGGAATAAAAATATTTTCTGCCAAAAATATCTCAGGACTATATATAGAAAACTGAACCAAATAGTTCATTAGTTACATTTCCAATTAGAGAAAAGCCAAAATTCTCTCTCACGGATCTTCGGGTTTTTATCCCAAATTGTGAGTACTTCGATATAGTTATGTTATATAGCTTAGATTGTGTTTAGAAACATCAATTTTATAACAAAACGACTAGATTCGGGAGTTTACCGCCCAAGAACGTTCTTGGAGAGTAAACTCCAATATGTGGCTTAAATGCTACCTAGTGCTTTCCCCGTGAATTGTAACTACCTTAGACTTGTATGCTAGTGTGTATATGACTAGAAAACATCAAAATCGGAACAAGACACCAAGATTTGGGAGTTTACCGCCCAAGAACACTTGGGGAGTAAACTCCATTTTAAGGGCTAGAAGTGTCCCAATGACCCTCAAAGCTTTAGAACTCGAACTAGAACCCACCATTGCATGTTTAGGACACCAAAATCAATTAGAATCAAGGATGAAAAGTGAGTTCACGGCCAAGGGTGTTCTTGGGCCGTGAACTCCATGTTTAAGTGCCAAAATTCCCTTAAAACCTTCCTTAAGCCAAGAGACTAATTTGGGCATGTACCTAAATGAGTTTTGGACTAGCTAACACACTTAGAACACCAAGAGTAAGGTGTTCACGGCCCAAAAGGTTCTAGGGCCGTGAACTCCATAAAATGGTGCCAAATGGTGCCATAAACTCTTCTAAAGCCAAGTACAAAAGCCTAGTTTAGTTCCTAGTTAATTTAGAGACTTGAAAACACCATAATCACCCTCCCAAGAGAGTTTACGGCCGTAAACTCCATGGGATATGGTCCGAGGGCCGTAAACTCCTCAAAGGAGTTAATAGGAAGCCCAAACACTTGTTTAAGCCTTGAAGCAATTCACCACATGAGTTGTATAATTGTTAGACTTCATTTAGAAACTTGGTTGAGAGTTTACGGCCAGGAGTTTACTCCCCTGGGCCGTAAACTCCAAAACATATGGTCATTAGACCTTAAACTCCTATTAGAGGCCTTGCACACCTTTGTTGCAACCCATTAGCCTCCTAGCACTTGACCAAAAGTGTTTTCCTCGCGTTTAAATGTTTATACTTGTATAATTAGTGTTTTAATCACTAATTATTTATATACATATGTATTCATATGTAATTAGGACCATTGTGTGTGTCTAAAGTCTTCACTTGACACCAAGCACTTGCCCGATCCTTCCTTACGATAACAGTCCGTTCAATTCCAGTCACTTACTGCAGGTGAGTTCATACCCCTTTAATAATGTTTTAAACTATTTTTAAATGTTTTATGGGGGGGGATACAATTAGAATCTTGCTAGTTATTATATCAATCACATGTGATTAATATGCAACATTCAAATGATTTACTACACATTAGCCGTTTTACCAAACAGTTTCCTTCAAATGATTTTTATAAACATTTTATATGTTTTAAACTCCTTATTACACTGTACATTTTACTCTGTATATCACATTTAAAACTTATTTACAATTGTGTTTCAAACAAATGTTTCCTTATACTTAAACTGTTTTATCAAACCTATGCCTTCAAACTGTTTTATAGATTGACATCAAGTCGATCTTTTCTGAAGATAATAATTATGTTGAAATGTTTTACGAAACTTATTTATGCTTTTATATTATAAATTGCATGCCTTTATATGTATACTTATATAAGAAATGTTTAAAAGACTTGGGAAGGCTATCCACCCTATTTCCTTTTCGCGCTTGAGATGTGGTCTGGTGGGATATCGGGTACTCGTCCGAAAGTCGTTTAAATATTAGTTATATATCATGTGTACATATATAGTCATAAAAGGTCCTTCCAGTTCATCCCATGACCTTGGGTAGCAAGGGTATACATCCATGTTCATACGTACCAGTTAGATTACTAGTAAACTACCATATGGGTAGTTTAGGAAGATACTAGAACTATTACTAGAACGCGATATCATACTATGAGTCAGTTCATTCATGAGTCAATACTTACTACTAGAAGAACATATATAATTATACTAGAATGATTACATTAATATACTTGCTAGGTAGAGAGCACGTACATTAGAGCTAGAACAGTTCGTTACATTACACTTACATTAATACGCTAATAAAATTGTGATCCACTGTATGGGAGCATGCCTTAATTGTCATGACCCGAGTTGTAGCCAGAGTCTCTTGAAGGGAGAGCTTGAGTTTGCATATAGATCTATACTGGATTGACTATCCTATACCTGGCTGCTAGCTACAGCCGGACCGGCAGGTCTGCGGGTGCCAAACATCATACCTTATTTTCGACTATACGTTGTCGTTGTTACCAGTCTATAGTATGGTGCAATTTATCACATGATACCTTAATATAAATCCGGTTTAAGGTAAATAGTACAGCAGTAGTTCTTATAGTGCTACGTTTTAGTACTACATTTATTTTCCCTGTACACATATTTAGTGATCTTTTCACTTAAACTATAAATGTAAAAACTATATTTTGTTAATAATAGTTACACTTGGGAAAATTACACACTTTTACATGACACGAACATTTAGAACAGTTAAGTCTTGGTAGAAGACTGCATTGAGAACAGTTAGGTCTTGGTAGAAGACACCCTTATATAACAGTAGGAATCATAGGGATTTCTAGAGTTTTTCAAACGTTTACAGTTGTTTTACAAACATTTTCATACTTACAGATCATATACATTTTCAATACTTACAATTCATTTACTTACAAATTCATACATACAAATTAAGACACTAAATACTTATGATCTCACCAGCATTAAAGCTGATACTCGCTTTCAAAATTACTTGTATCCTTAGGTCATCATAGACAGGTACCGATGCAAGGAGAAAGGAAGATGGAGCTTGTTCAAGACTCATCTTTCATTTTGATTTATGCTTTAGTGTTTATCAAAATTTGACAGAACACACTTGTATAATAATTCTATTATTAATGCAATGGATGATGTTGTTGCTTGTTTACTACTTTTCATTGTTGTGATACTGTACATGATGTCCTCCGCCCCAGAACGTTTTCGCCGTTCTTGGTTTTGGGGTGTGACATTCTCTTCCTCCGCCGGAATAACCGGTGGTTCTTCTCGTACCCACTCACTCCGTTGCCTCACCCGCCGTCCCGGCTCCTCGGGGATAACCGGCTCATCCGCATGTGGAATAGAATAAGAATCTCCAAACTTCTCCACAATCCTTGCCCTCCTATATAGTGTAGTGTTGAACGGAGGGGGAGAAATGACCGTCAGCACCCTTGCTTTTTGCAAATCCAAGATCCCAAATGATCTTGCAAGCCTTGTCACAAACATTCCTCCATTGATTTTAGAGGTCACCTTCTCTTTAACGGCCCCTTCCGCAAGATATTTGGCTATGCAGTAGGGGAGGTTGCAAAAAAAACATCGGGAGTAATAATGCTCCAAAGATAGAAGATGTCAACGGTCGGGACCTTGTCATCATCCTTCCGCATATTAACCGTGATGGTGACGAAACGATGAATGAGACGGTGGATCGGTGAACGGATGTGGCCCTCCTGTGCGGAAGATGGAATATACACCCGGTTAGCAATAGTATTCCACCAGGTGGAAGCGACCACTGCTTCGGGGAGATCTTTGTGGCAATTCTCCAAGAAAGCTTCAAAGTCTTCATTTAACATGGTACTTTAGTCATAGATGCCAATCCTCCATGAAAACTCAGCCATGCTGCATTGTCGCAGCTCCCCACCAAGAGAAAAGGAAATTACATTGGGATTATAATACTCACTACCACCCCGGAATGAGATGGTAGCGAAGAATTCCCAGCATAATCCAGCGAAGACCGGTTCTTGAATTTTGAACAATTGTAACCAACCATCACATATGATGGTAGAATCCCCCATATTGCATTCCTTCACCAAATATGGTGTCAATTCCTCCTCCAGCCCAACCTTCCCCAGCCAATCCCAGTCCACTGCATTAGGTAAGTGGATCTCTTTCTGCTTCAAAGCTTCTAATTTGTTTTTAGCGCGGGCTTGAGATGATTTAGAGGTGATTTGGCGAAAAGAGAGCCACGGGATGTCTCCTTGGCTTCCCCCTCTTGAAGTTTGACCTCTTCTGGACATGGTACCTACAAAATAACATTAAGAAAGCACAAACAAACAACACCAATAAATTAAAATCGAACAACACAGATCTGTATAGCATCCTACTCGTCGAGTTCATGAACTACTCGGCGAGTAGGATGAACATCGGGACCAGATTGATGCCGCACATATATGGGCCATCCAAAACACCCAATTTTGCATAGGGGTTTGATGTACTAAGTCCAATAAACACTAATCCAAAAGAAATTTTGCCTAAAACCTCCTAATTCATAGTAAAATCAAAACCCCAGAAATTGAGGAAACCCCCAAATCCGAATTTTAGACAAAATAAGGGCTAAGAAGTGATAAATCTTTAACCTTTGACAAGTATTGGGTGTAGAAATCATACCTTTACTCTTGAAAGTTGAAGATTCAGCAAAAATTGAAGAAATGACTTGAGAGTAGCTGTGCACGGCGAGTGTGTGGGTAAAATGAATGAAAACCCTTATTTACAGATAATAAACCGTCTGTGTAAGTTGTCTACTCGTCAAGTAGAAAAGTGCTACTCGCCGAGTAGATCCACATATTCCCGATTTTTTGGGGATTCGGACAAGTACTCCCCGAGTAGATCGGCCCTACTCGGCGAGTAAAGCTTGCAGTTTGAACAACAATTGAATTTTTTCTTATTTTTAAACCACCACCCCACACTCTAAGCATTGCTTGCCCTCAAGCAATCATTTTGAACATATTTTCAGAAGAAGAATGAAAATAAAACAGATCCTAAGAAATTAAAAAGAAAATAAAGGAAAAAGAAATGCAAACTCTAAACTCGGGTTGCCTCCCGGAAGTGCTTCTTTTTAAGGAGTCATTAGCTGGACTCCTCCCATTCTACGTTGTTGCAATTCCTTCCAGCAACAGCCCTTCTTCCATGTCTTCATTTCTTGGGACTCCTTCTTCATATCTTTTGACCCTATGTCCATTGACCTTGAAAGGGGAACCATCCTTTGATAATAACTTTATAGCACCATGTGGAAACACCTTCTTCACTAGAAAAGGACCATCCCATCTTGACTTGAGTTTGCCCGAGAAGAGTTTTAGCCGTGAATTAAAGAGCAACACCTTTTGCCCTCATGAAACTCTTTATTTCCCTTAATCCTCTTGTCATGCCAACTCTTGGTTTTCTCTTTATAAATTAGAGAACTAGTGTAAGCATCATTTCTAAGTTCCTCAAGAGCATTCATTTGCATTAACCGGTTGTTCTTGAGCTCCACCATGTTGAAGTTGCACATTTTTAAAGCCCAAAAAGCTTTATACTCGATCTCCACCGGTAAATGACATTGCTTTCCATAAACTAGCCATATGGTGTAGTACCAATAGGTGTTTTGAAAGCTATTCGGAAGGCCCAAAGTGCATCATCTAGCTTATCCGACCATTCTTTCTGATTGCTCCCGACCGATCTCTCCAAGATTCTCTTTAAGGCTCTATTTGTCACTTCGGTTTGTCCACTAGTTTGTGGATGGTAGGATGTAGAGAATTTATGGGTTAACCCATATTTCCTTAGCACCTTCTCTAGTTGATCATTGGCAAAATGAGTGCCTCGGTCACTTATAAGAGCTTTCAGGACTCCAAATCTTGAAAATAGCTTCTTCAAAAAGCGCACCACCAACCAACCATCATTAGTTGGCAAAGCTTGTGCCTCCGCCCACTTGGATACATAATCCACCGCCACTAATATGTATTTGTTGCCTTTGGACATGGGAAATGGTCCCATGAAATCGATCCCCCACACATCAAATACTTCGCACACTTGAATACTATGTTGTGGCATTTCATTTTGGGATGAAATGTTTCCCGCTCTTTGACATGCATCACATTCTTTGACAAATTGGGCTGCATCTTTAAAAATCGTGGGCCAGTAAAACCCAATGTCAAAGATCTTCTTAGCAGTGTAATGTGCTCCATGATGTCCACCTGTGGGCCCGCTATGACAATGCTCCAAAATTTTTCGGCTTTCATTCCCGAACACACATCTTCGTATGATACCATCCGCGTAAGATCTTTTGGGATGTATTTTCTAGCTAAGTAATTAGCTATGTCTGCGAACCATGGCTCTTCTCCCATGGTTACCATAATGTACTCGTCCGGGAAGTCATCTCCAACTCTATCTTCTTGCAATTGCGGGTTTTCAAGCCTTGACAAGTGGTCGGCCGCTACATTCTCCATTCCCTTTTTGTCGCGTATCTCTATGTCAAACTCTTAGAGAAGCGGAACCCATCGTATCAATCTTGGCTTCGCATCCTGCTTGGCAAACAAATACTTGATAGAGGAGTGGTCAGTAAAAACAGTTGTTTTAGATAAAAGTAAATAAGGGCAGAGTTTATCAAAAGCGTACACCACAGCTAATAATTCTTTTTCAGTGGTGGTGTAATTCTGTTGGGCCGGATTTAAAGTTTTACTAGCATAATAAATGGGTTGAAAGTGCTTATCAACCCTTTTACCTAGGATAGCTCCTAATGAATAGTCACTAGCATCACACATTATTTCAAATGGTAAATCCCAATATGGAGCAATAATGATCGGGGCATTAGTCAATTTTTCCTTTAAGAATTCAAATGCCTCTAAACACTCTTTATTAAAATTAAATGGTGCATCCTTTAAAAGCAATTGTGTTAGAGGTCTAGTTATTTTAGAAAAATCTTTTATAAAACGCTGGTAAAAACCCGTGTGTCCTAGAAAACTTCTAATGCCCTTCACATTAGTTGGTGGGGATAATTTGGCAATGGTGTCAATCTTTGCCCGATCCACATCAATTCCCAATTTGGAAACCTTGTGGCCTAAAACTATACCCTCCTTGAACATAAAGTGACATTTCTCCCAATTAAGGACTAAGTCGGTTTTTTCGCATCTAGCAAACATTAAGTCAAGATTTGTGAGACAATCATGGAAGGAAGATCCAAAAACAGATAAATCGTCCATAAAGACTTCCATGCATTTTTCCACCATATCATGGAATATGGCTGTCATGCACCTTTGAAATGTCGCGGGTGCATTGCATAGCCCAAAGGGCATACGTCGATAAGCAAAAGTCCCACTTGGGCAAGTAAATGTGGTCTTTTCTTGGTCCATTAGGTCTATGGGTATTTGGAAATAACCCGAAAATCCATCTAGAAAGCAATAATAACTATGGCCCGATAATGTTTCTAACATTTGATCAATAAAAGGTAAGGGGAAATGGACTTTACGAGTGGCATCGCTTAGCTTTCGATAATCGGTGCACACTCTCCAACCGGTTACCGTTCGTGTCGGAATAAGCTCATTCTTTTCGTTGGTTATGACCGTCATCCCTCCTTTCTTGGGCACCACTTGGACCGGACTCACCCACAGACTGTCGGAAATTGAATATATAATCCCCGCATCTAAAAGCTTGACCACTTCCTTCTTGACCACTTCCTGCGTATTTGGGTTTAATCTTCTTTGGTGCTGCACAACCGGCTTTGCTCCTTCTTCCAGGTTAATCTTGTGAGAACAATAAGCGGAGCTAATTCCCTTGATGTCGGTAATGATCCATGCTATGGCCCGCTTTCGCTTCTTCAAAACATGAACTAGTTCTTCCTTTTCAGATTCGGAAAGGTCAGAGGCTATGATAACTGGCTTTTGATGGCCATCTTCAAGCATAGCATACTCCAAATGTTCTGGTAACGTTTTGAGCTCGGTTTTTGGGTTCTGTTGGTTGTACTCGCCGAGTGCAGGTAAGGGACTCGGCAAGTTGGCAGCTGAATTCACGAATTCTATTTTCTCTTCGCATGGACTAGGCGAGTAGATCGGCCCTACTCGGCGAGTTGATCTGTCAGATTGTTTCATCAATTCTTCATACTCAGCTTCTTCCAGCAGCCTCTCGATCTCCATTAAGTCTTTTTAGCATCAAATGCTTCATCAAAAATTGTGGACTTATTGGGATCTTCACTTTCGCATTCCTCCATTAATTCATCAAGCATGTCAATTGAGAACACCATGTCATCACTATTCCTTGCATATGTCATAGCTTGATCAACCCCAAAAGTGACTGAATCATCTACTACCCGTAAAGTAAGCTTCGAGTCCCTCATGTCTACTATAGCACTTGCAGTGTTGAGGAAAGGTCTTCCAAGGATGATCGTGACTTGAGGATCCGCCTCCATATCTAGAATTATGAAATCTAAATACAAACTTGTCCACCTTGACCAATAAGTCTTCACATATGCCTCTTGGAAAAGTGACTGTCTTGTTTGCTAAGTGAATCGCCATACGAATTGGCCTTGGTTCCGGGGGATCCAGCTTCTTGAAGAATGAATATGGCATGACGTTCACACTTGCTCCCGAATCGGCCAAAGCATGAATGGTAGCCAAGTTACCAAATTGGCAAGGTAAAGTCAAGCTCCCCGGGTCACCCTTATTCTTTGGTAGCTTATTTAGCATGGCAGCTGAGCAGTTCTCATTAAGAACTACCTTTTTCACTTCCTCCATCTTCCTTCTATTCGTGAGAAGTTCCTTAAGGAATTTTGCATATTTTGGCATTTGTGCGACAGCTTCAATGAATGGTATATTGATTTGAAGAGCTTTGATATGATCAAGAAACTTCTAGTACTCCTCTTCCTGCTTCTCTCTCTTAGCTCGGGCTGGATATGGCAATGGAGGCTGAAAGGAATTTTCAGGGATCTGCTCTTTCGGGTTTGGCAGTGGACTCGTTGAGTCCATATTCTGGACTCGGCGAGTAGGCTCTGTTCCATGAAGATTTTGATTTTGGTCTTGATTTTCTGCATCCTCCTTCTGCAATTCCTTGGGTGCTTCATTTTGAATAGGGGCCAGAGGAGTGATTATCTTCCCACTTCTTGTTGTGACTATGTTTATGTGCGCGCCTCATGGGTTATTTTCGGTTTTACTCAGAAGTTCGCCCGGTGATCTTTGGTTGAGTTGTTGAGCAAGTTGCCCCAGCTGCGTTTCTATGTTGTGGATAGATGCTTGCTGGTTTCTAAGCATGGTTCTTGTTTCTTGAATTGAAACATGATGATCACTATGTCTCTTTTCTGAAGCAGCTACAAATTTGGTAAGCATTTCTTCCAAACTTGGTTTTCTTTCTTGTGCCGGCTCTTCCTTTTGGTAAAAACCTCTTCCTTTCTGCCTTTACTTCTCCTCCTTAGCCTTCTTGTACTCTTCATAAGGGAGCCACTCTTTCTTTGTTGCCATTTTCATCCAAGTCGTAGTCTCTAGTAAGATGAGTGTAACGCCCGTAGATCCGGGCCAGTCAATTTACAGGCTATAGGGGTCGAAAACGACTTTTCGACAAAAGATTATTAAGAATAAATAATCTCAACCATGTTTGAGTATATGTTACAAGGTTTCCGTACATATAAAGTGCGTCGAAATCCGAGTTATAACAAAGAAGTTATGACCCGTCGAAGTTTCGCGACGGAACCGACACGATACCAGGAGGCATAAATAGTGAATTTACGATAGAGCGAGATTTAGCCTTAGCGATCAAAACGAAAGTCGTAGTTTATGTTAAACCGATAGTGTGCATAAAAAGAACATCCAAATCTGACTTAGTATGAGGAAGTTGTGATTTTTCTAAGATTTAGCATAGCAGTGCACAGCCCGCAATCTGAATTTTAGATCGGTCGATTTTTAGCCAAAATAATCTAAACGATAAATGAAAATATCGTTAATAGGAGTTAAACGATAAAAAGACAGTCGAAAACAGAACTCGTATGAGAAAGATATGGACGAAGCTTAGTCCCTACTCTTCGAGCGTTGCGAATTCGATACAGTTTTGTAAATCCAAGATAGAATGAGAATTAGCCAACGAGGTCTAAATGAGAGTTGAAGATATCATTAATAGGAACTCAATGGTAAAAAGACAAACAAAAACGGAGCTCGTATGCGAAAGTTATGGACGAAGCTTAGTCTCTACTTTTCGAGCGCGGCGAATTCGATACGGTTTTGTAAATCCGAGATAGAATGAGAATTAGCCAACGAGGTCTAAATGAAAGTTGAAGATCTCATTAATAGGAACTCAATGGTAAAAAGACATACAAAAACGGAGCTCGTATGCAAAAGTTACGGACGAAGCTTGGAGACTACTTTACTATACAATTCCTATATATAAAAGATGAACTCTTCGTAATTTCCTCACACCTTCAAACCTTTCTTTCTCTCTCTAACCTCCCTAAACCCCTCCCAAGTCTAGGGAACCTCCCTATCACGAGAAGAAAGCCCCGGAGCGCCCGACGGCTCCGAGAAGAAAAGCTTTCGGCTCGGAAACGCTGCTCCAGCGAAGCCCTGTTTTTAATAAAAACCCGTTGTAAGTGAGCTACGCGTATACTATATTTAATATAGATTTTATTTAATTATAGTAACATTATTAGGACCTTAAAATAATTATTTGGGCTATTATTATGAGTTATATTGAGTGTTATTTAACGCTTATATAATAGTAATAATAGTTAGACTATTAAATTAGTCTCGTCAAGCGTTAGACTAACTCTAGTGGTAATGATACTAGGTTTCGTCAAGGGATAATTGTTTTAAGAGTAACGAAGTGCTGTCCGAGTGCCGACTCACCACCTTTCAGGTGAGTGCATAGTTACTTTCATCTTACACATAGATATGAAGTATTTTATATAAATTACATGCTAAGTGTGCATATTATTTGAAGTACTTGTTGTCTATGCTGGATGAACGTTTTATGCATGTTTTAAAGGATTTAAACTGTATACGTATTTTATATATACGAATATGTTGGGTATGACATGGGTAGATGAACGATGAGAGATAAAAGATGATGTGAGTAAACATTGGCAGCTATGGACTTAGTGCCTAATAAGCATCAGCAGCTATAGACTTAGTGCCTATTGGACAAACACCGGTAGCTATGGATTTAGTACCTGTTGGGAATTGCTAGCTATGGAATTAGTACCTATTAGATAAACACTAGTAGCTATGGATTTAGTACCCGGTGAATAGACTATAGCAGCTATGGAATTAGTGCTTTACGAACGAACATTGGCAGCTATGGACTTAGTACCAGTCCTATAACCCTGGAAGTAAGGGACTTTGGAATAAACGAATGCAGGATAGATGACTCTTAGGTTAAATCCTTAAGAGTAAAGAAGATAATGGGGATGGGTAATTGGGTTGATTGTTTGATTGTTTAAACATAATAATTATAATATTGTGGGTTGAAAACCCTATGTACTCACCAGGTTTCCCAACCTGACCCACTCAGTTTATTTATATCATAGGTGTTGATACGAAGTCACATTACATTGAGAGATTAAAGAGATGTAGATCACTAGTGTAAATAAATGTAAGTTCCGTTTATGCTTATGTTTCTGTAATGACGATGACATCCCAAACATTTTAAAATGAATAAAATACGTTTCTTTGAAAATGTTTTGATAACGTATTTATCGTGTTTTTCTGGGAACAAATTTCGCAACATTTTTATGAAATGAAGTACTCTGATTTTTATAAAGCATAAACAAAATCGGTCTTTTCTGGCCGTGAAATTGGGGATGTCACAATGAGGCCCATTGCAGTTTTCACACCCCACCCGTATAGCATGTTTCGTTTGGTCCATTTTGTCCATCCTCCTATCCATGTTTTTCAACATGGCCATCACTGCTGATTAGTCTTCTGAAGCTGCATAGGCGGACCCCCTTGTTAGATCATTTCTTGGATTATGGTATTCTCTAGAATGCTTAGAGAATTCTTCAATTAGCTGCTTTATCACTGGAGGTGCCTTCTTTGTAAGTGGACCTTGCGAGTCAAGTAATTGCCTTGTTGTAACATTTACTCCGTCATAAAAGATGGAGACTTCTTGCTAACTATTGAGGTCGTGATGTGGGCAATTCCTTAACAAGCTCTTGTACCTCTCCCAAGCTTCATATAGTCACTCTCCAGCTTGTTGTTCAAAGTTGGCTATGGCTTTCTTGAGTTTAGATATCTTGGATGGTGGGCAGAATTGATCAATGAACTCTTCTTTCAGCTGAGCCCATGTAGTGATGGTTCTGGGGGGTAGTGACTTGAGCCAATCTTTTGTAGCACCCTTCAAAGTAACAGGAAGCATGCGAAGTAGCTGAGTTTCCCGAGGCACGTTAGGAACATTGAAATAATCAACTACATCATTAACTTCATCCAAGTGCTTGTAGGCGTCTTCGTGATCTTTGCCAGTGAAAGGGATCTCTTTAAGTAAAGCTAGGATATGACCCTTAAGCTCAAAAGTAGCAGTTGCGGGAATTGCGGGCTGCACAAGTCCCGGTCCAGTGTCATCGCGCATCCTCTTCTTCCATTCCCCCATGGGGACTTCATTGATATTAGCCATAGTGATAACTAAATCGTCCTCAAAATCGGATTCGTGCTCGTATGTAGGTTCTTCTTCTTCCTCGGTCTCGTACTCGGTGTCTTCTTTAATTGGGTCTTCAATTGTTAAAGAGGCACTGGATGCTCCTGATTTGCTGCTCTTCTTCTTGATGAAAACGGACTTGAGGTTCTTTAGTGGAGAATTCTTTGAAGAAGCGGATTCTCCAACAGATTTTCCTTTGTTCCTCCTTAATGCGGATTCCGGGTCTTCGAGAGGAGGAACCAGAGGTGTATCAGATCCTCGGGTCATGAAACACTGCAAACAAACAAGAAAAAACACGTAAAAAGAACAAAAATGAAACAGGACGAAAAAGAAAAATAGTTTGGCAAACAGCAGGGTACTCGCCGAGTAGGTGCGAGTGCACTCGGCGAGTAGCCTGTTTAAAACTAAAAAATTAAAACTAATAAATAGACTTCTAAAAAGAAACTAATAATTTCTAAAACCTAACCTACTTACTGTATTACTGATAAATAACTTTGTGCAAGAGAAACTCACACAAAGGATCGATAAAATTAGGAATTAGACTTAATTTTGGAACCGTTCCCCGGCAACGGCGCCAAAAACTTGATGTGTGTAAAATGCATTGGTTTTATTCCTACTTTTAGTTGATAAATTAAGCACACAAAGGCACTGAACCTGTCTTTTAGTGGTATAGTTGGATAAGCAGGGTGTCGAACTCAGGGAACGGAAATTAAACTAATAACTAATTTTAACTAAGCAAGTTATAAAAGTAAAAGGGTTTTTCTCTAGTTTTACAAGATTATAAACTTAAACACACCACTTAAGCACTTAATTAACTAAACAACTAAGATAAGTAATAAATTCACCAAATTTGATAAAGGGTTTTTGTTTAGGTCCAACCAATTCACTCCTATGGTTATTTATATGATAGATCAATTGTTATTGGTTACCAATTATAGTGGTTAGATTCATGTTCATTACTACTAACCCTTAGACAATTAATCAATTCAAGCAGTGGCCAATTGTTTAAACTAATTAATTTTCTAGTTCAATTGTTTGGATTAAATAAGATTTGTAATTGGTTGACCAAATTGGTGTTTCAATTAACCTCTTGTTTGTTGGTTTCTCAAACAAGCTCACACATTAATTTGCCCATTCTCTTATTAATTCTAGTTTCATATTCATTATTCCTAAGCATATGAAAAGTGTTCACATAAACATATGAGGTTAACAAGTAAGAGATGTTCATGCAGCTTAATTGTCTTCCAATTAACAGAAAATAGTTGTGGTTAATGCATAAGGTTCTTTAACAAACTTAATTTAATAAGATCACCAATAAACAATAAATCAAAAAGTAATAATTAAACCATAGGAGTAACTTGGTCTTCCCAAACAGAAACAAAACGAATTTAGGTCATAGTCACAGTAAAAATAAACTCAAAAACAAGTTCAACTAAGCTAGACATGCTTAAATTCTAAGATTAAGTGGAATTTATAACCTAAATTGCCTTGATTCTTCAAAGGATCAAAGGTTAGGGTTTCTCAGCACTCCAAAGGGTTCTTCAATCGCAGGTGCAACTCCCAAAATTCCAGAAGTATCCCCCAATTCGGATAAAGGTTCAATATTTATAATAATCACAAAATAGGGGCTACTCGGCGAGTAGATCACCCAACTCGCCGAGTAGATGCGTGAAATACATCTATTGCCAGGAGTCTTGACTTATCTTCAGGAATATTCTTGGGTACTTGCCGAGTAGCCTCACGCACTCGCCGAGTTAGTGTGTTTTTGTTCCTCATTCTTCATTCTTTGGTCTCTAATTGCTTCTCCTTGTTCCTTTTTACTTCCAAGCATGTCTTTAGGACTGAAAGCAAAATTTAAGCATTATTAAGTACCTTTTGTCCACATTATGCACATAATTAGCTAAAAATGAATAAAAATGTATGCTAAACATATGACTAATTAGGCAAATATCAATTGATTAAAAGTCTTTAATATAACACCCAATATGAGATATTAAGGCTAGGACCCTACAAACTATTTTATAACTCGGAAGAGGGATGCCGTAATCTAAGCTATAAAATATTTGAAGGTAGGTGAATGGCGATTCACCAATTTCCACCAAGATAAACGAAATGTATTATTAGGTTTTAATTGGTTTTTTTGAAACTCCTAGATTCTTTTGAGATTCATTGAACTGTTCAATGGCATGTTTCAATCTCGAGTGTGCCCTTCAGGTTTTGTGACTGGGATGCTAAGGATCACAAAACAAGGTGTGAAGTAACCATGCAAATATAATTGGTACCCTTAATTATTTACCCCTTAATCAATGTGTCGGTTAACCACACACGCTCCATCGATACTATGATAAATATTAAGTTACTCTTTGCCAACCTTGTTAAGTCCAGGTTAGTGTGCCGGTTAACCACACACGCTCCACTAACGACTTAAGCAAAGTGCAAAATGTAATTTCATGGGTTAGCACCAAATTCACATTTTCCTAAGTAACTAAGATTGGGTATTAATAAGAGTTTAGTTACTTAGTATTTATCATTAATACTTTTAATGAAGGGGGAATTCTAATCCTTGTCCTACCCGTTCGGCTAACGACCCTCCACCGGTCAAGGAAGCGGTGAGTGAGAGTGGACACCCATTAAACTGTCATTTTATAGGCAGTAACCTTATACCTCCCTTATAGACCGGCTTCGTGAATGAGGCCTACTAACGGTAAGACTGACTTTACTCTTATACATATATATAAATATTATTAACTTACCATATTATAAAGTATAAAGGTTGAATTTTAAATTTTAAAATTCTAAGGGCTAAACTTAGAATTAAAGTATTCATAAGAGAAAACTTTTCCAAATTCCAAAACTTGTGGGAAAGTTTTGAAACTATTCAAAACTAATTAATTCCATAACTTATGGGTTTAAAGTAGTTTTAATTAAAAGACTCTCCAAGTTCCATAACTTGAGTACAAGTTATGGAAGACTTTAAACTAATAAAAGAATGCAACTTTTCTTTATTTTGTAACTTATGGAATTAATTAAGGTTACACATTTTATTACTTAATGAAGTGACTCTTGAACCTCCATAACTTGAGGACAAGACTCTTCATTTTTTGTAACCATTGCCAACTTTTATGAGTTTTATGAAACTTAAATGTGACTTTACATATAACTTGAGGACAAGTTACAAAAACACATTTTAGAATCAACTCTTAGATTAATTTGGATTGAAAACAACAATTTCACATAACTTCCTATTAATCTAAGCAACTCATCAGAACAAGATAATTCAAATCAAACTTTTTCATGTAATTAGTCTAAACCTGAAACTAATACAAAACATGAATCTATTGACAATTATCTTTGAAATTGGATTAGCATGAACATTACCACATCAAAAACAAGTTTATAAGTCCAAAAACATCTTAGGGTAATGTTCCTAGTCCAATTCCAGCCAAAACAATCAAATATATGCTGTCTGGGGGTCCAACTCGTCGAGTGCACGAACCAACTCGGCGAGTTGGATGCTTTTTGTCTTGGACTTGACGAGTCCATCAGTGGACTCGGCGATTCTGCTGAGCAGAAAGCATAAAAACTTGATTTTTCAGCCAATTTTGCAAGTATAACAAGAAAACAAGCCTAGGCTTTGATACCACTGATGGGTTTTGAGCATTCTAACACTCCTAAGTGTGCATGCAACCCTAAATACCTTGGATCTATGTTTTCTCTATTATACATGCAAATATGAACTTTCCAAGGTATTACCATATCTAGCATACAATACTTGATACAATGGATATAATACATACCTTTGTTTGATGTAGCTTGTCTTCATGAAGCTTGAGTGCCTAGTGCCCCAAGTGTGACACCTCAAATGGTTCACACAACATCAAGTGCACATGGAATGACTTGAGAGAAATGGAACACTCCTTGAAATCGTCTAGCCCTCATATTCACACACTAGTGCATGATTTCTTAAGCCATGGGATTCTTTTATATGGTGGCTATTAGGGTTACACCATGTAACTCATAACTTTACCCATTCCTTAAGCTCCATGGATTTTAACCTCCATGGAGTATCCATGGATCACCCCATCGACTTAGTCCAACATAAGGAATCTTGGATCACAAGCCCACATATATAAGAATGAATGGTTTACACAATCAACCCATATATTTAATTAGTCTCCTTTTGATAACTTAATTAATTCCAAATTAATTCTTGATCAATACTAATTAAATAACCTTATTAATATATTAGAACTTATAATATATTAATAAACCTTAAGTGTTATTTCTCTCATTATAGTCTATCCAAATGCATGATGCCATGCAACCCAAATGGACCATGCCTGGTCGGATCAAGTCTTACCAATTATAGTTATGGACTTCGACACTAATCCAACACTTCTAACCGAAAACTCAAGCTTTTCTCTCAAGATCATTAACCGAAAACCCCTTTTCTCTCGCAAGTTTCACCCAATATCCTTTGAATCTCCTTAGGATCTTGCTAGGAACACCAAGTGTTATTCATTTCTTCAATGAAATCACCTTTCAATCATCATACTTTGGACCGAAAACACTTGAGTCTCCTTTGTTTCACCAAGAACACCAAGATCTTCATGTGGCCGAAAACTCAAGGTTAACTGAAAACACCTTGTAGCCTCAAGAAATCACTTCAAACACTCTTATTTATAAGTGAAACTTACAAATTAGGCTATTTCCTTAATATACTTGCTATATATTCACTAATTTTATACATATATATTACGTGAAATGCTTTTAGGACTCGGTTTTGTCACAGGATCTAACTTGTGGAAGCACATCCTATATCGAACCCTCAATCGAATCACTCACTTAAGGTAAGTTCATACCCCTACAATTTACCTTTTTCAATATTTTTTGGGAGGGGAATGCAAGCAAAACACAATAGAATTGTGTTAACACTTTCACGTGAAAACAAAACAAACAAAAGATTTCTTACGCTTATAAATATTGTAAAAATCATTTTGTTGGGTATTAGATGTTGCGTCATTAGGCTTAGTGTATTTAGACCTTTGTGTAAATGGTATTGGGCCTGCCCATCCATCTCATTTATTAGGTTTAGTTATATATAGTGCATGCATGCACAGTAGGAGGTTAACACTTTTATCTTTGAAATCCTTATAAACCCTAATCACACTTCTACAGTAGAAGTTCTTTGTCGAGCTCTTCTGAGGTTACGAAACTTTAATCATTCAGCTTATTTTGAATCATTGTCGTGTTCTTGTTTACTTCCTGTTTAGAATCTTATCGATCATTAAGGATTATATCCTAACAATTGGTATTAGAGCAGGAGACTGTAATCTATATGCATCACTTCTGTTAAAAGAAGCTACTAGGGTTTCCGTTAATATTGGATCTTGTTCAGTCATCTTCTATGTGTTCTTGACACTTTGATCTCAATATTACCCTATATTTTTACACATCTGATTCTTAAACATGTTACAAAGATCTTGTTAAAATGCTGCATAATGATTCTCAAATCAATTCCATCAGAAGTATTAGGTCAACAACAAGGATTCCCATTCTCTTTCCCAGCGATTATGAACTTTGGGCACTTCATTTTGAAGATTATGTTCTAGGTTTAGAAGATAATGGTTACTTGATTTGGCAAGCTATTACTGTTTGAGCTTTCATTCACTCTGGAACAAGAAAGACGACTAAAACTCAGGCCGAACTCAATCAACTTATTCTTGATGTCAAAGAAGTTCCTCAAGATGAGAAAGAAAATTTGAAAGCAACATCAAAGCGATGAGAATCATTAGATTCGCATTGCAAGATGATACCTTTCGCCTTGTCAGTTCTTGTGATATAGACAAAGCTATATGGGACAAAATTAAAGAGCTATATTCAACAGATGCAAATATGGAGCATTCTACTCAAACGCTCCTGTTGTCTGAGTTTGGTGCTTTCGCACAAAAGAGTGATGAAAATCTTAGTCAATCGTTCAATCGCTACAATCATCTTTTGAGTAGGATGACGAAACATGGCATTGGACGTGAAATCATAGAGCAGAAGGTAACATTCATGAAGGGATTAAGGTCTGAATGGATGGCGGTGGTATCAACAGTGAAAGCTCACGGGCAGTTTCAAAATTACACCTTAGCAAAGCTGGTTGGCATTTTGAAGTCACATGAAAACGAAGTGACTAAAGAAACGAAAGTTGTGTCTAGCATGGGAACATTGGCACTAGTTGCAAAGGGGAAGCAAGTCCCTGAGGATGAAGATGAGTCAAATCTTTCTGACTGTGAGCTCACAAGTGAAGAGTTCGCTTTGATGGTGTCAAATCTCAGGAGATTCGCAAAGAAGAAGTTTCCCTCCAACAAAAACCGAAATTGGCAGGGAAGCTACTGTTTAGAAAAAACAAAAGAGGAGAAAGTGAATAGCTTCCAAAAGGAAGAAGAAAAGAAAGAAACAGCTTGCAGGTGAGTCAGGCTATGATTGCAACTATTGTCATGGCGAGAAGCATTTGGCTAAAGAGTGCATGCTGAGGCGATTGAATGAGAAGAAAGAGGGAGAAGAAGATGAGGCCTACTATCTTCGCAAGCTTGAAGAAATCAAGGAGAAAAAGAATGCTGATAAATCGATGTCTTCTTTGATTGTGCATGGTAATAATGATGAATATGAATTCGGTGGAGTGGAGGTATGGTCCACTGATTCAGAGGATGAAGAGGCTAGAAGGCCCACTCACGGAAAGAGTTTTGTAGCGAATGAAGGGGATTCGCATATGGGTGGAAAGTGTTTTATGGTGACAAATAATGTGTCAAAAATGCGAGGGTATGCAACAAATGGAGGACAAGGAGAGGCGAATGGAAGAAAGGATGACAACTGCTTCACTTCGAAGCCAATTCTTGCACAAATTAGCGAATGTGATCGGCTAATTAATAAGGTACATTCCATTCTTAAATCTCTTAATATTCATGTATCTAATTATGAAACTGAATTAAACAATTTAAAATTCACCTTTTCAAATGTAAGTGAAAGTTTGAAACAAACTCGCCTGTCAAACGCTAACATAACCGATCAAATCAGTAGGGTGTTATCCAAGAGTGAGGAGCGAAGGATATGGATAGAGAACATAGAGTCTGAGCTATCTAGGTATAGGGATGAGTCTATTTATTTACAACGAGACAATTTAAAGCTTTTAAAACAACATAACATTTTTTGTTTGATTGCTAAGAGGCTTTATTTTAATATCACTCAATTGCATTTGGATTGTGAAATTGGTAAGAAAATTCATAAAATGATCTTGCCGTTTTTGGAATTAAAGGAAGTCGAAATTGATGTTGATTGTTTTCAATGTGAATCTATCGTCTTGTTAGAAGAAACCTCAGAGGCTTATAAAATTGGACTTGACAAAATTGACTCATGCATTCAGTCCAAAGACCACAAGGACATGCTGATATAGTTACTCGATGAAAATGACAGGTTAAACATCAAAACCGAAACTATATAGAAATTTGATTCATTGAGTTCGAAATTGAGTTTAGACAATAAATTAAATGTTGATAATACTTCTAAGTTCAATGAGGAAAATGAGATGAGTGAAATATCTATAGAAGATGAGGTTGACTGTTCACAATTTCTTAAAAACGAACCTGAAAAAGCGAAAGCTCTGATTTCAGAAAATTCAGTTGAATTTGCACATCTTTATCAAAACAATCCAAAGGTTCTAAAGGAAGTTGCGACTGTCTTTCCAACGTCCAAACATCACCTAACCAAGTCTTTACAGTTAATGGCGTATCTAAATGTCAAAATGTCGAAGTAACGTCCTTAGTGGAAGCTGATAATGCTGATCTATGTGATGAGCACTTCTGGTCCACCCCGATTGACAATGTAGACGAAACAATAGGTCTATCTGAGAATACCTCTTCGAGAGTTAAAGGAAGGTATGTAGTTAAACCTTTAAATAAGGTTAATACTACCTACGAAAAGGGAAGTTCCAGTGGAACCAAGGATAATCTAACTGATAACTCTTCAGTTCAAGAAAACACTCTTATGTAAAAGACAAGAGCAAAAGCGAATGTTCACAAATCTGCTGAACAGTTCGCAGCCCAAAAGTGTCAACGAAACACCAGGTGCAACAAAAATCTATAGGAAGAAAAACGATTTTAGAAGTCAAGGAACCCTAAATTTGTTCACCATGAAAAGCGTTGCAATCCAAAGATGAACGTGGGATCAAATGCCAAAGGCCAAAAAGTCTCTTCAAACGCGAATCCAAATGGCTTCTCATCTCATAAGTCTCATAGCCCTTAGGATCAAAGACACACAAGTCATCTCAGATCCACTATCTACAAACCTACCTATCCTTCAAATCATAAGTCAACTCCCAAGAACACCTTCGTTTCTAAACTAGGAGTTTCGCACTCTTCCACCTCCTCACCACAAGATAAAGGAAAGGCGAAGATTAATTTGGAGTCACACACTCCTTCTAGATCTAAGGAGGAAGAGCGAAAGTTTGTTAAAAATCAAATTAGAAACAAAAAAAAAACAAAAACAGACTAACTTGAAAGAATCAAATCCAAAAGATAATCATATCAAGGTTTTTACAATAAAGAAGATAGATCAAACAACCTTAATAAAACGAACCTATATGATTGATCTCTCTATGGCTTATCCAATTTTTGTAAAAGGCTCACGAGGACCCGAACACCTTTGGGTTCCTAAATTTTTTTAATTTTTGCATATTATTCGTGATGAACAGTTTGATACTAAATGGTATATCGACAGTGGATGTTCGCGTCACATGACAGGAAGAAAGGAGGAGCTGAGAGAATATAGAGAACTGAAGAACGGTGGTCTCGTGAATTTTAGTAACAATGTATTTAAGGAAATCAAAGGATATGGCATGATAATGAATGGTGAATTCTCAATTCGCAAAGTGACATATGTTGAGGGACTGCAACACAACTTAATAAGTGTTTCGCAGTTAGTAGTGGGTATAGGACTAAAGGTCTCGTTTAACGATGAAGGATCTGAAATTATCGAAAAGAAGACAAAATCAGTACTGCTTAAATAAAAACGTCAAGGCGAGATGTATCCATTGGACATCAATACGATACGAGGGAAGCCTTCTATATGTCTGCTCACTAAGGCTGCAATAGACGATAGTTGGCTATGGCATAGGAGACTTTCGCACCTGAACTTCAAAGACATCAACAAGCTAGTTCTTGGTGATCATGTGAGAGGTCTTCCTCTCTTGAAATATGACAAGGATCATCTCTATTCCGCCTACGAAATGGGAAAGAAAAGCATGAAAAGTCATCCAAATATAGTGAACACGAAGGTTCTTGAGCCACTCAAACTACTCCACATTGATCTTTGTGGCCCATTTGCAATCGAAAGTATTGGTGGTAACAAATATATTCTCGTTATTGTAGATGATATTTCTCATTTCACTTGGGTGTTCTTTCATAAGCAGAAATTTGAAGCAACTCCTAAGCTCAAAGATTTTATCAAGTAGATTGAGTTACAACAACGAAAGGTGGTTCGTAATGTTCGAAGCGACAATGGTCTGGTATTTAAGAACCAAGCATTCCATGCATTTCTCACTGATAAAGGAGTATCTCACAATTTTTCTACTCCTTATACTCCAAAGCAAAATAGGGTCGTTGAAAGACGAAATCGCTCGTTGTGTGAAGCAGTCAATACCATGCTTTCGTTCGCATCACTGCCTCTTTACTTCTAGGCTGATGTTGTTGCCACCGCCTGCTTCGCTCAAAACAGATCACTTCTTAATAAAAGATTTTCTGTCACTCCCTACGAAATTAACAATAAACGAAAACCTAACGTCAAGTTATTCCATGTTTTCGGTTCCAGGTGTTTCATTTTCAATTCAAAGGAACAACGGAATAAATTTGATACGAAGGCTAATGAAGGCATTTTTCTGGGATATTCGCTATCGGCGAAAGCATATAGGGTTCTAAACAAACAATCCAAAAAGATTTAATAAACTTATTATGTCACATTCGATGATAATTACTTAAAAAAGACACAAGCGAATGGCAATCAAATTCAAGAGATCTTTCCTCAATCGAACCAAGTGACCATTCCATCGGCCAATCTCTATGAAGAATTCATGCTACTCTTTGAAGAACCTGAGAAGGACATTACATCTGAAGCGAATGCAGCTGACAATAAGGTAGACGAAGTGGAGAAGATAATTAATGACACTGCAAAAGATAAGCAAATTCATCCATCAGCTACGAATCAATCTCAAAACACGAGCACTACATTCTAGGAGGAAAATTCTAACTCCAATGCAAGTCCTCAGGAGAAAATGAGTGATACATTCCAGGGGGAGGCTTCATCATCATCTAGCTTACCTTTATAGGGGGAGGATCCTCCCTCAACAGTAGCATACGAAACTCAAGTCGAGAAGGAAGACACGAATCCAGTCTTTGAGACTCACTCATCATTCGAGGGGTAGAATACAGATGCGAATGATGATACAGATATTCAATCAGAATTCGAAGATGTGGATGTTGAACTGAATCCATCTTATGATCCAAATTATCCTCCACTAGCCAAATAGACCATGGATCACCCCAAAACTCAAGTCATTGGTGAATCTTCAGTAGATGTTCTTACAAGATCTCAGTTAAAAGCGAAACGAATTACATTATTCTCTAAAGTGGAAATTTGCATGTTTAATTCGTTCGTTTCCAAAGTTGAACCCAAAACCGTCAATAAAGCTCTTGATCATTATGATTGGGTGCAAGCGATGCAAGATGAACTTAACGAGTTCGAGAGAAACAAGGTTTGGAGGTTAATTCCTACTCCACCAGATGTATCGGTTGTTGGTTTAAAATGGGTGTTTCGCAACAAAATAGACAAAGAAGGAAATTTTATAAGGAACAAAACGAGACTCGTGGTTAAGGGATATTGTTAGGAAGAAGGCATCGACTACGAAGAAAACTTCGCACCTATTGCAAGGTTGGAATCTGTTCGCATCTTCTTGGAATATGCAGCGCACAACAACTTCGAAGTATTTCAAATGGATGTTAAGTGTGCTTTCTTAAATGGAGAATTAGAAGAGGCCGTATATGTGGAACAACCACTGGGTTTTGTGAATGAGAAGTATCCTGATCACTACTATATATACTGGACAAGGCAGTCTATGGTGTGAAGCAAGCTCCAAGAGCCTTATATGAAACTCTCACTCGCTTCCTTAAAATGTCCAAATTTAAGCAAGGTTTGGTTGACCCAACCTTCTTTTGCAAGAAAGAGGGTGACCACTTAATGATCGTCCAAATTTATGTTGATGACATCATCTTTGGCTCTATGAATCCTAGCTTAACGACTGAATTAAGAAAGTTGATGGAAACTTTTTCCTTGGATTGAATGTAAGACAGGGACCAGAAGGCATTTTTATAAATCAGAAAGCGTACACAAAGACATTACTGACTAAGTTGGGCATGATGGGAGACTCCAAAGTGAAGGTTCCAATGGCATTCGGAACGAAACTAACTCCATCACTAGAAAAACCAGCGGCTGATATGACTCTCTATCACCAAATGATAGGATCCTTAATGTATCTAACAACTAGTAGACCAGATATTATGTTTTCCATTTGTTATTGTGCTAGGTTTCAAGCTATTCCACGTGAACCTCATATGGTGGCAATTAGGAATATCTTTAGATATCTGAAACGAACCTCTTCACTTGGTATATGGTATCCTGTGAAATCTGGTTTCATCGTACAAGCATTTTCAGATGCTGATCTTAGAGGATGCAGGTTGGATCGAAAAAGCACGACTGTAGGATGCCAATTCCTTGATGGCAAACTTGTCAACTGGCAGTCCAAAAAGCAAACATGCATCTCGTTGTCGACAGCCGAAGCTGAGTACATTGCTGCCGCATCTTGTACTTCTCAGGTCATATGGATTCAGAGTTAATTGTGGGACTATGGCCTGAACATGAAGTGAATCCCACTCTACAGTGATTCCAAAAGCGCAATTCGCATCTGTCACAACCCAGTGCAACACTCAAAAACGAAACACATAGCACTGAGGTATCATATCATCAAGGATCATGTAGAAGACGACAACGTTGAGATTCATTTCTTTCGATCCACAGACCATTTGGCTGACATATTCACGAAAGCCTTGCCGGAAGCATCATTTAATAGAATACTCCAAGGCCTAGGAATGATGGAAACTGAATCAGTTCCAAAGCCACTTTCGCTTTTGAAGTAGCCCATTCACTTTTAGGTTACCTGTTCGCTTTCGTTTTTATTTTTTGACAAGCGAAATAGAACGAACGCTCGCTCTATTTCGTTTCCGATTTTTTTTGGGACACGAATTGAGACGAACGTTAGCCCCATTTCGCGCCTCAAAATTCTTTTAAAGCGAATGCTCGTTGTCTGATCTTTTTGTATATTTGATATGTTACGCTCGTTTCATTTTATTTTTCATTAAAGCTTTCAAAAATACAAAAATATTTGCTTTGTTTATGTTTTCCTCTTTCAAATCTAAAATATAAAAATATTTTATTTATGTTTTGTTTCTTTCTTTTTCAGAAATTATCAAAATAAAAAATATTTTCTTTTCTTATTTAGTATTTTTCTTTGAGTACCATTGCAGGTTACATTGCAAAAATGAACAATTGGACCTGTATAATTTTCATATCTTTGTACTAGCTAAGTGTCCCTAGAAGCATGTTATTGCATGCTATCCAATGCCTTAATAGACTTAATGTGAAGCCTTAATTAATCGAATCTACCATTCGTTTCTTCCAAACTAGGTTGTTAAATCCACATTAGTTACGAGCTACCTTACTTTTCTCATCTTGATTCAAGAGTTATCTGCTTGGTCACATTCGCATAGCAGAGGTACATCTACTTTTGCGGGGCCGCCTTCTCTTTTCTCCATTTGCCTTCATACTCATACATGTAACCCTTCAGACTCTCAGCTATACCACTGAGGTTTATGGTTACGAAACATCTAAGTTAATGATCTTAGATTCGTTCACCACGAACTGGGTGAAACCCAACATTCAACACACACATATGAATTGACGGTGAACCATCGAAAGTTCTAGTTTTTCACCATGACAATGTCGTAAGTCCACCTTTGTGGATTGTACCATGAAATCTCTTTTTCTTTTTGTGTGATCTTTATGAATTGTTCTAAAACCAAGACTTTTCTACCCTTAAGATCCATTTTTTTTTGAGATTTCTAAAATCACCCAGTCACTGAAATAATTCCAAGCCTAGTCGTTTCACTGACTACACTGGTCACACGAGAACTTCATCCAACATTCGCAATTATATGAAGTTCATTGTTTGATTGGAGATTTAGCCACCTTTTAGCCTATCTTTAAAAGACCCTTTCATTGTTTCTTAACAAACAAATGACCGTACTTCAACGGGAAACCACACTGACACTTCTTCGTCTCTCTTGACTTAGAATGAAGCGATTTGTGCCCGGGATCCACAGTTTTGTGTCTTTATTGACATCACTTTAATCCCACTGTTATAATTTGCTTTATTTCCTTATCTTTGGCACACTCTTGCACAAAGATCTTTATGATTTTCCAAAAGTATAGTTCGTGACTCTTATGACATTTGTCAGTTTCGCAGATTCACTTTTATATGCACTTATGAAGTTTGTTTCTCAAAATCGAAAGGTCATTATTTTCCTAGTGATTGGGGATAACCATTGCTGACGCAGCAATTGAGGATACGATTTTTGAAATAAAGGCGCGTGGAATTCAAAACAATTCCAATTCTCACACCGTCTGATGTCACCTGACACCCTGTCATCGCTACATTTGTCCAATCCCATTTTTCTAGGCGTCCAATCAAGGATTGTCACGCAATCGTCGCTTGGTTTCTCACTTTCACTATATATAGAGCTTTCCATCAACAATTCAACTGTTACCACTCTCAAAGATTTTACAAACCCTAAACAACGATTTCTCTCTCAATTGTTCATCGTCTTCTCCGACATGCAACAATGGCCGACTCTTCCTCGGTTCAAGAACAGTATGCTCAGTCATCTCTCTTCACTATAAAACTGAATCAAAACTTGATTTTCGATTTGGCTTCGTTCAAATATGATGCATTCATGTTGCCCGTCGTCGAATGCCTGAAGTACTCACCTCAAGGTCGAATGTGTTGATGTCACTACTATCCAAAGCTTATTCTACAACAACCTATGTCAAGGAGGAGGAAAGGATTTCATTTGAGATATTTTAGAAGAAGACTTCCCTCATGAAGGCTAGATTTTGCTCTCTTCTAGGGCTTGCTCATGACGACTCCATGGTCAACCTAGATTTTATCTCCAGTGCTCAAATCATCGACATGTTCTATCAGATGGGGTACACAAATCTCATCCCCTTCTCTTTACCCTTTTCTTCAAGGCATTTTCTAAAAGGGTAACTGGCTCAGATTGCGCACATAAGTCCTTCATGATGATCCTCTATGGCCTCTACCATGGGATCAACCTAGACTATGGTTCAGTTTTGTGGGCTCAACTGGTGCAAAGCATAAACTCCACCACTCGACACAACGAGATCTCTTGTGGTCGATTTTGGACCATAGTGTTATAGCGTGCAATCGCAAAGCTCAAAATACCTGTCATTGCAGATTATTTAATGTCTTCGATTACTACCTTTCACATTACCAAGATCATCGTTGCTGACAACTCCAAGTTCTATTTCGTGGGTTCCATTCTTGAATCCATGTACAGGTGTATGTCTGGGGCAAGCAAAATTATTGGGGAATACAAGAAACTTAAAGTTTCAGGACCCAGAGTCCTCACTCCTGAGATCCATCATACTCTTGATGAAGCTGATAAGGTCAAGAAAGGGGGAAAACCAAAACAACTGAAAGAGGGTCCGTCTACCCTTGCTCATATTTCTAAAAAACGAAAGACAAAAGGTGATTCTGCCAAGCCAACTCCCTCTTCTCCAGAATGAAAGAAAGTCAAGAGACAAGTTCGTAAAATTTGTATCCCTCCTCAACTTCATCTGAAAGAAAATCTGATGATGAAAATTGAGGCAAATCTGAGGAGGATGTCAACCGAACTGACCAGGAGGTAAATTTTGTTATTCCATCCCCTCCACCATCACCTGTTTCCTCATATGTTCCTACCACAATTGCTCCTTTCCCACCACCTATTACCACTCAACCACCAACTTCTATTCCTCAACAGTCACCTATTTTCACTGAAACCACTACAACTAACACCACAGGCGAACCTCCGGTCAATGTCAATGCATTTGATGCGGGGGAAAAGACTTCAGGTTTTGCAACTACTTCTACCACATCTCCTATTTCCCCTCAACCTCAACATGGTTCTGGTGACTTTCTCGGTGCTAAAGGACTTGACTTTGATACTTTTCACTATAGTCCATTCTCGATCCAAGGCGAGAGTGATGATGATGCCCCTCTCACTCAGAAGCATCTCAAAGATCTGAACGTGAAGTTGGATACTCTTATTGCATCTTCGTCTGCCTCCTCAAGCCAAGCCTTTTCTGACACACCGGTTAAGATTATGCTTGATACTCTTGTAAAAGTGCATGTAGTCAATCTCGCAAAGGAAAACCAAGCGGTTGAAGATTCCACTCTTTCACATCAACAAGTGACCGAAAAAGTCAATAAACTAATCTAAAAAAAAAAAAGACGTTTATGACAGAGCTTCATACTGCTGCTGAAGAGAATGCTACCAATGTGAATGATGTGATCACGAAGCTTAGCACTTCGCTTCGCACTGAAAGGGAGAAACTGAAATAGCTTCGTACAGGTATCTCCACTGGTAACACAACATTTCAATCTTCCATTTCTTTGAGGCTCACCAAGTTTCAAGACGATCTGGATCTTGAAAGTAAAATAATAGAAGAACTTGCTCTTTGCACCACTCAACTCCACACTCAAACCGTCAAGCTCAAGCATGTCAACAAAGAAATTGAAGAGCTCAAGTCTGAATGATCAATTCTGAAATCATGTGTCGGCGATGTCGATTCCTGACTTTCCAATCTTAATGAAGCCCATGATCCCATTTTGACCATCACCATTCGTACACACTTGGCTGATAAGCTCTGTCCTGCTTTCACTCTTCTGAACAAACTTAAAGGTGTTTCTGAGGCCCCTATCCATCCGAAACAAGGGGAGAAGATACATCTACTAAGACGGGGGAAGCACCTAAAAACAAAAACGAACCGAAGGGTAATGTAGCTTTGGGTTCGAAAGGCAAAGAACCAATATGTGATGAAGAAGAAGAAAATGAATAATAATAGCTAATGAGCAAAACGAAAGTGATCGCTTTGTGAGAGAAGCTGATGAGAAAGAAAGAAAAGATAAAGAAGCTTACGACACTTTGGAGAGCAGAAAAATGCTCTTTCCATTGTGGACGTTGGAGCGATTGTTGCATGAGGTTGTCGACTTCCCAAGTGTTCACTAGTTGGAGCCAGTAATCTCTTTTGATATGGAAAACACGAAGGATTCCCAGTTCGACATGCCGATAACACGAAGAGCCTTCATTTTTCACTGCTTCGATTTAATTGCAAAAGTTCCCTCTCCTGATGCGAAAGTGGATAAGGACTTAATTGACTTTTATCTCATTTATGGCAAACCTCAGTATATGACCTAGAGTGCTCAAAAGTTAACAACAGTCAGGGTCACAGGGTCAATCGCTACAGGACGCTTTGTGAATGTGAAGTTCAAGGCAACAAGAGGCTTAGAAATGTTGTGCATGAATTCACACCTGCTGATCTGCCCAATCTCAATCCTCATGATTGGATTCACTTACTCAACCTCCTGCTGACTGAAGAGAAAAAATACAAACCCATTCTGGCTCACTTAAAGCGAATGTTGGTTTCGTGTATATATATGAAGTGGCAAAGCTTGACATCAGAATAGCTAAAGTTCTGAAACGAAATCCCACTGTCAATCCGATTGGAAAAGCTAGTGACATGAGCGAAATGCGTATGGGTAAGATTGATACAGACCACTGGACGGTAATGTTTCAGCATGGGACTGATGTTCTTGGAGCCTTCCAAAAGTGCCTCTTTGCTTTGCCCGACAAACACTTGTTCTCCACGACCTGCTTGGAACATATTTTGGAGATCATTAACAAGTGTAGTATGAATGATGTTGTTGCAAAGAAGAACTACAATTATATGATTCGGTGGTATATAGTCTTTTGCAGTACTCTTCTCATTGTGAAACCCAAGCTCTTCAAGACAATTAAGAAGACTCAGCAGTGAACCATCTCTCGCCTCAATTGACGCAAAGGGGGAGATTGTTGGGTATTAGATGTTGTGTCATTGGGCTTAGTGTATTTAGTCCTTTGTGTACATGGTATTGGCCCTGTCCAACCGTCTCATTTATTAGGTTTTAGTTATTTATAGTCCATGCATGCACCGTAGGAGGTTAACGCTTTTATCTTTGAAATCCTTGTAAACCTTAATCACGCCTCTACAGTAGATGTTCTTTGTCGAGCTCTTCTGAGGTTGTGAAGCTTTAATCATTCAACTTATTTTGAATCATTTTCGTGTTCTTGTTTACTTCCTATTTAGAATCTTATCGATCATTAAGGATTGTATCCTAACACATTTTCAAACTCTTTTAAACTATTTTAGATTTCTATTTATATCAAAATCATATATATTTGTATATTAATGTATAGTTAGGCTTTAGCGGACTTCGGACTATTGCTAATACCTTAACTCATGTTCCTTGTTTGGTTGTGGGCTTAGGGTAGGATCACTAGT
The DNA here is from genome assembly GCF_051521515.1 of Lactuca serriola. NCBI lineage: Eukaryota > Viridiplantae > Streptophyta > Magnoliopsida > Asterales > Asteraceae > Lactuca > Lactuca serriola. The sequence goes on along the minus strand of NC_136413.1, from coordinate 97,183,273 downwards.
TTCACAGTTGGCTAAATCATAATTATACTGTAACATCCCAAAATTCAAGCCCAAAAATTTCATTTTAATTATTTATTTCATAAAAGCATTCATTAGAAAATACTATGCCAACACGTCATTTCAGAAAACAATGTATCATGTTTGAAACCCACATCATAAACAAATATCATATCAGAGTACAATCCCAGAAAACTTCGTGCGGAAAATCATGTGTGTGTGTGATGTCATGCTACGCCGCCGGCTCCTTCTCCTTAGACAAAAAGGTACCTGAAACCAAAAACTGAAACCGTAAGCACAAAGCTTAGTGAGTTCCCCCATCATACCACATACCATACAATACCATCGGTATCTTTCAACCGGTAATCATCATCGGTATCTTTCAACCGGTAGTCATCATCGGTATCTTACAACCGGCAATCATCATCGGTATCTTTCAACCGGTAACTGGGGTCTATCCCACCCCTATTACTAGCATACAATAACAAGGTATAAGCATACAATCAGGCATATCCGAGTACTGACCTACCCTTCGGTCCTAAGGACCATTGTCAGGGGAAAACTATCCCTATCATACACGTAACATATCATACAGATATATCTCATAACCAAACATGTATCCATACCAAGATAATTATCACAAAGACAATCATCTTCTAAATACTCCTACTTGGTGGGCCGACATTGTGGCCTCATACCCACCCCTATTGGAAGGTAACTCACCTCAAAAGGTTGGCTGCTGAAAAGCTGATCCGCAAATGTCTGATAGCTGCTCCGGTGATCTCCCGGCTATATTTCCATAAAATACTTAATGAGACATTGATACTATTGCCATGGTATAATGACTATTTTACCCTTGACCGAGTCCAAACCAAAGTCAATTCAAAGTCAAAGTCAACTTCCAGTTGACCCGGCTCGCCGAGTTGGCTTGCCAACTCGCCGAGTCCATATCCAGTCGATTGTCCTTACTCCCGTCTCTACTCGTCGAGTTAGGCATTGACTCGAAGTGTTCACTTCCTAACTGATACTCAATGGTTCTTCATCCGACTCGCCGAGTTGTATGAACAACTAGTCGAGTTAATCTTCATCCGATGAACACGTTCTGTCCTCGACTCGCCGAGTTGATGAACAACTCGTCGAGTTCTATGAAGATTTCCCTGGACTCGCTGAGCACCTTCATTCACTCGCCGATTCCCATGAACTTTCAGATCAATGGCTTAGTCCAGAACGTTGGGTCACTCCCCGAAGACCCCCTTAAAACCTTTCCACGCTCAACTGGGTCCTTTCGACCCTCAACAGAATGGGACAGAACCCCCTAGACTCGCCGAGTTGGTCACGTCCATACCCTAAATCTTTGCTTTCTGATGTACATCCTTTGATCAAAAGATAGATTCAAGCTTCTACAATCGATCTAGCACGTAAAGTTACAAAGTTTACGTGCTTGCATGGGACTTTGAGCTCAAAAGGACATAAAACAAGCTCATATGGCACATGGGACCTTTCATGGGTGCAAAAGCAACCCAAATCTGCCTAGTGGCTCCTTTCATGATGTGATTCAGAAGCTTAAACCCCCAACCATGTTTTCAAACTTGGTTGGCCACCAAAAATGGCTCATAAAAGCCCTAAACCTCCCCAAAGAGGGATCTAACAAATGAATGAGCAAGGTCACAGCTTTTTACCTTCAATGAGCTGAAGAAGGTGCACAAACTCAGGTTCCCTTGATCTCTACTTGCTTCCTCAAGCTTCTCTCCTTCCTTCTTAAGATCACAAACACCAAAATCCACCAACAAGGCTTAGATTGCTTCAAAAACGGCTACGGTTTCAGTGAGGGGGTGTTTGGGAGCATAAAGGAGTGATGGAGGCTGCATAAGGTCATTTAAATAGGGTGCAAACCCTTGGATTAGGGTTTTTGTCCAGACAGCGGCTACTCGCCGAGTCCGGGACCCGAGTCTCCGAGTCCACAACTTAAACTATGCGCCTCATCCTACTTCTACTCGACCAGTCAGTCTTTCGACTCGCCGAGTCCAAGGCCAAAATTGCAAATCATTAAAAGAATTAAATACAAGAATATGTACCAAGAACCAGGTGCTACATATACAGTCTAAATATATACATGAGTATTAAAACTCATTTCAAAGACATACTTAACTCATTTGTATATGCTGGGCAAATGGCTATTATCTCCAAAATCATTTATAGTTCAAACAAACATACTAGTAAACTATAATAGGTATAGTTTAGAGAAACAATTCGTACTATTTTCTAGATCAGAGAAACATTACATGAATCAGTACATGCATACTATTACTCTTCATTACAAAGTACACTAATCATTTACAAGAACAAGAAACATATAGACTATACGTAAAAAAGTTATCTAGAATTTGAAATACTACTTCATGGTACTTAGCAACACTCTTGCTAAGTCATGTTTTATAACCAGAGTCTCCTGGAGGGAGAGCATGAGTATGTGTATAGATCTATATGGGACTGACAATCGTGCACCTTGGCTGTTAGCTAGAGTTGGGACTGGCAGGTCTACAGGTGACAAATGTCATATCTTTTTCGACGCCTGAAGAACGTCGTGTTTTATACTAGTCAATTAAGTATGGTTATAACCTCATTCATATTAAACATTAACTAAAAAATTTGGTTTACAAGACAAACATTTCTTCAGTGGTTTTATTTTAAACAAAACTACTAAAAGATATTATCTTCTATCACATACATACAGTGATGATCACACATGAACAAGGCATACTATTTTTCTAGTAAAGATAGTTTACAAATATGGAAAACATACATTTACACTATTTCAAGTACAAACATACATTTTACACTATTTCAAGAGAACAAAACATACAAACAATTGGGTCTTGGGTAAAAGACTACTTTTCATTTTAAGTGGAAAATATAGGATTTCCTGGGAAGTATACTAACATTTTCATGAAACAAATACAAACATTAGACACTAAATACTAATGAACTCACCAACTTAAATGTTGATACTCTCTTTTCAAATAACTTGTATTCTTAGGGAACCAATACACATGTACACTAGCATACGTTTTGAGAAGACGGAGCATGTTCAAGACTCATCTTTTATTTTTGCTATACAATTTGGTGTCATACAACAATACAAAGAACACACATTTATTAGCTATATTATTAATGCAATGGATGTTGTTTCTTGTTTTACTATTATGCATTGTTATGACACTGTACATGACGTCCTCCACCCCTGAATGTTTCCGTCATCTCAGTTTGGGGATGTGACATGATTCAACTTGCGAATCGGAATACATAGCGGCGAACGAAGCGTCAAATAAGGCAATATGGTTGAAGAACTTCATCGGAGACCTTGGAGTTGTGCCTGCCATAAAGGAGCCTATGGAGATGTTCTGCGATAACGAAGGTGTGGTTGCCTTAAACAAGGAACCAAAGGATCATGGCAGATCCAGGCATATCGACAGAAAATATCATTTAATTAGACGTCGGGTAGAAGAGGGACTCCTTGTAGTGAAGAGTGTATCGTCAGAGGATAACCCATTAGATCCCCTTACGAAGGGACTGAGTATGGTTAAGCACTTGCAGCATACTAGGAGCATTGGGCTAAATGACAATATTGGTTTTAGTGATTACATAGTCATAAAAACTTGTAATAGATAAATTGTAATTGACATTTTGATGATTAAATAAAGGAGTATTATTTATAAGTAATGTTACTATCTTATGTCAATTATTTACTATTGTTTCACTTTGCATGTTTTGACTTCCTAAATAATAAGATTATTTGAACTATCCACAGTCGATCATACTTTGGAAGTAGGTATGAAAGAAGACTGTCATGAATTGGTTTGTAGATTGTGTAAGTGTTTAGACATAGCAAAGGTTTGTTGCAACGTTCATGAGTGCTCTTGAAATGTGATTTGGGTATTGGATTAAAACCACGCTCACCTGAATCACTTCATGGAATTTATCACGAGTGATTGTTAGATGATAATATCATATAGTCTTGAAACCTAGATATATAGTTTATTGTTTGCAAGTTGGTTGCACATTGATAATGTGTAAACGCATCAGTAACATGATGTTATAAAATGCATTGTTGTGTATGATTTGATGAGTAAATAGTAAATGCGTATAAGTCGAAGTTTATCTGTTCCTTTTATTCTACGAGGGTAAAAGTGATATCTTGGGCCCCTCGATGATTTGGTTTGACTTGCGTGTTGGGCCCGGTCAGGACTGAATTGATGTGTTCATTTGAGTTCTATGTCAGACGAATCAGAGATCGAGAAACAAACTGTTGGACACTAAGTATGACTCTTTTCCATGTGATTGTCCACATGATATCTTGAGAATGGAGGACTATACAATCCCTTATCTAAAGGACATGTCAGAGTTCGACAACGGATTTTGAGAGCTACGATTGCTAATCATATTTTGAAATCATTCTTGCATCAATATTTATTAGACTTATCCAAGTGGGAGACTGTTGGACTAGTGTCTAAGTCCATAACTATATTTGGTATGTACTTGACCCGATTGTAACATGGTCCTTTTGGGTTGCCTTCACCAAAACAACTTGACTGGATGAATTATAGAGAAAGAGGATAAATGTGGTTTGTTAATATATTATTTGAATAATATATTAAAAGAGAAATCATATTGTTTAATTAATATTGGTCAAGAATTGATTAAGAATTAATCTTGTGGTCAAACTATATTAATTGAACTTAGGGGACTGGAATTATAATTATGAGATAATTAGAATATGGGTTGTGGATCCCTTAAGAAGGGAGGGACGAAATCAATGTGCAAGCCCACATTGAAATCGTCCAAGGCTTATTTTTGGAAGGATCTAATGGGCTGCTAAGTGGCTAAGCAACCAGATTAGGTTTTGACTGAAACCCAAATTCCACACCTATATAAAGGGACCCTAGGCATCACATTTTCGGCTAACCCTAATTAAACTTTTAATGAGAATTAATGTCTTATCCTACCCGTTTGGCTACCGACCCTCCACCAGTCAAGGAAGCGGTGGGTGAGAGTGAACACCCATTAAACCACCATTTTATAATCAGTAACCTTATACCCCCTTATAGACCGGCTTCGTGAATCATGCCTACTAACGGTAAGACTGACTTGTCTTATACATACATACATATATATATATATATATATATATATATATATATATATATATATATATATATATATATATATTAAACTCAATACTATATTAGTATAAGGGTTGAATTTTAAACTTTTAAAATTCTAAGGTTTGGAACTAAATGTTTCATTAGTGAGACTTACAAATTCCAAAACTTGAGGGCAAGTTTTGTAATTTTCAAAACTTTTGGTTTCCATAACTTATGAAAAATTATGCGTTTTAATGTTCATTAATGAGACTCTTCACATAACTTGAGGACAAGTTACAAAAACTCATATCAAGAACAATTTTAGATCAATTTTAACTAAGAACATTACCATATAATTCAACTATTGGTCTAATCTAACTCATAGCAAGACAATTCATATTAAATAATACAAATAATATCTTTATTATCTTAAAATTTGACAATTGTCCTTTAATTGGATGAGGATCATCATTACCAAATCAGAAAATACATTTTTTATGATTACAAAACAGTTTGTGGTAATGATCCTAAACCGAATCTGGCCAAAAAAAAAACTCGAAATTCTGCAACCAGCAGCACCAACTCGACGAGTGCATGAATTGGACTCGTCGAGTTGCACTTTTACTGAGTGGACTCATCGAGTCAGCCAGTGGACTCAGCGAGTTCATCAGTCAGAGGCCAGAAAATCGATTTTTCAACTTTGAAAAATAGCAAGTATCAAATATAACAGAAAACAATCTTAAGCTCTGATACCATTGTTGGATTTTAAGCACTATAACAATCTTATGGTGCACATGCAACCCTAGATGCCTTGGATCTATGTTTACTCTAATTATACATGCATTTTCAATTTTCCAAAGTATACATCCTAACTAGCATACAATGGAGGATATACAGCACAAAACTTATAGTTAAATGAATACCTTTTGATGTAGTTGTAGTTCTTGGCCTTTGAAAGCTTTAGCACCTCAAGTGTGATGCCTATAATGTGTGACAAACATCAAATGCAAGAGAATACTTGAGAGAATAAGCTAGTTAGAACAAAATCAATATCAAACTCTTAGAATAATAGGGGTAACTGATTTTGGCTCTAGGGGGTTCCTTTTATAGTTTAACAAATGTTAGGGTTACATCTTTGCAAACCCTAATGCACCATGACCTTTCATATTACTTAGGCTCCAAGGGTTAAACCTCCGTGGACTATCACATTGGTTTAGCCCATCCTAATTAACCATGGATCATTGGACCACACTATAAGAATTAGTCTCTTTTGATCACTAAATTAATTCCAAATTAATTTTTGATCAATACTAATTAAATAATATGAGTTATCCATTAATATATTACACTTATAATATATTAATAACTCACAAATAGCCTTATTCTCAAAAGTCCATCCTATCAAATTGCATTGGTGAAGGCAACCCAAAAGGATCATGCTACAATCGGGTCAAGTACATCCCAGTTATAGTTATGGGCTTAGACACCAAATCCAACACTTTTCACCCTCAAGATTTGGCGACACTACCTCTATGGGGTCCGTTGTACCATTTACACGGACCACAAGAGATTGATTTACCTCATGGATCAGCCGAATCTTAACATGAGGCAACGCAGGTAGTTAGATGTGGTGAAGGATTACGACTGTGAGATCCTCTACCACCCAGGGAAGGCCAATGTTATGGCCGATGCACTTATCCGCAAGGCATCCCTGATCAAAGACATTTGCTTGAGGATGATAGTGGTGACTCCACTTTTGGAGCGGATCTGAAAGGGGCAGGTCGAGGGTATGAAAGAGGAGTGCTGGAAGTGTGAGCGGATCATAGGACAGGTGGCCTTGTTTGACTATGACAACTGTGGGATGCTGACCCTGCATCAGAGGGTCTGGATTCCTTACTGGGGCGGGGTACGCCATGTACTGATGGATGAGGCCCACAAGTCGAGGTCCTCCATCCACCCTGAGCCAAAGAAGATGTATCAGGATCTTCGCGCTGATTATTGGTGGCCCTGCATGAAGCGGGACATAGCTTGGTACGTGGAGCGGTGCTTGACCTACAGAAAGGTCAAGGCCGAGCACCAGAGACCTCACGGAAATACACATCCATTGGATATCCCTGTGTGGAAATGGGAGGATATTACTATGGATTTCATCACGAACCTTCCCAGGACCGCACGGGGAGTGGATTCGATTTGGGTCATCGTGGATGGTTTGACCAAGAGTGACCATTTCTTTTCGATCTAGGAGAGCATATCAACCGAGAAGTTGGCTGACCTCTACATCATGGAGGTAGTAGCTTGAGACGGGGTGCCAGTTTCATAGATTTTAGACCGAAATGTACGGTTCACTTCTAGATTCTGGAAGAAATTTCATGATGAGTTGGGTACTCACCTGCACTTTAGCACAACTTTTCACCCACAGACGGATGGTCAGAGTGAGTGGACCATTCATACCTTGGAGGATATGTTGCGGGCATGTGTTCTAGACTTCTGTGGTAGCTGGGATACCTACCTTCCTTTGGCAGAGTTTTCCTATAATAATAGCTACCATGCGAACATCGACCATCCTCCCTTAGAGATGCTTTATGGGAGGAAGTGATGGACCCCGATATGTTGGGGTGAGGTTGGGCAGAGAGTCATAGGTAGTACCAAAGTGGTACTCAGGATGATAGAGAGGATCCAATAGGTTCGGAGCAGACTCTAGATGGCCCAGAGTCAGCAGAAGAGCTACACCGACAGATGTCGATCAGACCTAGAATTTCAGGTCGAGGATATGGTCCTTATGAATGTGTCACCTTGGAAAGGTTTCATCTGCTTCAGAAAACGAGGCAAGCTGGGAACCAAGTATATCGGACCTTTCAGGATTATAGCCGGGTGAGCAAGGTGACATATAGGTTGGATCTGCCAGCAGAGCTTAATCAAATCCACAACACCTTTCATGTCTCTTATCTGCGGAAGTGCTTGGTAGATGACTCTGCAGTAGTGCCTCTAGAGGATATTCGTGTGGATGACAGCATGAACTACATCGAGCGACCAGTAGCCATCCTCGATAGGAAGACGAAGGATCTAAGGAACAAGAGGGTAGAGTTGGTGTAGGTGCATTAGCAGCAACGCAAGGGCTCAGAATGGACGTGGGAGCCAGAGGACGAGATGAGGGAGCACTACCCTGAGCTATTTCCAAACACAGTAGACTTCAAGGACGAATTCTAAAATAAGTGGGGGAGATTTGTAACGGCCTATTGCTGGTATGTATTTTAAATGAAAGTTATTCACTTTTATATGATAAATCGACAAGTTGGAGGCCCCAAACTCGTCGAGTAGGAATTAATTTTGGGACTCAGGTTAAAAAACCTACTCGACGAGTTAGGAGCCCTAACTCGATCAGTAGGGCTGGCAGACTGAAACCCTAATTTTTGAGTTTTTCACCCTATTTAAACACATTAATCCTTAAAGGTTGGCCTCCTTTACAGCCTCCAAGTCCTAAAACCCTAGCCACAAAACCCTAGAGCCTTGTGTGAGCTTGTGAGACCTTTTTGAGAGAAAACTTGTGATTTTGAAGCTTGTGGAAGAAGAGGAATCTAGAGGACTCAAGAAGAAGAGAGTAGATCCGAAAACTTCACTCCATTTGCAGCATTTTCGGGTAAGCAAGTCTCAAACTTGCTCAATGATTTCTTAGATCTCTTCATTTCAATTTTATGGGGGTTTTTGGTCCAAGAATGTTAGCTTTTGGGAAATGGATGTCCCAAGTATGTGTACTTCCATATGTAGGACCTTGAAGGGTTGTTATGGCATAAAGGTGCAAACTTTATGGCCATTGGAGCCCCCATGCAAGCTCTAAGATGTCATTTTGGCCTTTTAAGCCCCAAAACGCCATGCATGGAGATAAAGGCAGAAACTTTACGTGTTCAAATGATGTCTAGGGTCTAGATCTCAGTTGGTATGCCTTAGTTCGAAATATATATGGCTTTTGGATCAAGATCTAGATCTTGAAAATTAGGGTTTGAGCTAAACCCAATAAAGGAAGCTATTAATGGGTAAAGTTGGAAACTTTACCCTTAAAAGGACATTTTCAGTGTGTAGAAGAAGTGTGGAGTCCAGATCTAAATGATAGGAGCTTAATCTATTAAGATGGCTCAACAGACTAAAGAACTCGTCGAGTCAATAAAGAAACTCGACGAGTTGGGTTGAAATGTCCAGATTCTGTAAAAGGGAAAACTCGACGAGTTCAAGGATGACTCGATGAGTAGAATGGGAAAGTCCCAATACCATGGATAAGAGGAACTCAATGATTTGATGGGTCAACTCGAAACGTTGAGTTTGACTACATGTTGACTTTGACCAAGGTGTTGACCCTAACTTTGACTTTAACCACAGTTGAACCTTAAGGGGTTATAAGCATGAAATGGGGTAACTAAGAGAAATCTTTATGTGTATAAGTTTGAGAGGGGCAGATTTCAGAGCCGATGATAGTTCAGCTACTTTACAGCATTTGAGGTGAGTTACCTCCCAGTAGAAGTGGGTCAAAGGCACCAATGTCGACCCTCTAGTAGTTGATTATAGTTATGATGACTGTCTTTGTGATAATCGTCTGGTATGCCATTATTTGTTATGCTTTATGTGATAGTATGATATGATATTATGTGATAGTAGTAGGAGGGGTAGGTTAGACCCCGTAGCCGGTTGAGATAAACCGGAAGGTAGGTCGGACACCTAGAGATGTCTGACAATATGTTTTGCTATGTTATTATGTGGTAGTGGTAACGGTGAAATAGTCCTCGTAACCGGTTGAAATAAACCGTAGGGTAGGTCGGGCACCCATATATACCTGGCAGGGTAGGTCGAGCACCAAAATATGCTTGACAGGGGTAGTCGGGCACCCCGGTATGCCTGACAAGGGTAGGTTGAGCACCCATATATGCTCAGCAGGGTAAGTCCGTCACCCAAATGTGCCTGGCAGTTTGTGTACTGTATGGTATGTGGTATGATGGGGGAACTCACTAAGGTTTGTGCTTACGCTTTTCAATTTTGGTTTCAAGTACTTCCTCTTCGAATGGAAAGGAGTTGGCATGACTGCAGCGCATCACACCAGGATTTCCACATATGAGATCTATGGGATTTTTACTCTGATATTATTTTTTTCATGACATGTTTTGACTATGGTTACATTGGTTTTGATATGAGATGGTACTATGATGTTTTCAGACAAATGGTTTTATAATTATTAAATTAAAAATGATATTTTTGTCATAAATTTTGGGATGTTACAATGGTGATGGTAGGTCGGTGATTGTGGTTGTGGTGTTGCATGTTTGTGTGTGGATGTATGGGTGTGTGTGTGTGTTTATGGGGGGTGGGGTGGGTGTGGGTATGGGGGTGTGTGTATGTGTGTGTTTGTGGGTGTAGGTGTAGGTATGTGTGTGTGTTTGTGTGTATGTGTGTATGTTTGTGGGTGAGGGAGGGTGGGTGTGTGTGTGTGTGTGGGGGGGGGGGGTTGGTGGTAAGGGTGGGTGCGGAGATGTGTTTGTGTGTATGGGGAGGGAGGGGTGTGTTTGTAGGTGGGTGGGTGTGTGTGTGTGTATTTGTAGCGGGTGTGGGTGTGGGTAAGGGTAGGTGTATGTTTGTGTGTGTGTGTTTGTGGGTGTGTGTGTGTGTATGTGTGTGTGTTTGTGAGGATAGGTGTAGGGTGGGCTTGGGAGTGGGTGGGTGTGGGTGTGGGTAGGTAAGGGTGTAGTGGGTTGGAGTGTTAAGGGTGCGTTTGGTTGTGGAAAATTTTCCAGTTTTCTAGGAAAATTTTCCAAGAAAAATGAAAATTTTGAAAATGCATTTGGTTCGTTCAGTTTTCCAGAGTTTTCTAAGAAAATGAAAATTTTCAGTTTTCCAAATTGCTTGTAAATTAGAAAAGTGATTTTTACAGTTTTCCAAAGTTTTAAGATGGAAAATGAGAACTCCACCGCTTCCAACCAAACACATTTTCTAAAATTTTCATTGAAAATTAAAAATGAAAACTCAAATTTATTTTCTGAAAACATTTTCTTAGAAAATGAAAAGAGTTTTCCACAATCAAACGAACCCTAAGGGTGCGTTTGGTTGTGGAAAATTTTCCAAGAAAAACGGAAATTTTGAAAACGCGTTTGGTTCGTTCAGTTTTCTAAGAAAATGAAAATTTTCAGTTTTCCAAATTGTATGTAAATTAGAAAAGTGGTTTTTACAGTTTTCCAAAGTTTTCCAAATTTCTAAAATGGAAAATGAAAACTCCATCCGTTCCAACCAAATGCGTTTTCATTGAAAATTAAAAATAAAAACTCAACCCTATTTTCTGAAAACATTTTCACAGAAAATGAAAATAATTTTCCAAAGTTTTCACAGAAAACTCAACCCTAATGGTGCGTTTGGTTGTGGAAAGTTTTCCAGTGATGAGTTAAAAACTAACTTGAAGATCGATTAGATCTTTATAACAGGCAGAATAATAAATATGAAAACAGCGAATAACACAAGAATGGATCAAAGTGTGTCGAATGATTAATCAACAATCCTCAGCAGAGCTCGATAAAGAACTTCTACTATAGAGGATTTAGGGTTTACAAGAACGATGAAGAAATAATTTGTGATCTGTCATAATCGCTATCAATCGTTATCTGATCATTTTTTTTTAATATGCATGCAAGCATATCAATTTATACTAAACCCTATCAAGCTCTCGGTTGGACAGGCCCAAACCGGAGTTACAAAACTTGGACTAATAAACGAGCCCAATGGACGCAATACATCAAAAATCGCTACCCAACAATCTCCCCCTTTGCGTCAAATTGGAGCGAGATTACTTCGTCTTCTTGCTTGGGCCAGCAGCGGGAACCTTCTTCTTTACAGTATCAAACAGACGTGAGATAAGGGCGAGGATTGTCTTTCTGAACTGAATGTACCATTGTATCATATCGTCAAAATACTTGATATCATCCGCTGTATTTTCTTTGCATCTGTGGATGATACCCAGCACATGCTCTAGACAAGCAGTGGTATAAAGATGTTTATCAGCTAAGGCAAAGAGACATTTCTGTCCTTCACTCCTAGTGAACATGACTGAGTTTCGCCTCGGGTCAATTTTTCCCATCTTCATCTGGTTTAGATCACTGGCCGAGCCAACAGGAGAGATCTTCGGTTTCTTCTTGAAGACGTTTGCAATCTCCTGATCCATCAGTGCGACCTCCATGATATAGCACACCAGCATCCTCTTGAGATGGTTAATGATCGGACCATATTCAGCTTCGTTGGTCAGAAGGATGTTGTGCGGGATGATCCAATCATGGGGATTGAGGTTCGGCAGATCTGCTAAAGAAATTGCATGTTCGGTTTTTGCAGATCCCCTGAGCACCTTGAACCGAACATTGATAAACTTCCCTTCAGTGTACGGTTTCAAGACCCGAACGTTGATGATCTTCTGAGCGCTCCAGGTTTGATATTGGGGTTGAGCAGCCTTCAGATAGAATTCAATCAAGTCCCGATCAACCTGCGGATGAGGATGAGGGAACTCGGCAACGTTGGCGAAGGCGTGAAAGATGAACGCCATTCGGGTCAGTGGCATGTCGAACTGAGAGTTGACGGAATTGAAACAATCAAATGAGATAACTGGTTCCAGCCACAAGATGCTCGGGGTGTCGATTGCCTCCTTTATCATCCTCTCGAGAGTCCAAGCAGGAAACAGAGTTTTTCTACTCTCGAGAAGGTCGTGGGCTTCTTTCTTTTTGCGTTCAGCTTCTTCAGCTTCTCTTGCCACACGATCACTTTCATCTGCATCATTGCGTCGACTCCTGCGTTTTAACAAGTCGGCAATGGTTTCTAGATCATCTTCCTCTTCTTCCTCAGCAATCTTCTTGCCTTTGTCTTTCACACCCGAACCGGAGGCTTGGCCTACAGGAGGAGGTTCGGTGGTGTGAGTTGCCTTTGAGGAATGAGGTGGTTGAGGTGCAGACTCCATTTCTCCCCCTTGTTTCGGAATGGACACGAAATCGGGTAGCCCTTCAATTTTGCTTAAGAGGTCTAGGGCAGGAGCGAGCTTCTCTGCAAGGGTACGCCTCACAGAATGATTGAGTATCGGATCATGTGCTTCGAGGATGTTAGATATTGCAGAGTGGACATCCGAAACACACGTCTTGATGACCTCCCGTTCGGACCGAAGAGTGTCAATCTGTTGTTGAGAATTGGAGAGTTGAGCACTCTTGACCTTCAGGGAAGTGGTCTTCTTTGCCAAAACATCCATCAATGAGTTCTCAACAGCCAAATCTTCTTGTAGCTTTGAGAGACACTCATCGATAGAATCACGGAAGGTTGAGTTGTCGTCGGTGAGTGATTGACGAAGTGAAGCAAAGGACTTCAACTCAGTAGAGACAAACGTGGCCAACTGTTGAACAATCGGTTCCAACGTAGTCTTGGTAGCAGCAGCACTCTCCTGTAAAGACTTTAACAGGGCAGAGGCATCAGAAAATAGTTTATCGACTTTTTCGGTCGCAGCCTGGCAGGCTTTCGTTGAGGCGTCGATGGCGGTGGTGGCAGCAACGACAGAGTCTTGCTGAGCCCTTGAGAAAGCATCAACAAGCTTTTGAATGGCAGCTTCAGAGAGGGATGATTGAGACGTAGAGGAAGAGGCAATGAGCAAGTCGACCTTGTCATGGAGCTCCTTAAGATGTTTCTTTGTGACTGGAGCATCATCATCATCATCGCTCTGGACTTGAAACGGACTATAGTAGACCGAATCAAACGTCATGTTTTACCCGCCAAGGAAAGGGTTATCTCCGTCAGAGACATGACCGGGAGATGGTGGTGGTGGTGAAGCTGGTGGTACAGTGGTTCAGGTAGGTTCGGGTTGGGTTGTTTCGGGTGTAGGTGTAGGTGTAGGTTCAGGTTGGTTTTGGGTAGGGGTAGGTTCGGGTGCTTTTTGGGTTTCGGTTGTGTGTATGGTTTCGGTTGTTGGTGGAGGTTCGGTTGCATCAGTATGAACCCCCGTATCAGATACGTTGGTTGTAACCTTTGCAGTGGATGTTGTTGTTGCATCGGTGAAGATTGGTGGTGGCATTGGGATTGAGGTTTGTGGAATGTGGGTGAAGGGGTTTATGGTGGGAATGGAAGTAGGAATAGTTTGAGTATGAGAGGGAATTGGAGAAGTATGGATTTGCATTTCAGGGGTTGGTGATCTAGGTGGTGTGTTGCCTCTTGGAGAGCCGTCAGAATCCGAACTCTCACCCTCTGACTCACTAGAAGAGGAAGTGATAATCAGCTTTCTCTTTGGTTGAGTTTTTCGCCTCTTGTGCTGTTGAGATTGAGCAGCTTTCGTGGGTTTCCTCTTCTTGGGGAAAGGGCCTTTAGCCCCTTTCGCCACCTGTTTCCCTTTGTCTGCCTTCTTGCCTCTTGGAGCAGGCTTGTCGGTGTCGTGGATCGATTTCAACATCTCCTGTGTGAGATCCCTCGAACCAGAACGTTTGAACTCTTTGTAGGTTCTGATAATCCGGCTGTCAGCTGGAACGTCAGCATACATGGTTTCCGGAATGGAACCATTGAAAGGGAATTTCGAAGCATCTGAAACGATGATCTTCGTGGTATGGAATGTACCAATCGAAGACATCGGTGCACCAGCGACAGTGGGGACGTTGTACTTGTCCATTACCCACTTCGTAACCAAGGTCCAAAACCTAGCATAAGAGACCTCTGAATGCCGTGAAGAAGAGGAGAGACTCTGGATGAGTTGTTGCCAAAGAACAAACGCATAGTCGACATTGATGCCATTGTAGACCCCATATAAGATGGACAGGAACAGTCGACTGGAACCATCTGAGCCAGAGCTCCTTTCAGAAAGACCTTTGAATAGCACAGTGAACATCCCGTTCCACTGTGGCAGCAAGCATGACTTCTTGAACTTGGCGACGGAAGTAAGCGCCTCCGTGTAACCCATATTGTAGAACATGTTGAACAGGTGCCCCATGGGAATTGTCTCTGGATTAACCCTTGTTGGATCAGCTTCAAACCCTAACAGAGAGAAAAAGCGTTGCTTGGAGATAGACGCTTTATGATGAGAAACGTCAAAGAAGATCCTATCGACCACTTTGTCGTAATGAGCAGTCGCATAGATCTGCGACAGGAATTCCATGGGCACTGATTCCACCCTTGAAAGTGCAGGAGCAATTGGCGAATACTTCAAGCACTCGATGATGGCAAGCATGTAGGAATCATAGACATGAGGGGTTAGATCGATAATGAGGCATTGTTGAGGGCGAATGGGAAGAATGTGGGAAGTTGCGTGAACTGAAGACGAATCTGCCATTGTTGAAGAGAGTGAAGAAGATGATGAACAGTTAGGGTTCAGGGATTTCTTGCGCTCTGGGAATCTTGATTGCAGTAAAGAGGTAAATGGTAGATGATGTTGCCTTTTATACTGGGGTTTAAGGAGAGAGAAAAATCTTCCCAAATCTTCTATCGAAATACGAAGGGTTTTCCGGAATTAGACTGATGCGTGACAGTTAAGGTAAGCGATGATCACGCATGAGAGAGTGTGTCAGATTCCTTAGAACACGCCTCCCATCAAGCGCCGTTTGGATAGAAACCGTTTCAGATTCACACGCGCCCTTTCTGTGCTTTTTAGAGAAGAACCGTTTCAAATTCGCACACGCGTCTGTGACGTCATTTGGAGATTGGACGTTACAAATTCGCACGCGTTCCCTTTTTACCGCCGTTTAAAATCAAATCAATTAGACTCCCGCCTGAGTTAGCAACCCTTCATCTTATCCCTTTAAAGTGTAACGGCATCTTTTGACCACAGCAATTAATCAACCACCAATCCAATGAAAAAGCCTGTAATTATTAGAACCAGAATTTTGGAAAATCAAAGATTTTCGTGCTAAGGGTGTAAAAAGAAAAGAAATAAAACAATCCTTTTTAGGAAAAAGGGTGATGTCAATAAAGACATGAAACAAATGATCCCGGGCACGAATCTCTTCCTTCAAAGTCAAGAAAGACCTTAAAGTGTTAATGTGGTTTCCCGTTGAATAACGATCAAACACCTATTAAGAAGTGTTGAAAGGCTTCTTTTAATTATGCTTTTTAGGGTGGCTTAGCTTTGATTCAACAGTCCTAATCTTGAAATAAGATAGAAAGTGAACAAAGTACTTGTGAGACCGGTGTAGTCTGTTGAACAAGTAGGTTTGAAATAATTTTTAAAGTGGCTGGTAAATATAAAATCTCAACAAAAATTAAAAACTAGATCCCAAGGGAAGAAATGTTATGGTTTTTAACAATTTCATAGGAATCACACAAAAGAAAATTTTGAGACTTCATGAAGATACGTCCATCAATTCATTAGTGAAAACTAGAGCAAATTAATTGTTCATTGTTAATTCAGATTGGGTATTGAATTTTGGGTTTCACTCAGCTCGTAGTGGCACGAAACTAAGATCATAAACGCAGTTTTTGAGTAACCATAAACCTCAGTGGTAATTTCTGAGTGTCTCAAGGGTTACGTTTGGGAAACGAATTTAATGGAGAAATGCAATAGAGATGGTGTAAGAAATCAAAGTACCTCTACTGTGAAAAATAGGACCAAGCAGAAAACTCTTATCTCATGTGAGAAGAGAGTTAGGTAGCTCACGATTGGAATAAATGTGATAGCCTAATTGGGAAGACAAGGTTTGTGTATACCAAGTCATTAAGGCTATTATTCAGAATCTGATGAGGCTTTGGGCACATACAGCAGCATGCTTCTAGGGACACTTAACTAATTCAACCATTTCCCCACACAAATAAAGTAAAAAAAAAAAAATAAAGAACAAAATATTTTTGGAGTTTTTGATATTAAAAGAAATATTTTTGGAATTTTTGATAAAAAAAAATTATAAGTAAAAATAATAAAAAAAAAATAAGACTAAAAAAAAGATAAAAAAAAAACTTTGGAACCGAACCCGAGCGTTCGGTTGATTTCGGTTGAGAAAAATTTTGAAAAAAAAAAAAAAAAAAAACGAACCCGAGCGTTCAGTTGGTTTCGGTTTTGAAAATTTTTGGAAAACCGAACCCGAGCGTTCGGTTGGTTTCGGTTTTGAAAAATTTTGGAAAACCAATGAACTTAGACTTTTAAAAAGGAAATGCTTTTGACAATAAGATAAACAAGTTTGTAAAACAATTGTACATGAAATTTACAACCAAGAAAACTACCTTTAATTGATGAGCGAAAGGCAGATTATTCAACCGAACCCGAACGTTCGGTCTATTTCGCTTCTTACGTTTGAGTTTGAGAGGTAGTTTGTGGTACTGACTCTGATTCCATCATACCGAGCCCTTGTAGAATTTTATTGAACGACGCTTCAGGAAGGGCTTTGGTGAAGACATCAGCCAGTTGATCAGTGGTTCTAACAAAGTGAATTTCAATTTTTCCATCTTCCACATGATCTTTAATGAAGTGATACCTCAGTGCTATATGCTTAGTCTTCGAGTGTTGCACTGGGTTATGACAGATCCTAATTGCACTTTCAGAGTCACAATATAGAGGGATCTTTTTCATATTGAGTCCATAGTCTCGGAGTTGACTCTGGATCCAAATCACCTGAGAAGTACAGGATGCAGCTGCAATGTATTCTACTTCAGCTGTAGACAAAGACACACACATTTGTTTCTTTGATTGCCAGCTAACCAACTTCCCGTCAAGGAATTGGCAGCCTCCTGTGGTGCTTTTCCTGTCTAGTCCACAACCTCCAAGGTCTGCATCTGAGTAGGCCTGAACGAAGAAGCACGAGTTGGATGGATACCATAGACCTAAAGAGGTAGTTCGCTTGAGATATCGTAGAATGTTCTTCACTGCAAGCATGTGAGGTTCGCGTGGGTTCGCCTGAAATCTAGCACAGTAACAAACAGAAAACATTATGTCAGGCCTGCTAGCAGTAAGATACATCAGAGAACCGATCATCTGGCGATAGAGTGTAATATCAACTGCCGGTTTATCCAAGGATGGAGTGAGCTTGGTGCCGAACGTCATGGGAACTTTGACCTTTGAATCTCCCATCATGCCAAATTTTGCAAGGAGAGTCTTCGTGTAAGCTTCCTGATTGATAAAGATGCCTTCGGGTCCCTATCTAATTTTTAAACCAAGGAAAAAGTTAATTGGACCCATTGAGCTCATCTCAAATTTAATCTCCATCAGCTTTCTGAATTCAGCCGTTAAGCTGGGATTCGTGGAGCCAAAGATGATATCATCAACGTAAATTTGAACAATCATAAGGTGGTTACCTTCCTTCTTACGAAAGAAGGTTGGGTCAACCGAACCTTGTTTGAATTTGGACATCTTTAGAAACTTTGTCAGTGTTTCATACCAGGCCCTCGGAGCTTGTTTCATTCCATACACGGCTTTGTCCAAAATATAACAATGATTAGGATACCTTTCGTTTATGAATCCAGGAGGTTGCTCCACGTACACTGTTTCTTCAAGTTCACCATTGAGAAATGCACACTTGACGTCCATTTGGTAGACTTCAAAGTTTTTGTGTGCAGCATAGGCGAGAAATATTCTAACAGATTCCAGCCTAGCTACAGGAGCGAAAGTCTCTTCATAGTCAATTCCTTCCTCCTGACAGTATCCTTTCACAACCAGACGTGCTTTGTTTCGTATCACGTTCCCTTCCTTGTCCATTTTGTTCCTGAAGACCCATCTGAGACCAACAACTGAGGCATCTGGAGGAGTTGGAATTAGTCGCCAAACTTTGTTCCTTTCGAATTCATTCAATTTGTCTTGCATAGCTTGAACCCAATCGGAGTGATCAAGAGCAGTGTTAACTGTCTTTGGTTCAACTTTTGAGACGAAGGAGTTAAACATACAAAATTCTACTTTTGAAAACAAGGATGTTTGTTTTGCCTTGAGTTGTGATCGGGTCAAAACTTTTTCAGATACATTACCAACAACCTGGGAGACAGGATGATCTCTGGTCCATTTGACGAGAGGAGGGTAGTTTGGATCAAAAGATGGATCCAATTCAGCGTTTACCATCTCTTCTAGTTCGGATGGACTTTCATCGTCATAAAGCATATCGGCATGCTCCCCCTCGACAGATAAGCTTTCAGGAATGTCTTGAGTGTCTGGTGCTACAGAGGTTTCTGCTGGTGCTGAGCTTTCGGGTGTTGATGCACTTTCGGGTGATGAGGCACTTTCGGTTGGTGTGGTACTTTCGGTTGATAAAGTGCGTTCAGGAGCAGCTTGAGAACTGTTCTCCCCCTCAACATGTGAGCTCGGCTGTGATGATGATGGCGGATCCTCCCCCTCGACTGAAGCATTGTGTTGTGGAGGGTCGTCAGAACTTGATCCTCCTTCATTCATTCTCTTTGCAGCATCATCGATAAGTTGCTTCAGATGATCTACCTTGTTGTCAGCTGCGTTGGCTTCTGAGAGAGTTTCCTTCTCTGGTTCATCAAATAACTCAACAAACTTCTCAAAGAGGTTTGCAATAGAGGCGGTGACTTGGCCAGTTTGAGGAAAAATTTATCCAGCCGTGTCTTCATTGGCCTTTAGCTGTATGACATAGTTATCGTCAAAAGTCACGTAATAAGTTTCTTCTATTTTCTTCGAGCGCTTGTTTAATACCCTGTACGCTTTAGAAGTGAGAGAATAGCCCAGAAATATTCCTTCGTCGGCTTTGACATCAAACTTGTTGCGGTGTTCTTTAGAATTGAAGATGAAACACCGTGAACCGAACACATGGAAAAACTCGACATTTGGCTTCCTGTTGTTGATGATCTCATAAGGAGTGAGTGTGAAGCGCTTATTGAGATATGACCTGTTCTGTGTAAAACAAGCAGCAGAAATAGCAACAACCCAAAAATATAAAGGTAAGGAAGCGAAACTTAGCATGGTTCGGGCTGCTTCACACAAAGAGCGGTTTCGTCTTTCGACAATTCCGTTTTGTTGAGGAGTGTAGGGAGCTGAGAAGTTATGACTGGTTCCCTTTTCGGCCAAGAATTCTTCGAATTCTTTATTTTTGAACTCCAGCCCATTGTCGCTCCTGATGTTGCGAACGACTTTCTTCAGCTGTACTTCGACCTGCTTAATGAACGTCTTCAGTTTGAGAGTCGCTTCAGATTTTTGCTTCAGAAAGAACACCCATGTAAAACGCGAAAAGTCATCAACAATAACAAAAATGTACTTGCTACCACCGATACTTTCGATAGATGATGGACCACACAAATCAATATGAAGTAGCTCGAGTGGTTCAACAACTTTAGTGTTTATTATAGATGAATGACTTTGACGACTCTGCTTCCCCATTTCACATGCAGCACACAAATGTTCTCTATCGTACTTGAGCAATAGAAGACCTCGAACATGACCTCCAGTGACAAGTTTATTGATGTCTTTAAAGTTGAGATGAGAGAGCCTTCGGTGTCACAACCAGCTTTCTTCAGATTGTGCTTTGGACAACATGCAGATAGTTGGGTTCCCTTTGATAGGTTTGAGGTTCAGGGGAAACATTTCACCTTTACGCTCCGATTTGAGAATAACTCTTTTCGTCTTCTTCTGAATTATTTCAGAACCCTCATCGTCGAATGAAACTTTGAGACCAGTACCTCCAAGTAGTTGAGATACACTGATGAGGTTATGTTGTAGTCCTTCCACGTATGCAACCTTTCTAATCGTGAAATCACCGTTTGTAATCATTCCATAGCCTTTTATGGTGCCGAAGGAGTTGTTTCCGAATTTGACATTTCCACCATTTGAAAGAGATCTGTATTCCCTTAGCTCTTCCTTCCTTCCTGTCATGTGACGCGAGCAGCCACTGTCAATGTACCATTCTTCGTCAAACTGCTCGTCACTGATAACCTGCAAAAATCAAGCAGATTCAGGAACCCAAAGTTTCTTGGGTCCTCGTGAGCCTTTCACAGGAACAGGAATAGTAAGAGAGATGTCAAAAAGATATGTTCTTTTTATTAGTGTTGTTTCATCTTTCTTTTTGATGGTGAATACTTCAATTTTACTAGGATTCGTTGCTTTTGGTTTGGACTCTGGTTTAACTGATGAAACCTTCGATTTTCTTTTTGCTTCAGTTGATGATTGAGGTTTTTGAGAATGAACAGAATGGAATTTAGAACGAGGTGGAGAGGAATTAGAAGAGTTTGAAGAATTAGAAGAGTTAGAATGAGAGAACTTAGACTGAGATGATTTCTTGATTGGAGATTCTAGGTGATCCTTTTGCTTTGCATCATAAGTGGGACCGAACCTAGAATTTTGATCTCTTTTGTTCTCTGAACCGACCCTTTGCTTTCGGTTGATGTTCTTCTCCGAACCGAACCTCTGCTTTCGGTTGATGTTATTTTCTGAACCGAACCTCTGCTTTCGGTTGTTTTGACATTCTTGTGACCTTACAGTGTTATTCTCTGACCTCAAGTTTCTGTCACGATATGAGAAATAGGCATTTTGAGATTGCCAAAACTGTTTTCTTTCAGAGAGATTCTTCTTGTATCTCTGATTCCTTTGCTGTTTTTGATTTCTCATCTGCTTCGGTTGATGATGGATATTGGCTTTTGGTTTCGGTTTCCCTTTAGCTGGTTCACTCTGAACTGATGATGTTTCGCTTAAAGGAGTGACTTCTTTTGCATGAATTCCTTTTTCTTGAAGAATATCTTTTGTACCACTAGTACTTGGCACATCGAAGCTGCCAGGCTTATTTAAAGGTTCTGGCACATATCTGCCTTTGTTTTTCCATGAAGTTCTTTCAGACAGACCTACCGTTTCATCAGCATTGTCAATTGGAGCTGACCAGAAGAAGTCGTCGCATCCATCAGCATTGTCTTCTTTTACAATTGTTGTGAGTTCAGCAGTCTGATGTTCGGTTACGCCTGTGACCTTATACACCTGATTTGGAGTAGTTCTAACCTTTTGATATACGACTGCCTTCTCTACAAGGATCGGGGACTTTTGTTGGGACAAACGAGCAAACTCCACTGAATTTTCCGAGATGAGATTCTTATGGTTTTCGGGTTCGCTCTTGACAAATTCTGAGCAATCAACTGTGTCCTCTAAAGAAATTTCACTCATATTGTCGTCCTCATTAAGCTCAGATGCATTTTCAACATCAATTTTATTGTCTGAGCTCAAGTTGGCGTTCAATGAGTCAAATTTTTGTATGGTTTCGGTCCTCAGTTTCAGTTTATCATTTTCATCCAAAAGGTTTTTAAGCATGTCCTTATGGTCCTTGGACTTAATGAAAGATTCAATTTTGTCCGGTCCATACATATATGTCGGATTAACTTCCTCAGACGAAATAACACTTTCACAGTTATACGCTTCAGCATCAATTTCATCCTCCTTAAACTCAAGGAAGGGTAAAATCATGCGATGAATCTTTTGTCCTATTTCACAGTCCAAATGAAGCTGAGTGATATTAGTATAAAGACGTTTAGCAATCAAACAAAAAACATTTCTCTGTTTTAAAATCTTTAAATTGTCTCTTTGCAAATAAATGTTTTCATCTTTGGTTTTGATTAACTCCGACTCCTTCAGTTCGATCCACATTCTCCTTTCCTCACTCTTCGAAGACACCCTGCTTATTTGGTCAGTTAGGTTAGAATTGGTGACTCGAGTTTGAGTTAAACTACTGTCTAGATGAGAGATTCTTGAATTAACACTTTTTAATTCTTTTTCGTATGAGCATTGTGGGACTTTGAATGAAACAAAAACGGATTGTACCTTCTTGATCAGTTCATCAAGCTCGTTGAACTGCACGCTGAGCGGTTTTGCTGTGAAGCACAAGTCCTCTCGCTCCTTTGCGTCTCTGTTCCCACTATCTGTGTTCTATCCCCTCATCTGAGACACGTCTATCACCATCAAGCATTTTCCACCGCTGCCCTCATCTTTCGCCACATAAGCCTTTCCATGAGAAGGCTTCCTCACTTCATCATCTTCAGAGTCGGTTGACCAGACCTGCACGCCACCGAACTCATCATCTGCTACCGAACCCTGCACAATTAAAGCATTCATAGAAGGGTTAGCAGTAGATTTCCTCTTCCTGATCTCATCCAGCTTTCTCTGCAACAAAGCTTCTTCATCCTTTTTGTCATCCTTTTCTATCATTTTCTTGAGGACGCAATCTTTTGCATAGTGGTTCTTTCCTCCACAATAATAGCAGCTCACTCCCGAATCTCCTTCAGCTTTCGGTTCCTTCTTTGATTCTTCTGCCTTCGGTTCATCTTTGACCTTTTCAGAACTATAACTTCCCTGCCAATTTCTATTCTTATTTGTGGGAAATCTTTTCTTGATGAACCTCTTGGGGTTTGACACCATCATAGCATAGTCTTCAGAAGTGAGGTCGTAGTCCTCCAAGTTGAGATCTTCTTCTTCCATCACCGCTTTGCTTTTGGACAAAAGAGCCAACGAACCCAAGCTTGAGACCACACTCTTCTCCTGTAACACAATCTTTTCTTGAGATTTCAGGATGCCTACCAGTTTCGCCAAAGAGTAGGATTTAAATTGCTCATGCGCTTTGACAGTGGACACAACAGCTCTCCACTCGGATCTGAGGCCATTCAAAAACGTAACCTTCTGCTCAATAAGCTTCCTTTCAATGTCATGTTTAATCATCTTTCTAAGAAGATGATTGAAGCGATCGAACGTTTGAGTCACGGTCTCTTCGGCCCCCTGCTTGAATTCACCAAACTCAGACAAGAGTAAGGTTTGAATGGAGTGTTCAAGATCTTCGTCCGTAGAATACAATTCTCGTAGCCTGTCCCATATTTCTTTTGCAGTCGTGCATGAACTCACCAGCCTGAAAGTATCGGATTGAAGAGCGAATCTGATTAATCTCAACGCTTTGATATTGCACTGAAATTTATCTTTTTCGTCTTGAGCAATATCTTTAACGTCTTTCAAAAGATCAGTATACTCCTTCTGAGTTTTAATAATCCTTGAAGTTGCTGAATGAGCGAAAGGTCCAGAAATGATTGCTTCCCAGATGAGGTATCCATTGTCCTCAGATCCTATAGCATAGTCTTCAAAGTGATGTGCCCAGACTTCATAATCGTGGGTGTAAAGGATGGGAATCTTCGTTGTTGATCCAATGTTGTTCGAAATATTAATTGGATTGGATTGCGACTCGTCCATGCTTGATCGAATAACCTATTAAAAGATCAGACTTGTAATGTATTAAATTAGGGCAAAACAATAAATATCGAGTTACGTCAATTATGGGATGACGGCTCAATAAATATTAGTAAATGCGGAATAACCCTAATCGAAACCTTTTTCACAGAAAAGAAGTGTATGAATTACACAGCCTCCTGCTCTGATACCAATTGATGAGTTAAAAACTAACTTGAAGATCGATTAGATCTTTATAACAGGCAGAATAATAAATATGAAAACAGCGAATAACACAAGAATGGATCAAAGTGTGTCGAATGATTAATCAACAATCCTCAGCAGAGCTCGATAAAGAACTTCTACTGTAGAGGATTTAGGGTTTACAAGAACGATGAAGAAATAATCTGTGATCTGTCGTAATCGCTATCAATCGTTATCTGATCATTTTTTTTTAATATGCATGCAAGCATATCAATTTATACTAAACCCTATCAAGCTCTCGGTTGGACAGGCCCAAACCGGAGTTACAAAACTTGGACTAATAAACGAGCCCAATGGACGCAATACATCAAAAATCGCTACCCAACATCCAGTTTTCTAGGAAAATTTTCCAAGAAAAATAGAAATTTTGAAAACGTGTTTGGTTCGTTTAGTTTTCCAAAATTTTCCAAGAAAATGAAAATTTTCAGTTTTCCAACGTGTATGTAAATTAGAAAAGTGATTTTTACATTTTTCCAAAGTTTTCCAAATTTCTAAGATGGAAAATGAAACCTCTCCCGGTTTTAATCAAACGCGTTTTCTGAAATTTTTATTGAAAATTGAAAGCGAAAACTCAACTCTATTTTCTGAAAACATTTTCTTAGAAAATGAAAATAATTTTCCACAACCAAATGCACCCTAAGGTTTTCCAAAATTTCCAACTTCTTTGTAATTTTAGAAAATAGAAAATCTTCATTTTCCGTGAAAAATTTAGAAAAATAATCGAACTAAAAGCGTTTTCAAAATTCTCATTTTTCTTGAATTTATTTTCCGAAAAACGGCTTATTTTTCCATAACTAAACGCAACCTAAATTTTTCTATTTTCTTTGTCTTTCCCATCCTATTTTTTGATGAACCGAAAATTAAACTTCACATGGTTTTTTGAATTTTAGTAAATGCGTTGTTTTTTCTTTAAGACTCCAAACAAGCTCCTGCAATTCCTTTGACCAGTTGATGAAGGTACAGTCTTTGGAATTTTCGTTGTTTTTTTTTTTTTTTTTTTTTTTTTTTTTTTTTTTATTATTCCGGACAGGTTTTGTGTATGCGTGTATGGGGAATTTAGCTTGTGATGGTAAACTGCATAACCAAATGAAATTTAGCTTTTTTGAATTGATGTTCTCTTCAAAAGTCAATGGTTTTATGTATGTGTTTCTTTAATTACAAAATATACAAACGAAAAAAGTGCCAGTTTAGAACCTTTAACTGATTGCTTCTCATTAGAAAAAAGATCAATAAAAATAATTAAAATTAAGAAATGTATGTTGTTACTTATTTGTGCATAACCAATTCTTACACTTTGAACAAAAAAGTGTGTTACATCGGAATATAATTCGACTACCTTAACAAAGGATGGCAGCCCTGCAGCTCAATTTGAGCACACTATTTTGATGACAAGAACTGGTGCAGAAATCTTGACAAAGTTTTTGAAGCTTTTGAGATGATTTTGTTATTCATTTCTTATAAGTTAAGTTAAGCATATCATCTAGATCATACATTCAATCAGTTGTATATTATGGGCCTAAATATGGCATGTATTTTTAAATCACCAAACACGAAAATTGATTTTGAAATTACTGAATTTAAAAAGCTAACTAATTATATGATTAATAAAAGCATGTGATTTTACAATTAAAATAGATTAATTAAAGGGTTAATGACATAAGAGGGTAACCAACATTAGTTTTTGTCCACATTTATTTATTTATAACTTCATATAATTATTACTGAAAATACATACTTAGGGCCTGTTTGATTAGATGCTGATTGGGTCCGGTCAGAGGTTTTTGTCTGACTCGGTCCAGTGAGATTGTTTGTTTTGCATTTGATCTGGTCCATATCTCTGACTTGGTCCGCTAATAGTTGCTGATTCGGTCCGTAAAAAAAAAAGAGTTGACCGAGTAAAATCATTTGTTTGCCCTTCTCCTCCCAAAATATGCGTAATCCTTCGCAGCTCTTCTTCCTCGTCGCCAAAGAACGAACGCAAGGACAGCTAGCTCCACCGCTTCCTCCTCAAACTACGGCCTCCTCCTCCAGCATCGTCCTCCATCGCAATCATCGTCTCCGGCCTCCTTCATCGTTAGTTTCTTCTCTAATATCCTCTCTATCTCTGCAACACGATTTCTGATTCACAATAGATTTCCAGTTATGGGATACCTTGTATTGCTTCTGTAAAGAACTTCATTTTGGTTGATTCTAGAAAAAAATAATCAAATCGATTAGCTTGATTTTGGAAATTAATTTGAAGATTTAATTGTGTTTCTGTGTCGGTCTGGAAAAAAAAATCAAATCGACTAGTTTGATTTTGATCAAGAAGCAAAAGAAATCAGATGCAAGACGATGCGGCTATGATTTACAATAGTAAATGGAAACATTAATTGAGTTTAAAGTCAAAGAAGTTTGGATGGTCAAAATTGGAGTTCCATCCTTAACAATCAATCGGGAAGTTAGTTTTGTGTTGATGTTTGCAAATTGAAAAAGATGTGATCAAAAGGAAATTCAAAGGCGTTCAAAATCGATATGTTTTATTGTATATGGATTATGAGCTTTATTGTATATGGATTATGAAGTATGGGGTTGATGATAATAGCTTGAGAAAGAATGGGAAGAAGGAAAAAAGAACAATTTTGTACATACGGAATATGTGTGTAGATTGTCAAATTTATACCTTAAAGTGTTGTGTATTATATCGTTACTTTTGGATTTTATATGCTATTTTATTTAAGGGTAATATAGTTATTTTGTTTTACTGTAGGTTGAATGTTTTTATGAAGAAATGTTGTTTGAGGGTAATATAGTCATTTTGCACAATCAGTCAAATGTAAAATCAAACAACAAGTTTCAGTCAGAAGTTAACTCAGTTAGAACTTCTAACTCAATCAGCGTCTAACTCAGTCAGTTCTTACCCAGTTAGCAGCTATCAAACGACCCCTTACTCTTTTTTTGAGTTGTGACTTATTTATTTATTTTGTGTACATGTACGTACATTACTTACTTTGTGATTTTAAGTAAAAATATGGTTATAACATGTATGAATGTGTCGGTCTATTAAATTGTATATTTCATTATACAACATATTAATTTATCATTTTTTATAATGACAAAGAATTTATTAAAAAAACTAGCAAGGAGCTAGAAAGAAAAACACATCACAACAAATTACAAGCTAAGAGAGGATTATGGAGCCAAGATGTCCAATTAATTTTGGTTTTTCTACACCTATTGGAATCCAAAAAAATATATGTCAATGACTTCATCAAGAATAAGGGATTTCTTGGGATGAGTCTTTCCAAAAATTGTGGAGTTACAAAAATTCCATAAACACCACAAGGTAGTCAAGATGACAGTATCAAAGGCTTGTCGTTGCCCTCGTCTTAAAGAAAGAGAATCAGACCACGAGAGGAGTTGGTCAATAGAGAAAAAGTGAGGAGTTTGGGCGCCCCACCAGATAGCAACACGAGTCCATATCTCAATCAACTGATTACAATGGAGGAAAAGGTGATCAATGGATTCAACGGTTTTGGAGCAGACGAGACAAGGAATCGAATCCATAGTAATCCCACAGAGAGAAAGGTTCTCTCTAGTCGGAATTCTTCGTAACTGCAATCTCCAAATAAAGATATTCACCTTGATAGGCACCTAATTATTCCATCGAGTTTCAGGACCCCCGGTATGTAAAATGTGATTGTCCAAAAAAATTCTGAGAGAAGAAACAGTGTAGGAATCGGATCCATCAATGTTCCACCCCAAACAATCTGGAACAGAATGAAGAAGAACCCCCTACATTAAGGTAGTGAAATCGGTCCATTGAGTCTCCTCAATACCCCCTCTAGGAGTCTGCCTAAGACAATCAAAGTCCCATCCAAGAAGCACTGTATCTCTAACCGATATAGTTTTATTAGGATCAAGAGCATAAATCCTATGAAAAGAATCAGCGAGGTGGGAACCCCCCTTCCACACATCATGCCATAAGAAAGTCATATTTCCATCACCAATCCTAATTGGGCTAAAAGACATAAGATCAAGAGCACGATTATTAAGTTGCACCATCATCTGAATAACACCATTCTAAGGACCAATCGAGCATCTTCTCTGAGAAAGAGAACTGCAACCACCATCCGGACCATAAAGAGCTTTGACAATTTTAACCCATATCAGATTCGGATTATGAAAAAATCTCCAACGCCATTTATAAAGCAAGGCCCTATTGAACGAGAAAAGACTGCCAACACCAAGACACCCTTCCTTTTTTTGAGCTAAAATCCTATTCCAACGAACCCAATGCATGCATCTCTCATCAAGATTAGCACCCCAGAAAAACCTGGCTCGAAGAGACTCCAAGGTATTAACAACAGAGATTGGAGATAGACATCATATACCGAGGCTTCCAAGAACCAATTTGATCAAAGAGAGATGACCTCCAGACGATAAACATTTCGCTTTCCAACCCGAGAGTTTTGAGCAAAAAGGTCAACAATTGGGGACCAAGCAGAAATCTGAGACATATTCTGACCAACAGGGACTCCAAGGTGAATAAACGGACAAGTATCAAGGGCACACCCGACCTTATGAGCCGTCACCTCAACCTGAGAAAAAGGAACTCCCACTCCAATAAATTTACTTTTTTGTAAATTGATTTTAAGACCCGAAGTTAAATAAAAGCATCTTAAGATACGAATGATACGAGAAACATTATCTAGCTCCCAAGTAGACATTAGGACAACATCATCAGCATAAAACAAGTGTGAGATATCGATCCCACTAATAGAAATACCTCGAAACACGCAAGCATTATGAGTTTTCCATAAAACAACATGAAGGCCTTCCATAACCAAGATAAATAAAAAAGGTGACAGGGGGTCTCCTTGTCGTAGACCTCTTTGGATTTGAAATTCATCAGTAGGGGACCTGTTAACGAGAACAGAAGCCCTAGCAGACCGGAGAAGCTTCATGATCCAGGAACACCACAACTTACCAAAGCCCATAATCTGCATTATCTCCAAAAGGTAATCCCACGAGACCGAGTTAAAAGCCTTCTCAAAATAAACTTTAAAAATCATAAGATGATTATTCGTAGACTTGCTCCAAGCAACCACCTCATTGAGAAGAAAAGGGTCATCTAAAATTTGTCTGCCTTTAACAAAAGCAGACTGCTCTAGACTAATAACAAAACCAATAACCTCCGCCAACCTATTAGCTAAAAGTTTACCAATAATTTTGTATTGGCACCCTATTAGACTAATAGGTCTAAAGTCTCTAATATTCTTAGGATCACGAACTTTTGGAATAATTGTAAAGAAAGAGGCGTTACATTGTGACAACCCCAAAATTTTCGTCTTATAAAGTCCAGCCAATCAATCGAGAGTAAGACTCGTTATGCTATCGTTTAGCATTGTTAAGGATCGTTTTATGAGTTCTAAGCCTAGTGCATTCAAGGTTTGAGTTTGGGGATGGGTAAACTTGAGTACATCACGTTGCATTCGAGCCAAACACACCATCAAGAGGTGTGTACGGCCACACACATGGGTGTACGGACGTGCACTCAAGGTGGCCGGACACCATCTCCTATATATATAAGATTACCTCATTTTCTTCATTTATTTCTTTTTTGGGCCGCACACAACTCCATTCTCTCTCAACTTGCTTCAGCTGTGAACCTTCTAAAGCCTAAAAAACGAAAGTGTTTCATCCATAAACTTGTTATACTTAAAAGACCACTTGATCCAAGCCCTGATTCTTCATGTTTCAACATGAACTTTATGATCTTGAAGGGTGTACGGTCGTGAACCTTCATAGGACCATTGGTCATACACACCCTAAAGGACCTCAAATGTGAGATTTTTCCCCTATCACCTAGTTATACATGTTAAGCACTTGATTCATTGCCTTTAAACATCATCAAACTCTTGATCATCAAGAGTGTACGGCCGTACACTCTATGTATGGCCGTAAACCCATGTTTGGTTCATAATCTTGAGCCTTAAACACTTCTAGGTACTTGCTATCCATTAGAACTCTTGAGCCCTAGAATCCCCATGAATCAAGACCCAAAATTTCACCATCTTGGAGTGTATACAGCTATACACACTTGGTGGGCCGTGAACCTTGGCCGTACACACCTTAGTGTGGCCATGAACTACCCTTCGATCAATCACATGTGATTCTACACTTCATTTCAAGTGTTCCTTAGTTCCTTAGGTGGTTTCCTTGCATGTTAGTTGTTTAAAACACTAATTACATGTCTATATATGCCATTATATGTCATTTAGGAGTCATTTGTGTCTCGGGAATACGTTCGTGGAACTTCTCATCCTGACACGAATCTGCAGTTGAACCACCCACATAAGGTGAGTTCATACCCCTATAATCAATCTTTTAACTGTTTTAAATGCTTTTAGGGGGGGGATACAAGTTGAACACAATGTTAATTTTGTAAATATTATTTGTAATAACCATCATGTTAAAATATTTCTTATGTTTTTATAAGTTATCAAATCATTTTAAAAACTCTTTTAAAGTCATGTTATCTTGTTGTATATAAAACTCTATTTTTGAAATACAATCATAACTCAATAGATAATTGAGTCTTTTATTTAAGTCAGTAACCGGTCAAGTAAGCATACTAGTAAACTATAATAGGTATAGTTTAGGAGTTCAGTTCATACTATAACTAGTACAGGGAGGATCATACTATAACTAGTACAAGGAGGAGGATACTACAACTAGTACAGGGAGGAACATACTATAACTAGTACAGAGAGGAACATAATATAACTAGTATAGGGAGGAACATATTATAACTAGTACAAGGAGGAACATATTATAACTAATACAGGGAGGAACATACTATAACTAGTACAGGGAGGAACATACTGCAGCTAGTACAGGGAGGAACATAGAATAACTATAGCAGAAGAACAAATCATGAACTACACATTTATACGATATTCCTAGTATTCTAGGAAGACATCGTATCCTTAATTCATTGTTTGTAACAAATTAAGGTGTTAATAGATCTTACCGGGTTTGCACTAACAAAGGTACAAATACAATGTACCAGGGTTAGCAAGCACGAGGTGATAACACATAATAATATATCTTACCGGGTTTGCACTAACAAAGGTACAAATACAACATACCAAGGGTAGCAAGCACGAGGTCATATCACATAATAACGTACAAATATAACGTACCAGAACTATTTATAAAGGGTACATCTGCAAAGTGTCGGACAATAATAAATAAAACACACAACTATATACAAAAACTCACAACAGTATCGACTGAGGCGTTAAGAGTACAAAATTTCATTACTTCTATTAGTCGTCCAAACAATAGAACATTGAGTAAACTAAAATAGAAACTTATCAGTAAAGGGTTTAATCCATTATATTAAACCAGTATAACTTAAAGGACCTTAAGTGGTTAGTTCTATAATACCGTAGTTTATACATGAGGTTTATATATCATTAATATCCGATAGATAGTTGGAGGCGTGATTTATGCCTTACTCCCTGTTCCTTGTTTGGTTGTAGGCTTAGGGCAGATTCACACAATTAACTATCCATTCGATATTAGATTATATGTAGCTAGTGTAAACTAAGAGTTTATAGAAGGAATCATTGTGGTTACCATTTTTACTAAAGGAAATAAGGGTTATTCTTAAAAGAATGTTTTCTTCAAATATAAAGGAACTATTACAGTTAACTCCGTGAGTACCAAATGAATACGCCATGGTTATATACAACGAAGATCTAACAAATAATGGGATGTGTGACTTCCGCCTCATTTCCTCTTCCTTGTTTGGTTGTGGGCTTAGGGCAGATTCACACAACCGATTAATTGTTTACACTGGGTTTTATATAACTTGTATCCATTTAGCACTCATAGAAAGGATTATAGAGCCATTTTTACTTAACTTTCATCATATCAGAAGATATAGGATCTTCTGGAGGAACAGGCGAACTTTTCTAAAAGAACTTTCAACTTACTTTACATCACTAAAATACTTATGAACTCACCAGCTTAAATGTTGATCTACTCTTCTAAAATAACTTGTATTCTCAGGAAGCTAGCAGACAGGTATGCGCACTGGGATTCAGAAGATGAAGTATAGTAGCTTCATGTCTTATTTTGTTATGTACTTTGGATTCAATCTTTTATGAATCACTACTCGTAAACACTTTAATATTAATACAATGGTTGTTGTTACTATGATTGCTATGATACATGTGTTGTGATACTAAACATGACGTCCTTCGCCCCTGAACGTTTCCGTCGTTCCGATTTGGGGGTGTGACATACATCCTTTAGGAACCAAACAATGACTATGAAAATGCTGAATAAAAGCCACCAAATCATCAGAGGTAAGATCCCAAAATCTTTTGAAGAATCCAAAAGAGAAACCATCCAGCCCAGGTGCTCGATCTGAGCCACAATCCCAAACAGCCCTTTTAATGTCATCACGAGAGAAAGGAGCTTGAAGAAAAAGAACTTGATCTTCTGTGAGAGTATGAAACAAATTAGGATCAGTAGAAGGGCATTTTCCTTTTTTCCTCGAGAAAAGAATTTTATAATAGTTATGGAATTCCGTTTTAACTCTATCAGGATCATCCTCCCAAAGACCATCAATCATGATACCTCTAATAGCAAGGTGTTTCCTCTTCTGATTAATAATGCAATGAAAAAAAACTAGAGTTCTCCTCCCCTTCAATGGCCTACTGAATCTTCGCTTTCTACGCCAACTCAACTCTAGAAAGATGATCCAAGTCAAACAATTCTTTAATAGCCAAAACTCTTTGTTCACGAAGATCAGCACTACCCCCATCAAGCATAAGAGAAGCATCAATCTCTTCAACTTTATCTTGAAGAGTTTTCCTTTTACTAATCAAACGGTCACGAGCACTAGAATTCCATAATCTTAGATTAGATTTAAGAAATTGGAGCTTCTTCTTAAAAATAACCCAAGGATTATCATTCAAATTCCCAACAACATTGGAGGTCCAAGAATTATGGACCACATCATCAAAATCGTCCTTCTCAAACCAAGAATGAAAAATACAAAAAGGAGATGGACCATAATCCACCCGATGCTCTAGTAAAACAATAAGACGATGATCAGGGATATTTTTATCCATAACCAATCCCATAATGTTAGGAAAATACAACATAATACCTTCAAAGACCAAAAAACGATAAAGTTTAGAGAACTTAGATCCCCATTTATCGCTCCATGTATAGCGAGGCCCACCCATAGGAATATCAACTAAATCATTCTGCTCGATAAACTGATTAAAAATTCTTGCTGGGATATGGTGGAATTGAGAACCAAACCTCTTAGACTCATATCTGACTTCATTAAAATCTCCTATAACCACACATTCTCCTGAGAATGAAGAGATCAAGGTAGAGACTTCGTCCCAAAGTTTTCTTTTACAATCAACACTTTAGGGAGCATAAATGGAAATTAGTAACACATCCATTCTAGAAACAGCTCAAATTCCCTCCACCGCCACATACTAATCGGAGATAATAGCTATATTATGAATAAAGATATTTGAGTCCCAGATAACCAAAATACCACCGAGGCACCACGAGAAGGGGAGAAAGAGTGCAAAAACGCAAGGTTACCCCAGAAAGATCGAGCAAGAGAGAGGTCAATTGACTCTTTTTTCGTTTCTTGAATAGCCAAAAAAATGACTTTAAACTTGACACATAGAGATTTAATCCACACCCGTTTTTCAACAGAACCTGCTCCTTGAGTGTTAATAGAAAGACAATTCATATCTAAATGTTTTTTTCTAAATCGCTTCTCTTGAATAGTGTTTTTAACATGTTCCAAACAACTATTCATATTAAGACCAATATTTTCTCCCACTGCATCGTTTTTTAGATTCAACCACAACCGAGTCGGTATTAAAAGAGCCTTCTGAGAACACATCATTTTTACCATGGATCATGTTTGAAAAACTAGGAGGGTGGGATAAGGATTCACCCGTAGATGGAATGCCCGACATGCGAATATATCCTCCTGAAAAGCCAACAGGAGTTTGCTTATTTAAAGTCCTGTTCCATTTTTTGTGACCCGAAGTGAACTGAAGGGATCTCGGAATTCACAACAGGAGCTGCTGTGATGTTGGGAGAAACAGCATGGGTTGTTTACGGTTTGTCAACAGGAGCAGTGATAAGGACTTCAAGCGAGACTTGAGCAGTAGCAGCGACAGCTGGGCGAGTGACATTTATTCCATGGGCAACAGAAGAATTTGCTTGCGATGTAACAGGTTAGCTGGAAGCACGACAGTCAGCAGTATAATGGTAATGAACATTTTCTGTTGTTGAATTCCCATATTGCCCCTGCAGCCCTTCTCTATTACTTTTATTCTTTTTCATATTACCCCAACTATTAAAACCTTTTTGAATGTCATTATTGACTTCATCCACTTTCATCTTTTCAATAGCATTATAAATACCAAACGGGTCTGATGAGACTTCTTCATTCCTCTTAGCATAATGAAGATGTTCATCATTTTGTTCACTGCATTGTATTTCACTGTTATCTAGTTCTGGAGCAGGAAATCATGAACAAAGGTGGGAGTCCACCTCGGAGCTTCTTTTACTCTAATCCAATATGTAGTCTTATCAACACAAACTTTGATAACCTCTGAAATTATAGTTTTAATAAAAGTAAGAATGCATATCCTGTTTTTGTAAATGTCTTCTCCAAGATCATCATCAAGCTGGGCAATTATTCCCCACCTAGAGAGAATTTTTCTGAATGAATCTTTGCTCCAAGCGGAAAGAGGAAGTCCTTCGACATCAACCCATACTAAACGTTATGAGGGAACGAAGTTTTGATCCCATGCTCTTTTTTCTGAAATCCAATGATCTATTGTTGTACTACTTTTTTAAAAAAATTTACATGCATTTTTGGAGGTAAACTCAATCATCACCTACAAACCTCCAACGCATCTTATTTCAAAAGAATCAAATCCCTCATCCAAACCTAGCACCCGGAGATTGGGAAGTATGGAGAAGTCTCTCGCCTTAACAAGGCATGCTCTTTGTTTTTTCTCAACTATGAAGTCCCCAGAAGTAAGTTCGATAATCTCTTCCATGTTCTTAGTGTTTTTCATATCATTGAGTGAACCTCAGACGACATTAGCATAAGATTTTACCCTGACATCATGATGCACTGTTGTGGAGAAGTTAGTGGGTTGAGAAGTACGACCATTATTTTCTAAGGAACGAGGGAGGGATGCAAACAATTTATATGAGCCAAACCAAACTTCACAAAGTTGAATAATCAGGGAGTCGCGATTAATAACTCCTGAAAACCTAATAAAACCAAATCTTTTCCCCGATTTTGATAGCTTTTTAGCAATAAACACACAAACTATGTTACCTAGTCGATTACACGCTCGACCACAGACCCTCTGAATGTCTCCAATTTGAATAGAATCCGGAAAATTAGTGATAAATAGAGAGATTATATCAGAACTTACATGACTTTTTCTTGGATCATAGATGGTACGATAAATCATGTGGTTCCCATGCATGTTCCTGTTTCTATGACTAACAGTCGTCCAAGAATTATCCCCCATTGAGATGAATGTATGAAATCACCGGCGTTTGATCCCACCGGTGACTAATTTTAATTTATCATTAATTTCGAGTTAAAGAAAAATAATATTGTTTTCAAAACATTTTAGATACTAATGAAAAATAACGATCATAAATTTACGAACAAAACATCTAGTGTTGTATATTGCATTATCAACGTTCACTCATGGGCACCTGCATATTGCACTATCAAGAGTTAAAAGCAAATACATATTAAAAATATTAATTTTAGACAATGACAATTAACTTACCAATACGACATCTAATGCCGTATTCAAGAAATCTTTGGAAATTTACGATTCAACACAAATTATTAAAATACATCATTAGTTTTTGTTATTAGTATATATTAAATTACATACTTATTCATCATTTTGTTTGTATTTGTCTCTCAATTTTTACTTTAAACATGTTTAATATTTACAGTTTTACACATTGATATTTAATTTTTTTTAATCAACATGTGTATTACACTGGTCTTATACCTACTAACAACAATAATAACATGTGCATATTAATCAATCCACAATTACTACAAAATGTCGTGTGTCAGATTTAATGAGAAGTTGATATTTCACAAAAAAATCTTTTGATTGCATAGAGTAGATTAAATATAATTGAGTAATAATTAACAGGTGGCATTTTAATAAAAATGAAAAACACAATAATAAGATGTTGATTCTAATTAATCAAACATTATCAGAAATGTAATTGATTTAAATTAATAAGAAGTAAACATTTAACATTGATTTTGATTTATTTAAAAAAATAAGGAACGTATCCAAGTTTCCTTTTCATTTAATATATTTATTAAATATTAAATATAATTGATTGATAAATAATAGGTGATATTTTATTATAAAGAAAAACACATAATAATGACACACGTATATTAACTAATAAAAAATTATTAGAAAAATTCATTTGTCAAATTAAATGAAAAGTTAACGTTTGACAAAAATAATATTTTAATTTATTAGGTCATATATTTATTAAATAATATATATATATATATATATATATATATATATATATATATATATATATATAATTAATTAATAATTAATAGATGGCATTTTATAGTTGGCATTCTAATTAAAAAACACACAATAATCATGTAGATATTAACTAATCCATAATTACTAGAAAATATCATGTCTGAAATTGAAATTAAAAAAAAATTAATTTATTGGGATAGATTAAATGTAACTCATTAATAATTATTATGTAGCATTTTAAGAAAAAGTAAAAATATACAATAATGACATGTGAATATTAATTAACCCAAAACTATGAAAAAATGTCATGTGTCAAATCGAATGAGTTGATATATATATATATATATATATATATATATATATATATATATATATATATATATATATATATATATATATTATGATAAATTGATATGTGACCAATTGAATGAGAGAAAAAACATATAACAAAACCATTGTTATTTATTAGGGTATATATATATATATATATATATATATATATATATATATATATATATATATATATATATATATATATATATATTCCACTTGTCATTTACTTCAATTTTCATTTTTAATATATCATTAATTTAGTTTTCATAAATTAAACCTACCATAATGACTATTAATTTTAAATTTCAATTTCAAATAAATTTACAATTTAAACATTTGTGTTTAACATTTTGTTATAATGAACATGTTTAATACACGAGTCTGATAACTAAACACATAATTTTAACTAATTTATTTTTTGCATGTTTTTTTTTCATAATTTTCAAATTCAAATAAACTTTCCATTTAATTGTTCATATTTAATATTTTGTTTTAATCAACTCGTATAATATATTCTTACAACTACTATATATATATATATATATATATATATATATATATATATATATATATTGATTTAGTATGTTAGAATTTATTAAATATGAAAGGTAATTAATTCATAATTAATAGTAGAAATTTTATTAGTTTTGAAAATAATAAATAAGTAGTCTTTTTTTTTTAATTTCATTTTCAACTTTTATTTTTTAACTTTAAGAAATTAAATATTTTTTTATTTTTTATTTTTATAAATCTTTTTTTCCAGTTAAATTATGACATATGTTATTTTAATATACTAAAATATAGTATTATTAAATTAAATGAGCATTAAAATAATAAATGTTATTAATTAATTGGATAGAATGATTTGTATGGTAAAAATAAAAGAATATTTAATATCTCTTTTAACTTTTTGTAGGTATTCTAAATATATGGTAAGTTGGTAACCTTTCACATCACATGTTTCAAAACATTTTATGGTCTCATATAAAGTCAACTTTCTATATAAATAAGGAATAATTTCAAAAATATAATACGAACATACAAAAATATAATACGAACATAAAATGTGAAGCTGATATATATATATATATATATATATATATATATATATATATATATATATATATATATATATATATATATATATATATATATATATATATAAGGAATGATTTCAAAAATATAATACGAACATTAAAAAAAAAAATATCCAAGCGACTGAGAAGTTTAGTTTTTTTTTTCATTCTTTCTTTTTTATTATTATTATTATTATTATTATTTTGAAATACATGTTAATTAAAAAGTTTAAAAACTATGACGTATACTTAACATCAGTTGTGAAACAAAACAGAGGACCAAAATAGGAAACTGAGAGAAACAAAAGGGTGTATAATAGGAATATCTTGAAAAAAGGAACGAAAAAGTCAACAGTCAAAGACGTTGCGCTCCCAATCTCTCTCCTCTCTTTCCGCTATTTTCCCCTCCTATATTTACAACCACACTGTCGTCTCCGTAACAACAATATTCACTCGGCCAATTAGGTTTCCGCCGTCGCTGGAGGAAACCAAAAAATGGGTTCGCCTACATGCTCCGCTGATGCACTGGCAGCCATGTTTGGTGCCAACACTACCAATGCTACTGGCGCTGCCGCTTTTATCTGCGATCAATTTAACACCGTCTCCACAAAGTTCAGCGACACCACATACGCCGTCGACTCCACATACCTTCTTTTCTCTGCATATCTCGTCTTCTCCATGCAACTTGGTTTCGCCATGCTCTGTGCAGGCTCTGTTCGTGCCAAAAACACCATGAATATCATGCTCACTAACGTTCTTGATGCTGCCGCCGGTGGTCTATTTTACTACCTATTCGGATTCGCTTTTGCCTTCGGTACCCCATCCAATGGGTTCATCGGTAAACACAACTTTGCCCTTCAGAATATGCCTTCGTCTGACTTCGACTACAGCTATTTCTTGTACCAGTGGGCTTTCGCCATCGCCGCTGCCGGAATCACATCCGGATCTATCGCCGAGAGAACTCAATTCGTCGCTTATCTGATTTACTCGGCATTCCTGACCGGATTCGTTTACCCTGTCGTATCTCATTGGTTCTGGTCCGTCGATGGATGGGCAAGTGCCACGAACATGGATAACTTATTTCTCGGATCAGGTGTCATCGATTTTGCAGGATCTGGTGTTGTTCATATGGTTGGTGGGATCGCAGGCTTATACGGTGCTTTAATCGAAGGCCCAAGAATCGGCCGATTTGACCACAGCGGCCGATCAGTCGCCTTACGCGGCCATAGCGCCTCCTTAGTGGTGCTCGGTACTTTTCTGCTATGGTTCGGATGGTACGGATTTAACCCAGGTTCGTTTGTCAAAATCCTAAGCCCGTACGAATCAGGTAGCTATTACGGACAATGGAGCGCCGTCGGTAGAACCGCCGTAACAACAACCCTAGCTGGTTGCACAGCCGCCCTAACCACTCTGTTCGGTAAGAGAATACTCTCCGGACACTGGAATGTAGTCGATGTCTGCAACGGACTATTGGGTGGCTTCGCAGCCATAACCTCAGGGTGTTCGGTGGTTGATCCATGGGCTGCAGTCATCTGCGGATTCGTGGCCGCATGTGTCTTAACAGGGTTCAACAAGCTAGCGGAGAAGATGAAATACGACGACCCATTAGAGGCGGCTCAGCTTCACGGCGGTTGCGGAGCATGGGGGATCATCTTCACTGGTTTATTCGCGAAGGAGAAGTATGTGAACGAGGTGTATCCAGGGAAACCAGGTAGGCCATATGGGTTGTTCATGGGTGGTGGTGGAAAACTTCTAGCAGCACATGTGATCCAGATTTTAGTGATTATTGGGTTCGTGAGTGCCACAATGGGTCCGTTGTTTTTGATTCTTAAAAAGCTTGGGTTGCTAAGGATCTCGGCGGAGGATGAAACAGCAGGTATGGATATGACCAGACATGGTGGTTTTGCGTATGTTTATCATGATGAAGATGATCAGAAACTCGGCCTTCCGATGAGGAAGATAGAGCCTGCTGTTTCATCTTAAAGAGTTTTTAGCATGTTTCTTTTTATTACTACTGAAGTTTGTTTATGTAGCTCTGGAATATTGTTGTTAGTTTTTTTCTTTTGGAGGTATGGTACAAAAGTTTATTTTGTTCTAAATTGAAAAGGTTGTGATTCTAGGAGCTTAAATCTTAACAAAGCTATTTTTATAAGATATCTGTGTTATTTTTCATAGCATGTGCTACATTGTTATTTCATCTGTGTGATTGGTGTAATATGAATTAAAATATATGTTTTTTTCATGGAGGAGTTAAAACGATGCGTGGCTTGGTGGGTAGTTTCGTTTATTATAAAAGTGTTGAAAACCACGTGACTGAATACGATGAATTGAATAATTGATTATTGTTGTTCCTAATGCTTTTTAAATTAAAAATTATTTTCAATACGATGTGAGGTTTGGTGGGAAGCTTACTTTTGTCGTTGATTTTTGCTAAACTTTTTATATTAGAAGAACCTTTACGCATATTTGTGAATATAAAGTCTAAAGTATAATCTTTCTAGAAATAATTGTTTTGGGCTTTGGGCTAGGTTTTTAAGTTGTTTGAAGTTTCTACAAATCTCCTATTAGTTTTTAAGCTATAATTAGTGATTTTGATTTGTTTTAAAACTAGGTGTAAAATCCATGTGAGCAAAAAAGTATGTTGCTAATAAAACACATATTAGATACTTTATTATCATTTTTATAAAAAATCAATCTATAATCAACTACTCATAATCAGTTTTTTCGGAAAATAATACAATTTCAACCAATAAAAATATTTCAGAAATTACTTAGGGTTTCTCTATGGTAAAAAGAGACCCCACAAAAAAACACCACTCACCTAAGTTTTGGTAATCACAAAGGCCATGTTTATAAAAAAAAAAAATAAATAACAACTGAGTTTGTGACATTTGTTAAAACACATGGATCATTTATGTAATTTGGTCTTAATTAATGTATACTAATAAATTTAATTAATATGAGTTAGGAAATAGAAGGCAATGTCTATATTAATATACATATATATTAATTAATATATTAATAGAAAGAAGAATTTATAAATAGAAAGTTATTATATACATTAATTAATATATTAATAAAATTAATTAATATTAGGTGGCATTTAATAGGTAGAATTTGAATAAAAAAGAAAAAAACAATATAAATGACAATTGGATATCAAATAATTTAAAAGAAAAAATCTAGAAAATGACAAATATCAAATGAATAAAAAAATAATATTTTACAAAATCGTTCTTATTTATTAGGATAGATTTTGTTGATCGTCAATAACTACGGATGATAAAAGTATTAAAGGGGTATCCATGGTAAAACAAATACCACATGAGTCAATAACTACGGATGATAAAAGTATTAAGGGGGTATCCATGGTAAAACAAATACCACATGAGTAGATAAAACGGAAAATAGATTTTGACTAATTAATTGTGCTCTTGGTCATCCTCTAAGGTAGTGTTCGTTAGGAGAAAGTAAATGAATGTAGTGGGGAGAGTTGGGCAAAGTGTTTCCAACTGGTGGGGACGTGGGGTAAGAGACTAAGAGGGGATTAGAAGAGGATTCTTGATGGGTTTGTGTAGGCCCATGAAGCCCTATTTGTAGAATGCAAAATATCTAAACATGAGTTGTCTTGGTAGAAGACCGGTTCATTGACTTTTTATGTCCGGATCGAGATACTAAAAAAATGTCCATATATATAATAAAGAGTAAATTACACGAATCGTCCCTATCGTTTATGGTAATTTGCGTGTTTGATCCTTAACTTAGTTTTTTTAACTCAGAAGGTCCATACTGTTTGTTTTTGTTACACGTTTGGTCCATCTTTTACCTAAAAAAACTATTTTGCCCTTGATTTTTTAAAACTTTTAAATAAACACACCACAACCCCAACCCCCCTCACCTTACCTTATCCCATAATTTTTTTCTATTTAAATAATAGTCTTTTTAGGTAACAGAGGGACCAATCGCATAACAAAAACAAACAGTAGGGACCAAGCGCGTAATAAAAACAAACAGTAGGGGCTAAGCGTGTAACAAAAACGAACAGTAGGGACTTTCCGAGTTAAAAAAATAAGTTAGGGACCAAATGCACAAATTACCCCAAACCATAGGGACCATTCGTGTAATTTACTCTATAATAAGAAAGGTACAACAAAGCAAAATAAATTTTATAATCAAACTAAATCATGATTATACAAACAATAACATACAAAAAAATAATCTAAAATGATGTCTACGGGTATTTCTTTTAAACAAAAAACATCTCTAATTTTTTGATAAACAAGACTTTATAGTAAGTGACTTTCAATACTCAAAATTGTTAATCCGTTAATCTTTTATGATGGATGGTACTTCGAAGATATAATTTCACTAACTTTAATTTTGAAAAACTTCTTTCTGCAAAAGCTACTGTAACCGGTATTGTTAACAAAATTTTATATGCTACCAATACATTGGGAAACATGTCTATTTTCTTTGTGAATTCCATGATTTGAATAGCCGTCTCATTCGACAACATTACCTATAAAACTTTTAACTAAATAAATAAATTTTTTCCATCAATATCAAGTTTTTCATTAACAGTCAAACTAGTTTCAAGTTTACAACATTTTTTTAATTCATCATCAACTAAGGATTTTAACATTGAACCATCAAACAAAATCCAAAAATAGTTCAAAATGTTGCATTTGTTCAAATCTATTTTTCAGTTGTGTAAAAGGCTAAAAGCCATATTCATTTGAATAATAAAATAACATCTTTTAAATTTTCTTTAGAAGTTTGTTGTTCTCTTTCAATATTTGGAACTTTATCAAATTGTTTTTTCTATAATAAATACATTTAATAAGAAATTCAGGTTCAACTCCAATATTATGTGTTATTTCTTTAGCTTCAATAATGGTAGAGTCAAACCCATTTTCCTCATAATTTCAAAATAATTAACTAATCTCTCTAAATTTTTTACCGCAACATGAGGATTCATATCTTTGGATTGTAACTTTTTACTTACGAAATTAATTCTAAATGAAATATCACGTCATATTACTAAACTTAAAATAAAATTCAAAACCAGAAAATTCATCATTTATTAATGATTCGACATCTCTACAAACTTCGTCATCATCACTCATTTTAGCTAATTTTAGTAAAGCTTCTTTAATTTGAAAAAGTTGAGTTTTTATTTCTGTAACACTTTTAATATGACTTTTCCAACGTGTTGCAAACAATTATTTAAGAGTTAATTCATCTACATACTCAAGTAAAATATTCAATCTTTTTGTAGAACTAAAAGAA
This sequence comes from Lactuca serriola, assembly GCF_051521515.1. Taxonomy (NCBI): domain Eukaryota; kingdom Viridiplantae; phylum Streptophyta; class Magnoliopsida; order Asterales; family Asteraceae; genus Lactuca; species Lactuca serriola. Next base: position 97,139,478 of record NC_136413.1, on the reverse strand, counting down.
AACATTATATATCAATTGAAAAGTACCATATATATATATATATATATATAGCTTTATAACAAGATTAGTCATATCACAAAAAACTAAATTAAGATTATGAAATCTACAAGCCATATATAAAACTCTTGAATTTATATCAAGCAATCTTTTGTGTACACCTTTATGTTGCATTTTATATTTTGAAAACATTAAAAAGTCTTAAATTAGATATATCTTCTATAACTAAGAACTCTAGAAAAAAACCCCATTTTATTGGAACACTTGCAACATTGACGCATCTTTTAGTCAAACTCATATGTTTTTTGTGACCGGCATCTAAAATGCAATCAAGGAATATATAAAAATATTTTGTATTTTTTAGTTTTTTAATAATTGCATTTTTTACTTGAGATGTCAACATTTCAATTAATTCATTTTGAGTTTTATGACTAAGATAATGAAAAAAATTTGGTTTTATTACTGAATCAAATTCAACAATCAATTGAACTATACACAAAAAGTTACCATTATAATTCTTATATATTTTTTTCATTTGTTCCACAAAAAGCTAAGTTACTTTCATCTAAATATTTTACATCCGCAATTATTCTTACTAAAACTTATGTCTAATGTTTTTTTATCTCTTTTTATCATTTCTTGTAACTCTTTATAAACTGTTTTATTTTTATATAACAAAAGTCACGTTTCGATCCAAGTTTAAAATTTTCATATGTAGGGTCGTTCTATTGGTTTTCCATGCTCCGGGTGAAAGAGACTCGATAATCCCCATATATATACCAAGCTCATACGGAACATAAATTTATAAAACAAAAATACTAGTACAATTTTTTTGGAGACATGTTTAGGACTGTTCACTATTTGGATAAAACCGAATTGTTCAATTGGACAATTTGGATCAGACTATTTGGTTCGGATATTCGGATTTTTGGATTGGTTTTTAGCAAAACCGAATTATTATTTTGGATTTCGGATTGGTTTTGGTTTATTAAATAAAAACCGAATAGTCCAAAAAAATCGAATTACAATTTATTATTTTGTTCTTTTTAATATATATCTTTAATAAATTATAAATTTACTAAATTATTCTTTTATTATATTAAAAGTTTTCATCAATTATAATACATTAATATGTAATTCTTATAAAAAAAATTGTCTATAAAGTAGTAAACTATAATATATTTTTCTTGATAGTTATTTATAAGTTTTAGCTCACAACTAATTAAACAATATTTTTTAGTTTACATTATAGAGGAAGTTAATACTAAAGTTATATATTTGTTGAAATGTCTTGATTCTTGAAAACGAATTGTAAAAAACCGATCCAACCGAATTATAATTTGGTTGGATCGGATCGGATTTGAATTTAGTTTGGACTATTTGGATCTACGTTTTGAAAACCGAAATTAATTTGGATTCACTTGATCGGATCGGATTAAACCGATTCATCCAAATGAACACTCCTAGACATGTTTAATGTCTTCGATAGCTAACAATATGTCTTATAAATTAATACATAAGAAAAAAATAATTTCTTTTTCAAGTTAATTAGAACCTTCTAAACAATATGACCGAAAAAACAAACAGATTTGAAGTTGGATGATAATTTATAAATCTGACTAAAAAAGTAAAAAACCATATAAAATGGCCCTAATCCTATTAGCTTAAACATAATATACTAATCCTATTAACAAATAAATAATTAAAAACCAAACAAAATAGCTCAAATTCTTTTTTCTTCAATTCCATATCAAGATTTAGACTAATATTCAAGACTAATTTTTAAAAGTATTATAATCCTATTAGCAAAGAACCAACTAAAAACCAAGCAAAGTGGAGCAAGAACCATTATAAAATAACATTTTTAACAAAAATGACTTGTAAAAATAGATAGCTAGCAAAAACTGGACAAAATACAAGAAATAAAATTAGATGAATACAATGCTAAGAACCTTGCAAAATAACTTTATCTAGTTGAGATCACATCTGCTAGCATAAGTGCTCAACAAGATTACAAGCAACACCTAAATCCACTTAAAAGTGCAAATACCATCTTTAGGAGCAAAATCGTCCAACTTGGATCAAAAGTACATTCCACGTCTGCAGCTCAAGATAAAGTCCTCAACCAAACTCATATCAAGGTCAAAATCGTCCAGTTTAGGCTATAATTGTAAAATAAAAATGAAACGTCCCAAAAATATGACCCAAAATTTTCATTTTCAGTTTAAATAAAACAGTATTCCAAAAACATCATCAATACAATCCAAGTGAAACTAAGTGTATCAACATCATATCAATCAGATTAAATCACAAAACCGAAAACTATGTGGTGTGTGCGATGCAGTCATCCCGAGCTCTTCCCATTAGAACCATAAGTACCTTAAACATAAACTGAAAGCTGTAAGCACAATGCTTAGTGAGTCCCTAAACTACCCCGTGCCATACATAATAAATCAAATATTGGGCCCTCGTTCTACATCGGGCCCCGCCCTCCACTAAGCCTTGCTCGGTATACATATATTTTATTCTTAGGCCCCACCCACTATACACATATAATATATCACATAAACATGCTAACACATACAATGATCATAAAACAATAGCATACGTTTCAGTCATCGGGCTTCGTCGGCATTGAGCCCCGCCCGATATACATAGCAACACATAACACATGCAAGGGTCACATAGATCCTAACATCATAACATAAACAATAAGAGTCGACATTGGTGCCTTAGACCCTCTAAACCAGTGAGGAAACTCACCTCGACTCTTGAATCTCACTAAAAATCCATGGCTGCGGGTCTGGCGAATCCCCAAGATATCAATACAAAATAACACCCAATTAACATTTGGGTTCCAATCCATATCCATCAATCCATACTTAAGGTAAAAAGACCATTTTACCCCTCACCTAGTTTGGTCCAAGACTAAGCCCCAAACTCACAATCTAAAAGATCCAAACCAATTAATCATCTAAGGCCCATTCATGGCCTAATTTACCAAATTGGGCCCAAAACCCTACACGGGCCTTACCTTAAAGCCCAACAATTTTTCCTAGTCCAAAACACTTACACTCAGATGGCCTAATAAGAACTCAAACACCCAAGCCCAAAAGAAAGCCCAAACTCGAAGCCCAAAATGCAAAAACCCATCTGACTGAGTACACGGGGCGTGCTCAGATGTACACTAAGCGTACACACTATGTAGCTTGTACGCAGTGTGTACAAACTTGTACACCTAACATACTCACCCGTTAAGCCAAAATCCTCCTTAAGCACTTAATGCTTAAGTCTAAAATTCCAAAACACATATATGAATCCTAATAAGTGTCTAGAACCATAAAGTCATTGACTTGGTCAATTTACATGCCCCAAAAGGACCCAACTTCAAGATATAACACTTTACTTTCACCAAATGGACATAATCTCATGCATGGGTGATTCTAAACCCTAAAGGTGCCAACTTTATGGACCTTGAACCTTAGAAACTCCAAGAATAGCAACTCATAGCTCCTGAAATGGTATCAAACCACTAGATCTCATTCATGGGACCAAAAAGGGTCCAAAACTCATATAAACTAGATCTAAACTTCTAATGAGCAAGGTCATAGTTTGTAACATCCTAACTTAATAATAAATTAAATAGTTTTAATTTTGTTTTAGCATCTTGATGTTTTGAATAATTCATATTACATCTTTATGGACTTTATTGATAGTTAATTAAAGTGTTTAATTAAACGAGAATTAATAATTCCATAATGACATGGTTTAAGTTCAATTAAATTAAGAGTACAGTTTAATTAATAGATTAAACCACTTAGTATTTTAAAAGTTTAAAATATACCCTTATACTATTATAATATTAAAAGTTTAATATATTATATGTATAAGTAAAAATTCAGTCTTACCATTAGTAGGCCTCATTCACGAAGCCAGTTTATAAGGGGGTATAAGGTTACTACCTATAAAATGGTGGTTTAATGGGTGTCCACTCTCACCCACCGCTTCCTTGACTGGTCGAGGGTCGTTAGCTGAACGGGTAGGATAGGAAATTAATTCTCATTAACAGTATAATGAAAATACCAAGTAACTAAACACTTATAAATTCCCAATCTTAGTTACTTAGGGAAAATGTGAATTTGGTGCTAACCCATAAAATTTCACTTTGCACCTTGTTAAGTCGTTAGTGGAGCGCGTGTGGTTAACCGACACACTAATCTGGGACTGATAATGTGTAGTAAAGGGTAGCTTGATGTTTGTTATAGATCAATGGAGCGTGTGTGGTTAACCGGCACATTGATTAGGTAATAAATGACATTGAGCGCACCAAGCTAATTTGCATGGTTATTCACACCTTGTTTGTGATCCTTGGCATCCCAGTTACAAACTTAAAGGGCATAATTGAGATTAAACATGCCATTGAAAAGTTCAATGAATCTCAAAGAATCTAGGAATTTTAATTCATTTAAAACCTAAAGTTCATTTTCGTTTTTTATGGTGGAAATTGGTAAATCGTCGTTTACCTACCTTCAAATATTTTGCAATTGGATTACGGCATCCCTCTTCCGAATTGTAATATATTTGAAACGACCCAAAAATCATGACTAAAAAATTTCTTTTAAACATTACTAAAAATAGGTTTATAACAACGTATCATAAGTCGAACATAACTTTTGAGCATTAAATTCAAAACATAATATCATTATCAGAGTCAAACATTCCCAGGCTAACTGACTATGGTGTGTGCTCTGCAATCTTCCCGAGCTCCTCTTTTGAAAATCAAGTACCTGAAACCAAAACTGAAAACCGTAAGCACGAAGCTTAGTGAGCTCCCCCAATCTACCACATACCACACAAAAACATATAAAGCACATATTGGGCCTTGCCCACTGCATCGGACCGAAGTCCGGACTAACTGGGGCCTTGCCCCCTGCATCGGACCGAAGTCCGGAAACTAACTGGGACCTTGTCCCCTGCATCGGACCAAAGTCCGGGCTAACTGGGGCCTTGCCCCCTGCATCGGACCGAAGTCCGGACTAACTGGGACCTTGTCCCCTGCATCGGACCGAAGTCCGGGCTAACTGAACAGAACATAACATAAACATATCAACTAGCATGAACACACGTATACTGCATACTACTTCGGGCCGTAGCCCGGAACACATAACACATAAATCCTGTCTGAGCCACGAAGGCATCAAACATACTAACTACTATATCAGATCAACATCCGAAAACTACTGCTAGCTAAACGGACCGGCATTATGGCCTTAGACCCGTTCCTACTGGAAGGAAACTCACCTGAACTGCTGAACCCTGCTGATAAACCTCTGGCTGCTACTCGACAATCCCCTGAACCGCTGCTCCTCTAGCTCTCCGAGCTATCAATATACATATAACACTTAGTCCAACTGACCTCCAAAGGTCACTAGGTCAACTCTGGTCAAGGTCAAAATCCTGGTCAAAGTCAACCTTCCAGGTCAACCCTACTCGCCGAGTCTACCTACTGACTCGCCGAGTTCATACGCTCAGGGTCTTTCTTATTCGCGACTCGACTTGCCGAGTCAGTCTATGACTCGTCGAGTCCAACTAGTTCCAAGACCTGTCCTGTCCAACTCGCTGAGTCACCACCCGACTCACTGATTCGAGTCTCAACTCGAAGGGTTTAGGGTTTCGCGATCTGACTCGCCGAGTCCAAGAACAGACTCGCCGAGTCCTAGACAATCTTCAACCAACTCGTCGAGTTGCTCGTCCAACTCGCCGAGTCCACGCCTAACTTCAACCGACTCGACGAGCTGTTCATCCTACTCGTCGAGTTCCTCCTCATCTTCAAGCTACTCGCCGAGTCCACTCGAAGGACTCGCCGAGTCTATCCAGTCCTCAATCCATGCAATGGCTTTTCGAGCCAAATAGAACTTCCAACTCATAGATCCATACTTCTAGGGCCTATTCCCCACGTAAAGCGGCAAACTTTACGTGTAGATTGAGAGATCTATGCTCAAAACACACTAAACGAGGGATTATGGAAAACATGCTTCTTCAACATACCAATGGCTGATACTTTAGGGGGTTCAAGACCAAAACCAACATGGATCTGAGGTAGCAACCTCAGATCTGAACCTCCAACTCGAATTGGTTACATATCATATCAACAATGACCAAAACTCACACATAAGAATAGATCTAGATGCAAAGGGAGTCCAAGCAACAACTTATTACCTCCAATTGGTCTGAAATGACTCCTCAATCCCAAATCTACAATCCCTTCTTGCACCTCCAAGGTCTTTCTTCCTCCTCCAAGCTTTAGTGCACTCTTCAAGGCAAGATCTAGCTCAAAAACGGATATGGCGGCTAGGGTTTGGTGTTCTGAGGTAGAGAGGCAGTAAAGGAACCCTAGGAAAGAGAATGAGACGCTTAAATAGGCTCCAAGTCCCGGATTTAGGGTTTTCCTCGATTAGACCCAACTCGTCGAGTCTCCTTGGCCGACTCGCCGAGTCGGTCGCTTTCACCACAACCCAGATCCCGCTCGGACTCGCCGAGTCCCTCCATGGACTCGCCAAGTCTCCCCTAAACTTGAGGTTTTCTTTCTTTTCTTGGCTTTCCAAACTTTGGGGTGTTACAATATTGTGTTAGGTCCTAGCGTTAATATATTAATTTTGGGTGTTATATTAAGGTCTTAAATCAAATAAATTGAATTTCTCCCAAATTGATGTCTAATTCTGAGAACTATGGTATTCCTTATTCTTTTGGAAAAATCTTTCCTAATAAAAATGATATCCCACATGGTGATCAAGGTGAAAGATTAATCCCTTTGTCGTGCATTAGTGGGACTGGAAATCATACTTCACTTCCTCCACCTCCTCCAATTGTTCTCCCTAGCCCACATGTTCAAAGACTTGAAAAGTTCAAGGTCATTCAAGCCCTATTGGTAAGCAAACACAAAGATGGAAATTATGTATGTGCTTACATCTTGGAGATGAAGTTACATATTGACAGCCTAGGAGAGTTGGGTGTCGAAGTCTCGAGGAAGTTAGTTGTTGACTGGTTCTTCAATCATTTCCTGAGTCATATAATGGGTTCATTAAGGACTATTATATGACAGACCACGACAAGACCTTTATTGGTCTTACCTATTTGCTTATTGCTGCTGAATCATAAAAGATTTGACACACTGGTAAAGCAAAGTTGATTGGAAGATCTACTTCCCAAATTTCAATGGACAATCGTGACAATCCATAAATGATTTCTTCTCCTAGGAGAGAGAAATTGGCTAATGTCAAAAAGTTTGAACTTAAGAGAAAGGCCAGTTCTGGGATTGTCTCATGTGCCGATGCGAAAGAAACCATTTGTTTCTACTTCCATTTAGAGGGACATTGGTTGCGAAGCTGCCATATATACCTTAAAGATCCAAGGATGGTAAAGTTGAAAGAACAAGATCGATGCATAAGGACAAGGTTTGAAAACTCAAACATTGAGTGAATGCTTGAGATCAATGTCTACTTGCTAATAGAGGTTCAAGTCAAGACTGGAAAGACCAGTCAAGTCTTAGATAATAAGTTCAACAAAAGATCAAGACAATAAATGAAGAATGAGAGTAAATGATCAATGTAAAGTTAATAAATGAAGAACAAGAAGAATGTTTGAATATGATAGAGTCAATGCCAGAAGTAAGTGAAAGATCTGTGTTTTACTTGTATTGAATGCTTCCCATATATAGGGAGAAAGTTACATCGAATTAACTACGTAAATTACATAGGACCCGACAATAGAACTATTTCTGACATTAATTTGATTGTCTAATATAACAAAAGGCTGAGTCCAATGAAACGTTACATCAATACGAGGATAATTAATGACAAAAGACAAAATAGCATTCTCCCGGATCAGCATACATTCCGAATGTGAAGATCACTCCGGAATGTGTTCCTCTTCAAAATACTCCTCCTCTTCTTCTCTTCAGTTCCGGATAGGTTCCGGAGCACTTTTCCCTTTGGAACCAACACACTTCGGAATATGTACTTAGGATTGCTAGAGGTTCACTTTCAGGTTCCAACAATCTCCCCCTAAGTGAACTTAGTAATCCATCAAGCTTAGAATGTTTCTTCCTTGAAGAAGGTGTAGGCTCGGAACAACCATTCTCGAACTTCAATGTACCATGCCAGCTGATTCACAAACTTTGCATTTACATGTTCCAGAGCATCAGTCTTGGATGCACGTGAAATGAACTTCTTTAGAGCTTTGGTAGGAATCAGGTGTTTGTCCAGGACTCATAAGCATTCCTTCTTGTTAGTTTTTCTTGTAGTGTAGACAAACCCTAGAACAGGCTCTTCAATAGGACCATCTGCGAGGATTTCAACTTCTGGAAGGATGAAATCGATCATAGGAACAAATTGCTTGGTTCCGTAAAGATGGGAAAGTTCATAATCTCTTCGGATGAATTTTGCAACGTAATATGTAAGTCCCTGAATCTATGGATCCAAATCAGTAGTCAATGAATTTCAAGCAATCAATCAGAGTGTAGAAGGAGTAGAATAAGAATAACATCAAACATGCACACATCTATTACTCATAAATGTCAGGTACACCTTGAAAAGCACACACATACACGTCACTGTTCACGTACATACATCTGACACACTGACACAACCCTTTTTATAGTACCCACAGCAGCACACCAGTGTGTAGCCGCACACACATGTATGGCTGCACACACGTGTGTAGCCATACACACATAAACTTATCCAATATAGACCACTACACCATACTCTATCAACCTACCAAGATCTATACAAAAGAATGCCTAACCCAAACCACAAAAGTATAGCCTATCAATCTCCCCCTTGGTTTGAGGCTAGCATTGACTTGGTCTTCATTCTCCGGGTTTTTCAAACAACTTCAGCTCAGATTTTCCCATGGGTCCCATCCAAAGTTTCCCATTAATGATTGTGGCGACCATTCCAGTATATTCTTTGGCAGCAGCCTCCATGACATCTTTTCGGGAAATGATTTGGTGACGAGACAGGGTACATATATCTCTTTCTCTAAATCTGAGAAGATCCTTAGCACTGATCAACCTTAGAACTTGTTCTCTATCTTTGAATTTGATGGCAACAGTGGCAATTTCATCATCAAATGCCCAGAATTCCATATTGTCAAGGTATCCCTCATGAAAATGTTAAGGGATAGGAATTTCCTTTAGTTGTTTCGTTGCTGGCCATAGAATAATCTTCATGGGCTCGCCTGATTCAGGATCAATAACATCCTTATCTGTTCTATACAGGGCTTTTGCAGTTTTCATCTTTGTGAAGTTTTCCTTGACCTGCCTGTCAAGAAATCTTTTGAAATTCGACGCGCAGGGATCTTCTGAAGGATTATGAAATGGGGCTCTTGAAAGTTCGGCAAGATCAACTTTTGCCCACGAGTGGAAGTCATGAATACTTTTGTAATACTCATGGAATCCAAAGTTCCTTTTTACAACCCACATCTTCGACTCGAGATCAAAAGCCCACATTCTGACTCCGGATCTATCTCCAAACTCGTCACCAAACTTTCTCTTCTTGAGATCTGTCACAGTCAATACATGATCTTTAGCTTTGCGATTTTCATTTGAGTTTTTCATGAAAAGTAATCCTTCGCTTTTGCTGGCAGTAACGATCCTTTTCCCTTGCTTGATTGTGATGCGGGATCTGCTATTTTCAGGTTCTTTATCAAAACGATCAGAATTGGTAGTTGTCTTTGGAGGAGGTGGATCAACCGGAAAGTCGCCTTCTGTCGATTGGGTGGGAGCCACGAGAGGATCTTTAATTCCGTGAGGCTAAATTGTGCACCTTTGCAAACTCAAGACCTCCCATGTTGATCTGAAAAACACAAGCATACATTAGAGCATAAAAGAAAAATTATCTGTCAATTTTTTTATTTAGGTGTACAACCATACACCTAATACCAGCCACACACAATGCGTGCAACCGCACATGGCCGCACACGCATAGACGATACCAAATCCTTCAATTGATCATCGATTCAAGGTCGATTTTGCTTAAAAACTATATTATGGGAGTCGATTTCATGGTACTTACTGTTATGTGGCTTCGATTTCACGAAAACGAGAGATTTTTAAGGATTTTTGGTGAGAGAGAGAGAGAGGAGGGGGAGTGTGCGTTCGATTTTTAGGAAGATGAAAAAGTAAAAGTGTTTTGACCGCACACTCCTTTTATACCTTTTAAAATTTGGCTGCCATTTACCATTCCTCAAAATTAAAAGGCCAATACTAAAAAATATTTAAAAATAAAACTTTTGAGGATTAATTATAAAATAAAAAAACAAAATAAAATAAAATAAAAATAAAATAAAATATTTTCTAACAATTACCAATAAGAAGATAAGAATAAAAATAAAAATAAAATGATACTAAAATTTGAATTTCGCCTTTATATGAAATTAATAGTCTTTTGAGATGTGGGATCAAAGTTGTTGGACAATCATTATCCATTTGTCAGTACCTCTCCTTTCATGAATAGATCTGGTCGATCGCCAGTATTGTGGTCCATTTAAGCACGAAAATTTTGACAAATTTTGGACATGTTATAAGTGACAAGACAAGTTGATCCTATGTTCCAAAAAAAACTTCCTAAGGACCATTCATCTGACGACGAACAAGGATATTGTTGTCCACCTAAGTTGAGCAGTGAGATCTACAGACAATCTAGATTTGTTCAATTTTAATTGTACTAGAACGTGTTTCCCGCTTCCTGATATACCACAATAATCAAGGACTTCCGAAACACTCCTTATTTAGGTGAGCAGACAATTATTAGGAGAGATAATTGATTTATAGTGCATATGCTGTACACCCAGGTCGGATCTCTTCCAATCATGTAGAGGGTGAAACATATGACTAACTAGAGTTTCAGAGGGATTGAGAAGCAGAAGGTTGCATATGCTGTGTACCAGGTCGGATTATGAATCACGCAAAGGAGACATCATATGGCTAACAGATAGAAAGAATAACATAGATAGAAGATGCAGAGAGGCAGATTTGCATATGTTGCAGTCCAGGTCGGATCTTTCAATCACACAGAGGATGCAACATATGACTCACAGTAGGAAAGAAAGAAAATAACTTTCTACAGACCTAATTTATCGGAATTCCCCAGTCGCCCTATCAATACCAGAATTAAGGACAGAATTCGTACATCGAGGAAAAGTTAAGCCACAGTTCTAGATACGGGTTCTCTTAATGTGACTGGTGGATTCTCATGAATATCTCCCTGCTCAACCTACTCAAGCGTCATATTGTCAGGATAAACGGAACTATCTAGGTCAAAATTGATCAAGTCTCTAGAATCCTTAAGTTCATCTACACCTACTCAAGTCCATTAATCTTTTCGTGCCTACGAGCGCATCGAACTCAGAGCCTAGACAATTCAACTTTGGTACATTACACAGACTCAGATTTCCCGTTATCACTTGTTGATATCACTTCCCAACACATCAATTAACAGAAATATTTTTGATTTTTTTATTTTCTAATGTTTTTAGATTTTTTTTTAATTTTCTAATTTTTGTTTGGTTTTTGTTTATTTCTCACCCTAAATTTGTGCATGGGAGAGAATGAAATTAAAATGCGCAAATTTAAACTAATCTAAACAAAAATTAATCCTCAAAGCAAATCATTTTTAAATAGTTTACCAGCACATTGAATCGAACTTTGTTAAACGGCTTTGTGAACAGATCCGCCACATTATTGGAAGTGGGAACATGTTCTAGCCGAATGAGCGAGTGCTCATAACAATCTCTGATAAAATGAATTTTGATGTCGATGTGCTTGGTTTTTGAGTGCTGGACCGGATTCTTAGCAATTTGGATGGCAGCTTCATTATCACAGAATATGGGGGTTTCTTGAAAATTCAAACCGTAATCCAACAGCTGATGTTGGATCCATATGACTTGAGAGCAACAGACAGACGTAGCTACGTATTCTGCTTTTGTTGTTGAGGCCGAGACAGTATGCTGCTTTTTTCATTGCCAAGATACCAGCCTATCTCCTAGAAATTGACATCCACCTGAAGTCGATTTCCTGTCAAGTTCGCAACCACCATAATTGCTGTCTGCAAAAGCATAAAGATCAAATTCGGAATTTTTCAGATACCAAAGACCCAGTTTTGGGCTGCCTTTGAGATACCGAAAAATTCTTTTAACAGCAGTAAGATGAGATAGTTTAGGATTAGCCTGGTAGCGCGCGCATTGACAGACCGCAAACATGATGTTTGGGCGACTTGCAGTTAGATACATCAACGATCCAATCATTGATCTGTAGTCCGTTTGATCTACGGATTCCCCTTCAAGATCAGGAGTCAGCAGTGGTCTCTCCGCCATGGGCGTCAAAGCAGGCTTATCGTCTCTGAACCCAAACTTCTTGAGCATATCATCCACATATTTGGCTTGATGAATCAGGATTTCGGCTGAAGATTGTTTGACCTGAAGCCCCAAAAACATGGTCATTTCCCCCAATGAACTCATCTCGAAACGCTTTTTCATGACGTTCTCGAACTCCTTGCAAAGCTGAGGACTCATCGACCCGAAAATGATATCATCCACGTATATTTGGACCAGAATATGGTCTTTCCCGACATGCTTGATGAATAAAGTCTGATCAATAGTTCTGCGGGAATAGCCATGATCGAGCAAGTGTTGTGTGAGGGTAGCATACCATGCTTTGGGAGCTTGGTGCAGTCCATACAAAGCCTTGTCTAACTTGTAGACATGGTTAGGAAGTTTTGTGTTAACAAACCGAGGAAGTTGGTCAACATAAATCTCCTCCTTCACCTTGCCGTACAAGAAAGCTGTCTTGACATCCATTTGACATACGGTGAAGTTCATGTAGGAGGCGTAAGCGAGAAAGATATGAATGGCTTCCAAGCGCGGCATCGGAGCATAGACTTCTGTATAATCAAGACCCTCAATTTGCTTGAACCCACGGACCACCAATCTCGCCTTATTACGTACAATAACACCCGAATCATCATGCTTGTTCCGAAACACCCATATGGTGTCAAGAGATTTCTTGCCTTTAGGCAACTCCACCAACTTCCAAACCCCGAGCCTTTCGAATTGATTTAGCTCATCATGCATGACATCTACCCAACTGGGCTCATTCAAATCCATATTGACGTTCTTGGGCTCTATTTGAGAAATGAAGCAAGAATAAAGACATGTGTTGACATCTCCACTCTGACTTCTCGTTTGAACTCCGTCGCCCAGCTGGCCAATGATGTTTTCTATCGGATGATCGTGCTGTATGCGAGAGGGGATTTCATGACTGATGTCATTGAATGAGACAGGAAGATTATGAATATTAACAGCTCCGTCATGTGCTGAAGAATTCACGGTAAATGTACTAGCTTTGTGCGGTGAATTTGCTACAAACTTATATGCGATCTGTTTAGGAAAGAGAAGTTCCATTAGATTTTGAGTGACAGCGGAAGCATCTTGATTCATGAACTCTCTTTCAACTGGAGTTAGAGAAGTAGCATCAGCATCTGGAGCAGATTGATGTGTTGAGGACTCGGGACAAGTGATTGGAACAAATGACACCACCGGTAAATCAGTATCAGAAACCAATGGCGGTCTGTAGACAACCTCTTCATCTTCGTCTTCAATGATAGTCTTCGAGCCAGAAGTAGATCCAGCTAGGTTATCAGATGATACACTAAAGGAATTGAATAGAGATGTGTAGTCAAATAGCCAATCAGGACCCACCCTAGCGTCTGTCTCATTCTCTTCAAGCCAGCGAACATCAAAAGACTCCACTATTTGCTTCGTCTTCTTGTTGTAAACCCAGTAGGCAGTACGAGCAGTGTATCCGACAAAGTAGCAATCATCATCTTTGGCATTAAAATTTGGGTTGGATTATAAGTGGAGAAGGGTGCAAGGACAACCAAATACTCAGAAATGGATGACAGATGGCTTGTGTCCATAGAGAATTTCATACGGTGTTTTCATCTGGGCTTTGTTGATCAGGACACGATTTTGAACGTAACAAGTTGTGTTGATCGCCAGTGCCCAAAAGAAAACTGGAAGTTTAGAATCACAAATCATCGTCATAGCAGCGTCTTGTAGCGTCCGATTCCTCCGCTCAACAACACTATCACACCCCAAAACCAAGAACGACGGAAACGTTCTGGGGCGGAGGACGTCATGTAAAGTATCACAACAATGCAAAGTAGTAAACAAGCAACAACATTATCCATTGCATTAATAGTATAACTTTCATTACAAGTGTGTTCTTTCATAGCATAAACAACATAATGAATGATCAAGATAAAAGACGAGTCTTGACTGCTCCGTCTTCACTAAACCTGGTTGTCGTACCTGTCTATTGGTGACCTGAGAATACAAGTTATTTTGAAAGCGAGTATCAGCAATAAAGCTGGTGAATTCATAGTATTAATGTGTCTTTGATTTGTAAAACTGTAGAGTAAAGACTTTGGACATTTGGAGAAAAGTTTGTATAAGTACGAAAATGTTTGTAAGTAATCGTAAACGTTTGAAAACCCTAGAAAATCTCATATTTCCTATTAGTATACAAATAGTCTTCTACCAAGACCCGACTATTTTGTAAGTAAGTATCACTGTAAATGTGACGGTTTTTCCCTGTTTAAGCTATTAGTATAAAACTATAGCCTACCTCGTCGTTTATGTGTATGAGTCACAATATAAAGGTAAAAAGGAAAATAGTTTATTTATATCAAATTTATCCTATCTCGTCGTTCATGTGAAAGTGTCACAAAGTAAAGGAAGGAAAATAATATAATAACTAAAAGAATGTATCCTTTTGTACTAGGATATTCAGTTGAAACTCGCCGAAAAGTACAACCTCGGACACCCGTCGATGCTCCTTTTCCCTACTGTAGCTAATAGTTTTGGGTGTGGAATGGTAAATCCCAAAACGTCTGTAATAGATTCTATGTAATAGTATCTATTAAACGTATTAATGTAAACGTGTTCATGTAAGCGTATCTATGTCAACGTACTCATGTAAGCGTATCCATGTAAGCGTATCTATGTAAACGTACTCATGTAAGCGTATCTATGTAAACGTACTCATGTAAGCCTATCTATGTAAACGTACTCATGTAAACGTATTCATGTAACATGTAATGTATTAGTATAGACTCATGAATGAACTGACTCTTGTGTGATTCCTTATACCTGGAATTATAAGTAGTATCTCTTAACTATACCTATTATAGTTACTAGTATATCCGGAGGTATACCTTTGCTACCCAAAGGTGTACGAGTATATCCGGAAGTATACCTTTGCTACCCAAAGGTATTAAACTGACTAACGGAGCCTGTATACCTATATATGTATACATGATATATAATTAATATTTAGACGACATTCGGACGAGCAACCGATGCCCTAAGGCCACATCCCAACGAGGAAAAGGAAATAAAGCGAGCTGACCGTCCTAAGTCCTTTAAACATTATTTATATAAATATACATATTAAGGCATGCATTTTACAATAAAAAGCATAAAATAAGTTTTTTATTACCTTTGAAAGATTTAATACTAAGAAACGATGACTTGATGTCAGTTTATGAAACGATTTGAAAGTATTTTGTTTGATAAAACAGTTTAAGTATATGGAAAACCTTTGTTTGTGATGAGATTAAAAACCTTTAATCTATGAAGATTGATTAGATCTTGAACAAGTAAGTAAATATAAAACTGTAAGAACACAAAAATAAGAACGAAACAAGAGTGAATCAAACGTGTCAAATGATTAAACAAAATCCTCAGAAGAGCTCGATTAAGAACATCAACCGTAGAGGATTGGTAGGTTACAAGAACGATTAAAGAAACCTGTAATGCTATCGTTAAGCTCTAGATGAATCGCTAAAATCGTTAACCTAATATGCATGCAAGCATATACTTATATATTAAACATAATGGGCTCTCGGTTGGACAGGCCCAAACCGGAGTACAAAATAAATAAACTATCGAGCCCAACGACGCAACACTTCAAAATAATCTTCAGCCCAACAATCTCCCCCTTTGCGTCAATTGGAGCGAGACCTTCACTTGTTACTTGGGCCAGCAGCTGAAGCAGGTACCTTCTTCTTCACGGTGCTAAACAGACATTTGGTGAGAGAGAGAATTGTCTGTCTAAACCGGATGTACCATTGGATCATGTCGTTGAAGTACTTGATGTCATCAGCCGAATTCTCTTTACACCTCTTGATGATCGATAACACATGCTCCAGACAAGCAGTGGTGTAAAGGTGTTTGTCAGCTAAAGCAAAGAGACATTTCTGTCCTTCTGCTCTAGTGAACATAACCGAGTTGCGTCTCGGGTCGATCTTGCCCATTTGCATTTGATTGAGATCACTAGCCGATCCCACAGGAGCTATCTTCGGTTTCTTCTTGAAGACTGTGGCGACCTCCTGATCCATAAGGGCAACCTCCATGATGTAACAGACTAACATCCTTTTGATATGGTCTATGATAGGACTATCTTCGGCTTCATCAGTCAAAAGGATATTATGCAGGACAATCCAATCATGAGGATTTAAGTTCGGTAGATCTGCCAGGGAGATAAGATGAGCAGTTCTTGCAGATCCCCGAATCAACTTGAACCGAACGTTTATAAATCGACCTTCGGTGTAAGGTTTCAGTACCCGAACGTTCACTATCTTCTGGGCGCTCCAAGTAAGGTATTGAGGACGAGCAGCCGCCAGATAGAAGTCGATGAGCTCCCTGTCAAGCTCAGCATTCGGATGAGGGACTTCAAAGATGTTTGAGAAGGCGTGGAAGATAAACGCCTTTCGAGTCAGCGGCATGTCGAACTGCGAGTCGACAGTATTATTGCAGTCGAACGATATAACCGGCTCGAGCCATAAGATGCTGGGAGTATCTATGTCCTCGTTAATCAAGCGCTCCCGAGTCCAGGCAGGGAAGAGAGTCTTCCTGCTCTCAAGGAGATCGTGTGCTTCCTTCTGTTTACGTTCGGCTTCTTCAGCCTCTCGCGCCACACGACTAGCATCATCATCAGCATTGCGACTGTTCTTTCGTTTCAACATGTCAGCAATGGTCTCCTTGTCTTCATCTTCATCTTCTTCCTCAGCTATGTGTTTCCCTTTGTCCTTCACACCCGAACCCGAAGCTTGACCAGTCGGAGGTGGTTCGGTTATGTGAGTAGCTTTGGAGGAAGGAGGTGGTTTCGATCCGGTCTTCTTCTCATCTCCCCCTTGTTTCGGAATGGACACGAAACTAGGAAGGCCTTCTATTTTGCTGAGAAGGTCCATGGCCGGAGAGAGCTTTTCAGCAAGGTTTCGCCTCACCGAATGGTTTAGTATCAGATCATGTGCTTCTAGGATGTTGGATAAGGCAGCGTGTACATCCGAAACACATGTCTTGATGACCTCCCTTTCGGATCGAAGAGCTTCAAGTTGTTGTTGGGAGTTTGAAAGCTGCGTGCTCTTGACCTTGAGGGCGGTTGTTTTGCTCGCCAGAACGTCCATCAATGAATTCTCGGCTGCGAGATCCTCCTGAAGCTTAGCGAGGCGCGCATCGATGGAGGCACGAAGGGCCGAGTTGTCGTCGCTTATGGTTTGGCGAAGGGCAGCGAAAGAAGTCAACTCCGTTGAGACGAACTTGGCCAATTGCTGAACAATCGGTTCCAAAGTTGTCTTTGTGGCGTCGGCGCTTTCCTGTAAGGACTTCAACAGGATAGAAGCGTCGGAGAATAGTTTATCGACTTTTTCGGTCGCAGCCTCACAGGCTCTGGTTGAGGCGTCAATAGCAGTAGTTGCTGAGGCCACCGAATCATGTTGAGCCCTGGAGAAGGCATCAACAATTTTCTGAAGCGCAGCTTCAGAGAGAGAGGACTGCTGGTTGGAAGAGGAGGCGAGAAGTAGGTCAACCTTCTCGTTGAGCTCTTTAAGATGCTTGTTTGTCACTGGAGCATCATCCTCCTCGTCACTTTGAACCTGAAACGGACTATAGTAGACCGAATCAAAGTTCATGTGTTCACCGCCAAGGTAAGGGTTGTCTCCATCAGAGGCATTTTCTGGAGATGGAGGGAGTGGTGAAGCTGGGGGTGTGGTGGTTTTGGTATGTTGAGGTTGAGTATGGGTAGGTTCGGTTGTATGGGTTTCGGTTTGTGGTGGTTCGGTTACGGGTGGGGTTTCGGTTACTGGTGGTGTTTCGGTTGCAGTTGTGAAAATGGGTGGTGGTATAGGGAAAGAGGTTGGTGGAATAGTGGTATTGGGGTTTATGGTCGGAATGGAAGTAGGAATGGTTGGAGGAGGTGAAGGAACTGGTGAATTGTGAAGTTCCATATCTGGGGTAGGTGACCGAGGTGGTGTGTTGCCTCGTTGAGGGGTTTTGCCTCCTTGAGAGCCGTCAGAACCCGAACTCTCGCCCTCAGAATCACTTGAAGAAGAGGGAATAACGAGCTTGCGCTTCGGTTGTGTCTTCCTCCTCTTCGGCTGTGGGGACTGTGCAGCCTTTGTCTGTTTCCTCTTCTTGGGAGAAGGAGCCTTAGGAGCTTTGGTCGCTTGCTTCCCTTTGTCAGCCTTTTTTCCCCTGTTCACCAGTTTGTCTGCATCGTGAATGGACCTGAGCATATCCGGTGTAAGTTCCCTAGGACCAGTTGGCCGGAATTCCTTGATCGTCCGTATCAGCCTGCTGTCAAAGGGCACGTCGCCATACATTGTGTCCGGAATGGAGCCAATGAAGGAAAATTTAGATGCATCCAAGACGATGATCTTCTTGGTATGAAATGTACCCACTGAAGACATCGAAGCACCAGCAGCAGTGGGAATGTCGAACTTGTCCATCGCCCACTTTGTAATCAAAATCCAGAACCGGGCCAATGACACCTCAGAGTGTCGTGACGATGAAGAAAGGCTCTGGATGAGCTGTTGCCATAGGACCAACCCAAAGTCCAAGTTAATCCCGTTGTAGATGGCGTACATGATCGACAAGAAAAGTCGACTGGCACCGTCAGATCCTGAGCTCCGTTCCGACAAGCCCTTGAAGAGGACTGTAAATAAGCCGTTCCACTGTGGCGGCAGGCAGGACTTTTTGAACTTAGCGACAGAGGTGAGGACCTCCGTGTACCCCATGTTGTAAAACATGTTATACAGATGCCCAACCGGAATCGTCTCCGGATTTATTCTCGATGGGTCAACAGCCAACCCTAGCATTGTGCAGAAACGTTGTCGAGAAACTGAGGTCTTGTGTTCAGCAATCTCGAAGAACACCCGCTCGACTGCTTTGTCGTAATACGCAGTCGCATACACCTGTGAAAGAGCGACCATTGCTACAGACTCAATCCTTGAGAGAGCTGGAGCTATTTGGGAGTACTTCAAGCACTCAATAATCGGCGACATGTAGGAATCGTACGCCAGAGGGTTGAGGTCAATCACTAGACATTGTTGTGGACGGATGGGAAGGATTTGTGAAGTAGCATGGACGGAAGAGGATTCTGCCATTGTTGAAGGTATGAAGAAGAAGATGAACAGTGAAGTTTTGGGAGTTTTTGCTCTTTAGAAAATCCGGAAGCAGTAAAAAGGTAAATGAGATTATAGACGGCCTTTTATAGTGAGGGATTGGAGAGAGAAAAATCGTTTCAAATCTGCTATGCGATGATCACGTAGGAGAGAGAGTGTCAGTTTCCTAGGATTACGCCACCCAACAAGCGCCGTTTCAGAAGAAAAACGGTTCAAATCCTTACGCGCCTTTAAATGCCAGAGGGATGTCGCTTGGATTTCGCACACGCGTCCATAATATCAGTAAAAGCATGGGCGTTTCAAATTCACACGCGCCCCCTTTTTACCGTCGTTTGAATTTCAATCCGTTTAACTCCCGCCGAGTCAGCAACCTTTCGTCTTATCCTTTTAAACGGCATCTTTTGAATTAAATACCCACGTGGATTGTTTTTGACCACATCTTCATAATTAACCCAAAAGTAATAATACAGCCTGTAATAATTAGTAACGGAATTTTGGAAAATCAAAGATTTTCGTGCAAAGAGTGTAAAAGAAAAAGAAATAAAGCAACTCTTTTAAGGATTTTCTGTGATGTCAATAATGACACGAAACTGATGATCCCGGGCACGAATCTCTTCCTTCAAGGTCAAGAGAGACCTTAAAGTGTTAGTGTGGATTCCCGTTGAAGTACGATCAAACATTTATTAATAAATGTTGAAAGGCTTCTTTTAATTTGGCTAAATAAGGGTGGCTTTCGCTTTGATTCAGCAATTCTATTCTTGAAATAAGAAAGAAAGTGAACAAAGTACTTGTGAGACCGGTTTAGCCTGTTGAACAAGTAGGTAGGAATTTATTTTAAATTGGCTTGGAAAAATATAAAATCTCAGAGAAAAAATAAAAACTGGATCCCAAGGGAAGAAATGTTATGGTGTTTAGCAATTTCATAGGAATCACACAAAATAAAATTTGAGATTTCATGAAGGTACATTCGTCAATTCTTTGGTGGAAACTTGAGCAATTTAATTGTTCACCGTCAATACATTAGGTGATGAATTTTGGGTTTCACTTAGCTCGTAGTGACACGGAACTACGATCATAAACACAGATGTTGTGTAACCATAAACCTCAGTGGTAATGTCTGAGAGTCTTAAGGGTTACATTGATGAAACGAATGTAATGGAGAAATGAAATGGAGATGGTGTAAGAAAACATAGTACCTCTGCTGCGAAAATAAGGACCAAGCAGGAAACTCTTAACTCATGTGAGAAGAGAGTGATGTAGCTCACGATTAGAATAAATGTGTTAGCCTTATTGGGAAGACAAGGTTTGTGTATACCAGGTCATGAAGGCTATTATTCAAAATCTTATGAGGCTTGGGACACATACAGCAGCATGCTTCTTGGGACACTTAAGTAATTCATCAATAATATCCCCATAAGCGAACGAACACACAAGAAAAAAAATAAAAGAGAAAAATATTTTTGGTGTTTTTGAGATGTATAAAAAAAATATAAAAAAAATAAGAAAGAAAAAAAAAATAAGACTAAAAAAAAACTTGGAAAAAAATATGAAAAACCGAACCCGAACGTTCGGTTGGTTTCGGTTGGGAAAAAGTTGAAAAACCGAACCCGAGCGTTCGGTTGGTTTCGGTTCCAGAAAATTTTGAAAAACCGAACCCGAGCGTTCGGTTGGTTTCGGTTAACAAAATTTTGAAAAACCGAACCCGAGCGTTCGGTTGGTTTCGGTTCAACAAAATTTTGAAAAACCGAACCCGAACCTTCGGTAGGTTTCGGTTTTGGAAAATTTTGAGAAACCAAGGAATTTTGACATGCAATTGGAGAATACATTTAATACAAAGAAAAACAATTTTGTACAAGTAATATACAACAGAGAAAAACTACCTTTGAAGTGATGAGTGAGAGAGATGGTTTAACTGAACCCGAACGTTCGGTTGGTTTCGCTTCTTACGTTTGAGGTTGAGAGGTAGTGTGAGGTACTGACTCTGATTCCATCAGACCTAGCCCTTGCAGTATTCTGTTGAATGATGCTTCAGGAAGAGCTTTGGTAAAGACGTCAGCCAGTTGATCAGTGGTTCTTACGAAGTGAACTTCGACGTTTCCATCTTCCACATGATCTTTGATGAAGTGATACCTCAGTGCTATGTGTTTGGTTTTAGAGTGTTGCACTGGGTTATGATAGATCCTAATTGCACTTTCAGAGTCACAATATAGTGGGATCTTCTTCATATTGATTCCATAGTCTCGAAGTTGACTCTGGATCCAAATCACTTGTGAAGTGCAGGATGCAGCGGCAATGTATTCCGCTTCGGCAGTAGACAACGACACACACGTTTGTTTCTTGGATTGCCAGCTGACCAACTTCCCATCAAGGAATTGACATCCACCAGTTGTGCTTTTTCTGTCAAGTCCACATCCTCCAAGGTCGGCATCAGAATAGGCTTGAACGAAGAAGCCTGAGTTGGAAGGATACCACAGACCTAAGGAGGTGGTTCGCTTGAGATAGCGTAAGATGTTCTTCACTGCAAGCATGTGAGGTTCGCGTGGGTTTGCCTGAAATCGAGCACAATAACACACATAAAACATGATGTCAGGCCTGCTAGCAGTTAGATACATTAGTGAGCCTATCATTTGACGATAGAGCGTGATATCGACAGCTGGTTTGTCTAGGGATGGAGTTAGCTTGGTGCCGAATGCCATTGGGACTTTGACTTTTGAGTCTCCCATCATACCAAACTTTGCTAGGAGAGTCTTCGTGTAAGCTTCCTGATTTATAAAGATGCCTTCGGGTCCCTGTCTAATATTTAAACCAAGGAAAAAGTTAATAGGACCCATTGAGCTCATTTCAAATTTAGTCTCCATCAACTTTCTGAATTCAGCTGTTAAGCTGGGATTCGTGGAGCCAAAGATGATGTCATCGACATAAATTTGAACTATCATAAGGTGGTTACCTTCCTTTTTGCGAAAGAAGGTTGGGTCAACTGAACCTTGTTTGAATTTAGACATCTTTAAAAATTTAGTTAGCGTTTCATACTAGGCTCTCGGAGCTTGTTTGAGGCCGTACACAGCTTTATCCAGAATATAGCAATGGTTTGGATACTTTTCGTTCACGAACCCAGGAGGTTGCTCCACATACACAGTTTCTTCGAGTTCTCCATTGAGAAATGCACACTTGACGTCCATTTGGAAAACTTCAAAGTTTTTGTGAGCAGCATAAGCCAGAAATATTCTAACAGATTCTAGCCTAGCTACTGGAGCGAAAGTCTCTTCATAGTCTATCCCTTCCTCCTGACAGTATCCCTTTACCACCAGACGAGCCTTGTTCCTTATTACATTACCTTCCTTGTCCATTTTGTTCCTAAAAACCCATTTGAGACCAACAACCGAAGCATCTGGAGGAGTTGGAATGAGGCGCCAGACTTTGTTCCTTTCAAATTCGTTCAGTTCGTCTTGCATTGCTTGAACCCAATCAGAGTGATCGAGGGCAGTGTTAACTGTCTTCGGTTCAACTTTTGATACAAATGAGTTAAACATACAAAACTCAACCTTTGAAAATAAGGATGTCTGTTTTGCCTTCAGTTGTGATCGGGTCAGAACCTTTTCAGATACATCACCAACTACTTGAGAGATAGGATGATCTCTGGTCCATTTGGTAAGAGGAGGGTAATTCGGATCAAAGGTTGGGTCTAGTTCAGCATTGATCATTTCTTCTGGCTCAGATTGGCTATCGTAATCAAGCGTCATATCATCATGCTCCCCCTCGATTGATGAGCTTTGAGAAACTTGAGGTTCAGGGGTTTCTTGTGGTGCAGGACTTTCAGGCGTTGAAGCACCTTCGGTTGGAGAGGCATCTTCGGTTGGAAAAGTACCTTCGGTTGGAGTTGTAGAACTTGGCTCCCCCTCGACATGTGAGCTTGGCTCCCCCTCGACTGAAGCATTGTTGGATGGAGGGTCATCAGTAGTCGATCCTCCTTCATGCATTCTCCTTCCAGCTTCTTCGACAATCTGCTTCATGTGGTCAACCTTGTTGTCTGCTGCACCTGCTTCTGAGAGAGAAGCTTTCTCTGGTTCGTCAAAGAGCTCCAGAAATTTATCGTATAAGTTAGCGATCGAGACTGTGACTTGCCTAGTTTGAGGAAAGATTTCCCCAGCGGTGTCTTCTTTGGCTTGTAGCTTTTTGACAAAGCCATCGTCAAAGGTCACGTAATATGTCTCTTCAATTTTTCTCGAACGCTTGTTTAGGACTCTGTATGCCTTGGATGTGAGCGAGTAACCCAGAAAGATTCCCTCGTCGGCTTTGACATCGAACTTGTTGCGGTGTTCTTTAGAGTTAAAGATGAAACACCGTGAGCCGAACACATGGAAAAATTTCACATTGGGCTTTCTGTTGTTTAGTATCTCATAAGGTGTGAGCGTGAATCGCTTGTTGAGATAAGACCTGTTCTGTGTAAAAAAAGTAGCAGAAATAGCGTCAGCCCAAAAATAAAGAGGTAAGGAAGCGAAACTTAGCATAGTTCGGGCAGCTTCACACAAAGATCGGTTTCGTCTTTCGACAATTCCGTTCTGTTGTGGTGTGTAGGGAGCTGAGAAGTTGTGACTAATTCCCTTTTCTGCAAGAAACTCTTCAAACTCCCTGTTCTTGAATTCCAGACCATTGTCGCTTCTGATGTTTCGAACGACCTTCTTGAGATGTACTTCAATCTGCTTGATGAACACTTTCAGCTTATGAGTCGCTTCAGATTTGAGCTTTAGAAAGAACACCCATGTAAATAGTGAAAAGTCATCAACAATAACAAGAATATACTTGCTACCACCGATGCTTTCGATAGATGAAGGACCACACAAATCGATATGAAGTAATTCGAGTGGTTCAACAACTTTTGTGTTAGTTACAGATGAGTGACTTTGACGACTCTGCTTCCCCATTTCGCATGCAGCACACAAATGATATGTGTCGAACTTGAGCAATGGAAGACCCCTAACATGACCTCCAGTGACAAGTCGGTTGATATCTTTAAAGTTGAGATGAGAGAGTCTTCGGTGCCACAACCAGCTTTCGTCAGATTGAGCTTTTGATAACAGGCATATAACTGGGTTTCCTTTGATGGGTTTCAGATTTAGAGGATACATTTCACCCTTTCGCTCCGACTTGAGAATTACTTTCTTTGTCTTTTTCTCAATAATTTTAGAACCTTCATCATCAAATGATACTTTGAGACCTGTACCTCCAACAAGCTGAGATACACTGATGAGGTTGTGTTGGAGTCCTTCTACATAAGCCACCTTCCTTATAGTAAAGTCACCATTTGTTATCATCCCGTATCCCTTTATGGTGCCGAAAGAATTATTCCCAAACTTGACATTGCCACCATTTGCAAGAGATCTGTATTCCCTGAGCTCCTCTTTCCTCCCTGTCATGTGACGTGAGTAGCCACTGTCGATGTACCATTCTTCATCGAACTGCTCGTCACTTATAACCTGCAAAAATTAAGCAGATTTAGGAACCCAAAGTTTCTTGGGTTCACGTGAGCTTTTCATGGGAACAGGAACAGTAAGAGAGATGTCAACTAGATATGTTCGTTTTATAAGTGTTGTTTCATCTTTCTTTTTAATGGTAAAAACTTTTATCTTATTAGGATTGGGTGCGTTCGGTTTGGACTCTGGTTTGGATTCATTGACCTTTTGTTTGCCCTTTTGTTCAGCTGACGAATGAGATTTTTGACAACGAACAGAATTAGCTTTAGAGCAAGATGGAGATGAATTGGTGGAAGAAGAAGAATTAGAAGAACTAGAAGAAGTGGGTTTAGATTGAGAGGACTTTTTGGCTGGAGACTCTAGGTGACCCTTTTGCTTTTGATCATTGGAGGGACTGACCTTAGAGTTTTGATCTCTTTTGACTTCAGAACCGAACCTTTGCTTTCGGTTGGAATCGTCTTGTGAACCGAACCTTGGCTTTCGGTTGAAGTCTTTCTCAGAACCGAACCTTTGCTTTCGGTTGTTATTTTCTTGTGAACCGAACCTTGGCTTTCGGTTATAGTGACTCTCAGGCTTTCCGACAGGATTGTTTTCATACTTCAGATTCTTGTCTTGATGTGAGAAGTATGCATTCTGGGATTGCCAGAATTATCTCCTTTCAGAGAGATTCTTCTTATATCTTTGGTTCCTTTCTCGCTTCTTATTCCTCATCTGCTTTGGTTGATGATGAACATTAGCTTTTGTTTTCGGTTTCTCCTTGGCTGGTTCCTTTTGAACTGAAGGAGTTTCTCTTTGAGCTGAGGGAGTAGAGGGAACGTCTTCTTTTGCCGAACTTTCATCCTCCTTAGGAATGTCTTTCGTACCACTGGTGCTTGGCTCATCGAAATTATCTGGCTTATTCAAGGGTTCAGGTATGTATCTACCTTTACTCATCCAAGAGGTTCTTTCAGATAAGCCCACCGTTTCGTTTGCATTATCTATTGGTGCTGACCAGAAGTACTCATCACAGCCATCAGCATTGTCTTCGTTTACAATAGCTGTGAGTTTAGCTGTCTGATGTTCGGTTACTCCAGTCACCTTGTATACTTGATTCGGAGTGGTCCTGACCTTTTGATACACAACTGCTTTCTCTGCTAATATCGGGGACTTTTGTTGGGACAATCGAGCGAACTCCACTGAATTTTCAGAAATAAGATTCTTGTGGTTTTCAGGTTCGCTTTTAACAAATTCTGAGCAGTCAACCGTGTCCTCTACAGAAATTTCACTCATGTTGTCGTCCTCGTTAAGCTCAGATGCATTTTCAACATCAATTTTGTTTTCTGAGCTTACATTGGCGTTTAAAGAGTCAAATTTTTGTATGGTTTCGGTTCTCAGTTTAAGTTTATCATTTTCATCCAAAGGATTTTTAAGCATGTCCTTGTGGTCCTTGGATTTAATGAAAGACTCAATTTTGTCCAGTCCATACATGTAGGTCGGATTGACATCATCAGACGATATCACACTCTCACAATTATAGGCTTCGGCATCGATTTCATCCTCCTTAAACTCAAGGAAGGGCAAAATCATGCGATGGATCTTTTGGCCTATTTCACAGTCCAAGTGAAGCTGAGTAATATTAGAATATAGACGTTTTGCAATTAAACAAAAAACATTCCGCTGTTTTAACAATTTTAAATTATCTCTTTGCAAATAAATGTTTTCGTCTTTAATTTTAACTAATTCAGACTCCTTCAACTCGATCCACATCCGCCGCTCCTCACTCTTCGACGACACCCTGCTTAATTGATCAGTTAGGTTAGAATTGGTGACTCGAGTTTGAGTTAAGCTACTATCTAGATGAGAAATTCTTGTATTAACATTTTTAAGTTCTTTCTCATATGACGATTGTGGTACTTTAAATGAAACAAAAACCGATTGTACCTTCTTTATCAGTTCATCAAGCTCATTGAACTGCTGGCTGAGTGGTTTGGCCGTAAAGCACATGTCCTCCTGCACCTTCGGTTCATTGCTTCCACTGACGGTGTTGTATCCCCTCATCTGAGATACATCAGTCACCATGAAGCATCTTCCTCCACTGCTCTCCTCCTTTGCCACATAAGCCTTTCCATGAGTAGGCTTCCTCACTTCATCGTCTTCTGAGTCGGTACACCAAACTTCCGTGCTACCGAACTCGTCATCAGCAACCGAACCCTGCACAATAAGAGCATTAATAGAAGGATTAGCGGTAGACTTCTTCTTTCTCAACTCATCCAGCCTTTTCTGCAACACAGCTTCCTCATCCTTTCCATCATCCTTTTCAGCCATCTTCTTAAGCACATAGTCTTTAGCATAGTGGTTTTTCCCACCACAGTAGTAACAGCTTACTCCGGAATCACCATCCACCTTCGGTTCCTTCTTGGCCTCTTCAACCTTCGGTTCATTGTTAACTTTTTCTGAACTGTAACTCCCCTGCCAGTTTCGGTTTTTATTGCTGGGGAATCTCTTCTTTATGAACCTCTTGGGGTTAGACACCATCATAGCATAATCCTCAGACGTGAGGTCATACTCTTCCAAGTTAAGGTCTTCATCCTCCATCACAGCTTTACTCTTTGACAGGAGGGCCAACGAACCAAGGCTTGAAACAACGTTCTTCTCCTGCAGTACAATCTTCTCCTGGGACTTGAGAATACCCACCAGTTTTGCCAAAGAGTATGATTTAAACTGCTCATGGGCTTTGACTGTAGAAACCACTGCTCTCCATTCAGACCTCAGACCATTTAAGAAAGTAACCTTCTGCTCGATAAGCTTCCTTTCAATATCGTGTTTGATCATCTTGCTGAGAAGATGATTGAAGCGATCGAACGTCTGGGTCACTGTTTCTTCGGCTCCTTGCCTGAATTCTCCAAACTCAGATAAGAGCAAGGTTTGGATAGAATGTTCAAGATCTTCGTTTGTAGAGTACAGTTCACGAAGTCTATCCCAAACTTCCTTTGCCGTCGTGCATGAGCTGACCAATCTAAAGGTGTCGGACTGAAGGGCGAATCTGATTAACCTTAACGCCTTGATATTGCACTGGAATTTGTCCTTCTCGTCTTGTGCAATATCCTTAACATCCTTCAGCAGATTATTGTACTCCTTTTGTGTCTTAATAATCCTGGACGTTGCAGAATGAGAAAACGGTCCATTAATGATGATTTCCCATATGAGGTATCCATTATCCTCAGATCCTATCACGTAGTCTTCGAAGTGATGCGCCCAGACTTCATAGTCATGGGTATATAGGATTGGAATCTTTGTCGTCGAACCGATGCTGTTGGAAATATTAATAGGATTTGATTGCGTCTCGTCCATTATGATCGAAAAAACCTGTTCAAAGATCAGACTTGTAATAAAGCAGATTAGGGCAAAACAATAAATATCAAGATACGTCAATAATGAGATGACGGCTCAATAAATATCGATAGTTGCGGAAAAACCCTAATTGAAACCTTTTCACAGAAAAGATGTGTATCGATTACACAGCCTCCTGCTCTGATACCAATTGATGAGATTAAAAACCTTTAATCTATGAAGATCGATTAGATCTTGAACAAGTAAGTAAATATAAAACTGTAAGAACACAAAAATAAGAACGAAACAAGAGTGAATCAAACGTGTCAAATGATTAAACAAAATCCTCAGAAGAGCTCGATTAAGAACATCAACTGTAGAGGATTGGTAGGTTACAAGAACGATTAAAGAAACCTGTAATGCTATCGTTAAGCTCTAGATGAATCGCTAAAATCGTTAACCTAATATGCATGCAAGCATATACTTATATATTAAACATAATGGGCTCTCGATTGGACAGGCCCAAACCGGAGTACAAAATAAATAAACTATCGAGCCCAACGACGCAACACTTCAAAATAATCTTCAGCCCAACAGTTTGAAACACATTTGTAAAAGAGTTTGAAAGGAAACATACAGTATATAAGACAGTTTGATATAGAGTTTTAAACATGTAAAAATGTTTAAGAAAGTCATTTGAAGAAATCTGTTTGGTAAAACAGTTAACGTATAGTAAATCCATTTGCATGCTAGTTGTTAATCACATGTAACTGATATAATAACTAGACATGATTCAACTTGTATTCCCCCATAAAACATTTATAAACATTTAAAAGGTTAATTCAGGGGTATGAACTCACCTGCAGTGAGCGGATCGGATGGAAGTGTCGGATAAGTGCTTGGTGCCAAGTGAAGACTTAGACACACACAATGATCCTAATAACATATGAAGACATATATATATATATATATATATATATATATATATATATATATATATGTATATATATATATGTATATATATATATATATAATTAGTGATTATAACACTAATTAAACATGTATAAACATCCTACTGTGAGGAAAACACTTTGGTCAAAGTGTTAAGAGGCTATCGGGCTGCAACAAAGGAGTGCAAGGCCTTATACAGGAGTTTATGGTCAATGGACCATGTTTGTTGGACTTTACGGCCCAAGGGAGTTTACTCCTGGCCGTAAACTCTCAATTGGGTAACTAAATGAGGCTTAAAACTATAAAGACTGAAGTGGTTAAGTGCTACAAAGCTTAAACAAGAGGCTAAGTGAGTTTAAGATCCAAAAATGACCCTAACTTGTGTTTATGGCCTGGGGACCACTTCCCCATGAGTTTACGGCTGTAAACTCATGGTAAGGAGTACCAAATCGAAGTTTGAAGTCCCTAATTCAATGGTGTAAGGTTCCATGCTAATATCCAAGGCTTACTAAGGTGTTAAGGGCATCAAAACACCCTTTGGGGGTGTTGACGGTTTTGGGAGATTCCCAAAACGTAAACTAATAATCATGGGGGGTTTTTGGTGTTTTTTAGGTGCTACACTCATCAAGGAAAGTTTCTATGCTAAGTCCTAAGCTTAAGGAAGGAGCTAGGGCACACTTTGGCACCCTTTTTAGGGTTTACGGCCTAAGAAGATCTTGGGCCGTAAACACCTTGTTCTTGTGATTCTTGGGTGAGTTCCTTGATATATGGACATGTAATAAGCTTTAATACACTCTAGGGTAGAAGTACTTACAATTTGGGACGAAAGCTTGAAGATCCTTGGAAGAGAAATCGGGTTTTCTCTAGTTGAAATGGAAGAAATGAAGTAAAAATGGCTAAGTGCCATATATATACTCCATGGAGTTTACGGACGTAAATACCAAATTCTTGGAGTTTTGAGACTTCTATGAAGTACAATATGCCCTGGAGTATATGTCCTATGTTTACCTCTTGAAGGATTAAAGCTTAGAATTGCTCAAACGGACACCAAACGTGCTAAAAGGTAGCAGAAATGAGTTTGACTTTCTTTGAAGTGTTTGACTGTACAGGATAGAAAATTTCGGGTTGTCACATCATCCCCCTGTTAGAGGGAATTTCGTCCCGAAATGAGACTTTAGGGAAGGAAGTAGGTATGAATGATCGAGTCAAGGGGTGGGGATACTTCCTAATCGATTGATTCTCACGCTCCCAAGCAAATTCAGGTCCCTGGTTGGCATTCCAGCGAACCTTCGCTAATGGGATGCGGCGTTGCTTTGTCCGCTTGACCTCTCGGTCGGTGGTCACTACGGTTCTTCCACGAAGGCGAGGCTCTCGTTGATCTCGATCTCGTCGAGTGGGATTACGAGAGTCCTGATGGAAAGGTACGTTTTCAAGTTCGAGATGTGAAGGGAGAAATGTACGTTACTGAGTTCACAGGGTAGGTTAAGTTGTGGATATTTCTTTGCCTTCTCTTACTACGAGAGTAGATAAGTAAGTCATTTACAAGGACAATGACGAACTGATCCAAGTAAGAATGTCGTACCCTATTCATTACGTTTGTGAATACTAAGGGCGTATTAGTCCTATCTGAGGGGTATCACTACGGACTCATAGTGTCCGCATCGAGTTTGGAAGATTGTGTCACACCCCCAAACCGGAACGGCGGAAAACGTTCGGGGGCAGATGACTTCATGTTGTAACGTAACAAATGAATACATAGTAAAGAAAGCAATACAACCATCATATATATATATATATATATATATATATATATATATATATATATATATATATAATTGAAAGTTTACATTGTCAAAAGGTACATGTTCAAAACCAATTACAATATGATGTCAAAATATGAAATTAAACTGGCGCCGCAGCGTCCCTTCTTCAAAAGCTGTTTATTACCTGTAATTACTGAATCCCTGGGACATACAAGTAGTTTTGAAAGAGTAGATCAGCATTTAAGCTGGTGAGTTTCATAGATATTAAATGACAATGTTTGTATGAAATGAAATGTTTTGTTCTTGTTTGTTTGTTCCTAGAAAATCCTATATTTTCTATTACCATAAATGTAGCCTTCTTTCAAGACCAATGTTTGTTTCTAGAAAATGTATGTACGTATAAAATTTCCAATACGTCTGAAAAACCCCGTAAATCAATGTGTTTTTAATACTCCATGTGAGTTTTATAACCATGCTATTGACTAGACATGCCTATACACAACGTTGTTCAGGCGTTGGAATGTTCTGACGTTTGTCACCCAAAATGGTGGACTGTAGCTAACAGTCAGGGCGCAGGTTGTCAAGCCCGTATAGATCTATACACAAACACCATGCTCCCCCTCCAAGGGATTCTGGTATATAATACAGGACTTGAAATGTGTACTTGAACGTACGTGAAGTTAATGTCTCACAAAACTTAGTATAAAACAGATTTACGTGTGAAAATGTTCGTTTGTTCTTGTATATGAAAGTAAACTTCTTGAAATAGTGTTTCTAGTATGTAAAAGTTCGTAATGTTCTCATAAAACTATACCTATTATAGTTTTCTAAAAATGTGTCTCGTTTGCATAGAAATCCCTAGTAAAATGCTTACTCGTTATGAAAAGTGTAATTTTTATAGTGTCTAAGATGGACACCTATACATACAGTATAAGCAGAGTGTTTGATTTATACATATATATCAACATTTTTCATTACAAAAGATATGAGGTTATCATGATATATTTTGCATGCGAATGTTTCCCTATAATAGTTATAAATCACATATGATTCCGTTGATAAAAAGTGTATAATGAAACTATATATAACATACGATAATAGTCGTGTGTTTTACTTGTATTACCCCCTTAAAAGCATATAAAAGTATTTATAAAACATTTAAAAGTGTGGATTATAAGGGTATGAACTCACTTGAAAGATCGAAGAAAGGCGAGATGAAAACCGAGCAGAACTTCGACTCGAGAAAGCGGATTTTCTCGGGAATCTCGGGAGCACAAACGACCTTCGGGACTTGAGCAAAGTGACCGGGGCTTCGGGTTAGCACGGGTACGGAAAAAGAGGCAAGAACGCAAGAAATTTGGGAGAAGTGGAGCTCTTTCTTCGGAACCCTCGCATCCCTTTTATAGGGGTTGGGAACCGCCTCCGTACGCTGGGCGTACGCGTGCGTCACGCATGAGCGCATCCTCGACTGCTTCGGACTCCGGATGGGACGGGGCATAGCCTCGCATAGGGAGCAACGTGGACGATCTGAGGCCTAGGCCTTGAGTACGCTGGGCGTAACTCGGCCCTATCTGATGACTCGTCCTTCGGATAATACCAAGGTTTATAGTTAAAATTTATATTTTAATTATTTAATAAACTTCAAATATTCATATCTTCTTCATACGAACTCCGTTTTCGACGTTATTTATATCCACGCGTAGGTGAGACTACGCTCTACAACTTTCGTTTAGATTCCGCTGACAAATTTTGAAATTATTTTTATTATTTATTTTTAAAAGGTCGTGTTAAGAAAATTTCGTTAGAAATTTATAACTTCTTTATCTGACGTCTGTTTTTGCCAGAATTTTTTACCGTTGAAATACCATTGTCGAGACCTTCGATTCTCGTTTAGGTCATTCCGGCTAAAAGTCGCTCGATCTCCGATTCGAGTTTTTAGCTGTCTGTCGCTAAGCCGAAGTTGGAAAAATCATAACTTCAATATACGAAGTCGGATTTGGGCGTTCTTTTTACGTACGATCACGGTTTAATGACATCAAACGTAGTAGGTAGTTAAATAGAAACTTTTTGGATATTTTATTTCGAAGTTAATTTCATTATCTCAAAAGTGGTTACAATACTTGACTTTTTAGGTCATTACATAGAGTTGAAATATCGGGTGGTCACATCATCCACCCGTTAGAGGGAATTTCGTCCCGAAATTTAAAGTAGTAAAGATACTAGTAAATCAGAGAAAAAGATGAGGGTGTTTTTGTTTCATCTGATCTTCGCGTTCCCATGTGAATTCAGGTCCTTGCTTGGCGTTCCAACGAACCTTCACGATGGGTATGCAACTTTGTTTCGTTTGTTTGACCTCTCGGTCCATGATTTCTACCGGTTCTTCCACAAAGTTGAGGCTCTCGTTGATCTCGATCTCGTCGAGTGGAATAACAAGTGTCTCATCGGACAGACACTTTTTCAAGTTCGAGACATGGAAGGTTGGATGTATGTTACTAAGTTCACGCGGTAGATTAAGCTTGTAAGCCACAGGGCCGATTCTGGCAAGAATCTCGAAAGGCCCTACGTATCTTGGATTTAGTTTCCCAAGCTTTCCAAAGCGTATTAAGCCCTTCCACGGTGAGACCTTCAATAAAACGCGTTCTCCTACCTGGAATTCCAAAGGTTTCCTCCTTTGGTTAGCGTAGCTTTTCTGTCGGTCTCTAGAGGCTTTCAACCGTTCATGAATTTGAACGATCTACTCTGTCGTTTCCCGTATGATTTCCAGACCGGTGAGAGTGCTTTCAGGAACTCGTCCTTTAGCTAACTGGGTGTCGCCAACTTCAGTCCAGCACAGAGGGGACCTGCACTTTCGATCATAGAGGGCTTCAAACGGAGCAACCTTTATGCTTGTATGATAATTATTGTTGTATGAAAATTCGACAAGGGGTAAATGGATATCCCATGCCTTTCCAAAGTCAATCACACAGGCTCTCAGCATATCTTCCAAAGTTTGTATTGTTCTCTCACTTTGCCCGTCTGTTTGTGGGTGGTAGGCTATACTCATGTCTAGCCTAGTCCCCAGGGAACTTTGTAGTGACTGCCAGAATCTTGAAGTGAATCTACTATCTCTATCGGAGATAATGGATATCGGAACACCATGCAGTCGCACTATTTCCCTTATGTAAGTTCTTGTAAGCTTTTCCATCTTGTCAGTCTCCTTGATTGGTAGGAAAAGCGCAGATTTGGTCAATCTGTCGACGATGACCCATATGGTATCGAGTCCACCCCTCGTCTTGGGAAACTTGGTTATGAAGTCCATAGTAATCTGTTCTCATTTCCATTCTAGTATCTCCAGTTGTTGTAGCAATCCTGACGGTTTCTGATACTCGACCTTAACCTTAGCACAAGTAAGGCATTTACTTACGAAGGTAGCAATTTCTGCTTTCATGTTAGGCCACCAGTATAGTTTCTTAAGATCCAGATACATTTTATCTGAACATGGGTGAACGGAATATCTCGTGTTGTGTGCTTCGGTCATGACTACATCTCTGAAACCACCATGTTTCGGTGTCCAGATTCGGTCCATGAGATAATATGCTCCGCCACCCTTGATTTCTAGATTCTTTTCCATTCCTCTCAGGGATTCACCTGCCACATTTTCAGGTTGTAAAGCTTCCAACTGAGCGTCCTTAATTTGTGTGGATAAGTGGGAATGGATAGTCATAGTCAGAGATTTGATTCTCCGACCAATGTATTCTTTTCGACTGAGGGCGTCAGCTACCACGTTGGCCTTGCCAGGATGATAACGAATTTCACATTCGTAGTCATTGAGTAACTCGACCCATCGTTGTTGTCGCATGTTGATATCCTTCTGATCAAAAATGTGTTGAAGGCTCTTGTGATCGGTGAAAATAGTACTCTTTGTTCCGTACAAGTAGTGTCTCCAGATCTTCAGAGCAAATACCACTGCTCCTAACTCAAGATCGTGTGTCGTATAGTTCACTTCGTGTGTCTTAAGCTGTCGGGAGGCATAAGCAATAACCTTCCCTCTCTGCATAAGAACACAACCAAGTCCTTTGTTTGATGCATCGCAATACACTACAAAATCTTCTATCCCTTTGGGGAGGGATAGTATCGGTGCGGTGCACAAGGCCTGTTTAAGTGTTTGGAACGCCTTCTCTTGTTTCGCTTCCCAGTCAAAGGCCACGCCTTTCTGGGTTAATGTAGTAAGAGGTTTCGCAATGCTAGAGAAGTTCTTTATGAATCTGCGATAGTAGCCAGCGAGACCTAGAAATTGACGAATCTCTGTAGGTGTCTTTGGTGCCGACCAGTTCTCAATGGCCTTAATTTTGGAGGGGTCCACGTGTATCCCCTTCTCACTAACAACGTGGCCCAAAAATTCGACTCTTTGACTCCAAAATTCGCATTTAGAGAACTTCGCATAGAGCTTCTCCGATCGCAATGTTTCTAAGACTTTTCGTAGGTGCTGACTATGCTCTTCCTTACTTCGGGAGTAGATAAGTATATCATCGATGAAGACGATGACGAATTGATCTAAGTAAGGATGGCACACCCTATTCATTAGGTCCATGAATACTGCTGGTGCGTTGGTTAATCCGAACAGCATCACTACAAATTCGTAGTGTCCATAACGAGTTCGGAAGGCTGTCTTGGGAATATCATCCTCTAGTACTTGTAATTGGTGATATCCGGATCGTAGATCTATCTTCGAGGAGTAGTTTGCTCCTTGAAGTTGATCAAATAGGTCGTCAATGCGGGGTAGAGGATAACGATTTTTGACAATAAGTTTGTTCAGTTCTCTGTAGTCGATGCACATGCGGAACGATCCGTCTTTCTTCTTCACAAACAAGACCGGTGCTCCCCAAGGTGAGAAACTTGGTATAATGAATCCTTTTTGATGGAGTTCGTTAAGCTGACTGGAAAGTTCTTGCATCTCTGATGGTGCCAGATGATAAGGCGATTTCGCTACTGGGGTAGCCCCTTGAACTAAGTCGATTCTGAACTCGACTTGGCGTTATGGTGGTAATCCCGGTAGTTCTTCTGGAAAGATATCGGGAAAGTCGCGTACTTCTGGAATGTTCTTGATGTCCTTCAATTCCTGAATGATATCGACGATGTGTGCAAGGAATGCTTGACAATCCTTCCGCAAACACTTTCAAGCTTGGATGCACGAAATGATGCGAAGGTTTGTACTTGATTTGTCACCGTAAATCACTAATGTTTCGTCGTTAGGGAGAACAAGACGAACTGCTTTCTCAAAGCACATGATTTTGGCGCGAAGAAGACTTAACCAATCCATGCTGACTATGACGTCGAAACTTTTAATTTGGACTGACATGAGGTTGATTGGGAAAGAATGACCGTCTAAAGTTAATGTACAACCCATGTATATGCAGTTAGTGTTTTCCGATAATCTGTTTGCCATTTCTATACTGAATGATTTTTCTAACTTGCTAGGTTTACGTTTAAGTAAGTGAATAAAGTTTTGACTCACGAAGCTTCTCTGCGCTCCACTATCGAATAGTATGCATGCATATGAATTATCGAGAAGGAACGTACCAGCAACTACAGTCGGATAAGCTACGGCTTCATCGTGGCCTATAGCCAAAACTCGTCCCACCCCGCCGATATTAGCCTTTGGGCAGTTTCTCTTGTAGTGGCCCACCTTGCCACAACCGTAGCAAGTTTGGCCTACACCCGTGTTGGGAACTTGAGTGATCGGCTTTGCGGGATCCTTGCAGAAACGGACAGTGTGTCCCTTTCTGTTGCAGTTGGAGCACTGCATTTCCCGACAAGGTCCATGATGGTGATAAGTGCATTTGGTGCACTTTGGAAGGTTACCCCCATAAGGCTTTGTTGGGTGGGGATTTGTAGGAACGGTAGTAGGTACAGTAGTAGCATTTACTGAAACCAGTTGTTATTTCTTTGCGGATTCTTGGGAAGACCCACCCTTCCCTTTATTCCATACTCTCTTCCTGTTATTGTTGTTGTTGTTTCCCTTCTGTGTGCAGAAACTATTGAGTTCTGATGATGTCCGTAATCAACAAGAGATTGTGCCAGTTCCTTGGCACTTTCAAAAGTGTCAGGTTTTGAAGCTAACACGCTTGACTGAATTTGGGGCGACAGTCCCCAAATGTATCTCTCTATTTTCTTGCTCTCAGGAACAATCATATCTGGGCAAAGGATTGCTAGATCGCAGAATCTGTTGGTATAAGTTGCTATGTCGGTACCAACCATTCCACGGGTCCAGAGTTCGTTTTCGAGCTTTTGAATATCTCCTCGTGGACAATATTCTCTCATCAGCATGATTTTTAAGCTCTCCCAGCTTATGGAATTTGCCACTATCAGAGTAAGTATCTTAACGTGACCATTCCACCAAGTTAAAACTCTATCAGTAAGTGTGAAGGTGGCAAACTTAACTTTGTTGTGCTCGGGACAGGAGCATATTTCAAAGACTGACTCTGTCCTTTCAATCCACTGCCTCAAAATCATCACACCACCTGTCCCATTAAACATCCAGGGTTTGGAATTCGTAAAGTCTTTATAGGTGCATTCTCGGGGTTGTCCATGACTCTCGCCATGGTTGGAAGGAGGCGTGCCAATTCTCGAACCTATAGTAACAGGGGTATTGATTTGTGACATGGCAGCCGCCACAGCTGCTGTGACTGCTGCTTGGAACATGGCAGCATCAAATTGAGGAGGTGGAGGTGGTGGTGGTATAGGTGCTTCCCCACCGTTGTTTCGTCTCGGGTTCCTACGCGGAGGCATCCTTCAACTATAGGTTGAAAAGATAAAGATAAGAATTCCATAGCATAGAAAATGTATGTGTCTCATGAACTAAATTGCTATAGTTCAACAACAGATGATAGTATGAGTCTCAAAATAGAAGAATGAAAGTTATTTGTAAGACTGAAAATATGAAGCAATCATTTGGTTTCTCCATAACTTTTTAAGGATTGAACGAAATACTCAACGTAATAATAATAGTGCCACTTATATTAATATAATAGTTGATACAACGATCACGAAAATTTGACCCCTATAAGGGTCTCCGGTTACAAAGTTTAAGAAAATTAAAAACTTTTAGCCGATGTCCTAACTTATAACAAAATTTGAGATTTTGGCAAGCACTACTTGCGACGTAGGTTGCGCTTGGAGCTTGACTCCGCATCCGATTGCTTCGATTCCATTAGATGCCTATCGAAGGCGGCTTGTTGTTCCCTTAATTCGGCAAGGGCTGCAATCATTTGCGCTTGGAATGCCTCGGTTTGGAGTTGGGCATTGTCCTGAATTCTGTCCAGCCTACGGATGTTGGAAGTGTGAACCTGTACTTCCATGTTGACTTCCCGAATCCGGCTAGCTTGAACTCTGGATTGGTAGGACTGATTGGCTAGTTTGCCCACCATTACTGGGAGTGCCCGATTAGCCGAACCTCCACCGTGGACATCGTAGAAGTCTCGGCACATGCCGTAGGGAGGGTGTAGGCTTTGTTGATGGCTCCAATGGTGGAGGTGACTTCCACAGACGGGAGTTGTTCCTTGAAAGTTCCTTACAAAGACGGGAGGTTGTGCGGGTGGTGGGTTGATCACTTCCAGCTCTAAGTCGGTACGGGAGTCATCATCCAATTCTATGGGTTCTTCGTCCTCCTCGAGATCCTCTTCGATCCATCCCCCGTTGCCTTGGTTGGGATAGTAGGGGTCGCCGGGGTGATGAAATCCAGCCATTTGACTGTACGAGAATAGGGTTATAAGAATTGAATAAAGTTGGAACTGATGGGTTTTAGCCATAAGAACTTTCCTATGTGCGCATGCAAAACCCTAATGCTTGGATCTAGGCTTTCTAATAAACATGCTTTGAATCCAAGACTTCTAATGACTAATTAGGTTAAATAACAACATTGAAACAGATCTAGAATCATACCTTTAAGTTCCTTGTTGATCTTGAGGTCTTGGAGCTTCTAGAGTCACAAATGTCACTCCTCTAATGGCTTACAAACACCAATAGCAAGGAAGATGATTTAGGAGAGAGGAGAGGGGAGGAAATCGGCCAGGGTTCTCTTGCTTTAGGAGAGGTGCCGATTTCCTTATGCCATGGGGTCTATTTATACTTGTAGACTCCTTAAGGGTTACAACCTAAACCCTAATTGGATAATCTTCTCTTAAGGCTATCCATATCCTTTCCATAGATAAGCCTTGGACGATTTTGAAGCTATCCTAGCTTCTAGAATCCGTCCCTAGCATATCCATAAGGATTTACAGTCTAAAGCTTAACTATCAAACAATTGACAGTTTATACCCCTTTATTTAATTAATCTCTTTAAGTCACCAAATTAATTCTAATTAATTATATGACTTATATTAAACAAATAACAAATATATTATTCATTATATTATTCTCATAATATATTAATAATATTTACTCTCTCATAATAAATCATCCTATCAAGTTGCTATGGTGAAGGCAACCCAAAAGGACTATACACAACCGGGTCAAATACTTGCCTAATATAGTTGCAGCCTTAGACACTATTCCAACAGGAACATGTAAGGCTAAACATGTAAGTTGAACTAGTTTATGTAGCAAATACTCCTATAGTATTTAAATTCTTGTGTTTGATCCTTGTGATGTTTTTGGTAAGTTTTGACTTGTTGCTCACTACGAGCATTCCTCGATATACATTAGTCTGATCTCAGGCAAATATAGTTGATCACGCTATATTTGTCCCAAATCTGATTACATATATCGAGTCTTAATCGTAGTGTCCAACTTGTCTAAATACTTGTTGTATAGTTATAATCATGAAAATAATTTGTTGTATGCATGTATTTATATTTAAATGAACTAACAATTTAAGTTAAACGAAACGCGGCTTAGGCGTAAAACAAAAAAAATGTTTTGTCAGAGAGTATGTCCCTTAATCATTTATAGTTTGTATATGTTGTGTGGTTCGATATACTTAGTTCACTATAAACATTTCTCTGATACCAATTTGTCACACCCCCAAACCGGAACGGCGGAAAACATTCGGGGGCGGATGACTTCATGTGGTAACGTAACAAATGAATACATAGTAAAGAAAGCAATACAACCATCATATATATAAATGAAAGTTTACATTGTCAAAAGGTACATGTTCAAAACCAATTACAATATGATGTCAAAATATGAAATTAAACTGGCGCCGCAACGTCCCTTCTTCAAAAGCTGTTTATTACCTGTAATTACTGAATCCCTGGGACATAGAAGTAGTTTTGAAAGAGTAGATCAACATTTAAGCTGGTGAGTTTCATAAGTATTAAATGACAATGTTTGTATGAAATGAAATGTTTTGTTCTTGTTTGTTTGTTCCTAGAAAATCCTATATTTTCTATTAGCATAAATGTAGCCTTCTTTCAAGACCAATGTTTGTTTCTAGAAAATGTATGTACGTATAAAATTTCTAATACGTCTGAAAACCCCCATAAATCAATGTGTTTTTAATACTCCATGTGCGTTTTATAACCATGCTATTGACTAGACATGCCTATACACAATGTTCTTCAGGCGTTGGAATGTTCTGACGTTTTTCACCCAAAATGGTGGACTGTAGCTAACAGTCAGGGCGCGGGTTGTCAAGCCCGTATAGATCTATACACAAACACCATGCTCCCCCTACAAGGGATTCTGGTATATAATACAGGACTTGAAATGTGTACTCGAGCGTATGTGAAGTTAATGTCTCACAAAACTTAGTATAAAACAGATTTACGTGTGAAAATGTTCGTTTGTTCTTGTATATGAAAGTAAACTTCTTGAAATAGTGTTTCTAGTATGTAAAAGTTCGTAATGTTCTCGTAAAACTATACCTATTATAGTTTTCTAAAAATGTGTCTCGTTTGCATAGAAATTCCTAGTAAAATGCTTACTCGTTATGAAAAGTGTAATTTTTATAGTGTCTAAGATGGACACCTATACATACAGTTTAAGCAGAGTGTTTGATTTATACATATATATCAACATTTTTCAGTACAAAAGATATGAGGTTATCATGATATATTTTGCATGCGAATGTTTCCCTATAATAGTTATAAATCATATATGATTCCGTTGATAAAAAGTGTATAATGAAACTATATATAACATACGATAATAGTCGTGTGTTTTACTTGTATGCCCCCCTTAAAAGCATATAAAAGTATTTATAAAACATTTAAAAGTGTGGATTATAAGGGTATGAACTCACTTGAAAGATCGAAGAAAGGCGAGATGAAAACCGAGCAGAACTTCGACTCGAGAAAGCGGATTTTCTCGGGAATCTCGGGAGCACAAACGACCTTCGGGACTTGAGCAAAGTGACTGGGGCTTCGGGTTAGCACGGGCATGGAAAACGAGGCAAGAACGCAAGAAAGTTGGGAGAAATGGAGCTCTTTCTTCGGAACCCTCGCATCCCTTTTATAGGGGCTGGGAACCGCCTCCGTACGCTGGGCTTACGCGTGCGTCACTTATGAGCGCATCCTCGACTGCTTCGGACTCTGGATGGGACGGGGCATAGCCTCTCATAGGGCGCGACGTGGACGATCCGAGGCCTAGGCCTTGAGTACGCTGGGCGTAACTCGGCCCTATCTGATGACTCGTCCTTCGGATAATACCAAGGTTTATAATTAAAATTTATATTTTAATTATTTAATAAACTTCAAATATTTATATCTTCTTCATACGAACTCCGTTTTCGACGTTCTTTATATCCACGCGTAGGTGAGACTACGCTCTACAACTTTCGTTTAGATTCCGTCAGAAAATTTTGAAATTATTTTTATTATTTATTTTTAAAAGGTCGTGTTAAGAAAATTTCGTTAGAAATTCATAACTTCTTTATCTGACGTCTGTTTTTGCCAGAATTTTTTACCGTTGAAATACCATTGTCGAGACCTTCGATTCTCGTTTAGCTCATTCCGGCTAAAAGTCGCTCGATCTCCGATTCGAGTTTTTAGCTGTCTGTCGCTAAGCCGAACTTGAAAAAATCATAACTTCAATATACGAAGTTGGATTTGGGCGTTCTTTTTACATACGATCACGGTTTAATGACATCAAACATAGTAGGTAATTAAATAGAAACTTTTTGGACATTTTATTTTCGAAGTTAATTTCATTATCTCAAAAGTGGTTACAATACTTGACTTTTTAGGTCATTACATAGAGATGAAATATCGGGTTGTCACAGATTGTCCTTGGGACATCCTCCTCTAATACTCGTAACTGGTGATATTCAGACCTTAGATCTATTTCTGAAAGGTAAATAGTTCCTTGCGGTTGGTCAACCGACTCATCTATGCGAAGCAGAGGGTAATGATTTCTAATGGAAATC
Organism: Lactuca serriola; assembly: GCF_051521515.1. Classification (NCBI taxonomy): domain Eukaryota; kingdom Viridiplantae; phylum Streptophyta; class Magnoliopsida; order Asterales; family Asteraceae; genus Lactuca; species Lactuca serriola. The sequence goes on along the minus strand of NC_136413.1, from coordinate 97,097,120 downwards.
TTGTCGAGGTCTCTCAAGTCGATGGACTTACGAAGCAATCCATCTATATTCTTGAAGAATAAGACCGGAGCTCTCTAGGGTGAGAATCTTGGTCATTCCATTCTTTTGCTGAGTAGTTTGTTAAGTTATCCGGATGGTTCTTGTATCTCCGTGGGTGTTAGTCTGTAGGGTGATCTAGTTATAGGAGTCGTATTGGGTTCTAAGTTTGTTCGCATGACGATGCGATTACTCGTAGCCTTGGGCAGTCTCTGTCCAAAAGTTCATATTAAAGGTCATACAAGGTTCACCAATAGCAAGGAAGATGATTTAGGAGAGAGGAGAGGGGAGGAAATCGGCCAGGGTTCTCTTGCTTTAGGAGAGGTGCCGATTTCCTTATGCCATGGGGTCTATTTATACTTGTAGACTCCTTAAGGGTTACAACCTAAACCCTAATTGGATAATCTTCTCTTAAGGCTATCCATATCCTTTCCATAGATAAGCCTTGGACGATTTTGAAGCTATCCTAGCTTCTAGAATCCGTCCCTAGCATATCCATAAGGATTTACAGTCTAAAGCTTAACTATCAAACAATTGACAGTTTATACCCCTTTATTTAATTAATCTCTTTAAGTCACCAAATTAATTCTAATTAATTCTATGACTTATATTAATCAAATAAAAAATATATTATTCATTATATTATTCTCATAATATATTAATAATATTTACTCTCTCATAATAAATCATCCTATCAAGTTGCTATGGTGAAGGCAACCCAAAAGGACTATGCACAACCAGGTCAAATACTTGCCTAATATAGTTGCAGCCTTAGACACTATTCCAATAGTCTCCCACTTGGATAAGTCTAGTAACTATATTCACAAGTACAATTTGGTTTGCAATCGTAGCTCTCAAAGACGCTGTCAAACTCTGATCTAATCAATCTTGTCCTTTAGATAAGGGAACGTACAGTCCTCTGTTAGATATCATGCTGACAATCCTATGGAATGGTTAGTCAAGCATTTAGGTTTCTCGATCTCTGATTTATTTGACATAGAACTTAATCGAACACATCAATTGAGTTCTGACCGGGCCCGACACATAAGTCAAATCAAATCATCGAGCGGCCGAGATATCGCTTTTACCTTCTTAGATAAAAGTTACAGATAAACTTCGATTTATATGCATTTACTTATTCATTAACCAACTATACACAACAATATGTTTTATAACACCGAGTTACTGATGCGTTTTCGTATTATCAATGTACAATCAATTAACAAATAATAAATCATATATCTAGGTTTTAAGACCATATGATATTATCGTCTTGCGATCACCTTTTATATCGTATTCCATAAGGTGATTCCAGCAAGCGCGGGTTTATTCCAATGCTCAAAACTAGTTCATAAGCACTCATGAACGTCGCAGCAATCCTTTTCTATGTCTAACACCATTTAGACACTCTACACACCAATTCATGACAATCTTCATTCATATCTACTCCCAACATATGAACGATTGTGGACCATTTGAACAATTTCTATTATTCTTAATAATCTTAATTATTCTGGAAGTCAAAACATGCAAAATGAAACAATAGCTAAACAATTAACATAAGATAGCAACATTACTCATAAATAAAACTCCTTTATTTAATCATCAAATGTCAATTACATTTATCTATTACACGTTTCTAATACTATCTAATCTATGCTAATATCATCCTTCAGCCCAATACTCCTAGCATGCTGCAAGTGCTTAACCCTACTCAGTCCCTTCGTAAGCGGATCTGCTGGGTTATCTTCTGATGATATCCTCTTCACTACGATTTGTCCTTCTTCTACACGATGTCTAATGAAGTGATACTTTCTGTCGATATGTCTTGATCTACCATGATCCCTCGGTTCCTTGGTCAAGGCAACCGCGCCTTCGTTATCACAGAAAATCTCCATTGGCTCCTTTATGGCAGGTACAACTCCAAGATCACCGATGAAGTTATTTAGCTATATTGCCTCCTTCGACGCTTAGCTCGCTGCAATGTACTCTGATTCGCACGTTGAATCAGCTACGGTTTCCTGTTTGGAACTCTTCCATGTCATTGCTCCTCCATTTAGGGTAAAGACCCAGCCCGACTGCGAACGGTAGTTGTCCCTATCGGTTTGAAAACTGGCGTCACTATACCCTCGCACCTTCAAGTCATCACTCCCTCCGAGGACTAAGAACCATTCCTTCGTCCTCCGAAGGTACTTAATGATGTTTTTCACTGCAATCCAATGTGCTTTGCCAGGATTCCCTTGATATCTGCTAACCATGCTCAAAGCGAAGACTACATCAGGGCGAGTACAAGTCATGGTGTACATGATTGAGCCAACTGCGGAAACGTATGGTACTCGGCTCATTTATGCTATCTCAGCTTCGGTACTCGGACTTTGAGTCTTACTCAATTTGGCATTACTTTGTATCGGTAGTTCTCCCTTCTTTGAGTTTTCCATACTAAAACGTTTTAGTACCTTCTCTAAGTAAGTATTCTGACTAAGTCCAATTAGTCTCTTACTTCTTTCTCTTACTATCCTTATTCCTAAAATATAAGAAGCCTCTCCAAGGTCCTTCATAGCGAAGCACTTCCCGAGCCAGTACTTAACCTCCTGCAGAGTTGGGATGTCGTTTCCTATGAGTAATATGTCATCGACATATAGAACGAGGAAGCTTATTATACTCCCACTGGCTTTGACATATACACAAGACTCGTCTTCGCTTCGTACAAATCCAAACTCTTTGACTTTCTCATCGAAGCAAAGATTCCATCTGCGAGACGCTTGCTTAAGTCCATAAATGGACTTCTAAAGCTTACACACTCTATTCGGATGCTTCGGATCCACAAACCCCTCTGGCTGAGCCATGTAAACATCCTCAGCCAACTTTCCGTTAAGGAAAGCGGTCTTGACATCCATTTGCCAAATCTCATAATCATGAAATGCGGCAATTGCTAGCATCACTCTAATAGATTTAATCTTCGCAACTGGTGAGAAGGTCTCATCATAGTCAACTCCGGGAGTTTGAGTAAAGCCCTTCGCAAACAATCGCGCTTTATATGTGTGTACGTTTCCATCCACGTCGGTCTTCTTCTTGAAGATCCATTTGCACCCAACGGTCTTACGTCCGGGCACATAATCAACCAAATTCCAAACATGGTTATCATACATGGATTGGATCTCGCTATCCATTGCCTCTTTCCACTTTGCAGACTCCGGGCCTGCCATGGCTTCCTTATAGCTATTAGGTTCATCAAGGTTTACTAGTGTACCATCACTAATATACGTGTCCCCTTCGGTAGTAATATGAAAGCCATAAAACTGGGGATGAACTCTAACTCTATCGGAACGTTTAAGAGGTAAGGATTCATCAATCGGTTCAACCGGAGTTTCCTCCTCGGGTTGAATGCCAGCGGTAGAGGTTCCTTCATCTATCGACTCTTGAATCTCTTCAAGTTCGATTTGCCTCCCACTGTCTCCTTGGCTCATGAGTTCTCGCTCTCGGAAAACTCCTCTCCTCACAACGAAGACAACATTGTCCTTCGGTCTATAGAAGAGATATCCAAAGGATGTCTGCGGGTAGCCGATGAAAATACATCGCTCACTTCGAGGTTCGAGCTTGTCGTGAGTATCTCGTCTTACGAAAGCCTCGCAACCCCAAACCTTGATATGTGCCAACGAGGGAGCTTTCCCTGTCCACATCTCGTGAGGTGTTTTGGCAACCTTCTTAGTAGGGACTCGGTTAAGGATATGGGCGGCAGTCTCTAAGGCATACCCCAAAAAGAGATAGGTAGTGAAGCACGACTCATCATAGAGCGAACCATATCCAATAAGGTTTGATTACGCCTTTCTGCCACACCATTCAACTGCGGTGTCCTAGGAGGCGTCAATTGTGAAACTATTCTACACTCCTTGAGATAATCGTGGAATTCAAGACTTAAGTACTCTCCTCCTCGATCGGATCGAAGCATCTTGATTTTCCTGCCCAATTGATTCTCCACTTCATTCTTGAACTCTTTGAACTTTTCAAAGGTGTCTGACTTTTGCTTGATTAAGTATATATACCCATATCTACTATAGTCATCGGTAAAAGTCACATAGAAGCGGTTCCCATCCTTCGTGGTTGATCTAAACGGTCCACATACATCGGTATGTATTAGGTCCAATAGACCCTCGCCCCTTTCACATGTACTCGTGAAGGGTGACTTATTCATCTTTCCAAGCAAACAAGACTCGCATGTGTCATCTTCCCTAAGGTCGAATGACTCCAACACTCCATCCTTTTGGAGTTGGGCTATGCGTTTCTTGTTGACATGTCCAAGACGACAATGCCACAAGGATGCTTTATCCATACTAGTGGAAGAATCAATATTTAAAACATCATTTCCTAAGTTATCAACAATCATAACGGTTTCATATATTCCATTACATGGTATAGCTTCAAAGTAAAAGACACCATTTAGATAAGCCAAAATAGAACCATTCTCATTATTAAAAGAAAATCTAAATCCTTGTCTATATAAACCATGAAATGAAATGATGTTTCTAGCCATTTCTGGCGAATAGCAACAATTGTTCAAATCTAAAACCAAACTATTCCTAAGCACTAAAGAATACACTCCAATCTTGGTCACAGGCGACGATCTTCTGTTCCCCATGATTAGATTGATCATTCCTTGCTCCACATCCCTACTTCTTCTTAGTCCCTGCACATTAGAACAAATGTGATAACCACAACCGGTATCAAGAACCCAAGAAATAGCATGATTAGAATCCTTAGATTTGATTGTGTATATACCTGCGAAAGATGGCTTGATCTTTCCCTCTTTGATTGCTTGCAGGTAATCTGGGTAGCTTCTCTTCCAATGTCCTATCTTGTGGCAGTGGTGGCACTCTGCCTCCTTTGGGTTAGGACAGGGCTTAGCGGGATCAACTTTGGTCCCACTAGAAGAGGCACCATCTCGGGCTTTCACCTTGCGATAGTTCTTCAATGAAGCTTTCCTCTTCTTTCCCTTTCCTTGACCAATAGCCAAGACAGGAGCAATGGGCGGATTGGGAGTAGGTGCAACAGACTTGTCCTTGAAGTTGCTCTCAGCGACCCTCAAGAGACCATGGAGTTTGCTTAGGGTGACCTCTTCTTTGTTCATGTGGTAGGTCATCCTAAATTGGTTGTACATCGGAGGCAAAGAGTGAAGCACCATATCGATCGCCAAGTCTTCACCGAATTCAACATTTAACTTGCGAAGGCGGTCGACATACCTTTGCATCTTTTGGAGGTGCACGGTAAGAGATTCTCCATGACCCATCTTAGCGGAAATCATGTTTGTGAAAATCTCATAACGCTCTTGTCTCGCGTTTTGGTGGTATCTCTCCAATAAGTCTTGGTGCATCTTGTACAGGTACATGTCCTCGTAGGACTTTTGGAATTCGGAGTTCATGGTAGCGATCATGATGCAATGTACCTTCGTTGCATCTCGCTCATGAGTCTCAAAGGCGGTGATTTCGGCCGGAGTAGCGATTTCGGGGTTGATTTTCTCGAGCTTCTCATCGAGGACATACTCCTTATCCTCATAGCGAGCAATGGTGCGAATGTATCTTATCCATTCGCTAAAGTTCGTTCCATCTAAGGTGACCTTTTGGCAAAGGCTCATCAACGTGAAAGAACTAGTAGCAGCGTTGTTTGCGTTCGACATCTACAATCAGAAAGGATAAAGATAGATTAGAATAAGAATCCCTAATTATCACCTAATAAGAAAAATTAGGGCTAGGATCCAACATTTACATACTAGAAAAGGGATGCCGTAATCTAACATGCAAATAAATTGAAGGTAAGTGAATGACGATTCACTAATTCTCCATCACAAAACTTAAACTATTAGTCCTAAGTGTTTTTGAGAATTCCTAGGTTCGGATGAGATTCATTGAAACTATTCAATGGCATGTTTAAATCTCGATATGCCCTCTTGTTTGTGACTGGGATACCGAGGATCACAAAGCGGGTGTGAATTACCATGCAAATTCACATGGTGCCTTCATTGTAACGATCACCTATTCGATGTGCCGGTAAACCACACACGCTCCATCAAACTATGATAAACAATGAATCACCCTTTGCCACCTTCGCTTAGAACCAATTAGTGTGCCGGTAAACCACACACGCTCCACTAACTTTTTAGCAAGGTGCAAAGTGTAATTTCATGGGATTGCATCAATTCACTTTTCCTAAAGTAACTAAGATTGGGAAATTTTTAAAATATGTGTAGTTACTTTATATTTCTTATTATACTTTTAATGAGAGGATGAGGTTGCCCTATCCTACCGGTTCGGCTAACGACCCTCCACCAATCAAGCAAGCGGTGGGTGTGAGTGTACACCCATTAAGCGCCATTTTATAGGCCGCAACCTTATACCCACCTTATAGATCGGCTTCGTGAATGAGGCCTACTAATGGTAAGACTAGCATTTAGTTATACATATATATATTATTCTAGTAATATCATATTAGTATAGGGCTATATTTTAAAACTTTTAAAAATCTAGGGTTTGAAATTTAAGTTGTCTAAATTAAAACTTTTAATCACAAATATAAATTTCAAAACTTGTGGGTAAGTTTTAAACATTTAAAACATGGAGGATCAAATAACAAATAATTCCAATTAACAATTAATATCCTAATTATCTATATTTGATTTTACTCAAGATTTCGTTGAAAGATAATTACCAAAATAATTAAAATAATTAATTAATTATCATATAAGGAAATTAAATATTTTATTAGTTGATAAATACCTTTAACTAGATCAAGATAATAGTCATATATATCAAAAAATCGGATTTATATTGATCTATTATGATTAAGGTAAGTTTCCATAAGATAATTATGAAAAAATCCCGAATCTGGCCATTCCTGACGCCTGGACTCGCCGAGTGCACAAGGGGACTCGCCGAGTCAGGCCTACTCGCCGAGTCCACCTTGGAACTCGCCGTGTCCATGACTCAGAAACCTAAAAATCGAATTTTGCAGGTTTGTTTCAATTAATCAAGCAACAATTTAAAGAAAACCAAGCTAGGCTCTGATACCACTGATGAGTTTTAGCCATAAGAACTTTCCTATGTGCGCATGCAAAACCCTAATGCTTGGATCTAGGCTTTCTAATAAACATGCTTTGAATCCAAGACTTCTAATGACTAATTAGGTTAAATAACAACATTGAAACAGATCTAGAATCATACCTTTAAGTTCCTTGTTGATCTTGAGGTCTTGGAGCTTCTAGAGTCACAAATGTCACTCCTCTAATGGCTTACAAACACCAATAGCAAGGAAGATGATTTAGGAGAGATGAGAGGGGAGGAAATCGGCCAGGGTTCTCTTGCTTTAAGAGAGGTGCTGATTTCCTTATGCCATGGGGTCTATTTATACTTGTAGACTCCTTAAGGGTTACAACCTAAACCCTAATTGGATAATCTTCTCTTAAGGCTATCCATATCCTTTCCATAGATAAGCCTTGGACGATTTTGAAGCTATCCTAGCTTCTAGAATCCGTCCCTAGCATATCCATAAGGATTTACAGTCTAAAGCTTAACTATCAAACAATTGACAGTTTATACCCCTTTATTTAATTAATCTCTTTAAGTCACCAAATTAATTCTAATTAATTATATGACTTATATTAAACAAATAACAAATATATTATTCATTATATTATTCTCATAATATATTAATAATATTTACTCTCTCATAATAAATCATCCTATCAAGTTGCTATGGTGAAGGCAACCCAAAAGGACTATACACAACCGGGTCAAATACTTGCCTAATATAGTTGCAGCCTTAGACACTATTCCAATAGGAACATGTAAGGCTAAACATGTAAGTTGAACTAGTTTATGTAGCAAATACTCCTATAGTATTTAAATTCTTGTGTTTGATCCTTGTGATGTTTTTGGTAAGTTTTGACTTGTTGCTCACTACGAGCATTCCTCGATATACATTGGTCTGATCTCGGGCAAATATAGTTGATCACGCTATATTTGTCCCAAATCTGATTACATATATCGAGTCTTAATCGTAGTGTCCAACTTGTCTAAATACTTGTTGTATAGTTATAATCATGAAAATAATTTGTTGTATGCATGTATTTATATTTAAATGAACTAACAATTTAAGTTAAACGAAACGTGGCTTAGGCGTAAAACAAAAAAAATGTTTTGTCAGAGAGTATGTCCCTTAATCATTTATAGTTTGTATATGTTGTGTGGTTCGATATACTTAGTTCACTATAAACAGTTCTCTGATACCAATTTGTCACACCCCCAAACCGGAACGGCGGAAAACATTCGGGGGCGGATGACTTCATGTGGTAACGTAACAAATGAATACATAGTAAAGAAAGCAATACAACCATCATATATATAAATGAAAGTTTACATTGTCAAAAGGTACATGTTCAAAACCAATTACAATATGATGTCAAAATATGAAATTAAACTGGCGCCGCAACGTCCCTTCTTCAAAAGCTGTTTATTACCTGTAATTACTGAATCCCTGGGACATAGAAGTAGTTTTGAAAGAGTAGATCAACATTTAAGCTGGTGAGTTTCATAAGTATTAAATGACAATGTTTGTATGAAATGAAATGTTTTGTTCTTGTTTGTTTGTTCCTAGAAAATCCTATATTTTCTATTAGCATAAATGTAGCCTTCTTTCAAGACCAATGTTTGTTTCTAGAAAATGTATGTACGTATAAAATTTCTAATACGTCTGAAAACCCCCATAAATCAATGTGTTTTTAATACTCCATGTGAGTTTTATAACCATGCTATTGACTAGACATGCCTATACACAATGTTCTTCAGGCGTTGGAATGTTCTGACGTTTGTCACCCAAAATGGTGGACTGTAGCTAACAGTCAGGGCGCGGGTTGTCAAGCCCGTATAGATCTATACACAAACACCATGCTCCCCCTACAAGGGATTCTGGTATATAATACAGGACTTGAAATGTGTACTCGAGCGTATGTGAAGTTAATGTCTCACAAAACTTAGTATAAAACAGATTTATGTGTGAAAATGTTCGTTTGTTCTTGTATATGAAAGTAAACTTCTTGAAATAGTGTTTCTAGTATGTAAAAGTTCGTAATGTTCTCGTAAAACTATACCTATTATAGTTTTCTAAAAATGTGTCTCGTTTGCATAGAAATTCCTAGTAAAATGCTTACTCGTTATGAAAAGTGTAATTTTTATAGTGTCTAAGATGGACACCTATACATACAGTTTAAGCAGAGTGTTTGATTTATACATATATATCAACATTTTTCATTACAAAAGATATGAGGTTATCATGATATATTTTGCATGCGAATGTTTCCCTATAATAGTTATAAATCATATATGATTCCGTTGATAAAAAGTGTATAATGAAACTATATATAACATACGATAATAGTCGTGTGTTTTACTTGTATGCCCCCCTTAAAAGCATATAAAAGTATTTATAAAACATTTAAAAGTGTGGATTATAAGGGTATGAACTCACTTGAAAGATCGAAGAAAGGCGAGATGAAAACCGAGCAGAACTTCGACTCGAGAAAGCGGATTTTCTCGGGAATCTCGGGAGCACAAACGACCTTCGGGACTTGAGCAAAGTGACTGGGGCTTCGGGTTAGCACGGGCATGGAAAACGAGGCAAGAACGCAAGAAAGTTGGGAGAAATGGAGCTCTTTCTTCGGAACCCTCGCATCCCTTTTATAGGGGCTGGGAACCGCCTCCGTACGCTGGGCTTACGCGTGCGTCACTTATGAGCGCATCCTCGACTGCTTCGGACTCTGGATGGGACGGGGCATAGCCTCTCATAGGGCGCGACGTGGACGATCCGAGGCCTAGGCCTTGAGTACGCTGGGTGTAACTCGGCCCTATCTGATGACTCGTCCTTCGGATAATACCAAGGTTTATAATTAAAATTTATATTTTAATTATTTAATAAACTTCAAATATTTATATCTTCTTCATACGAACTCCGTTTTCGACGTTCTTTATATCCACGCGTAGGTGAGACTACGCTCTACAACTTTCGTTTAGATTCCGTCGGAAAATTTTGAAATTATTTTTATTATTTATTTTTAAAAGGTCGTGTTAAGAAAATTTCGTTAGAAATTCATAACTTCTTTATCTGACGTCTGTTTTTGCCAGAATTTTTTACCGTTGAAATACCATTGTCGAGACCTTCGATTCTCGTTTAGCTCATTCCGGCTAAAAGTCGCTCGATCTCCGATTCGAGTTTTTAGCTGTCTGTCGCTAAGCCGAACTTGAAAAAATCATAACTTCAATATACGAAGTTGGATTTGGGCGTTCTTTTTACATACGATCACGGTTTAATGACATCAAACATAGTAGGTAATTAAATAGAAACTTTTTGGACATTTTATTTTCGAAGTTAATTTCATTATCTCAAAAGTGGTTACAATACTTGACTTTTTAGGTCATTACATAGAGATGAAATATCGGGTTGTCACAGATTGTCCTTGGGACATCCTCCTCTAATACTCGTAACTGGTGATATTCAGACCTTAGATCTATTTCTGAAAGGTAAATAGTTCCTTGCGGTTGGTCAACCGACTCATCTATGCGAAGCAGAGGGTAATGATTTCTAATGGAAATCTTGTCGAGGTCTCTCAAGTCGATGGACTTACGAAGCAATCCATCTATATTCTTGAAGAATAAGACCGGAGCTCTCTAGGGTGAGAATCTTGGTCATTCCATTCTTTTGCTGAGTAGTTTGTTAAGTTATCCGGATGGTTCTTGTATCTCCGTGGGTGTTAGTCTGTAGGGTGATCTAGTTATAGGAGTCGTATTGGGTTCTAAGTTTGTTCGCATGACGATGCGATTACTCGTAGCCTTGGGCAGTCTCTGTCCAAAAGTTCATATTAAAGGTCATACAAGGTTCATCAATCATAGTCTCATGTATACGAGTCATATATAATTAAGATTGAAAAGGTAGTCGAATAAATGATTCTTCTTTAAGCCCACATCCCAACGAGGAAAAGAAGTTAAAGTGGAATAATCAATTCTAAACCCGTAGAACCTTGATTATATACCACCCTTATGTATACATTCTTCAGCGATAGATCAATCGTATGGGTCTTTGGATTGAACTTGACATACTGTATGAGTGGTACTTCGGGAAGGTTTGCTGAGATTTCTTCGGAAAGGATAAGAAACATGAGGTACTCCATGCGTGAGTACTTCGGTGTTCTGGGATGACGGCTTCGCTAGAAAGACGATTTCGGTGAAAGAGGTGTGCGCACGAAACTGGTATTGCGAGGATCGAATTGACTCAAGTTGTATGATAATGTCGGAATCATATGTAAACTAAAGACATTAGATTTGAACATAAGGCGTTACAGACAAAACACAACAGTGCAACCTTTAACCGAGTTACAGTACTATAGATTTACTACATGACTATTGCTGCGAACTAGGTATACTACAAAAGACAAGTATACGCAGCACGAGGGTCCCCTTCCAGACGGGATCTCGGAAAAGATAAGACTCTAGATGCACTAGTTTTAAACAGTTTATAAGTCTTTTACAACGAAACTCCTTAATTACATTAACGTGGGTCCGAAGTTGTCTCTCCTGCTGCAGTGATCCTTAGTATTCTGCCGTGTGCGCTGGAGTTCTTTGTTATTGGACAATCCTTCTTGACGTGCCCAATTTCACCGCATTGGTAACATATCTGGCTGGTACTAGCATTGGTGGTGGAAGTAATATGTCGGGTCAGAGTTATGTGAACACGGGTGTTTTCTTTGTTCATCCACTTTGAAACTTTCCTTTTATGGGGTCCGGTTTTACCACTACTGTCACAAGCTTGGTTGATCCCGATGCCAGGGGCTTGAGTGATGGGTCGTGCCGGTGCTCCACAGCTACGAGCATGGTGCCCTATTTTTAGGCAATTGCAACATTGCATTTCATGGCAAGCCTCATTATGATGAGAGCTACACTTATCACACTTTGGTAGCTTTCCCTCGTATGGTCTGATCGGTACTGGGAATGCAGGGGCTGCCACTTGTTGTTGTTCCATGGCAAGTCGTTGGGATCGCTTGCATTCCTTCTGGGCCAACGCTTTCATTTCCAGTTCTCTGTTTTACAACTTTGTAGGTCTGTGACTATTGTCATTTGTTGGTTTCCCAGATTGGTACTGCAATCGGAATTGTCGACTCCTTTGTCAGCCTTGTTCGCGTTGTCAGAGTTGATGTGTGCAAGGAAATCTGTCACGGCAGCTGTTACCGCAGCTTGTAACGTAGCGGCATCGATATGAAGGATAGGGGTTTCGTTGCTATGTGGGTTATTTCTGATGGGTTTTGAGCATTCTAACACTTCCTAAGTGTACATGCAACCCTAATAACCTTGGATCTATGTTTGTCTAATTATCATGCAAAGTTGAATTTCCAAGGTTATATTCCTATCTAGCATACATGGGGAACAATTTTAACTTGAATGAAAGATAGAATAACTTACCTTGTTGTTGCTTATGTTCCTTGAAACCTTGTGAGCCTAGCACCCCAAGTGTGATGCCTCAAATGCTTCACACAACACCAAATGCTCTTGGAAAGACCTTTGAGATAATACACACTTCTTAAAATCGGCCAAGCCCTCTAGTTTCTTATGTCTAGCCGATTTTGGTGGAGAATGGGATCCTTATATAGTGTTGACACATCTAGGGTTACACCATGTAAACCCTAATGTGTCATGACTCTTCATTTCCATGACCCATGGGTTTGTAACTCCCATGGAGCATCCATGGAGCATCCTATGGGTAGAACCCAACTTGATAATCCATGGAGCCTCTTAGCCCACTATACAAGATATGAATGATTTACATAATCAACCCATATATTTAATTAGTTATCCTTTGATCACTTAATTAATTCCAAATTAATTCTTTGATCAAACTAATCAAATAATAATATTATTAATATATTAGAACTTATAATATATTAATAATCTCCAAGTGTTATTTCTCTCATTTAGTCTATCCAATTGCATGGTGCCATGCAACCCAAATGGACCATGCCGGGTCGGGTCAAGTACACACCCGAAATAGTTATGGACTTAGACACCTTATCCAACAGTCTCCCACTTGGATAAGTCTAATAACTATATCTCTAGTACTTCAGGAACCGACCGGCAATTGTAGCTCTTTCAAGGTCTCTCGGAACTGAGAAGATGATGGTACGCCATTTAAGATAAGGGATCATATAATCCTCCGTTCTAGATATCAGCCGGACAAATACATGGAACAATGTCTTACTTATTGTCCAGCAGTTTGTTTCTCGATTTTCGATTTGTTTGACAAAGAACTTAATTGAACACATCAACTTAGTTCTGACCGGGCCCGGTACATAGGTCAAAACAAAATCATCGAGGGGCCCAGATATCAGCTTCTAATCCAAGAAGGAACAGATAAACTTTGACTCATATGTTTGTTCTACCACTCATTGAATTACACACAAAAGCACGTTTTATAACATCGAGTTACCAATGCGTTTTGGTACAGTCAATGCATAACCAACTTGTAAGTAACAAATCATATCTCTAGGTTTGAAGACTTATATGATATTACCGTCTCACGATCACTCGAGATAGAATTCCATGAAGTGATTCCAGTGAGCGTGGATTGAGTCCAATACTCAGAACTTATGAGCACTCATGATTGTTGTAGCCTTGTCCAACACCTTAGATCTCTACAACCCATCATGACAGTCTTGATTCATACCTACTTCCGACATATGACCGACTGTGGAGGTTTGAATAATATGTTATACCAAACAAAATTATTCTGGAAGTCAAAACATGCAAAAGAAATATAGTAAACGATCGACAAGAGATAGCAACACTTTACTCATAAATAAAACTCCTTTTATTCATCATCTAATGTCAATTACACTTTACAAATTTCTGGGTTATCTAACTACTGAATCCAATATCATCCTTCAGCCCTATGCTCCGAGCATGCTGGAGATGCTTAACCCGAGTCAGTCCCTTCGTGAGGGGATCTGCTGGGTTCTCATCCGATGATACCCTCTTTGCCACGAGGAGTCCTTCTATCCGATGTCTGATAAAATGGTATTTTCTGTCAATGTGTCTGGATCTCCCGTGATCCCTTGGTTCTTTGGCTAAGGCAACAGCACTTTCACTATCACAGAAAATCTCCATTGGCTCTTTGATAGCTGGTACAACTCCAAGGTCTCCAATGAAGTTCTTCAGCCATATCGCCTCCTTTGCCGCCTCGCTAGCTGCAATATACTCTGATTCACAAGTTGAATCAGCCACTGTCTCTTGCTTGGAACTCTTCCAAGAGATTGCTCCTCCATTTAGGGTAAAGACCCAACCCGACTGAGAGCGGAAATTATCCCTATCAGTCTGGAAGCTAGCATCACTATACCCTACAACTCTCAAGTCATCACTCCCACCGAGGGTAAGGACCCAGTCCTTAGTCCTCCGTAGGTACTTAAGGATATTCTTTACCGCAGTCCAGTGTGCCTTGCCAGGGTTCGCCTGATACCTGCTAACCATGCTCAAGGCAAAAGCTACATCGGGTCGAGTACACGTCATAGCATACATGATCGATCCTACAGCCGAAGCATAAGGTGTTCGACTCATTTCTGCTATCTCAGCCTCAGTGCTAGGGCTTTGTGTCTTACTTAATCTGGTGTTACTCTGGATGGGTAACTCTCCTTTCTTGGAATCCTGCATGCTGAATCTCTTCAGCACCTTATCCAAGTAGGTACTCTGACTAAGTCCAATTAGTCTTTTACTCCGATCTCTCAAGATCCTTATCCCTAGAATATAGGTAGCTTCTCCTAGGTCCTTCATAGAGAAACACTTCCCAAGCCAGGACTTAACTTCCTGCAGAGTTGGGATGTCATTTCCTATGAGTAGTATGTCATCCACATACAACACCAAAAAGCTAACTATACTCCCACTAGCCTTGACATACATGCAAGACTCATCTTCACTCCTAGAAAAGCCAAATTCCTTGACCTTTTCATCAAAGCAAAGATTCCATCTGCGAGGTGCTTGCTTCAATCCATAAATGGATTTCTCAAGCTTACACACTCTATTAGGGTACTCGTTGCTGACAAAACCCTCTGGCTGACTCATGTAAACATCTTCAGCCAACTTTCCATTAAGGAACACGGTTTTGACATCCATTTGCCATATTTCATAGTCATGAAATGCAGCTATGGCCAACAGAACCCGAATAGACTTAATCTTGGCTACTGGAGAAAAGGTCTCATCATAGTCCACTCCAGGAATTTGAGAGAAACCCTTTGCAACCAGTCTAGCCTTATATGTGTGTACATTTCCATCCATGTCGGTCTTCTTCTTGAAGACCCATTTGCACCCTACTGTCTTACGACCTGGTACATTCTCAACCAAGTTCCAAACTTGATTGTCATACATGGACTGTATTTCACTGTCCATTGCCTCTTTCCACTTGGTTGACTCAGGGCCTGCCATGGCTTCCGCGTAACTGTTAGGTTCATCCAGACCTATCAGTGTCTCATCACTGATAAGTGTATCTCCTTCTGCAGTAATATGGAATCCATAGTAATGCTCAGGAGCATTCCTAACCCTTGTGGAACGCCTCAGAGGTACAGACATGTCAATTGGCTCAACAGGAGTTTCCTCCTCAAGTTGAGTGCTAGGGTTTGAAGTTCCTTCATCGCTTGACTCTTGAATTTCTTCAAGATCAACTTGCCTCCCACTGTTTCCTTGGCTTATGAACTCTCTTTCTCTAAAGAAAGCCCTCCTAGCTACAAAGACCACATTTTCACTAGGTCTATAGAAGAGGTAACCAAAGGACTGTTGTGGGTAGCCGATGAAAATACACCTCTCGCTTCGGGGTTCGAGCTTATCATGAGTCTCGCGTCTCACGAAAGCCTCACAACCCCAAATCTTGATGTGGTCTAGTTTGGGTACTTTACCAGTCCACATCTCGTGAGGAGTTTTGGCAACTTTCTTTGTAGGGACTAGATTAAGGATATGGGCGACAGTCTCTAAGGCATACCCCCAGAATGAGATTGGTAGCGAAGCTCGACTCATCATGGAACGAACCATATCTAACAAGGTTCGATTACGCCTCTCAGCCACACCATTCAACTGTGGTGTCCTGGGAGGTGTCAATTGTGAGACTATCCCACATTCCCTTAGATAGTCAAGGAACTCTGAACTAAGATACTCACCACCACGATCGGATCGAAGCATCTTAATGTTCCTGCCCAATTGATTCTCGACTTCCTGTTTAAATTCCTTAAACCTCTCGAAAGTCTTTGACTTATGCTTGATCAAGTAGACATATCCATTTCTACTATAATCACCAGTAAAAGTCAAATAATAACGATTAGCATCCCTTGTGGCATGTTTGAATGGTCCACACACATCCGTGTGTATAAGGTCCAACAAACCTTCACCCCTCTCACACGAACCTGTGAAGGGTGACTTTGTCATTTTTCCAAGTAAGCATGATTCGCAACTATCATCTGACTTTAGGTCAAATGACTCCAAGACTCCATCCTTTTGGAGTTGGCCTATGCGTTTCTTGCTTATATGTCCAAGACGACAATGCCATAATGATGCTTTATCCAAGTTATTATTATTAATAGAATCAATACACAAAACATTATTTCCTAAGTTATCTACAACAGATACAGCTTCATACACACCATCACAAGGTAATGCTTTAAAATAAAGAACATTATTAAAGAAAGCATCAATAGAACCAACTTCATTATTAAATGAAAAGGTAAACCCTTGTTTGTACAAAGCATGAAAGGAAATAATATTTCTTGCCATTCCTGGCGAGTAACAACATTTATTCAAATCTAAATTAAACCCACTACTTAGCGATAAAGTATAAACTCCAATCTTGGTAACAGGTAAAGCTTTCATATTCCCCATGATCAAGTTTATTATTCCTTGCTCCACATTCTCACTTCTTCTTAGTCCCTGCAAGTCACAACAAATATGAATACCACACCCGGTATCAAGGACCCAAGATTTAGAATGGGGTGAGTTACTAGAAATGATAGTGTAAATACCTGCATGGTTGGGTTTAACTTTCCCATCCTTCACATCTTGCTGGTATTTTGGGCAGTTCCACTTCCAATGTGATTTTTCATGGCAATAGAAGCATTCAGCCTCTTTTGGGTCAGAAGAAGGAGTGATGAAACCTTTCTTGGTTCCACTTGAAGAAGAGCCATCAAGGGTCCGAGCCTTGGTACCCTTAGAAGAGCTCTTTCTCTTCTTCCCTCGACTTTTCCCGATTGCCAAAACCGGAGTAGAGTTTGGAGTAGAAGTGATAGCAACCGACTTCCCCTTAAGACCTGATTATGCGGTATTGAGAAGTCCCTGAAGTTTGTTGAGTGTGACCTCTTCCTTATTCATCTGATATGTCATGCGGAATTGATCATAGCACAATGGTAAGGAGTGCAAAATGATATCTATTGTAAGATCCTCAGGGAAGTTCACATTAAGCTTCAGCAAACGATCCACATACCTTTTCATTTTCTGCATGTGGCTCGTGACAGATTCCCCGTCCTTCATCATGGTTGTTATCATGGAGCAGATGATTTCATACCTCTCTTGTCGTGCACTTTGATGGTATCTTTCCATCAAATCTTGGTGCATTTCATAAGGGTATAAATCCTCATAAGACTTTTGGAGTTCCGCTGTCATCGTGGCCATCATGATGCAAGGCACTTTCGTAGCATCCCTTTCATGTGCCTGAAAGTCAGCGATCTCCTAAGGAGTTGCAGTGGTCTCATCAATCTCCTTAAGCTCCTTGTCAAGGACATATTCTTTGTCCTCGTAGCGGGTAATCATCCTGATGTTTCTAATCCACTCATTGAAGTTGGATCCATCAAAGGTGACTTTCCCACACAAGTTCATAAGGGTAAAGGAGCCATTAGGATTAGAGGCAGAAACAACATTGTTTGAAGACATCTGAAAGAAGAGGACAAGATTAGTTTAGATATTAGGAGAGTCCTTAATACAACACCCAAATGTAATATTAAGGCTAGGATCCAATCACAATATATTATAACTTGGAAGAGGTATGCCGTAATCCAAGCTATAACATATTTGAAAGGTAGGTGAATGACGATTCACCAATTTCCACCACAAAAAACGAAATATTAAATATTAGGTTTTTTTTGATTGGTTCTTAGAAATTCCTAGATTCTTTGAGATTCAATGAACTTTTCAAAGGCATGTTTCAATCTCGAGTGTGCCCTCTAAGTTTTGTGACTGGGATACCGAGGATCACAAAACGAGGTGTGAAGTAACCATGCAAATCACTTGGTACCCTTGAAGTTTATCACTCAATCGATGTGCCGGTAAACCACACACGCTCCATCGATACTATAATAAACCTTAAGTCACCCTTTACCTACCTTGTTAAGTCCAAGTTAGTGTGTCGGTTAACCACACACGCTCCACCAACGACTTAAACAAAGTGTAAAGTGTAATTTCATGGATTAGCACCTTATTCACATTTTTCCTAAAGTAACCAAGATTGGGAATTTAATAAAACATTTAGTTACTTTATAATATTCATCATACTTTTAATGAGAATTTATAAGTCCTTGTCTTACCCATTCGGCTAACGACCCTCCACCGATCAAGCAAGCGGTGGGTGAGAATGGACACCCATTAAGTCACCATTTTATAGGCAACAACCTTATACCCACCTTATAGACCGGCTTCGCGAATGAGGCGTACTTGCGGTAAGACGACTTTGTTCTTATACACATATATATATATATATATATATATATATATATATATATAGATAATTATTAAATCATAATAATATAAGTATAAGGGTTGAATTTTAACTTTTTAAAATTCTAAGGGTTGGAACTAAAGTTTTAACTTAACTTTACTTGTTCCAAAACTTGAGGGCAAGTTTTGTAAACTTTCAAAACTTTTCATTTATTGTAACTTATGAGTTTAATAGAGTAATAAAATGAAGACTCTTCATTTTTCTAACTCTTGTGTTCTTTTAATGGTTTTTTAACTCAAGTGACTTTTGGTTTTCCATAACTTGAGGACAAGTTATGGACTCCATTAAAACACATTATGATCAAGAATTAAACTACCGCATAGGTTACAAATAATTCCTATGATCATCTAAACATCATAAGATCAAGAACATGAACATAAGCATTTTCATGAATCAAAACTACACTTAAAACTTTGTAATTTTGATAACTAGTTGTTGTAAATGAATTAGCAAGACATTACACCATCTAAAACAGGTTTTCAAGTACCAAAACAGTTTAGGGTAATGTTTCTAATCCATTTCCAGCAACTCAAGTCGAAAATCTGCACTCTGTCGACCCTACTCGTCGAGTGCATGAACCTTCTCGCCGAGTAGGTTGAAGATACAAGTGAACTCGATGAGTCCCCCCATGGACTCGCCGAGTCCAGCAGTCAGACAGCAAGTTTTTCGACTTCCTTCAACTTTTAAGCACAAATAACAAACAAACAAGCCTATGCTCTGATACCACTGATGGGTTTTGAGCATTCTAACACTTCCTAAGTGTACATGCAACCCAAATAACCTTGGATCTATGTTTGTCTAATTATCATGCAAAGTTGAATTTCCAAGGTTATATTCCTATCTAGCATACATGGGGAACAATTTTAACTTGAATGAAAGATAGAATAACTTACCTTGTTGTTGCTTATGTTCCTTGAAACCTTGTGAGCCTAGCACCCCAAGTATGATGCCTCAAATGCTTCACACAACACAAAATGCTCTTGGAAAGACCTTTGAGATAATACACACTTCTTAAAATCGGCCAAGCCCTCTAGTTTCTTATTTCTAGCCGATTTTGGTGGAGAATGGGATCCTTATATAGTGTTGACACATCTAGGGTTACACCATGTAAACCCTAATGTGTCATGACTCTTCATTTCCATGACCCATGGGTTTGTAACTCCCATGGAGCATCCATGGAGCATCCTATGGGTAGAACCCAACTTGATAATCCATGGAGCCTCTTAGCCCACTATACAAGATATGAATGATTTACATAATCAACCCATATATTTAATTAGTTATCCTTTGATCACTTAATTAATTCCAAATTAATTCTTTGATCAAACTAATCAAATAATAATATTATTAATATATTAGAACTTATCATATATTAATAATCTCCAAGTGTTATTTCTCTCATTTAGTCTATCCAATTGCATGGTGCCATGCAACCCAAATGGACCATGCCGGGTCGGGTCAAGTACACACCCGAAATAGTTATGGACTTAGACACCTTATCCAACAGTCTCCCACTTGGATAAGTCTAATAACTATATCTCTAGTACTTCAGGAACCGACCGGCAATTGTAGCTCTTTCAAGGTCTCTCGGAACTGAGAAGATGATGGTACGCCATTTAAGATAAGGGATCATATAATCCTCCGTTCTAGATATCAGCCGGACAAATACATGGAACAATGTCTTACTTATTGTCCAGCAGTTTGTTTCTCGATTTTCGATTTGTTTGACAAAGAACTTAATTGAACACATCAACTTAGTTCTGACCGGGCCCGGTACATAGGTCAAAACAAAATCATCGAGGGGCCCAGATATCAGCTTCTAATCCAAGAAGGAACAGATAAACTTTGACTCATATGTTTGTTCTACCACTCATTGAATTACACATAAAAGCACGTTTTATAACATCGAGTTACCAATGCGTTTTGGTACAGTCAATGCATAACCAACTTGTAAGTAACAAATCATATCTCTAGGTTTGAAGACTTATATGATATTACCGTCTCACGATCACTCGAGATAGAATTCCATGAAGTGATTCCAGTGAGCGTGGGTTGAGTCCAATACTCAGAACTTATGAGCACTCATGATTGTTGTAGCCTTGTCCAACACCTTAGATCTCTACAACCCATCATGACAGTCTTGATTCATACCTACTTCCGACATATGACCGACTGTGGAGGTTTGAATAATATGTTATACCAAACAAAATTATTCTGGAAGTCAAAACATGCAAAAGAAATATAGTAAACGATCGACAAGAGATAGCAACACTTTACTCATAAATAAAACTCCTTTTATTCATCATCTAATGTCAATTACACTTTACAAATTTCTGGGTTATCTAACTACTGAATCCAATATCATCCTTCAGCCCTATGCTCCGAGCATGTTGGAGATGCTTAACCCGAGTCAGTCCCTTCGTGAGGGGATCTGCTGGGTTCTCATCCGATGATACCCTCTTTGCCACGAGGAGTCCTTCTTCTATCCGATGTCTGATAAAATGGTATTTTCTGTCAATGTGTCTGGATCTCCCGTGATCCCTTGGTTCTTTGGCTAAGGCAACAGCACTTTCACTATCCTAGAAAATCTCCATTGGCTCTTTGATAGCTGGTACAACTCCAAGGTCTCCAATGAAGTTCTTCAGCCATATCGCCTCCTTTGCCGCCTCGCTAGCTGCAATATACTCTGATTCACAAGTTGAATCAGCCACTGTCTCTTGCTTGGAACTCTTCCAAGAGATTGCTCCTCCATTTAGGGTAAAGACCCAGCCCGACTGAGAGCGGAAATTATCCCTATCAGTCTGGAAGCTAGCATCACTATACCCTACAACTCTCAAGTCATCACTCCCACCGAGGGTAAGGACCCAGTCCTTAGTCCTCCGTAGGTACTTAAGGATATTCTTTACCGCAGTCCAGTGTGCCTTGCCAGGGTTTGCTTGATACCTGCTAACCATGCTCAAGGCAAAAGCTACATCGGGTCGAGTACACGTCATAGCATACATGATCGATCCTACAGCCGAAGCATAAGGTGTTCGACTCATTTCTGCTATCTCAGCCTCAGTGCTAGGGCTTTGTGTCTTACTTAATCTGGTGTTACTCTGGATGGGTAACTCTCCTTTCTTGGAATCCTGCATGCTGAATCTCTTCAGCACCTTATCCAAGTAGGTACTCTGACTAAGTCCAATTAGTCTTTTACTCTGATCTCTCAAGATCCTTATCCCTAGAATATAGGTAGCTTCTCCTAGGTCCTTCATAGAGAAACACTTCCCAAGCCAGGACTTAACTTCCTGCAGAGTTGGGATGTCATTTCCTATGAGTAGTATGTCATCCACATACAACACCAAAAAGCTAACTATACTCCCACTAGCCTTGACATACATGCAAGACTCATCTTCACTCCTAGAAAAGCCAAATTCCTTGACCTTTTCATCAAAGCAAAGATTCCATCTGCGAGGTGCTTGCTTCAATCCATAAATGGATTTCTCAAGCTTACACACTCTATTAGGGTACTCGTTGCTGACAAAACCCTCTGGCTGACTCATGTAAACATCTTCAGCCAACTTTCCATTAAGGAACACGGTTTTGACATCCATTTGCCATATTTCATAGTCATGAAATGCAGCTATGGCCAACAGAACCCGAATAGACTTAATCTTGGCTACTGGAGAAAAGGTCTCATCATAGTCCACTCCAGGAATTTGAGAGAAACCCTTTGCAACCAGTCTAGCCTTATATGTGTGTACATTTCCATCCATGTCGGTCTTCTTCTTGAAGACCCATTTGCACCCTATTGTCTTACGACCTGGTACATTCTCAACCAAGTTCCAAACTTGATTGTCATACATGGACTGTATTTCACTGTCCATTGCCTCTTTCCACTTGGCTGACTCAGGGCCTGCCATGGCTTCCGCGTAACTGTTAGGTTCATCCAGACCTATCAGTGTCTCATCACTGATAAGTGTATCTCCTTCTGCAGTAATATGGAATCCATAGTAATGCTCAGGAGCATTCCTAACCCTTGTGGAACGCCTCAGAGGTACAGACATGTCAATTGGCTCAACAGGAGTTTCCTCCTCAAGTTGAGTGCTAGGGTTTGAAGTTCCTTCATCGCTTGACTCTTGAATTTCTTCAAGATCAACTTGCCTCCCACTGTTTCCTTGGCTTATGAACTCTCTTTCTCTAAAGAAAGCCCTCCTAGCTACAAAGACCACATTTTCACTAGGTCTATAGAAGAGGTAACCAAAGGACTGTTGTGGGTAGCCGATGAAAATACACCTCTCGCTTCGGGGTTCGAGCTTATCATGAGTCTCGCGTCTCACGAAAGCCTCACAACCCCAAATCTTGATGTGTTCTAGTTTGGGTACTTTACCAGTCCACATCTCGTGAGGAGTTTTGGCAACTTTCTTTGTAGGGACTAGATTAAGGATATGGGCGACAGTCTCTAAGGCATACCCCCAGAATGAGATTGGTAGCGAAGCTCGACTCATCATGGAACGAACCATATCTAACAAGGTTCGATTACGCCTCTCAGCCACACCATTCAACTGTGGTGTCCTGGGAGGTGTCAATTGTGAGACTATCCCACATTCCCTTAGATAGTCAAGGAACTCTGAACTAAGATACTCACCACCACGATCGGATCGAAGCATCTTAATGTTCCTGCCCAATTGATTCTCGACTTCCTGTTTAAATTCCTTAAACCTCTCGAAAGTCTTTGACTTATGCTTGATCAAGTAGACATATCCATTTCTACTATAATCACCAGTAAAAGTCAAATAATAACGATTAGCATCCCTTGTGGCATGTTTGAATGGTCCACACACATCCGTGTGTATAAGGTCCAACAAACCTTCACCCCTCTCACACGAACCTGTGAAGGGTGACTTTGTCATTTTTCCAAGTAAGCATGATTTGCAACTATCATCTGACTTTAGGTCAAATGACTCCAAGACTCCATCCTTTTGGAGTTGGCCTATGCGTTTCTTGCTTATATGTCCAAGACGACAATGCCATAATGATGCTTTATCCAAGTTATTATTATTAATAGAATCAATACACAAAACATTATTTCCTAAGTTATCTACAACAGATACAGCTTCATACACACCATCACAAGGTAATGCTTTAAAATAAAGAACATTATTAAAGAAAGCATCAATAGAACCAACTTCATTATTAAATGAAAAGGTAAACCCTTGTTTGTACAAAGCATGAAAGGAAATAATATTTCTTGCCATTCCTGGCGAGTAACAACATTTATTCAAATCTAAATTAAACCCACTACTTAGCGATAAAGTATAAACTCCAATCTTGGTAACAGGTAAAGCTTTCCTATTCCCCATGATCAAGTTTATTATTCCTTGCTCCACATTCTCACTTCTTCTTAGTCCCTGCAAGTCACAACAAATATGAATACCACACCCGGTATCAAGGACCCAAGATTTAGAATGGGGTGAGTTACTAGAAATGATAGTGTAAATACCTGCATGGTTGGGTTTAACTTTCCCATCCTTCACATCTTGCTGGTATTTTGGGCAGTTCCACTTCCAATGTGATTTTTCATGGCAATAGAAGCAATCAGCCTCTTTTGGGTCAGAAGAAGGAGTGATGAAACCTTTCTTGGTTCCACTTGAAGAAGAGCCATCAAGGGTCCGAGCCTTGGTACCCTTAGAAGAGCTCTTTCTCTTCTTCCCTCGACTTTTCCCGATTGCCAAAACCGGAGTAGAGTTTGGAGTAGAAGTGATAGCAACCGACTTCCCCTTAAGACCTGATTCTGTGGTATTGAGAAGTCCCTGAAGTTTGTTGAGTGTGACCTCTTCCTTATTCATCTGATATGTCATGCGGAATTGATCATAGCACAATGGTAAGGAGTGCAAAATGATATCTATTGTAAGATCCTCAGGGAAGTTCACATTAAGCTTCAGCAAACGATCCACATACCTTTTCATTTTCTGCATGTGGCTCGTGACGGATTCCCCGTCCTTCATCATGGTTGTTATCATGGAGCAGATGATTTCATACCTCTCTTGTCGTGCACTTTGATGGTATCTTTCCATCAAATCTTGGTGCATTTCATAAGGGTATAAATCCTCATAAGACTTTTGGAGTTCCGCTGTCATCGTGGCCATCATGATGCAAGGCACTTTCGTAGCATCCCTTTCATGTGCCTGAAAGTCAGCGATCTCCTAAGGAGTTGCAGTGGTCTCATCAATCTCCTTAAGCTCCTTGTCAAGGACATATTCTTTGTCCTCGTAGCGGGTAATCATCCTGATGTTTCTAATCCACTCATTGAAGTTGGATCCATCAAAGGTGACTTTCCCACACAAGTTCATAAGGGTAAAGGAGCCATTAGGATTAGAGGCAGAAACAACATTGTTTGAAGACATCTGAAAGAAGAGGACAAGATTAGTTTAGATATTAGGAGAGTCCTTAATACAACACCCAAATGTAATATTAAGGCTAGGATCCAATCACAATATATTATAACTTGGAAGAGGTATGCCGTAATCCAAGCTATAACATATTTGAAAGGTAGGTGAATGACGATTCACCAATTTCCACCACAAAAAACGAAATATTAAATATTAGGTTTTTTTTGATTGGTTCTTAGAAATTCCTAGATTCTTTGAGATTCAATGAACTTTTCAAAGGCATGTTTCAATCTCGAGTGTGCCCTCTAAGTTTTGTGACTGGGATACCGAGGATCACAAAACGAGGTGTGAAGTAACCATGCAAATCACTTGGTACCCTTGAAGTTTATCACTCAATCGATGTGCCGGTAAACCACACACGCTCCATCGATACTATAATAAACCTTAAGTCACCCTTTACCTACCTTGTTAAGTCCAAGTTAGTGTGCCGGTTAACCACACACGCTCCACCAACGACTTAAACAAAGTGTAAAGTGTAATTTCATGGATTAGCACCTTATTCACATTTTTCCTAAAGTAACCAAGATTGGGAATTTAATAAAACATTTAGTTACTTTATAATATTCATCATACTTTTAATGAGAATTTATAAGTCCTTGTCTTACCCATTCGGCTAACGACCCTCCACCGATCAAGCAAGCGGTGGGTGAGAATGGACACCCATTAAGTCACCATTTTATAGGCAACAACCTTATACCCACCTTATAGACCGGCTTCGCGAATGAGGCGTACTAGCGGTAAGACGACTTTGTTCTTATACATATATATATATATATATATATATATATATATATATATATATATATATATATATATATAGATAATTATTAAATCATAATAATATAAGTATAAGGGTTGAATTTTAACTTTTTAAAATTCTAAGGGTTGGAACTAAAGTTTTAACTTAACTTTACTTGTTCCAAAACTTGAGGGCAAGTTTTGTAAACTTTCAAAACTTTTCATTTCTTGTAACTTATGAGTTTAATAGAGTAATAAAATGAAGACTCTTCATTTTTCTAACTCTTGTGTTCTTTTAATGGTTTTTTAACTCAAGTGACTTTTGGTTTTCCATAACTTGAGGACAAGTTATGGACTCCATTAAAACACATTATGATCAAGAATTAAACTACCACATAGGTTACAAATAATTCCTATGATCATCTAAACATCATAAGATCAAGAACATGAACATAAGCATTTTCATGAATCAAAACTACACTTAAAACTTTGTAATTTTGATAACTAGTTGTTGTAAATGAATTAGCAAGACATTACACCATCTAAAACAGGTTTTCAAGTACCAAAACAGTTTAGGGTAATGTTTCTAATCCATTTCCAGCAACTCAAGTCGAAAATCTGCACTCTGTCGACCCTACTCGCCGAGTGCATGAACCTACTCGCCGAGTAGGTTGAAGATACAAGTGAACTCGACGAGTCCCCCCATGGACTCGCCGAGTCCAACAGTCAGACAACAAGTTTTTCGACTTCCTTCAACTTTTAAGCACAAATAACAAACAAACAAGCCTATGCTCTGATACCACTGATGGGTTTTGAGCATTCTAACACTTCCTAAGTGTACATGCAACCCTAATAACCTTGGATCTATGATTGTCTAATTATCATGCAAAGTTGAATTTCCAAGGTTATATTCCTATCTAGCATACATGGGGAACAATTTTAACTTGAATGAAAGATAGAATAACTTACCTTGTTGTTGCTTATGTTCCTTGAAACCTTGTGAGCCTAGCACCCCAAGTGTGATGCCTCAAATGCTTCACACAACACCAAATGCTCTTGGAAAGACCTTTGAGATAATACACACTTCTTAAAATCGGCCAAGCCCTCTAGTTTCTTATGTCTAGCCGATTTTGGTGGAGAATGGGATCCTTATATAGTGTTGACACATCTAGGGTTACACCATGTAAACCCTAATGTGTCATGACTCTTCATTTCCATGACCCATGGGTTTGTAACTCCCATGGAGCATCCATGGAGCATCCTATGGGTAGAACCCAACTTGATAATCCATGGAGCCTCTTAGCCCACTATACAAGATATGAATGATTTACATAATCAACCCATATATTTAATTAGTTATCCTTTGATCACTTAATTAATTCCAAATTAATTCTTTGATCAAACTAATCAAATAATAATATTATTAATATATTAGAACTTATAATATATTAATAATCTCCAAGTGTTATTTCTCTCATTTAGTCTATCCAATTGCATGGTGCCATGCAACCCAAATGGACCATGCCGGGTCGGGTCAAGTACACACCCGAAATAGTTATGGACTTAGACACCTTATCCAACAATTTCTGGATGACGACATGATTTTGTAACACGAAAGAAAAGGGGTTCCTGAGCTAATACGGTTGAACCTGTGTCATTTTGATTCTGGATAAGAGATGAGTTATTATACATGAAAACTTAGCTTATACACGTTATGATATAATCAAGAATGGGCGGATAATAAAATGTGTGATTCTACTCTAGTCCCACATCCCAACGAGGAAAAGAAACTAAATTAGAAATCTCACATTCTATTGTCTACCAGGTCTTCGTTATATATAACTCGGGAATGTATAAGCGAGGAAAGTCATAATAATAATCTTCTTACGAATCCTATCTGATCAACTAGAATTTCTAGTAAAGGCTACCATTGACCCTAGATGTACTTCGATCGTTCAATTAAAGAGTAAGAGTATGTTCTCGAAGGTTTGACCTACATCCCTGTGATGCAGTCCTAGTACGGAATAGAAATATGTCCACGAAGGTTTGACCTACTTCCCTATGATGCAGTCCTAGTACGGAATAGACGTATGTTCACGAAGGTTTGACCTACATCCCTATGATGCAGCCCTAGTACGGAATAGAAGTATGTTCACGAAGGTCCGACCTACATCCCTATGATGCAATCCTTAGTACGGAGTAGAAGTAAGTTCTTAGACTAGTCTCAAGACGTTTGTCGTTCACGCCGAGATATTAAAGGTTGGTGGATAATATGATCCAACCACTGAAAGAGACTTGGAAATGATTCCGGAGTTAAATTACTATAGTCCAAAGGCTTGACTAAAGCATGTTGCAGATGGACTCCAATGAAAGCATGATGAAAGGTAATTTGAACAATGAGTGACACAGAAGTTAGGTGACTGTCGATATCATCGATGTTTAAGATGTAACAAGTTCAAGAAAATTGACCTTATAGTAGGTCTCACATCACATCTGAAGTAGAAAAAGTCCTTGACAGCATAAAGGTCTAAATAAAAGTACTTATAGTACAAGGTAGTCTCCTAGAAAAGTGCTACAAAGAATATAGACAGGAACACGGTTCTTTAAAACAAAGAAGGAAAGTAAGGCATCTCTTACTGGTGACGGTCACCCCTATGGTGAACGCTTAGTTCAACTAGTTGACGTTCCATATCAAGTAGGTATCTTTCGTACACCCTCTGGCGTACTCGAAGCTCTATGACTTCGGCTCGGGTTTCAGCTAGTACTTGCAACAGGTTCTCATGGTTTCTCTCAGATCTCTCACTTGTGCGTTTAAGGCGATTGGTGCAGATGGTATGTATTCGTGCATTGGCATCAACCGCTGCGATACAATGGAGAGTTGTCCTGCCCTGAATCTCGTTTCGGGCAACTCTACAAACCAGGATTGGTGGAACTCTGTCTGTTGAGCTCCGTCGCTTTTGTTGTAGAAGCTTTTATCTCCATTAAACGACATAGTTTGATGTTTCTCTTTGCTCCATGTCTCCAAACATTATACCCAAGGGAGCGTCGGGACATGAAAAGCCGGACGAGGGTTAGGATTTGGAATGGGAGCTACCGGGGGTAGGTTCTCAACTTCGGGTTCGGAGTTATCATCATCCGAAAGGTCTTCAGCATGGTGATCATTCAAAGGGATTGGATGATCATTCTCGGGTTCTTCTCCTAACCATCCAGCATTGCCTTCATTCGGAAGGTACGGGTTGCCATGGGGATGGAGTCCAGCCATGTTATCTACGCGAGAATTGGGGCCAAGAAGTAGTTATTAGACGAACTAACTAGATAATTATAAGCAAATCTTTATTAGTTACCTCACTATTTGTAAAGTGCATACCGATTATATGTAATCAAACAGTATAGGCCTTCGAATAGGTGACCTTAACTCCAAATTTATGAGGAACAAGGGTAAAGCAAAGTTTCACAGATTCTGAGCCTATATCATCCTAGTTACATATAACCTTAATGTATCCACTTAGCAACTATTGACCTAGTAATGAAGATCCTCTTTTTCCTTAGTTCTCAATTAAGTATTTATAGTAACACCAAATACCCCTATGGTATTTCATTGTGGTAGTGTTGGTAAGTTTTTAGACTTGTTGCCACATCACAACCATTCTTGGGCATGTTCTAATCACTCCTCGGACCAGCATAGTTGATCAGGCTATGCCACTCCCAAGACTGACCATACATCCCCGAGCTTACATGTGATATTCAACAATCGTAACATTTTTGTTCTTGTCATTGTGACATGGATTTTAGTATGAATGCAGGCACATATACTTAGTCAAATATTTTATTATTTAAAAGTATAACTCTTGGTCAGAGTATTTTTAATCCCATTGTATTTATAGTTAGTATATCTTTTATGGGTTGATATACTTAATTCACAATAAACAATGTTCTGATACCAAACTGTCGCACCCGAAAACCAAGAACGGCGGAAATGTTCTGGGGCGGAGGACGTCATGTAAAGTATCACAACAATGCAAAGTAGTAAACAAGCAACAACCTCATCCATTGCATTAATAGTATAATTTTAATTACAAGTGTGTTCTTTCATATCATAAACAACATAATGAATGATCAAGATAAAAGACGAGTCTTGACTGCTCCGTCTTCACAAAACCTGGTTTTCGTACCTGTCTATTGGTGACATGAGAATACAAGTTATTTTGAAAGCGAGTATCAGCAATAAAGCTGGTGAATTCATAGGTATTAATGTGTCTTTGATTTGTAAAACTGTAGAGTAAAGACTTTGGACATTTGGAGAAAAGTTTGTATAAGTATGAAAATGTTTGTAAGTAATCGTAAACGTTTGAAAACCCTAGAAAATCTCATATTTCCTATTAGTATACAAATAGTCTTCTACCAAGACCCGACTATTTTGTAAGTAAGTATCACCGTAAATGTGACGGTTTTTCCCTGTTTAAACTATTAGTATAAAACTATAACCTACCTCGCCGTTTATGTGTATGAGTCACAATATAAAGGTAATAAGGAAAATAGTTTATCTATATCAAATATATCCTATCTCGTCGTTCATGTGAATGTGTCACAAAGTAAAAGATGGAAAATAATATAATAACTAAAAGAATGTATCCTTTTGTACTAGGATATTCACGGCGTGGAAACTCGCCGAAAAGTACAACCTCGGACACCCGTCGATGCTCCTTTTCCCTACTGTAGTTAACAGTTTTGGGTGTGGAATGGTAAATCCCGAAATGTCTGTAATAGATTCTATGTAATAGTATCTATTAAACGTATTAATGTAAACATGTTCATGTAAGCGTATCTATGTCAACGTACTCATGTAAGCGTACAACGTATCTATGTAAACGTACTCATGTAAGCGTATCTATGTAAACGTACTCATGTAAGCGTATCCATGTAAACATACTCATGTAAACGTATTCATGTAACATGTAATGTATTAGTATAGACTCTTGAATGAATTGACTCTTGTGTGATTCTTTGTACCTGGAATTATAAGTAGTATCTCCTAACTATACCTATTATAGTTACTAGTAATGTACGAGTATATCTGGAAGTATACCTTTGATACCCAAAGGTACTGAACTGAATAATGGAACCTTTATACCTATATATGTATACATGATATATAATTAATATTTAGACAACATTCGGACGAGCAACCGATGCCCTAAGGCCACATCCCAACGAGGAAAAGGAAATAAAGTGTGCTGACCGTCCTAAGTCCTTTAAGCATTATTTATATAACTATACATATTAAGGCATGCATTTTACAATATAAAAGCAAAAAATAATTTTTGTAAAACCTTTGAAAGATTTAATACTAAGAAACGATGACTTGATGTCAGTTTATGAAACTATTTGAAAGTATTTTGTTTGATAAAACAGTTTAAGTATAAGGAAAACCTTTGTTTGAAACACATTTGTAAAAGAGTTTGAAAGGAAACTTACACTATATAAGATAGTTTGATAAAGAGTTTTAAACATGTAAAAACATTTAAGAAAGTTATTTGAAGAAATTTGTTTGGTAAGATAGTTAACGTATAGTAAATCCATTTGCATGCTAGTTGTTAATCACATGTAATTGATATAATAACTAGACATGATTCAACTTGTATCCCCCCCCATAAAGCATTTATAAACATTTACAAAACATTTAAAAGGTTAATTCAGGTGTATGAACTCACCTGCAGTGAGCGGATCGGATGGAAGTGTCGGATAAGTGCTTGGTGCCAAGTGAAGACTTAGACACACACAATGATCCTAATAACATATGAAGACATATATATATATATATATATATATATATATATATATATATATATATATATATATATATATATATATATATAATTAGTGATTATAACACTAATTAAACATGTATAAACATCCTACTGTGAGGAAAACACTTTGGTCAAAGTGTTAGGAGGCTATCGGGTTGCAACAAAGGAGTGCAAGGCCTTATACGGGAGTTTATGGTCAATGG
Source organism: Lactuca serriola (assembly GCF_051521515.1). NCBI lineage: Eukaryota > Viridiplantae > Streptophyta > Magnoliopsida > Asterales > Asteraceae > Lactuca > Lactuca serriola. The sequence goes on along the minus strand of NC_136413.1, from coordinate 97,065,080 downwards.
ACCATGTTTGTTGGAGTTTACGGCCCAGGGGAGTTTACTCCTGGCCGTAAACTCTCAATTGGGTAACCAAATGAGGCTTAAAACTATAAAGACTTAAGGGGTTAGGTGCTCCAAAGCTTAAACAAGAGGCTAAGTGAGTTTAAGGTCCAAAAACGACCCTAACTTGTGTTTACGGCCTGGGGACCACTTCCCCATGAGTTTATGGCTGTAAACTCATGGTAAGGAGTACCAAATCGAAGTTTCAAGTCCCTAATTCAATGGTTTAAGGTTCCATGCTAATATCCAAGGCTTACTAAGGTGTTAAGGGCATCAAAACACCCTTTGGGGTGTTTATGGTATTGGGAGATTCGCAAACCGTAAACTCATAATCATGGGGGTTTTTGGTGTTTTTCAGGTGCTACACTCATCAAGGAAAGGTTCTATGCTAAGTCCTAAGCTTAAGGAAGGAGATAGGGCACACTTTGGCACCCTTTTTAGGGTTTACGGCCTAAGAAGATCTTGGGACATAAACACCTTGTTCTTGTGATTCTTGGGTGATTTCCTTGATATATGGACATGTAATAAGCTTTAATACACTCTAGGGTAGAAGTACTTACAATTTGGGATGAAAGCTTGAAGATCCTTGGGAGAGAAATCGGGTTTTCTCTGGTTGAAATGGAAGAAATGAAGTAAAAATGGCTAAGTGCCATATATATACTCCATGGAGTTTACGGCCGTAAACTCCATGTTTGGGACGTAAACTCCAAATTCTTGGAGTTTTGAGACTTCTATGATGTACAATATGCCCTGGAGTATACGTCCTAGGTTTACCTCTTGAAGGATTAAAGCTCATAATTGCTCAAACGGACACCAAACGTGCTAGAAGGTAGCAGAAATGAGTTTGAATTTCTTTGAAGTATTTGACTGTACAGGATTGAAAATTTCGGGTTGTCACAAACACTGTTCTGTTGTGGTGTCCGGACAGAGCTGAATTGACACACAATCCATTTCTCAGTGCAAAAATGATCAAGAACGGTGTTTTTGAACTCTGTTCCATTGTCTGTACGAAGCGCTTTCACTCGGTTGTTGGTTTGGTTCTCGATCATCACAATGAACTTCTTGATAAGATCAGTGATCCTAACTTTGTTGGTTAGCTGGAAATCAAAGAAACAGACCTGTGTATCTCTGTCTACCGCTGAAGCAGAATACATCGCAGCTGCCTCCTATACATCTCAAGTGATTTGGATCCAAAGCCAGCTCAGGGACCATGGACTCAATATGAAAAAGATCCCACTGTATTGCGACTCTGAAAATGCAATTAGGATCTGTCATAACCCAGTGCAACACTCCAAGACTAAGCACATAGCACTGAGGTATCACTTCATTAAGGATCATGTGGAAGATGGGAACGTCGAAATTCACTTTGTGCGAACCACTGATCAACTGGCCGACATCTTCACCAAAGCTCTTCCTGAAGCAACTTTCAACAAAATTCTACAAGGGCTAGGTATGATGGAATCGGAGTTAGTACCAAAGATTACTTCTCAAGACTAAAAGTTAGAAGCGAAATAGACCGAACGTTCGGGTTCGGGTCTCATGTATGCTGAAATGAACCGAACGCTCATGTTCGAGTCTTAATCCGGTGTACCGAAATGAACCGAACGCTCGGGTTTGGTTGTACAATCTGATTCTTGCTTATCACTCAAAGGTAGTTTCTTTGGTTGTAGATCTTTTTTATTATTTTTCCAAATTTATTTATCTTATTGTCAAAGTTATTCTCTTTTTCAAACCTATTTTCTTTGGCAACCGAAATAGACCGAACGTTCGGGTTCGGTTCCAAAATTTTTCTCACCCGAAATAGACCGAACGCTCGGGTTCGGTTCCAAAGTTTTTTTCAACCGAAATAGACCGAACGCTCGGGTTCAGTTCCAAATTTTTTGAATTTTTTTATTTTATTTTATTCTTATTATCAAAAACTCCAAAAATATTTTTTTTTTCATAAATTCAAAAACTCCAAAAATATTTTGTTATTTATTTTATTTTTGGCTTTTATTTTTTATGGGTAATTCATTTCATTAGCTAAGTGTCCCTAGAAGCATGCTGTTGTATGTATCCAAAGCCTCACCTGATTCTGAATAATAGCCTTACTGACTTGGTATAAACAAACCTTGTCTTCCCAATTAGGCTCTCATATTTATTCTAATCATGAGCTACCTAACTCTCTTCTCAAATGAGATAAGAGTTTTCTGCTTGGTCCTTATCTTCACAGCAGAGGTACTTTGGTTTCTTTACAACATCTACATTACATTTCTCCATCTTATTCGTTTCACCAACGTAACCCTTGAGACTCTTAGAAATTACCATTGAGGTTTATGCTTACACAATCTCAATGTTTATGATCTTAGTTTCATGCCACTACGCGCTAAGTGAAACCCAAAACTTCAATACCCAATACGCATTGATGGTGAACACTTAATTTGCTCTAGTTTTCACTAATAAATTGACGGACGTACCTCTATGAAATCTCAAAATTTTCTTTTGTGTGATTCCTATGAAATTGTTCAAACCAATAACATTTCTTCCCTTGGGATCCAGTTTTAATTTTTGTTGAGATTTTATATATTTCCTAGCCAAATTAAATTATCTCCAACCTACTTGTTCAACAGACTACACCGGTCTCACAAGTACTTCGTTCGATTTATGTCTTATTTCAAGATTAGGAATTCTGAATCGAAGCGAAAGCCACCTTCATAAGCCTAATTAAAAGAAGCCTTTCAACACTTCTTAACAAGTGTCTGATCGTTATTCAACGGGAAACCACACACACACTTTAAGGTCTCTCTTGACTTTGAAGGAAGAGATTCGTGCCCGGGATCCATTGTTTCGTGTCTTTATTGACATCACATAATCCCTCAATAAGTGTTGCTTTATTTCTTCTTAATTTGTTTTTACACACTCAGCACAAAAATCTTTTTGAGAATTGGAAGACTACTGCTCTGAAGGTCAAGAGCATTCAACTCTCCCACTCTCAACAGGAGATTGAATCTCTTCGATCTGAAAGAGAGGTGATAAAATCGTGTGCTTCGGATGTCCACTCTGCAATCTCAAACATCCTTGAAGCACATGATCCAATTCTCAAATACACTGTGAGGCGTGACCTTGTAGAGAAGCTCGCTCCCGCCCTTGCTCTACTCAGTAAAATCGAAGGGCTCCTTGATTTCGTGTCCATTCCGAAACAAGGGGGAGAGAAGGAAACTATGTCTCAACCGCCTCCTACCTCAACAGCAACACACACAACCAAACCTCCTCCAGTAGGCCAAGCCTCCGGTTCTGGTGTGAAAGACAAAGGCAAAAACATTGCTGAGGAGAGCGAAGAAGATAAAGAGACAATCGCCGACCTGTTGAAGCGTCAAGGTCGAGACAAAGAGGCCGACATCAGTGCTCGTGTGGCAAGAGAGGCTGAAGAAGCCGAACGTAAACAGAAAGAAGCCCACGACCTTCTTGAGAGCAGGAAAACTCTTTTTCCTTCTTGGACTCTCGAGAGGATGATTAAAGAAGCCATCGACACACCAAGTATCCTGTGGCTGGAACCTGTGATCTCTTTAGATCGTTCCAACACTATCGACTCACAGTTCGACATGCCACTGACCCGAAAGGCGTTTATCTTTCATGCATTTTCAAACGTTGTAGAGTTCCCTCATCCTCATCCACAGGTTGATCGGGACTTAATCGATTTCTATCTGAAGGCCGCTCAACCCCAATACCAGAATTGGAGCACTCAGAAAATTGTCAACGTTCGGGTCTTGAAGCCGTACAGGGAAGGTAACTTCACCAACGTTCGGTTCAAGGTACTTCGGGGATCTGCCAAAGCCGAACATGCTATCTCTCTTGCAGATCTTCCCAACCTTAATCCCCATGATTGGATTATCTTGCACAACATCCTCCTTACTAACGAAGCTGAATACGGTCCGATCATCGACCACTTCAAGAGGATGCTCGTGTGCTACATCATGGAAGTTTCTTTGATGGATCAGGAGATTGCAAGCGTATTCAATAAGAAACCAACCATTTCTCCTGTTGGCTCTGCCAGTGATCTCAACTTGATGCAGATGGGGAAGATTGACCCAAACAGAAACTCGGTCATGTTTACCAGGAACGAAGGACAGAAATGCCTTTTCGCCTTGGCAGACAAGCATCTCTACACCACTGCCTGTTTGGAACACGTTTTGGGGATCATCCATCGATGCAAGTAGAATACAGTGGATGATGTTAAGTACTTTGATGATCTGATTCAATGGTACATTCGGTTCAGACAGACTATTATTGCGCTTATCTCACGTCTGTTTGATACTACAAAGAAGGTTCCCGCTGCTGGCCCAAGCAAGAAGAAGAAGTAGTCTCGCTCCAATTTGACGCAAAGGGGGAGATTTTTGGGTCCTATTTTGTATTTAGTATTGCGTCTATTGGGCTCGTTAGCTAGTCCAATATGTTTCTCCGGTATGGGCCTGTCCATCCGTGAGTTTTGTAGGGTTTAATATATATAGGTGCTTGCATGCATCTTAGAACACAACGATTAGAGATTTATTATTCTGCAAGTTTATTATTATCGTTCTTGTGACCCTAGAATCCTCTACAACGGAAGTTCTTTGTCAAGCTCTGCTGAGGATTGCGAAATCTAATCATTCGACACGTCTTGATCCATTCTTGTGTTATTTACTGTTTTTATATTCATCGCATTACCTGTTACGAAGATCTAATCGATCATCAAGTTATTTTTTTAACTTATCATTCACTAATCCCCTATTTTTGATTTTTAAAGGTTTTGGGGTGGAAAAGCATGTCCTAAACTATTTATATACATTGTATTTATTTAACTCGTTCAAACTTGGTTGCTATATTTAGCATATTGTGAGTATTCACGCACTCCCCTATTTTCAGTTTTTAAATGTTCTGGGCTGGAAAAGCATGTCCTAAACTATTTTTATGTTTGTTGTATTTATTTTGACTTGTATGAAACTTGGTTGCTATATTTCGTATGTATGTGTATGTTACTTTAATTCATGAGGACTGTATCACGGTTAAATCCCTAGAATCTCTAGACACAACTCATTAACTCTTTTGAGCCTATGGTTATTATGGATAGCGCTATCAGGAGGTAGACAACTCCTCACTCGCACGATTTGCTTGAGTGCATTTTACCATTTTATACACTATGTTTGCGATACACATAGTAGTCAATAGGGCACAATTTGGTCATTAGGCTTGGGTTGTGAACTCATGAATGGAAACTTGATGCACATACTATTCTTTATGCACGTACGAAACTTGTATTCCCAAGTTAGCAACGACACTTGTATACTTATTTTAGCAATGAAACTTGAATACTTATTTTAGCAACGAAACTCGTTACTCATTATAGCAATAAACTTGTTTATTAATTTTAGCAATGAACTTTGTTTCTCATTACAACAACGAACTTTTATTACTGAAAACTTATATACATGTTTTAGCAATGAAATTGTTTGCTCATTGTAGCAACGAAATTGATTGCTCATTTTAGCAATGAAACTTGTTTACTCGTTTGAGTAATGAACTTTATCATCCATGAGAATATGAATGTTGCATCTTATTCGGGCAACATACTTTATCTCTCATGATGACAAAGAACTTTGTGTTTACAAACTTATTTACTCCTTTTAACAATATACTTTTATTATTGGAAACTTTTATCAAAACTTTGATTTCAATTCATGAACCAATATTATTTTGTTAAACTTGTGAGTACTCACCAACTATTTTTATAGTTGACGCTCGTTTTACATGATTTTTCAGGAATCATCGAGTAAGTGGCACTTAGGGACACTTCACTGTTAGGAGCATTCGCATGTGTTGTATTCCAATTTTAATTGTAATTTCTTTTAAAAGTTGTTCAAACCCATTGTAAATTTGTAATGATTTTTAATACTATGGTTGGTGTTGTCTTTTAACTTTTTCTATGAAACCCTTTATACTGCCACGCTTCGTGTTTCCGCTTTAGCGGGGTGTGACAAACTCCCTAAGGCATGGTGAAGCATCTAAGCACCCTAAGGCACAACTATGCACCGTATTTGGTGTTTACGGTTTTGGGAGCCTCCCAAAACTGTGAACACCTTGATGTTGGTGTTCTTGGGACTTTTCGTTGATGTTAATATGTAATACAGGCTTATTAAGACTCAAGGATGGAAGTACTTACTCTAAGGAAGCTTGAAACGGTGCTAAGGGCCTAAGAACACTAGTGTGTGTTCTTGGTGTTCTTGGTGTTTTGGAAAACTAGTCAAAACACATAAATGGATGGATTAAAGGATGTATAATCACTAGATGTTATGTTATATCAACTAATCAAGTCGAGAAACACTTACGTTTTCGGGAAATTGGGCGAAAACCGGGATGATACTTGAGAGAGTTTTTGAGTTTACTCTTTTGGAAATTGGGGAGTAAACATAAGTGACTACTTTGGGGAGTAAACTCATGCTTATGCATGAGTTCATGGTTTTTGGATGATTTTCCGACCCAAACATAAACTTTTGGCCGTGAAATTCAATGACACGAGGTGTTTGCGGTTTAGAAATTTCGAGACCCGAGACGGCTCATCCGTTCACCCATTTGTTTAAAGATTAATTATTAAAATAATCAAATGAACTTATTTTTCCCAAAAACAGGTAAAAGTGAACTTGACTTATAATATGAAGTGATTGACTTTTAGGGTTTGACCAAATGAAAATTCCAGGTTGTCACAGAGACTGAGCCGACCGCCTCTCCATCCTCTGAGACTCGGCCTCCTCCCTGGCCTGAGTCTCGAGCTCGATCTCCCTCTTCCGGGCATTTGCCTGAATCTCGGCAAACGTCCGGTACGTCGAGTTCGCCACGAACTCGCGAGTGTCCCTCCTCAGAATACCCAGATATCGACTCATGCGTGCCTGCTCCGTAGAATACCCAAACTCTTGTGGCTTCGTGTTGTTGAACTCCCGATACAACAACGCGTCACCCTCCTGAGGCCTGGCAGCAGCAGCGACTGCAGTGGCTGTAGCAACAACAACATCAGTAAGACTAGCGTAGCGCTCATCAAAAGTCTCAATCAGAGTGGTCTTGATAGACCCGAACATCTTTGGAATCTCAGCTCGGATGAGTCACCTCATCATGAATCATCTGGCAGAGCTCCTCATCGCTCACACCCCCTCACTAGTCCCTAGCTGTGGTGTGTCCCAACCATGATGTCTCTGAAATACAACATAAAGATATAAGAGACTCGCTCGAGCATACTCGCACTTGATAACTCACCCTACTTGCTCCCTAGTATCCTAAGGATTCCTACTCGAACTGTTCACTGATCCGGTGTTTCCTATAGTACGGGCCCTATACTACCTTCCACACTGCATCAGTATTCATTCCAAGTCCTCCTCCACGGATCCCAGATCACAAGTACTCTATCTCTTGCTGCACATAAGCTACCCTTTAGTAGGCTCTCATAAGCTCCTCACTCTCAAGAATCTCATAGCCGCAGTAATATCCCTAGGCTAGGGCATCATAAATCAGGCCACTCTAGTCCTAATAAGAATACCTATCCTACTCTAGCATGCATATCATATCATAAAATATCTCATAACACATAATGTAAGGGTATTTTGGGAAATCACCGTTCGGGCGCTGGCTGATCGTACACACTGCTTTCGTCTGTTTTGTTCTCAATCGATCCTTTTATTCTTAGGAAAATCAATTATTATATGAAAACTTTCTCAAATCCTCAGTTTGAGTTCAAATACACCCGAAGGTGAATCTGAATCCCTCAAACCAAGGCTCTGATACCAATTTGTAACACCGGATTTTTTTCAAAACAAAATTTTCATTTTTCGAAGATACTTTCATTCATAAAATAATATCAAACATAATGTATCCACTGTCATCATAGTAAAAACATGTCCCAGAATCACATAAACAAAAACTCCATGAGTGTGTACAGATCAAGCCGACGCCTTCGCACGATCATCACTGGTACCTGAAACACATACACAAAACACTGTAAGCATAAATGCTTAGTGAGTTCCCCAAAATACCATATACAACACATATTAGCCACCCAAGGCTGTAGCTCTGATGACCCTCTGGTCGAATATCTCTGTGGGACCCTCCTGGCCCCGTAACTCTGTGGACCCACTGGTCCTAACTCTGTAAACTCTGAATCATGCATATCACATATCACATAGAAATCACAACACATAAATAGCATACAAGATACTCTGTCATATAACTCTGATTACCACTCTAGGTAAAGTTTACTGAGAAGAGTCACCTCGGGAATCTCAGTAAAATCTCGATATCAAAAATACTGCCCTAGCCTCCGCCTAGTCACAATAATAAATTACACTAAATAAGTGTCTCTTCACAAATTGGATATTCTCTCATGCAAATCCCTAGAAGGGTAAAAGACTATTCTACCCCTCTACAGGCCCTGAGGCCCATTTGTTGACAAACCCTAAAAGTCAACTAAAAGTCAACTGTCCATTTCGACCAGACTCGTCGAGTGCATACGACAACTCGGCGAGTCCCATCGTCCCCACAGACTCTTCCCTTTCTAAGCCTCACTCGACTCACTGAGTCACCCCTCAACTCACCGGGTCACCACTAGAGTCAGGCCCCGGGGCAACCCGGTCCGACTCGTCGAGTCTACATATGGACTCGACGAGTTTCCTCCATGGACTTGCTCAACCAACCTCATGAGATCAGATCTGCTTAACCAAATCATATGTCTAACCCTTAAACACTCAAAAGTCGCGTAAAGGTGCAACCTTTACGTGCATGTAACCCGTATCAAGCCTCAAATGGAGAAATAACACTAGAAATGGCAACCTAGTCTCCAATTGCTTATTTGCTTGCAAAAAGCTAGAAGATAATGAATCTAGGGACCTCTCATGGTCCAGATCTGATGTCATAATTCCAAAGAGGACCTCATAATCACTAGATCTTTCATAAAATGAGGGTAAAAACCCTAAAATCAAGAAATCCATCAATATAACACGAAATGGAAAGGATTATACCTCCAAAGATGATATCACTATATGATTAGCTCAGATCCATTCCCTTCACACTCTAGATTTGTGCTCCTTTCTTCCTTCAAGCAAAATCACACAAAAAGATGAAGAAATAGCCTCCTCTTGCCCTCAAAATCACTATATCTTCTCTCTAGGGTTTCTCTGGAACAAGGTGGCCGCAAATGAAGGCCATAAAGGTCTTTAAATAGGCTCCCAAACCCGGGGATTAGGGTTTTCCTATTCAGCACCGACTCGGCAAGTCAGCTACCCGACTCGTCGAGTCCGGTCGCAAAACCGCCCCAACAGATAAGACTTTACTCGATGAGTTGAGGCACCAACTCGTCGAGTTCCCCGAATAAAATAATAATTCAAAATAATAAAATTACATACCCAAACTCCGGCTGTTACAGGTTATACATAATTAAAGATATTATAGACTCAGAATCTATGACTATTGCTCTACTTCCTTTTCCTTGTTTGGTTGTGGACTTAGAGTAGAGTCATTTATTCGAAGGTCTATTATATCTCAAATTATGTATATCTGGTATGCATTATGTGATCATAGAAAGTGACTAATGAGGATCACCCATATAAGTAATTATAGGATTAGACGTCTATTACTTATCTCTTTCACTCCTATTCTCTCACGGACGTCACGACAAGATCTTACATACCAGGAGACCCCTACCTTCCGAACCAGGAGTGTTAGCGAGTGATGAGGAAAAGAGTAAGAGGTAGAGTCAGAGGTCGACAACTCTTCTCACATAGCCTGGGCCCTTACAAACCGTCTCGACTCCATCAAACCTGTGCCTCGTTGGGCAGCATTGATCGAGGGATGGTGTCGCCATCAGCAACAACAACTCGCCATTTGGGGACATATTATCATAAGAAGAGCTCATTTAACTCACAAGACCTTGTAGATTAGGTCTATGAGTATGCGTTGGTGTTACTCCCCTCCATGTGTAGGCCCGATCCCACGAGTTAGTGATTTCACTAGTCGAGAGATTTATTTGCGGTCGAAACTTTTCTTGCAATGATGTGGTATGGACCTACATCAGGCTCAAAACCTTCCTCTAAAAACTAAATATGAAAAAATCATACAAATAAAAGGGGCATGTGTATTGTTTCTTTAGGAGCAATACTACTAAAATTCAAAAGTTTGTCATATATAGACTCTCGTTATGAACTGTTTTCAGAACACCATAAACAACCAGAACACGATACACTCAGAACTAAGATAAATAACTCCCGACATATAAACCTTTATTCAAGACTCACTATCATCTCACCTTTTTAACCCTCATAGTTAAAAGGTGCCATTTTCGTAGACCTATGACGGTGCGATCATACCAGCACTAATGCATCGGGTCCCATAAAAAAAATCCTCAGCCAGGTGTGTTTGGACAAACACGATCCCAAGATGAGTAAAACTTAACGCCCGTATGAAACCTACTTCTGTTGGATTAGTGTCTAAGTCCATAACTATTTTGGTATGTACTTGACCCGATTGTGCATGGTCCTTTTGGGTTGCCTTCACACTGGTGACTAGACAGGATGATTGTTGAGGAGAGAGGCTGGTTTATTGTTAAGAATAGACAAAACTATAAAGTTGGTCCCTGTGGTATTCAGAAAACTTTGGATAGGGTCCAAAAAGTTTTTAACTTGCATGGATGGTCCAAAATCAAGAATTTCCTTTGGTTTTGGTCCTTTAACAATTTGAAAAGACTATTTTACCCTTTTCATTTGTTTTTTCTATTTTCTTTATTAACTTAAGTATTTAAATATTTATAAAATAATAAAAAAATAAAATACTACCCCACCCAACACTATGACTTCACCGGTAACCCCCACCCCTTCTCCCCCCACCCCCCGCTCTCTCTCTCTCTCTCTCTCTCTCTCTCTCTCTCTTTCTCTACAACCATCTTCTTCCTCCTCATCTTCACTGTAATGATTTAATGATTTGTTCTCCCCCAAAACTCACCTTGATTATGAATTCCACAAAAGTCCTTTCAACACCCATTTAAAGTATACAAAAATCAAATGAAACCCACAACAGTAGAAACAATTCAGAATGCTACAACCCCAGAATTCAGAAGAATAACATGTCTAGATTGAACATAAATTCATATTCTATGAAAATTCACAGTTAACAAAAAATGAAATATGAAAATGGAGAATGAGAGCCATCATCAAGAATCGTTTCTAGGATCTTGAATATGAGAATTTGTTTTGAGATCTTGAATCTGATCCGATAATCCGACCATCAATTCGCCGTTGTTTTTCTTTGTATCAGAAGCTATGACTCTACTAGCTCGTGTGGTTCACTAAAAACCCACAAAAGAAGAAGCAGGAGATGAGTTTCGCAGATGAACACATACACACACACACACTTGTGTGATTTCTGTGAGAGGGAAAAAGCATCAATTTGTCACCGTAAACCACCGCCAACAACCTCTATTCACAGGTTTCATACCCATCAGAAAAACATCACCAGCTTTTCTAGGCCCCACTTCCTACAACCACAAGATCACCATCTCTAGAGCTGTTCATCTTCTTTCCTTTTCTCAAAGCTGCAGATTAAAAAAAAAAAAAAGAGAAGAAGGGGTTGATATTTTTGTGGGTTGCTAGTGAATCAAACTTCATACTTGCACATGTCAATTTGATTCAGAACAAGAAAAAGGCTTCGATTATTATTATTATTTTTGCAGTTATAGTTCTTAGGAGCTTCGATTCTAGAGAGAGAGAGAGAGAGAGAGAGAGAGAGAGAGAATGAATGGGAAGAGATGAGACACCGGTAGGGTGGGGGTAGGATAAATAAGCTTTTTTTATTTTTTAATTAAAATAATATTAAAACAAGTATAAAAATGTAAGAAATAAATTAAGAAGGGCATAAAAGTCTTTTTAAGTTTTTTAGGACCAAAACCACAGAAAAGTTTTGATTTTGGACCTTCCATGCAAGTCGAAAACTTTTTGGACCCTATCTAAAGTTTTTTACAAACCACAAGGACCAAATTTACAGTTTTGTCTTAAGAATAATAAACTAGGATATAAATATGATTTTTTTAATATATTATATGAATAATATATTAATTTGGAATCATATTATTAATTAGTATTTAATCAGAAATTAATTTAGAATTAATTTTGGGATTAAAGGAACTGACTGAAAGTGCGGGGGCTATTTTGTAATTATTCAATAGTTGAGGCTTTGGGCCATTGGATCACCTTTATTAAGGCTTGAGCGAAAATCCTAGAAGGATCTAGGAGTTTTCGTCCAAGGTCTTAAGGAAAGGAGTCCATGGGCTTGCTTAGGCCCTAAGCTAAGGGATTATGGTTTACACCTTGAAAACCTAGTTAGCCTTAAGTATAAATAGCACCCTAAGGCACTAAGATTTCGTCCAAGCCTTGGGAAACCCTAAAAGGGACGAAATATAGGGCAAGATACCCTTCTCTCCTCTCTCTCCCATATTCATCCTTTCACCTAGTGTGTTTGTGAGCCATTAGAGGTACTACACTTGTGGTACTTGCTTTCAAGAGCTAAGGAAATTCAAGGAACTAGTTGTTATTGCTATATAACAAGAGGTATGTATTCTATTCTTCTATGTGGATTTCGAAAATAGTACTAGCATGCCAGGTTTCTTTTTGTGTTCATAAATATGTATAACTAATAGTGAAAACATAGATCCAACTCTAGGGTTACATGCACACATAGGATTGTTTATATAAATCCCATCAACTTCTACCCACTACCATAACTCCGTCTTAGGGACGTTAGCAGAAACACCGAGAATAGTTCAGTAAAGTGAGAAGTTTATATACGTGTATATAAATGGTAAGGATATAACTAGAGATAATCATCCCTACTCATGACATCGTTTCTCCCCATGCAACAGGATTATGTCTTCACAAGAAGGTAACCAGCCAACAAGCAAGGCATCAATCCTGCAAATACACCCTGCTACCTTTCAAGCTGCAGTCACGGTAGCAATAACAGCCGTCATGGCACAACTCAATGCTAACAATGCCAGTAGAGACGGAAGCGGTACCAACAATAAAAGTTGTTGTATTAATCAGGAACACCAGCGGGTGTCTGCCCTTGAAGGCGCCTCAGGCCACAAACCTACAAACAAGAAGCGAAAGTTTTGGAACAAAAAGGAATGCAACCAATCTCAAAGATTCGCTAAAAGACAACAACCCATGGCCACCCCTGCCGTTACCACAGCAGTCATGACACACGCCTCGACACTAGCCACAAGGTCTGTCACCCAAGCACTGGCCAGACCATATAAGGGATCGCTCCTAAGGTGTAACAAGTGTGGCTACCATCACAATGGGATTCGCCGGATGATGCACTATAAAAACTGCGACAAGAACGGACATACTGCCCGCTTCTGTAGAAACCAGACCCAACACCTCGCTTCAACCACCAACACTAGAGTAGACCCAAGATGCTACCTATGTGCTGAAATGGGACACTTCAAGAGAGAATGTCCAACTGAGAAGAATGACGGTGGAGCAGGAGGAGTGTGATGAACAAACCAGCAGGAGCAACAAGGGAACCATATTAGGACTTTTGTAATGTTTCCAACGACAAAAACGTTTAAGTACCATATGTTTGTAATGAATTTGGTATGCTTGCTAAAAATACCGTCTTTCAAAAAGTAGTTAAAATACTCTCTCGTACAAATGAAATCAAAGACACTCATATATGACCTTAGAATCATTACCTGTAAGCTGTGATGACTTTGTGCATACATCAAGGTTAATTATAATCAAAATACTAAAGACCTAAAGCGAATAATTCCGTCTTGACTCCTGTTCCATGTCTAGCAGTGGGATTAGGGTAGAGCCACTCACTCGACGATTTCACCAATACCAAATTTCAAGCGACTTGCATGTACCACTCAATCATAGAGTGACCGGTCGGAAATCATGATATAAAGTATCATTACTAGCTATCAGAACACACTCACCATTAGTACTAGTAGCATCAATACGAAGCAATTGCAATAACATTAACATCGATCAAAACGGAACACACTGAAAAGAAACACAAGAAACTCTATCACTCCAACGAACACTTCGTGCGAATACAACTTAACACATGTTTTACCTAAAAAGATATTGTTTTCATCATTCAATTTCAATTGGTATAGTCCTCACCTTCCGGATTAAACGGCTACGAAAGGACCTTTCACCTAACCCACTAAATATCGAAACCTTCGTCTCCCATAAACACATCCAACATGGACCTTCGGGTCATCTCTCGCTGTGAAACCCCAAATCACTCACCAGAGGAGTATTATACCTTCAGAAACCTCACCACAAGTATATCCAGAAGACCCTTAGGGAATGTCATGCATGCAACAGATAAGGTTCAAGCACCGAAGCTTGGGATGAATGCGGTTAGTCTACCACTACTACATGTATGCGCAAGGATAATGTATAATTAAGATTCTACGGACATTGGATGTGTGCTTCCGCCCTATTTCATGTTCCTTGTCTGGTTGTGGACTTGGGGTAGAGTCACCCATCCAATTGTGTTACCAAACTTAAGTCCATACGACCTATAGGCGCAAGTTAATGATAGATGGACCAGGTACGAGTCATGCCTTGAACTTCGGGACCAGGTTACCCAGGAGTGCAAGTGAACGCCCTATCATCCGAATAAGTCTAGTCATGTAAACCGAGCCCATATGTTCCCTGCCAATCTAATCAAACAAGAAACACTAAAGCAGACCCTATGCAGTGCTCTGAGGAGAAATCACTTATGACTTAGTACAAATTTGAGAACGGCTGAAAGCATCTCGAGAGCAAGGCAAAACCCGAATAAGTCTTATCATCTATGTAAAAACGCAAGGTTTTTACTAGGGAATCTATGATGGCTAGTGTAAACATTATGGTCATATATTATTAAGATTCTATGGACCTAAAATGTGTGATTCCGCCTCATTTCCTGTTCCTTGTTTGGCTGTGGGCTTAAGGCGGGTCACCCATCCGAATGCCCTTGCAATCTTAATGATATACGACTAGTTTACACCAAGCGATTATAAAAGAGTTGGTAGGACTTACAATGCAAATTTCATCACAATTTGTTGAAACATTCGTAATACTGGAACTCACTAACTACGTTATAAAATATTCATAGTGGTAATACCAAGTATAAAGCGGAGAGCATAAAGGCACACATAGAATACTCTATCATTCCAAAACAATAAACTCCTTTTAAATTGACTCAGCTCAGGTTACAATAAGAAATTCCAAGGTCGTCATTTAACATCAGGCGGATTGGTCCCCGCCATATCAATTTCTTGTACTACGAAAAGTTTCCCCCATCTTTCCTCCAAATTCTTGAAGTCCCAGTCGAAACACTAATTTTGGGACGAAATTCTTTATAATGGGGGGAATGATGTGGCAACCGTCAATTTTTGGCCAAGTCAAAGTCAACTAAAGTTAAAAAGTCAAATCGGTCAACTCATCTAACCCTTGTATATTAGGGTTTCCATTATGATTCTTATTGTACTACTCGTAATCTTAATATAAAGTGTCACTTACAGTTTTCACGTGTTCGGAAATTCTAAACACTAATTAGGGTAAGTGATGAATCTACTCGATAAAACATTATTCCATACCCCTCGAGAGCGTATAACATTCATAACAAGGCTTAACAAAGTGTAAGAACCTTGTGTCGCAAAGCCAAACACTCCAAAAGGTCACAAAAGAAATCTCTCCTAAATCTCTCTCTGAATGAGAAATATCTCCAAGTATGTGAAATCTCTCCTAAATCTCTTTCAAATCTCTCTCAGAAGTTCCTTTAACTTTTTATAGTCTTTCGGGTCATCCCGGCCCTTAACCGAGTCAAAAACTGCTCGAAACGGGAAGATTTCTTGAAAAATAGCCTTAAAGAACCGAAACCTTCTCTTATGGGGTGAAGCCTCTCGGACCGAAACCATGAAGGACCAAACTGAAGCCTGCTGACCCGAACCCGAACATTTCTGATCCAAACCCGAACCTCGCCTTCACTCCTGACCTTCGCCTTTGGGTCCAAGCTACTGAGGACCGAACTTCGGCCCCTAACCGAGAAGCTTCGTAGGAAGCCTTTTTCCACCTGGTTTTCGACTATGACTTCGTTTTAGGCCCGTTTTTAATTATTTTAACACGAGATTTTCACCCAAAATTATAGTTTAACATTTAAAGCCCCATATTTCATTATTTTCCCCCGTTTTTGGGTGTAAATCTTATCCAAGAAGAGTGGGTGAAGTACTTGAGGTGGAGTGTTGACTTCACTTTAGTTTATGACACAAACAACCACCCACACCCACTCCATGACCAGCCCACACCCCCCATCATACCTGGTCATTCATCATCCTTTTCCCATCATTTCCCAACCCCATTCTTTGTCTAAGGCTGAAATCTATCCTCTCTCCTAACACTCTCTAATTTGCTCATTCTTCCACCAAAGATCAAACACATTTTCTCTCTCAATTCTCTCACTAAAATTCGAGATTCAAGGGCCTTCTTCCAAGATTTTCTTCTACTTTTGGTAAGTATTATCATCCCCCATATGATTATTTCACTCCTTTCTACTCAAATCATGGATTTCTTACACAAACTCCTTCATATTTGTGTTAGATCTTTGAATCTTCAAGCAACCTTCCAAGTGTTCTTGAGTTGAACACTTCCCTTCTTCAACATCCATCCACTGATATCACTCAAGGTGATTTCATACCCCTACATTTTCTAGTTTTATTCAAGTTTTAGGAGGGAAATACAAGTTAAAACACTAAGAACACAACTAAACTCAAACAATAGCTTTCATCAGAAAAGTTGAGTCTTATTCGCAGACTATTTTGACTATCTTAAACTTAATATCTTTCAAAAATGTTTAATATTCAAATAGCTCAGGTTCATACCTTTAAAATGACTACTTGCACATCTCCATACGATTTTTCTATGATTTATGGTGACTTTTTCAAAACTGCCTATCATTTCAGAAACGAATTTGGACCAGTCTGTGAATATGAACATTTACGGATTCAGTTTTCGACTTCGTATAAATTTTCTATGATTTTTCTAAAACAGTGCAGAAAGGTTAAAAACTAGTTAACAGCTTATAACTTTCATAACACTTTCTATTATGTTGAGCAAAGTGTATAACAATAAGTTCTAAATATTGAATGTATTTTCTTGTAAGTTTATCATCATAAACTGAAATTTATTCATTCATGATAAGATTCTTCATTCATTTCGAACACATATAATAAGCTATAATAAGCATAGTTTATGGATTCATAGCACTAATGTATTTTCATAAAACAGTTCATTTACATTACAAACGTTTTGGGATAAACTATAATAGGTATAGTGTATGTATCATTTATATTTCAAACTCATTTACCAAAGGTTTTCAGTTCAGTTCACGTACATCAGTTCAGTTCACGTACATCTATTAATGAATAAATTTATGAGACATTTGCTTCGTGTTACCTTTGTGGTAACAAAGTCAAAAATCCTGTAAATTGTAACCAGAGTCTCTTGTAGGGAGAGCGTGATAGTTGTGTATAGATCTATATTGGGTCTGACAAGCCCGCACTTGAGCTGCATGCAACAGCTAGACCGGCAGGTCTGAGGTGACAAGTGTCATTTAACTTGCGACGCCTGAAGAACGTCGTATTACGAGGCCGTCTGAGTCTTAACATGGTTATAATAGCTCACATGTGGTATTAACAAATCATAAGATTTACGAGTTTTACTTTCAAATCAAAAAGGGTTTTATGTCGATTTAAAATCACTTTTTAGCGAGTTATGTCAATCTAACTCACATGAATTACTTTAAGTATGGAAAAATACTTGTTTATTTTCAGTCATGGGATTTAGGACTACATAACTTTATTAAGGAAAATATTGGATTTTCTTTGGAAACATATTTCTATTAAAACTACATATAGCTAGAATTGTTAGATTTCAACTATAATTGTTAAGTGTATATGATAGAGTTATATAAGAATCTAGTCACAATCGACTTAGAATTTGTGGGCACGCCTTATCTCCTGTTCCTTGTTTGGTTATGGACCTAGGGCAGACCCATTATATTCAACGGTTTATTTAACTTAAATTTTATATAACTTATATACGTTGGGCGATTATAGAAGGAATCTATGGGTCCTTCTAGGGTTCATTATCGCATAACATAGAAGCATTCATTTCACACTTAACAAAGAAAATATTGGGTTTTCTGGAAACATACTTTGTCACTTTTACAAAGAAAACGGTCTCTTTCTCAAACAAAACTCTTATGAGCTCACCAACTTAATTGTTGACACTTTTTCAAAACTACTAGTATTCTCAGGAAATCAGTGAAACGGGAAATCAATAGCATTTTTGAGGATGGGACGTTAAATCGTCAAACAGTTCATTTTGTCATCATAATGTAATTGATTTGAAACAAGTAAACATATACTTTGGTGTAACTTTTTCAATTATATTTATGATGGTTGTAATTACTTTGAGCATTATTATACTCATTGTTGTGATACTATACATGAAGTCCTCCTCCCCGGACGTTTCCGCCATCCTTGGTTTGGGGGCGTGACAATGGATTTCAATCGCATGGCTCGATGATCAGAATTTTGAGCCGCTGGTTAAGAGTTATGATAGATTGCTTAGGAGTACATAACAACATAGTTTTCATTTGTATTTGCATTGTAAGGACAAGTTTTCCGCACTTTTATGAATAAAGAAAAAAATTTTGATTTTTATTCTTTATGTCTCCTTACAATGGCACTTGTGAAAATTGTTGTTTATATATTTTCATTGATAGCAATATTCGAAAATGGATTTGATTCTTTTGTTTGTGGTAGAGTCAAAATTTACCAAATAAGGAAAGATTCTCATCACCCAAGTTTCAATTGGATAGAAACTCAGAATCATGCAACTTGTATTGTAGGATGAATGAGAACCTTCATCTTTGGGAAATTAAGACTAATTCCTTGTTCACATGTATATGTGACTCAAGTGAAGGACTAGGTGATCGGGTACACTTGGTTGTGTGCTGGTCAGGTCCACCACAAGGAGCGATAAGACTATTCGTCATGATTTATTAAAGTTTAGTAAATATGTTTATGCTTACAAGATTAAGTATAAATCTGAATCGTTGAAAAAGTTTCATTGTGTAGAAAAACAAATAAGAAAAATCAAATTAGGCAGAAAGATAAAAGTTTCTCCAATCTGAAAGGATGGGAGAGTACTTTAGTATCGTGTTTTATGATCATCTTAATGATTATGAAAGACCATATCACAATTGATCTTCTAAGGACACCTTAGTGCACTTGTATGGCTAAGAAGAGGAATCGTGAATTGTTGAAATGGTTAAATTAAAAGGTGAATCATACTTCGTTCCAAGAACAAGTATTAGAGTCATAATCCAAGATTGTAACTTGAGTGACATAATCTTAAGAAAGGTTTATAACACTTGTCAAATGTAGAGTAAAATGTTTTCTACTCTTGTACATTTGAAATTGGTAAGTTGTGATGTTTTGGATAAAACAAAGACCAACTAAGACCAATGGTGTGAAGTGTTCGTCTTGATAAGACACCGCACTAACACTTGAATATTTGTTTGTCAAGTGATGTCTCTTGACAAAGTGAAACTTATATGTCAAGAAGTTAGTGTGAGTCTTAAAGATCTTGAAAAGTTTCAAGAACTAATAAAGAGTAAACCTAATGTTTATCAAGAGCACACGACTTGAGGTTTGTAACTTATCGTGTTGACATATTCTTGTTTCTGTGGCAATTCCAGTTAAAGTTGACTATGCATGTGAGTTCTATGAGTTCTCAATTGTTTGCATAACAACATGGAAGCAATGTCAGACCCTTGGGCTGCCAGGTGGCAAGAAATTAAGATTGAAAAAGTTCATTCCATATGAGTTTGGATTTGTCACTAACCTTCTGATGGAAACCAAGAAACTCCAAATATCCCGTAACTTAGACAAAAAATCTCAGAATTCTCCCAAATTGACTGCCTCTAGACATCTCAAAGCCTTAGACCGACATACTGCCGGATACCCCAACTGTTTCAAATTAGTCCTAACTCTCAACCAGGAAATAATGCACTATCCCGCACCTCGTCTCTGATTCCCCAACCAGCCTCCCATCGCAGGATTCATCACAAAAGCAAGAGACCTCACTTTCACAGTCGATACATAACATAGACTACGAGGGCCACCACCTCGATATACTCCTCTTAATCATCTGAAACTGTGCTAAAAGTATGCTCCCCTCAATAAGGCGCCTCCTTGTTCTCTTCCATCTTAGTCCCACTAATGACTCTCTCATGGTATACGAAATACCTCGCAACAAATATACTGCCAAATACTCTGGTGAAAAAGGTTGCAACCTTATGCTACCCCACAGGTTTTACCTCCAAACTTTGAAACCGGAAGCTCGTTATCTATTTTGCTTCTCCCAGGAAACGGGGATAGCACAACTCTTGTCATAGAAGGTGAGGTCTCATCTATCGGTCGATTGCTCAACTCAGACCGCGATCCTCCAACAAGCACCATCTCTACTCATCCTTGAGTCTTGCGACTCCAACTGGCATCTCACTAATAAAATTTCTTGGAAACTAACTCGATTTCTCTCTCAAGGTATGCTCCATTGAAACTCGTTATACATGGCCCTCTGGCCCCACACTCTATTATATATGTTCTCAGTCTAATCAGTCACAGCAGGATAACTGGTAAAAATCAGAAGCACTAACCACCACAAATTATGGTACTCGAACCATGTGATCACCTCTCAATACGCTACAAACCATGGTACTTGAACCATGTTATCACCTCTCAATTTTCTACGAACCATGGTACTCGAACCATGTTATCACCTTTTAGTCTGCTACGAACCATGGTACTCGAACCATGTTATCACCTTTCAATCTGCTACTTAGAACCTCTGAAATTCTCCCTGTTTCGAGTACGAGTCCTCTGCTTTTAGTATTACGGGCCCATACTACCTGCCACATCTACCCATACTTTCCACACAGATCATCCCAGATTTCCTAAGTAGCTGCTCAACCTTCTTGATCACCAATCCCATAAAACATGGTTGCTCCCCAGCGAATACTCTCCTCTATTAGCGTACTCATCTGACTAAGGTCACTCCCTAGGCTCTTCCTAGGTTCTCTCACTTCTCGGGCATCAGCTGGTGAAAAACTCCTTATGATGTCAGTCATCTACCTCCTGAATACCATCATATTCGCTTAGTAGCTTACTCCCATCATCAAGAGTTCCACAAAGCACGAAGCAAGCAACATTCAGGCATCGACTAATCTCCACCAACATGTAAAACCACTCTAGGTTACAACTCCACTTGCTCTACTCACACTCAAAAGGTATCACCGAACTCAAGCAACCTTACCTCTCGCGGGTATCTAACTACTCCTTCAGTAGGCTCCTCCAATGCTCATCTAGGTATCTCTCCTAGATTACTCCTCTACTCAAAGTTATCTCTAAAAGATTCCTGTTGGATACTCTTACTCCGCACATACTCAAAGCACATCACAGATAGCAAAATCCCTAGGCTAAGGCATCACAAATCAGGCAACTCTAGCCCTAAAATATGAAATACCTAGCCTATCTTTCATCATGCATCACTAATATCTCAATAATAACTCATAACACAAATAAGCAAGGGTGGTAAATCACCGTTCGGGCTCTGGTTGATTACACACACTGCTCCTTCTCGTTTTTCTTTTAGAAACTCTTGCATGTTTTAGAAAAATCATTTCTTTAGAATTTTTTCTCAAATCCTTAATTTGAGTCTAGATATACCCAAAGGTGCATCTGAATCCCTCAAACCAAGGCTCTGATACCAACTTGTAACATCGTAAATTTTCAAAAAAGTTTTTCAGTTTAAAATCACATAATTCTCGTAACACATTTCACAAAAATCTCATTTATTTAATTTACAAAACACAACTCCATAATTGTTTGATTAATGATCTGGGATCCTCGAAACATGACTCTTTCTCTGGTGTGTACAATCAAGCTGACGCCTTCCTGCGATCTTGAGAAGAACCTGAAACATATATCACATAACACGATAAGCATGAAGCTTAGTGAGTTCCCTAAAATACCACACATATCTCATTAGCCTCATGGCTATACTCAAATAAGACCCTCTGGTCAATGTGTTTTAGTGGGACCCTCCGGTCCCAAAACTCGGGTGGACCCTCCGGTCCTAACTTAGTAAGCTCAGAATAATACACAACAAAAATCATAAAGACACTATGCAGGATATCACAATATTCAATATAAGCATATAAGACCCTCCGGTCACACAAAGGTTACCACTCTAGGTAAAGTATAGTGAGAAGACTCAGCTGGGATGATGAACAGCTCCTACAGATGTTACTGCCGCACCGGCCTCTAACACTGGACCAAAATCCACAATTACCCAATTAAGATCTAAGTCCAAATCCTCACTCTTTAGGTCTAAAGTTAGTCCACTAACTATCCCATCAATAACCTAAAACTCATTGGGCCCACCAAGGCCCAATAATGAATGAGCTCTCCCAAGGCCCAACTCTCAATTCCAAGCAACAAGCCCAACACAAGGGCCCAAGGCATATATATAATATTTCTATGCTCAAAATCTCAAGTAAACAAACCCAAACTCCAGGACCAACACTTAAGGCCCAAAATGAGAATTAGCCCAAAATTCCACAGTGAGGTTACGTAGGGCGTACCTCCCTTGGTATGCTCAGCGTACTCACGAATCCAGATCGGCCATCAGGGACACTTGGTCAGTATGCGGGGCGTACTACAATTACGCTCAGTGTACGTCTAGGATTGTTTTTCCTACTCCTTTGGTCTTAAGCCATTAAGACATTAATCCAAATACTAGATCTGGAGTCCCTAATGGCTCTCACTCCATAAAGCTTGTGACTTTAAGCCTTTCCATGGCTGATAAGGTCACAAACACATAAAACTCTTACTCTCTTAACTCAAAATGCTCATATCTCATGCATGGTTTGATTCCAACGTCCAAGACTTGATTTTTATGACACTACACCACTAAATACACTCAAAGGGGTTGATCAAAGTCTTTGGAGCTCAATATCTCATAAATTCTCCAACATTTGGGACAAAACCCTAAAATACTCTACTAAGATGCACAAATCAAAAGAGTGAGAAAGCTTGAGGCTTTATACCTCTATATGAAGCTCCCAACATAGATATACTCAGATCCAAGGGCCTGGACTCTCACTCCTTCTTCTCTAAAGCTTCTTCTTCACTCTAAGAACACACAAAAACACTCAAAGGCTCTTAAATGCACTCACAAGCTCTATAAACGAAGGTTTAGGGTTTAGGAGGGTTTGTTATCTGAGGATGGTGGCCAGGAATGAGGCCATCTTATTCTTTATATAGGGACACCCCCTTATTTAGGGTTTTCACTATGTGCCTAGTACACCCAGCGTACTAGGTGGCTCTGCTTAAAAGTCACGCACATGAGTACGCTAATCGTACACACACGTACGCCCAGCGTAATCAGCTACTAGCTTTCTCAATATAGGGACTTATTTTGCCAAAACTGGCTTCCTCATGCCCGGGTTGCAGCCCACGAACCCTAATCATGAACGATCTGAAACAGGATGTTACATTGTGACTGAGATGTCGAGGATCACAAACAAGGTGTGAATAACCATGCAAATTAGCTTGGTACAACCAATGTTACAAACCACCTAATCAATGTGCTGGTTAACCACACACGCTCCATTGATCTTTGATTAACATCAAGCTACCCTTTGCCATGCACTGTCAGTCCTAGATTAGTGTGCCGATTAACCACACACGCTCCACTAACGACTTAACAAGGTGCAAAGTGAAATTTCATGGGATAGCACCATATTCACATTTTTCCTAGAGTAACTAAGATTGGGAATTTAAATAAAAGTTTAGTTACTTTATAATTATCATTATACTTATAATGAGAATTAGTGTCCTATCCTACCTATTCGGCTAACAAACCTCCACCAGTCAAGGAAGCAATGGGTGGGAGTGGACACCCATTAAACTTACATTTTATAGACAATAACCTTATACCCCCCTTATAGACCGACTTCGTGAATGAGGCCTACTAAGGTTAAGACTGACTTGTCTTATACATATATATATATATATATATATATATATATATATATATATATGATTATTAAACTTAAAATAATATAATAGTATAAGGGTTGAATTTTAACTTTTAAAAATCTAGGGTTTGGAATTAAAGTATTCAAAAGTGAGACTTTACAAATTTCAAAACTTGTGAAAACTTTTGGCTTCCATAACTTATGGGTTTAATGTGGTTTTTATGAAAAACTTTTCATGTTCCATAACTTGAGTACAAGTTATGGAAGACTTTAAAACCATTTAAAATGACTCTTAAAATGAGACCTTTCATTTTCCATAACCTATGAGTTTTAATAACTTTTTCATTTTCCATAACTTGAGGACAAATTATGGATTTCATTAAGGCAATTAGATCATATTTTTAACTAACAAAAATTATCAAATAATTTATTCATGATGTAACTAAACTCATAAGTACAAGGTAATCCATATCATCAATCTTCAAAAAATTAGCCTAATCATACAAATTTTGAAATTATGACAATTATCTTTAAATTGGACAAGCATGATCATTACCTTATGAAAAAACAAATTTCATGGTTCACAAAACCATTTGGGGGTAATGATCCTAATCCAATTTCTGGCCAAAACTTGAAATTCTGCACACTGGAGCACCAACTCGGCGAGTACATGAACTGGACTCGTCGAGTTGGTTCATTTCTGACTAGAGTCGTTGAGTCACCCAATGGACTCTACGAGTTCATCAGTCAGAATGCAAAAAAACGGTTTTTCCTGCTTTGAAACATAAGAAATGCATCAAATATAATAGAAAACAATCATAGGCTCTGATACCACTGTTGGGTTTTAGTATACTACAACATCCTATGGTGCACATACAACCCTAAATGCTTTGGATCTATGTTTTCCCTAATTATACATGCAATATTGTTTCCAAAGCATTAAGCCTACAACTATCATACAATTAACATAAACAACATAGAATACTAGTTAGGATTTTACCTCTTTATGTAGCTTGTAGAACTTGTTGTATTTGGCCTTTAAGAACTTATTCTTCCAAAGATCACTAGGTCCATTTTTACTAGCCTAGGGTCTTCTTATATAGTGTGGCTAGGATTAGGGTTACATCCATGTAAACCCTTATGTGAATGACTTTACATCTTACTTAGGATACATGAGTCAAAACCTCCATGGACTATCCATGGACTACCATATTGGTTTAGTCCATCCTAAATAACCATAAGCCCACACCATAAGAATGATTGATTTACCAAATCAATCCCCTTACATTTAATTAGTCTTTTTTGATCACTAAATTAATTCCAAATTAATTCTTGATCAATACTAATTAAATAATATGATTTCATATTAATATATTAGAACTTATAATATATTAATAAATCATAAATAACCTCTTCTCAAAAGTCCATCCTATCAAATTTTCGTGGCGATTTGCAACCCAAATGGACCATGCTACTCTCGGGTCAAATACATACCAATTATAGTTATGGGCTTAGACATCTAATCCAGCAGTACTCATATACCACCTTTTCTCAAATAAAGGGCCAAACTTGACAATTACCAAAAGAACAAGGGTTGATGAGGTATACCTGATCTAGCGATGTTACACTTCTTCTTCACAAACAAAATCGGTGCTCCCCAAGGCGAACTGCTCGGTCAAATAAACCCCTTATCTAACAGCTCCTGCAGCTGTGTACACAACTCCTGCATCTCGGGAGGAGCCAACCGATATAGTTCTTTGGCTATTGGAGCCGCACCAAGAACTAGATCAATCGTAAACTCAGCCTACCTCTCCGGAGGAACCCCAGGCAATTCCTCCGGAAACACATCTGCATAATCCCGCACAATCCACACATCATCCACATTCGCCTTACCCTTATCTCGAATATCCATGACATAGGCAACATAACCGGAACAACCCTGCTGGAAATAACATCTAGCCCTCGCCGCTGAACACAAAATCAGACCATGATGATATCTCTCCCTATGAACCACTAACACTCCCGCACTCGGATTTTGAACCTGAATCAACTGCTGCTCACAATCGATCACTTCCCTATTAGGGCTCAACCAATCCATGCCCACGATAACCTTGTTCCCACGCAATAGAATGGGAACCAAATCTAACAAATATTGTTCACTGAACAACTATAGAGTACCACCCCGATGACCTCTTACAACCCGAATAGAACTATCATCCAAAATCTCAACATCAAGAGGATAATCCAGCTCCCCCGTAGCTCCAATAAATCTCTTTCTAAGCGCAAGCGATACAAAGGATCGGGTAGCCCCCAAATCAAACAATACCAATGCAAAAATATTATTCACAAGGAACGATCCTAAAATAAAACACATAAACATAAGCAAGCAATTCAATATAAACAAAGAGATAAGGAGAAGATACATACTCGTCACCACGTCGGGAGTTGCACGCGCCTCCTCGGCCTTCAACTGGAAAGCCCTGCTCTTCACCACAGGCACGTCTGCTCAGCCCTGGCGGCTGTCAGTAATCCGAAGAGTTGTAGGAGCAGGTGCTGACACTAATCCTGTTGTAGCCAAACTCGGAAAATGGGTTTTCTTATGGCCCCTCTGATTGCAATGAAAGCAAATCAGATCAGATCCTAGGTAGTGGGAGCAGTACAATACTTTCTATAATGACCCGTCCGGCCGCACTTGAAGCAGCCAAATCCACCAACCCTGCACGGTCCCTCGTGCCTCCTGTCGAACTCCCCGCAGCAGCTCCAGCCCTAATGGCCTCTCGATCTAGACTCAGATACCTTGGGCCTCTTTCCAGAACCCTCAGCACTCGCCACAGAATTTGGCTTCCTCTTCTTATCCATCTCCAGATCAATCTTCCTCTCCCTAGCTCACGCTATCATATCCTCCAATGTCTTGCAACTAGATCAGCTCACAAATTGCGGAATGTCACTCCTCAGCATCTCATGATATCGTACATTCTTCATCTCCTCATCCACCACATACTACGGCACCAGAATGTAACAACCCAATATTTTGAGATGATAAAATGTAATGCCAGTCAAATTTAAGCCAAAAATTAACTTTCCTAAAATCATATTTGGGTTAAATGAAGTGGTAGGACTCGTATCAAGGTTTTCGTACATATAAAGAACACTAAAATCCAAGTTATAACGAAGAAGTTATGACCAATCAAAAATCCACGGCGAGAACCGGCAACGCTGGTAGACGTAAAACGCAAAGTTTCGATACAATAGTTTTTAGCCTTAGGTATCTAAACGAAAGTCGTAGATTATGTTAAACCGTGATCATGCATAAAAAGAACGCCCAAATCTGACTTCGTATGAGGAAGTTATGATTTTCCGAAGTTTCTAACCTAGTAGTAGACAGCTAAAAACTCGAAACAGAGATTGAGCGATCTTTAGCCGACACAACCTAAACGAAAGCTGGAGAGCCCGACAATAGGAGTATAACAATAAAAAGTCTGACGAAAACGGACGTCGGATAAAGAAGTTACGGATTTTTAACGAAGTTATCGTGTCCCGACCTATTAATTAAAATATAATTAAAAATAAAGTCAAAATTAGCCGACAGAGTCTAAATGAAAGTTGTAGAGTATTTCCTCACCTTCGCGTGGATATAAAGAACGTCAAAAACGGAGCTCGTACGCGAAAGTTACGGGTTTTTGAAGTTCTTGGCACGCACTTCAAAGTCTTATCCGAAGGAGTACGCCCTGCGTACTCGGATACAAGGCTCCGGATCAACCATGTCGATAGACTCTTCGCCCGAGGATGCGGTAAGCAGTGACGCAAGCGAACGCCCTGCGTACCTTCGGAGTACGCCCCGCGTACGAAGAACGCCCAGCGTAAGTCCGAAGTACGCCCCGCGTACCGAGGACCTCGAGCCCCTATAAATAGATTGCGAGGCTGCCGGCTATTTTCATACAAATGCTTCAATTCTCTCTCATTTTCGCCTCGTTTTTCATGCCGACAACATCCCAACTTCCCGGTTTCATATCCAAGCCCCGACGAAAGTCCGAAGCCCCGAGATTTCCGAAAATCTCGTCACTTTCCGGTCGAGGTGCCGCCCGGGAAAATCTCGTTTTCTTCAAATCACGCGCCTTCATCGGTGAGTTCATACCCCTATAATCTACATTTGTATCAATATTGTTTTAATATACACTTTTGAGGGGGAGGGGGGGGGGAATACAAGTAAACACACGATTATTATCGTGTGTAACTCAAAGATTCACTAAATACTCATTTTTATCAAGTAAATCATATGTGATTCACAACCATTATATGGAATCTTTCATATGGAAAACATAACACGATATCGTCTGATATATATTGAAATTAAATATGTTGTTATACATATACGAATCAAACAGTTTATTTATACCTTGAGTACAAGTGTTCATTATGTCACCACAAAAAGCTACACATTTCATAACTAGTGAGCATTACACTAGGGTTACTATACAAACGAAACGAACTTTTGGAAAAACTATAATAGTTTACGACAAAAATTTATACATGTTAAAAACTCTTTATCAAACTGTCTTACATACTTTATGATTTCTTTCAAACGCTGTTAGAATCATGTTTCTAACAAAGGTCTTCCTATATTTAAAATTGTTCTTATCAAACACACTGCTTTCAAATCATTTTATAAACTGACATCAAGTCATCATTTCTTATTTATTAAACTTTTCAAAGGTTTTACAAAACTTCTTTTATATTTTTGTGCTTGCCTATATATGTATACTTATATAAGTAATGTTTGAAGGACTTAGGACGGCTAGCTCGCTTTATTTCCTTTTCCTCGTTGGGATGTGGCCTTAGGGCATCGGTTATTCGTCTGAATGTCGTCTAAATATTAGTTATATATATATGTACATATATAGACATAAAAGTTTCCGTCAGTTCGTTCAGTACCTTTGAGTAGCAAAGGCATATTTCGAATTATACACACACATTATCAATAACTATAATAGGTATAGTTAAGACATACTATTTACCATTCCAAGTACCAGGAGTTATACAAGATTCAGTCTATTCATGAGTCAATACAAATACATTACATACTATGCGAAGAGATACAATTATATACGATTAAAAAGGCATACAATCTTAAGACATACAATTACAGAAGCATACAACTTTCAAGACACACCATTTCAAGGAATACAATTACATGAGATAGTGTACTAGATATTCATAACATTTTATATACTACAAGTACCATATCAAGAAGGTATATTCATATACAAAAACAAAATGGACTTTCATACGTAAATCTATTTGATACTAAGAATTGTGAGACATTTCAGCTTCACGTACGTTCGAGTATGCATTTTAAGTCATGTATTATATACCATAATCCCTTGGAGGGGGAGCGTGATACTTGTGTATAGATCTATACGGGATTGACAATCCCGCACCTAAACTGTTAGCTACAGTTAGACCGGCAGGTCTGGGGTGACAAATGTCATAACATTCCAACGCCTGAAGAACGTTGTTACAGGCCATCAATGTCAATAGCATGGTTATAAAACTCACATGGAGTATTAAAAACACGTTGATTTACGGAGATATCATATACCTTAGCAGTTGTAACTGTACACAAATCTACTATTTTAGACATGAATAAATATCATGGTAGTACATCTTTGGGTCTTTTAAATTACCACCCACTTATAAACAAATATTGGATTTCTGAAGCAATTATTCAAAACAGTCGAGTCTTGGTAGAAGACTACAATTTATACTAGTAGAAAATATGGGATTTTCTAAGGTTTTCAAACGTTCACAATTACTTGCAAACATGTTCGTTGGTACAAACTTTCCTTCATACATTTACAAGTTTTCTTTACAGCTTTACAAATCAAAGTCACATAAATACTTATGAACTCACCAGCATTATTGCTGATAC
Source organism: Lactuca serriola (assembly GCF_051521515.1). Classification (NCBI taxonomy): domain Eukaryota; kingdom Viridiplantae; phylum Streptophyta; class Magnoliopsida; order Asterales; family Asteraceae; genus Lactuca; species Lactuca serriola. The sequence continues at coordinate 97,034,965 of NC_136413.1, read as the reverse complement.
TCGCTTTCAAAATAACTTGTATTCCCAGGATACGGATAGACAGGTACGACTACCAGGTTCTGTGAAGACGGAGAAATCAAGACTCGTCTTTTATTTTTGAATATTCATTTTGTAGAATTATACTATGAAAGAACTCAAATGTAATTAAAATTGTACTATTAATGCAATGGATGATGTTGTTACTTTGTTTACTACTTTGCATTGTTGTGATACATTACATGACGTCCTCCGCCCCAGAACATTTCCGCCGTTCTCGGTTTTGGGGTGTGACACAGAAGCGCCCTCTCCCTAAACATTCGGTGATCTCAGCTACCGTCTTCGTAGTCTGCCGAAGATCTTGAAATTCTCGCGCCAATTGTTGCACCTCAATCACTGGTGCAAACTCAACTCAGAACCTGGTCAAGAAATCATCCCATGTCATCGCATCAACAACATCATCACCATTTCATGTCATACCTCCTCCGACCAGTCTCATTCCCTATCCTTCAAAAGGCAGGAAGCTAGTCTTACCCTATCCCCATCAGGGCAACGACTGGTGCGCAAGGCGTTAGCAACATCTACTAACCACTGCTTGCTCGCTATGGGGTCCTTCTCCCCATGATAGTCTAGAGCTCCTCATAAGGGGACTCACTGAAAGTTAATAAACGCGCCCCAACCAAAGCTGCCATCTCATAGCGAAAGGCGCTCAACCGCTCATCCAAACTCTCCAAAATACCCTTCTTGAGCTTGCCAAAGATCGCAGGAGTCTGCTCAAGAATACTGTGTGTAATCTCAGGCAAGATGAACTCCCTCGTTTGCTTATCTAGCTGGCCGACCCCAGAAACTCGAGCCCTAGCCCTCTCTAGCACCAGAACTGCCAACTGGTCTGCCTCGCAATGTCACCATACTGAAAATAGACCATATTAACCATCAGAATACACATCGATATATATATATATATATATATATATATATATATATATATATATATATATATATATATATATAAGGGGAATCACAACTCCACAAGCTCCCTGGTTTCATCATAGCTCTCCTTGAATTGAGTACGGATCCTATGCTTCCAGTAGTACGGGCCCATACTACTTTCCACATCTATCCGTACTTTCCTCAAGAATTGTCTTGACTCATCCCAATTACTTGGTATCCATAAAACTTTCCCCCACAGATAAGGCTCCGAGCACTAGATCTCATCCTAGGTTTCTCATAGGGGAAACTCCACACCACTCTCCGTTATCAGTTGCAGAAGGAACCCCCGCTAAATCCCTCTAACTAGCTCACAAATATAATTACATACCACTAAAACGAGATAATTCTTCGAATGAGAGGTCTCATACTACAACGGTTGGATTCAAACAAGAGCTACGCAATAGAGTTAAAACCTAACCTTCTAAAATTATTTAGTTCCCATAGTATGTAACTTAGCATATTTGTGTACTAGTTAATTGAAGTTAGTTATAAATCCTAGAACGCACAACGAAAGCAGCATTCGGGCATCAAGTAACTAGAACCAAGCATAACCTAATCAGACCATCCTATCACTGAATAATCAGTACTAGCATAAAAGTCTACAAGCTCAAACAATAGGAATATAAAGGCATATCTCCTAGCATTCTATCATGAAAAACTGAGTAAATCCTTATCCCTAACTCGCGTGCGATTCATAGATCAAATCATATAAGATAACATGTATGGGTAATTTGGGAAAACTTACTTAAGCTCAGCCAATTCAATGCACCACACCTTTTTTTTCTTAATTAAAACCCTTTTTATAAAACATTTTCTTTTTGAAAATTCTACCAAACCCTCAGTTTGAGTTCAGACACACTTGAGAGTGTGCCTAAATCCCTCAAACTAAGGCTCTGATACAAACTTGAAAGGTCCCAAAAATATGACCCAAAATTTTCATTTTTAATTTAAATAAAATTGTATTCCAAAATCATAATTAATACAATCCAAGTGAAACTAAGTGTATCAACATCATATCAATCAGAGTAAATCATAAAAGCGGAACTATGTGGTGTATGCGATGCAGTTATCCCAAGCTCTTCCCCTTGGAACCAGAAGTACCTAAAACATAAACTGAAAACCGTAAGCATAAATTTAGTGAGTTCCCCAAACTACCCTATACCATACATAATAAATCACATACTGGGCCCTCACCCTACATCGGGCCGCAACACCCATCGGGCCCCGTCTGGCATCGATCCCCGCTTGGTATACAAATCTGTTATTCTTAGGCCCCGCCTAACATCGGGCCCTGTCCACTATACACATACAATATATATCACATAATCATGCTAACACATACAATGATCATAAAACAATAGCATACGTTTCAGTCATCGGGCCCCGCCCGGTATAAATAGTAGCACATAACACATGCAAGGGTCACGCAGACTCCTAGCATCCTAACATAAACAATAAGGGCCGACATTGGTGCCATAGACCCGCTAAACCCAGTAAGGAAACTCACCTCGACGGCTAAATCTTACTGAAAATCCCTGGCTGTTGGTCCGACAAATCCTCGAGGTATAGATACAACATAACACCGAGTTAACATTTGGGTTCCAATCCATATCCAACAATCCATACTTGGGGTAAAAAGACAATTTTACCCCTCACCTAGTTTAGTCCAAGACTAAGGCCCAAACTTACAATCTAAAAGATCCAAAACCAATTAATCATCCAAGGCCTATTTATGGCCCAATTTTCCAAATTGGGCCCAAACCCTTACATAGGTCTTACCCTAAAGCCCAAAACATTTTCCTAGTCCAAAACACTTGCACATAGATGGCCTAATAAGAACTCAAACACCCAAGCCCAAAAGAAAGCCCAAACTCGAAGCCCAAAATGCAAAAAACCATCTGACTAAGTACGCGAGGCATACTCAACTGTACGCTAAGCGTACACGCTATATGGCTTATACACTGTATGTACAGACTTCTACGCCCAACGTACTCACCCATTAAGCCAAAATCCTCCTTAAGAACTTAATGCTTAATTCCAGAAGTCTAAACCACATATATGAATCCTAATAAGTGTCTAGAACAATAAAGTCACTGACTTGGTGACTTTGCATGCCCCAAAAGGACCCAACTTCAAGATTGTCACAACTGGCATTTTAGCCAGGAAGTTCTATGATCATGTAAACGTCATCTATGATAATACTTGTAACTCTAACTTGGTATTATGCACTATGTTCATTTTATGACTACAAACTTAATCAAGATTCACAAGTGAAGTTCAAAACTCTATACAAAGTATTCAAATAGTCAATAATGAGTTGAAAACCCTAAACATCTCGGTTCAAGTTTATTATGGACTAGGATTTTCTTATTGGGCCTAATGGACCAATAAGCATTCAATTCAACTATTTTAGGCCTAAATACCCTAATTGAGTTCTAATTGGACCCACATTCATAAAACTTAACATTTTGGGTCAAGTGGGCCTAAAATGGTTTGTGTTAATCCTAATGGGCCATAAATGATTCCATTCACCTTAATAGACTTTGATTGGGTCGTGAATGTCCCAAGGGGCCCGATGGACCAAAAAAAATACTCATTTGGGACTCATGATTTCAAGCTAAGTCAAGGAATGGTCCCAAACTAATCCACTTCCTTTCTCCTAGCCCAATTCTCGGCCCATGTAAAAAAAATAATAAATAAGACGATTAACTAGCATTAGACACATCATTATTGCATGATAGACTTCCATGCAAATTAACCACTAAGTAATCCATAAATCTCATGCATCTAGGTATCCATCACATCCTCACCCTTCTCTTCCCTCTCTTCTTTTCTTCTATTCGGTCGAGAGCAAGAAACACACACACACACACACTTTCAAAAGTCTCTCTCAAACACTCTCAAAGACTCTTCCTTCTTTCATCAAGAATTTTCGAGATTTAGGGCATTCCAAGAAGGTTTTCACCAAAAATCATCATTCCTTAGTAAGTCCATACATATCCAAGTTCTATAACTTCATTTTTATGTTAGAATACTCCTTCTAAACAAATGCTTGTGATCATACTCTTAGAAACTTCTTAAGTTCGAAAATCACTCAAGAAGGCTTGCTAAAGGCCAAGATCTCTCCATTTCTTCTTCAAAACCGAGAACAACAAGCAAAGGTGAGTTCATACCCCCTTGTTTTAGGTTTTTACATGTTTTTGGGGGAGAATACAAGTATTCATGTGTCGATCTATGTATTTATGCATGTTATGTGTGATTTTCATGGTTTATGTTGTGTTTGTGTGATAAAACTCGACGGATCTATAAAACTTTAACAAAATAGGTGAGATTCATAAACTAAAACACTCTTGTCACCATACTGCAAAGTTAAAAGTGTTATACATGCCTAAGTTGTGAAAAAACAAAACATAAATCTTGTATAAGGATCATTTTTTACAAATAAACAAAAGATAGTGACAAAAGTTACACCTACAGTTTTATAAGGACCAAAAGGGTCACATTCGCTTAAAAGGAGTTTATAACAATCAAACTTTCCAAAGGGACAAAAATGTAAAATCTTGCATTATGGGCCTTATTGTGGGCCTTACGGCTTTTTGGGCCCAAATTGCAAAATTAACAATTTTTATGGATCAAAATATTATGAAATAAAAACTTGAGCCAAAAATGAAAACCCACAAGATTAGGGACTGAAAATGACACTTATTTCAAGATTTGGGGCAAAAATGTTAATTTTATAAAAATTGGGCCAAAAATGTCATTTTATTCAAATAAGGGCTGAAAATGTAATTTTCTGCAAAAATGGGTCGAAAATGTCAATATATGTATTTTTGGGCCAAATCCGTAAATTACTAAACATTTGGGGCGAAAATACTAGTTTTTATAAATTAATGGGCTAAAATGTTATTTTTAATTAAAATGGACAAAAATCACGTTTTATGTAAAAATAAGCCTTTAAATGTTCAATCTAGTTCTTAAGGGACCTAAAGTGTAATTTTTATTAAACTTGAGCTCAAATTATAGAATTTTGACGTAATAAACTGAAAATATCATTATAACAACACACTGGAATTTTATAACATTAGGGATAAATTTTCCGACTAAATGAACTATACTATAACAAACAAACGAAATACAACAACGGTACGAGTATTGGGCCTAATATTTCCTATACATGCTTATTGGGCCGTGATCCGTTTGCATGTTTAATGGGCCCAATATATTCATTACATGTCTATTGGGCCTTATTGACCTAATTACATGCTTAACGAGCCTAAATTATCCTTTATATGTTTATTGGGCCTTAGTGGTCCATTTACATGATAATTGAGCCTAAACTATTCATTATATTGTTAATGGGCCTTAAGTGTCCTTTTGCATACCTAACAAGTCTTGAAACAACTTACATGTCTAATGTGCCTTATCCTTTCACATTCATGAATCATTCTGGTGTTGGTAAATCTAAATACATAAATGTTATATATATATATATATATATATATATATATATATATATATATATTCATGTGGCAATTGTTGGGATCTAGTGAAACTTGTCGGTTGACACCATTGAGTGTATGGCCGTAGCCTGTAGTTACAATCAGAGTCTCCTGGAGGGAGAGCGAGAGTTTGTGTATAGATTTATACGGGGGTGACTCCCCTACACCTGAGCTGTTCGCTAGAGTTAGACTAGGCCAGTCTTAGGTGACAAAACCTTGATCAAATACCAGCGTTTGGAAAATACCAAGGCAGGCAAATTAGTCTTTTATCATGCATGGTTATAACGATTCACTTAGAGATTCGTTACCATCATAACGTTACGAAAAGCAAAACTCTACAATCATGTCGATACAAAACAAATCATAAAATAATGCAAGGACTACAACACTTTTATAAATCAGAAAATATCGGATTTTTTGAGGAAATACTATTATTCATTACCATTTTTTTACAATAGATATAATACAAGGAAATTTTGGATCTTTCATTTATACGTGATTTTACAATAGAAATCACACATACATTTATACTTAATCAATACATCTTTTTCAGAGAATTTTACAGAAAATATCAGATTTCTAGGTTATGCGCCCAATACAAAAATTTTCAATCAAATATGCTTATGAACTCACCAACATTATATATGTTGACCATTTTCAAAATAACTTGTATTCTCAGGTAATCGATAAGCTGAAGAACCGTCAAGAGTATTTTAGGATTTCTTTTATGCAAATGTCAATCATCGTACAATTTATGTTTTTGAAATATGTAATGTAAAACAATGTACTTGATGTGAACTACCAGTTGTATTATGTAACGTTGGTGATGATTGTGTTATGTTTCATGTCTATTCATTGTGATGATATTTCAATTTATAGTCACACGAGCCCCCGGACGATTCCGTCGTCTGGTTCGGGGTGTGACAAAGATATAGCACTTTACTTTCACTAAATGGATATAATCTTATGCATGGCTGATTTTAAACCCTAAAGGTGCCAACTTTATGGACCTTGAAACTTAGAAACACCAAGAGTGGCAACTCATAACTCCTGAAGTGGTATCAAACCACTAGATCTCATTCATGGGACCAAAAAGGGTCCAAAACTCATATAAACTAGATCTAAACTTCTAATGAGCAAGGTCATAGTATTTTACCTCAAACAAGCTAGAAATGAAGTAGAGAATCAGGTTCCACAGGCTCTTCCTTGATCAACAATCTTGCACTAAGCTCCTTCTTTTAGATTATTAACCAAAGTACACCAAAATAGACACAATAAGCTCAAAACACAAAGGAGAGGGTTAGGGTTTTGAATATGAGGCTATCAGGTCATTGGAGGCTGAGAAATGAGGGTCTCTTGAGCCATAAATGTGTTTATATAGTGTCCAACCCCAAAAATTAGAGTTTCAATAATCCATACGTACGCCCCGCGTACGTGTCCGGAACCCCACAATGGCCTCTCATGAGTACGGTAAGCGTACCATATGGTACCCCCCATGTACTCGCTTCACAGCTTGTACGCCAAGCGTACCATGCGGTACGCCCCACGTACTACACAAGGACCAAAATGCAACTTTAAAATAACACAAGGGAAATAGTGAAGCATACCAGGATTCAAGTGTTACAACAAAAATCATAACATTTGAACAACATATAAAATCAAAATCATAAAACTAGAAAAGTTACAAGGATTCCTCTTTCTAGATTTGAGATTCCAAAAACCGTCTTAGACCAGCCATACACGACTACACTAGACAATCTACCTACTATGCATTCATAATTCTTGAAAGAAATGAATCAAAACATAAAGAATAAGATTTATGTTTATGATTTCGGGTAGTAATTTTAGATTTCAAAGTATGGGATTTAAGGAATTTGATTTATAACCAAAGGATAAAAACGTAGCCTCTTAAAGCAACATTTTTTTTTCCGTTAGCTTGCAAGACTCGGGGCAATCGATTTCTGATTTTAGGCGTGATTATTGCGCATGATCGACTCCTCGTTTTCAGGTTTTTAGGTGTGATTGTCGAGCTACGTTTTTCCGCTTCTGTCCTTTTATGTATCGAATGCCTCATGCTTGTGGAGCAAAATTTGTGCCTAAAATTTGTATGAAGAGCTAGACAAATCGTTATGCCTCTCTTCCTAATGATGCCCTGGGCAGTGGCCCAGCTCGCCCTACCCTTAGGCTAGCCCGGACAGAGTTATTTTCATGTTCACATAACTTTTCACTAAGATGTTTCGAATCATTTATTTTTTCGTTTGCCAAATTACTTCTAGAACCGGCTGTTTTAAACAACTTACAAAAAAAATTATCAAGTTCTTTTGAATACTCCAAACACTTTCTATCACAAGCATCACCATTTCTTAATTTACGAACATAAAATTTACAAGAAACATGTCTATTAAACATATCTTTTGAAAAAATATTATTAGTTTCAATTTCTCTATACCATTTTTCTATATGCAATTTTTTTTTTTTATTTTTAAATCTATCTCATCCCATAGTCTTGGATAGGAAATATTAAAATCTTTTGGTTTTTCAGCAAATTCATTTTCAGAATTATTAGAATTGGCAAAGGGGTCATTAGAACTATCAATAGAATTGGAATTATCAATGGGTTCATCATTAGAATTATTTTGGTTATCACTTTCAACAACATTCTCACTCCTAGGAAAATATTTATCCAAAGACCAAAGCAAATTTTTGGCAGATACTTGTTCTTGTCTTTTTGGCTTTCTATTTTGAGTATCGGACCGTTGTTTACATGGAAACATACTTAAAACACTTCAATTCAACAAATAGAAGTGTAATTAAAAAAAAAAAAAAAAAAAAAAAAAAAAAAAAAAAAAACTCCTGATGGGGATGAAAAGTTTGATGATGCTGATTGTTGTATAAGAAATTAGAGATTAGAAATTATTGAACAAACTAACAGATGTCGTTTCTGATTTCCAAAGAGAGAGGAGATGATGCCTTAGCACTTACTTTGAATTTTTTTTTTCACAGATTGACAGAGTGAATCAGCGAATCTATGACTAAATCAATTACATTAAAACAATCTTATAGAAACCTCAAAAACTTAAAAGAAATGCAATCAAAGAAACTCAAGCAAACCAATCTGGTGGTGATTGACTGTTACTGATCATTATTCATTAATACAGAGTTAACAGTTCTCTTGGATACCTCAACTGATTACCGATTACCGATGATTCCCTTCAAAATTGTATACCACTGCTGATGGCGACTTACAAGAATGATTGAATCACTAAATCGATTTGGACTTTGGAATTAGGTGAAGAGAGAATCGGCATCTGGAGAGGTAAAGAACGACAAGAATGGAATCAGAAATAAAGAATCGGTTGAATCAATATAATCACGAACTGACTCCTTGATTTCTAGCGTGTGAACAACAATTACCAAAAAAAAGTCCAATTGCTTATTAATTTCACCCAATTTATAATCAGCTCAATGCCCACCGGACTAAAACAAAATTAGTGGCCTTCTTATTTTGGCCCAATTACATTATACATACATATTAGATATTTTTAGAAAATTGATGCACCTAGCCCAATGTTTCGCTTCGCCATGGCCCTGCTTCCCTCTGGGCCGGCGCCACTTGGTAGGGTTAATATAAAAAAGGGTTCATCAATCCATGCTCTCATTGGAGGCGTGAGACTTTATTAGGTTTTGGCATTTCATTGACCATTTCCCCCAATTAGTTTAGGGAACGCCTTTGTATTCACAACTCTATCTTCGTATGATTATAGTTCATCATGGTGTGTAGGATCATTTGTGCAAGAATGTAAAAGGAGAAAGAAGTATCAGTTTGGATCTAATAATGGATGATATCAACAAAATTAAGGTTATTCCTGATTAGAGTACAGGTTGAATCAACATCTTCATTTAATTGAGCTAGTAATGGCTCCTATACAATGAATGATGCAGCCTACAATTTAGGAATTTCCATGTAGGTGAGAAGGAAGATCTAGAAATTTTAAGAAGGGCCTTTGTAGTTTGGGTTTATTTTAGGATACTCAGATTCCCTATTGTTGGTAATGTTGGGTCATAAGGTGTTTTTCAAGTTCATATTAACACAATTGATCAAGTAAATAGCAACGAAAACATTCAAAATTAGAATATTTAGGCCGGAGGGAGTGGTGTCACAGAAACCGCACTCCCTCTTATGCCACGTAGACGTCAACTCATAATTGTTCTCATTTTAACACTATGAAACAACATGGTGGGAGTCAGAATATGGTAAAGAGAGAGAAAAGAAAAAAAAAGGTGATTGGTTGAAAGAGGAAAGAGGGAGCAAATAAAAGAGGAGAGAGAGAGAGAGTGTGTGTGTGTGAAAGTGTAACAAATTTCTACAGCACTGCGGCCTAAACCGCACCCAAACCTAGTCAGGGAACTTCCCCTGCCTATGTGGCAAAAAGTGTGGTAAATACCGCACCACTCCCCACAACCTTATGATTAAGGAATCCTCCCTAATAAATAAAGAATTTTTTTTCCACATGGCATGCTCTCCTTCAATTTGACAAATGTCAAATTCTTGTAATTTTGAGTTAATTTTTATACACATGTCATTTTATAGGTTTTCCTATTTTATTATAATATTTTAATGTAATAATTGCAGGAGCTGTTAGGCAAGCAGTTCATCCGTCCGAGTAGTTCCCCGTAGGGAGCACCGATTTTATTCCTCAAGAAGAAGGATGGTTCACACCGTATGTGCATTGATTACCGGGAGTTGAACAAGTTAACGGTGAAGAACTGTTATCCCTTCTCGCGGATTGTTGATCTCTTTGATCAGTTACAGGGAGCATCTTGGTTCTCCAATATTGGTTTGAGGTCTGGGTACCATCAGGTCAGGGTGAGGGAGGAGACGTGGAGAAGACTGCGTTCCAGACTCGTTATGGGCATTACGAGTGTGTGGTGATGCCATTTGGGCTCACCAATACGCTTGCGATATTTACAGATTTGATGAATCGGGTATGCAGACCGATGCTCGATCGCTCAGTCATCGTGTTTATTCAAGATATATTGGTGTATTCCAAGACTAGAGAGCAGCATGAGGAACATCTTCGCGAGCTTCTGGGGGTTTTGAGGCGAGAGCGACTTTATGCCAAGTTCTCGAAATAAGAGTTTTGGTCGCCAGAGGTTCAGTTCCTTGGACACCTCATTAACCAGGATGGGATTTTGGTTGATCCAGCCAAAATCGAGGTGGTGATGCAGTAGGAGGTTCTGAAATCTCCCTCGGATATCAGGAGCTTCTTGGGTTTGGTTGGGTACTACCGGAGATTCATTCGGGATTTCTCCAAGATCGCAGTACCCCTCACTTATCTGACGAGGAAGGTGTAACACCCGGATTCCCAGGTATATTAATTATTCCTTTTATTTTTGGAGATTTAGAGGGGACTCGGTGAGTTGGTGTTTAGACTCGCTGAGCATGGTCGCGGATTCGTATCCGGGTTCACAGCCGGACTCGACGAGTTCATGAGTGGACTCGACGAGTTCATGAGTGGACTCGGCGAGTCCTTGCTGTTTAATGAAACCCTAATTTTCTGGGTTTGGGACCTATTTAAAGGCCCTTAGGGCCGTCATTTGCGGCTACCAAACCCTAGAGAGAAATCCTAAAAGATCTAGAGCGTTTGTGAGGAATGAGAGGCCATTCTTGATCATTTTGTTGGTGTAGTTGCCAGAAAGAGGTGACCAAGGCAAGTGGAGGCTGAAGGAGGTGCGATTTTGGTGACTTCAGAGTTCATAGACTTCATATTGAGGTATTTACTCGGACCTTCTTCAGTTTTGGTGTTGATTCTCAGAGTTAGGGTTTTCTAACCCCTTTAGAGGATGGATATGTAGAGCAATTGGTCCCTTCTCGAGTTTATGCTTTGGATCTGGACCCAAAGAGGTCCAGATACCTTAACCCTTGGAGCTTTATGAGTTATTTTGGGATCCATGAACTTAGGATGTTAGTTTTTGGGGCTAAATCACCAAGTTAGACCATCTAGATGTTATATGAGTGTCAAGGTCTGAACCTTACGTGATTATCCTGCTTGGGAAGGTCAGATCTATGGATTAAGGGAACAGATCTGACCTCAGGAGGTCTAGGGAGTTTGTGCATGGCATGAACTCGCCGAGTCCAAAGATCAGACTCGGCGAGTAGGGTGAGGGTTTCCCGTAAATCACTCAGTGTGTAGACTTGCCGAGTTGGGGAAATAACTCAGTGAGTCAGGGAGAGTTAGGGGACTGGAGTTCAAGGCGGAACTCGCCGAGTTGTTCTAGAGACTCGGCGAGTTGAGTCGGGGTGGCCCCGCGATTCATGCCATGTGTGACTCGTCGAGTAAGGGGAGGGACTCGACGTGCCAAGAGGGACTAAGAGAGTTAGTAGACACGTGTAGAATCGCCGAGTCCCCCAAGTGCACTAACGAGTCGGGTCAAAGTTTGACCGTTGACTTTTGTTGACTCTTAGGGTTTGGTCAACAATGTGGCCTTTCAGCTGATAAGAGGGGTAAAATGGTCTTTCACCTAGAGAGGGTTGAGTCTAGTCCTGAGAGTCATATTTATGAGAATATTTACTTTGTGTGATTAGGCGGAGGCTAGATCATATTTCTACCAAGTCAGAGATATACCGAGACATTTGAGGTGAGTCTTCTCACTATACTTTACCTAGTTTGGTAATAGAGTTATGTGACAGAGTATTCTAGAGTTATATGCCAGTGTATTTGCATGATATTATGTGTTGTGATTTATAGTGATATGTGATATGCATGATTCAGAGTGTACAGAGTTAGGACCAGTGGGTCCACAGAGTTATGGGACTAAGAGGGTCCCACAGAGATATTCGACCAGAGAGTCAACAGAGTTACAGCCTTGAGTGGCTGATATGCGTTTATGTGGTATTTTGCGGAACTCACTAAGCATTTATGCTTACAGTGTTATGTGTGAAACTCACTAAGCATTTATGCTTACAGTGTTATGTGTGGTGTTTTAGGCACCAGTGATGATCGCGGGAAGGCGCCGACATGACTCGTATACACGCATATTGGAGTTCATATGTTTTGATCTTGGGGTTTTGTATTGAGATAATGATGATACAATGTTTTAAAATGTGGATGTTAATGAAAATATATGGTTTTTAAAATGCGAAAAAATATTTGAATTTTTACGGTGTTACAAGTTGGTATCAGAGCCTTGGTTTGAGGGATTCAGATGCATCTTCAGGCGTATCTAAACTCAAACTGAGGATTTGAGAAGAAATTTTGATAATAAAGTAAAATTTTTAAAAGAGTAAAAAGAGTTTGAGACAAATAGAGCAGAGCCGTGTGTACGATCAGCCAGTGCCCGAACGGTGATTTCCCAAAATATCCTTACGATAAGTGCTATCAGATATATTATGTTATGCTATATGACGAATTATGATATGCATGCTAGAGTAGACTAGGTATTCTTATTAGGACTAGAGTGGCCTGATATATGATGCCTTAGTCTAGGGGCTTTTGCTGCTAGAAATGTTTGAGAGTGTTTAGATAGCAGCAAGGTGCTTATGAGATATCTGCTTGCGAGTTGTAAGTAACACATGATTAGGAGAGTAGAGTGCTTCGAAATTTGGGACTCTGGGAGGAGGACTTGGAATGAATGCTGAGTCGGTGTGGTCGGTAGTATTGGGCCCGTACTACCGAAGGCACCGGGCCAGTGCGCAACCCAAGTAAGAATCCTTAGGGTACCAGGAACCAAGTAGGATTGGGGGTGTCGAGTGTGTGCATGCTCGAGCGAGTCTTTGATATTTTGTGTTGTATTTCAGAGAGGTATCAAGGTGGGAACGCGCCACAGACCAGAGACTAGTGGAGGGGGTGTGAGCAACGAGGAGCTCCGCCAGATGATTCATGATGAGGTGGCTGCTGCCATCCGCGCTGAGATTCCAGAGATGTTTGGGTCTATCAAGACCACCCTGATAGAAACATTTGACGAGAGATACGCTGCTCTTTCTGATGCTGCTGTTGCTGCGGCCACTGCAACTGTAGCTGCGACTAGACCATAGGATGGTGATGCGTTGCTGTTCCGGGAGTTTAGCAACACAGAACCACCGGAGTTTGATGGGACCCAGGACCCGATTGCAGCGATGTGGTGGATTTCATACATTGATGGGTGTTTCTTTACTTGCTCATCTCCTGAGCATTTGAGAGTCCGGTTCGCGCTGAACCAGCTTCGCTTGGGAGCTAAGGACTGGTGGAAGTTTGTGACGACGCATTATATGCCTGTTGAGCTTGCTGCAGTGACCTGGGAGAGGTTCACTGCTATGTTTCGAGATGAGTACGTTCCCCAGGTGGAGAGGGAGCGTTTGGCCCAGGAGTTTTTGACCCTCAAGCAGGGTACTGAGTCTGTCACAGTGATTACGAGGATGTTCCATGAGCGGGTGATATTCTGCCCAGAGCACGTGTCCTCCGAGCAGGCACGTATGAGCCGATATCTGAGCATTTTGAGGAGGGATATACGGGAGTTCGTGGCAAACTCGACGTACCGGACATTTGCTGAGCTTCAGGCAAATGCCCGGAAGAGGGAGATAGAGCTGGAGACTCAGGCTAGGGAGGACGCTGAGTCTCAGGGGAGGGATCGGCGACCGGTGTAGTCTCAGCCGGCAGCCAAGCGGGCCAAGCCCGCTAATTCGAGATCTGGGAGTCAGAAGGGCCGCACTTGTGGTAAGTGCGGCAAGAGCCATAATGGGGTGTGCAGAGCGGAATCTTGTTACAAATGTGGCAAAGATGGGCATATGGACAAGGATTGCCCTAAGGGGTTTGCAGTGTGTTTACACTGCAACCAGACCGGACACCGCAAGGCAGAGTGTCTACAGTTGCGAGGGACAACTCAGGGAGCACCTCAGGGATCTGCCCCTGCTGCTATTAGAGCTGCTGAGAGCCGGCCAGTGAAGGCCGATGTACCGAATGCACGAGGGAGAGCCTTTCAGTTGACTGCGGAGGAGGTCCGCGCTGCGCCCGACATTGTGGCTGGTATGTATCCTTTCTTGTATTTATTTTAATTTTGGGATATAGTGTTCATTTTATGTTATGCGTAGGTACTTTTCTTGTGAATTTTTTACCTGCCTTGGTGTTATTTGACTCGCGTGCGAGTCGGTCTTTTGTATCTTTGGCTTTTAGTCAGCACATCAGTATTAGTTGAGAGGCGTTGAGTCGACCTTTGAGAGTTTCCATAGCTGACGAGAGGACGGTGTATGCCACCGAGGTAATACGAGGATGTGTACTCGAGATTTTCGGTGTCGAGTTTCCGATTGATTTGGTTCCTATTACGATGGGGGATGTCTGTGTCATCGTGGGCATGGACTGGTTGAGCAGAGTGGGAGCAGTTATCGACTGCGAGAGGCAGCTGGTGACCATACGAGACCCTAATGGGGGAGTTCTTACGGTGTACGGCAAGGGTACACGTACTGGGTCAGCATTTTGTTCGGCCGCCAGAGCGAGACAGAGTCTACAGCAGGGCTGTAGGGGATTTGTAGCATATGTGATGGATGTGAGGGTTGATTCAGAGAGACCGAGTTCAGTTGATGAGGTCCCGATAGTGCGTGAGTTTCCGGATGTATTTCCAGAGGAGTTGCCGGGTGTGCCTCCGGAGAGGCAGGTAGAGTTCAGTATCGATTTGGTTCCGAGAGCTGCGCCTATCGCCAAGGCGCCTTATCGTCTTGCGCCTCCAGAGATGCAGGAGTTATCCTCGCAGCTCCAGGAGCTGCTGGGGAAGGGGTTTATTCAGCCGAGCAGTTCGCCATGGGGAGCGCCTATCCTTTTTGTCAAGAAGAAGGATGGTTCACACTGGATGTGCATTGATTACTGGGAGTTGAACAAGCTAATGGTCGAGAACCGTTACCCGTTACCGAGGATCGACGATTTGTTTGATCAGTTGCAGGGAGCATCTTGGTTCTCCAAGATCGATTTGAGGTCTGGGTATCATCAGGTGAGGGTGCGAGATGTGGACGTCCAGAAGACAGCATTCCGGACTCGTTATGGGCATTACAGGTTCGTGGTGATGCCTTTCGGAATCACCAATACACCAGCGGTGTTCATGGATCTCATGAACAGAGTGTGCAGACCTATGTTGGATCGCTCAATGATCGTGTTCATCGACGACATATTGGTGTATTCGAGATCCAGAGAGCAGCATGAGGAGCATTTGAGGGAGATCCTCGGAGTCCTGAGATCGGAGAGGCTTCATGCCAAATTCTCCACGTTTGATTTTTGGTTGCGAGAGGTCCAGTTATTAGGGCACCTCGTGAACCAGAAAGGGATATTGGTCGATCCGGCCAAGATTGAGGCAGTGATGAGTTGGGAGGTGCCGAGGTCACCTACCGAGATCAGGAGTTTCCTAGGGTTGGCTAGTTATTATCAGAGATTTATCAGGGATTTCTCCAAGATTGTCATGCCACACACCAAGTTGACCCGAAAAGGTGTTGCTTTTTCACGGGGCCCTGAGCAGCAGGCCTCCTTCGAGACACTTCGCCAGAGGTTATGCGAAGCTCCGGTGTTAGCCCTTCCGGAGGGGATGGAGGACTCCGTAGTGTATTGTGACGCGTCGATATCTGGACTGGGAGTGGTGCTTATGCAGAGGGGTCATGTGATAGCATACGCATCGAGGCAGCTGAAGCCTCATGAGACGAGGTATCCCACCTACGATCTGGAGTTGGGCGCGGTGGTGTTTGCCCTCAAGATCTGGCGTCACTATCTGTATGGGGTTCGGTGTACCATATACACAGACCACAAGAGCCTGAAGTATCTAATGGATCAACCCAACCTGAATATGCGCCAGAGGAGATGGTTGGATGTGGTGAAGGATTACGATTGTGAGATCATGTACCACCCGGGCAAAGGCTAATGTTGTAGCCGATGCACTGAGTCGTAGGGCGGAGGGCGCACTGATGCGAGATGTTTGTTTGAGATTGACAGTGATGACTCCGGTGTTGGACACTATTCATAGGGCCCAGGCTGAGGTTGTGAGGCCAGAAAGCCAGAAGAGAGAGCGAGTTGTTGGGATGGTATCGGAGTTCGTTACCGACAGCCGAGGGCTTATGACATTTCAGGGTCAGATATCGGTACCGTTTTTGGGCGGGACGTGTACCATTTTGATGGAAGAGGCTCATTGATCGAAATTCTTGATCCATCCCGGGGCCACTAAGATGTATTTGGACCTGAAAAGAGAGTATTGGTGGCCCAGTATGAAGAGGGATGTCGCATGGTTTGTAGAGAGATGCTTGACATGTCGCAGTGTCACACCCCAAAACCGGAACGGCGGAAACGTTCTGGGGTGGATGACGTCATGTCAACTATCACAACACATGCATTATAGTAATCAAAGTACAACAAAACATTGCATTAATAGTAATAGTTTTACATGGTTACATTACAATACATCGAAGTAATACAAGTAATAGAAATAAATACAGCGTGGTACTAAGCCATCTTCATCAACAGCTCCTGGGATGTACCTGTCTAATGCTAACCTGAGAATACAAGTTATTTGAAAAGCGAGTATCAGCATTTTTACAAATGCTGGTGAGTTCATAAGCATTTAGTGTCGTTTTTATTCAAATAACTTTAATCAAAGTGGTAGTTTAAGTGTTTACTATGTAGTAGAGTTCTTTCCAGAAAATCCTATATTTTCTTTAATAAAGCAGCCTTCTACCAAGACTGGTCAGTGTTTTGTGGTAAAAAGTCATTTTCCCTACATTGCTATCATTATTAAAATACAGAATTTGATTATTGAGGAAAGCAAACGACAACATGGAATAACATGTGCCTCAGTAGTGAGGACTGCTGACTAAGGCAAGGAATCATAGACTCCAGGAGAGTATCGAACTAACGACACACCTGGTTCAGTCTAACAAATAGAGACTCAGACCTCAGTAGGTACCAAATGAAAGGTACAGGTGGTAAGGTCTAAAACAGTGAAAAACAGACCCCAGACAGTATCAAATGAAAGATACGTCTTGTAAGGTCAAAAAAAAAAGAAAACATAACCCAGACAGTATCAAATGAAAGATACGTCTTGTAAGGTCAAAACAGAGAAAACAGACCCCAGACAGTATCAAATGAAAGATACGTCTTGTAAGGTCAAAACAGTGTGACTCTAAAAATGAATTACCAGTATACAGTGTAAATTGCCGGTGAAATACCATTACCTTAATGCCAAAGAATTATAAGGTAACCCAGGATACTCGTAACCATACTGACTAGAGTACCAGACGCCCTACAAGCATCTAAAATATGACATTTGTCACCCGTTGGCTTGGTAGGCCGGGTGTAGCTAGCAGTCTGGGTGCGGGGTTGTCAATCCCGTATAGATCTATACACAGAATGTCCGCTCTCCCTATAGGAGATTCTGGTTACCAACTAGACGACGGAGAAGGTCGTGTCCTGAAGATGCATCCCAAATAGTGGGTAGAGACTTCCAAATAGTGAGTAGTGTGTAAGTGCTGAACTAGAGGTAGAGACTTCCAAATAGTGGGTAGTGTGTTTCTAATGTAAGTGTAAACTAGAGATAGAGACTCTTAACTGAACTGACTAGAGCATACCTGTACGTCCATACTCATATACATAATATATAACTAATGAAACAAACGACCTTCGGACGGCCATCCGGTCCCACCAGACCACATCTCAACGAAGAAAAGGAAATAGGGCGGACAAACCTTCCTAAGTCCTTCAATTCATTACTTATATGCATCTAGACAAGCATAGACATACATCTAACTACAACTGAGTGTGTGACAAGTAGGAGTGATTCTTGTGAAGTAGGAGTGTCAAACGAGTGAAGTAGGAGCGGTCGTAACTGAAGTAGGAGTGTCGAACAGTATAAGCGTATCACGAAGTAGAGACGACGATAAGTGAAGTAAGAGCGTCGATCAGGTATAAGCGACTACATGTATAAGCGATATAGAGACAATAACCGGTATAAGCGTATCACGAAGGAAATGCGTTATCAAGTAGGAGTTTTAAATAAGTAAAAGCGAAGCAGTAGTAACAAACAAGTAAAAGTATACATCGTGAAAGGAACTTTGATGAAAACCTTGGAAACCTTTATATTTAGAAAAATCGCATTTGATGTTCTTGATAAAATAAGTTTGAAAGCCTTTAAAATCTTTGGAACCTTTATAAACCAGTTTAAAATGAATTTAGATAAAACAGTATAAGTAAGAGTTTTGAAACCATTGGAATCTCTTGAAAACCATTATAGTGTCCTACTCGGTAAAACAGTGTACAGTGTGGTAAAATCTTGTGCATGCGGGTTATCAATCACATGTGATTGATATGATAACTGGCATGTTTAACTTGTATTCCCCCCTTATAAAACATGTAAAAATATTAAAAGGTTCATTCAGGGGTATGTACTCACCTGGTATAAGTAGGTCTGACGAAGGTGCCGTTTGGACGTTCGGTGTCACGTAAGGACTCGAACACACTCAATGACCTATTTAACATATGATAACATATGTTCACATACAATTAGTATATTTAATACTAATTAAACACATATACACACTCTAAGGAGCAGAAAACACTTTGGATAAGTGTTTGGGGTGTCCCGGGTAGCGTCTAAAGGTGTGTATGGCTTAGGAATGGAGTTTACTCTCTGAGAGTAAACCCTTTATATGATGTTTACGGCCCAGGGACTACTCACCATGAGTTTACGACCGTAAACTCATGGTGAAGGGTTCTAGTGTGCTTAAGGCTTCTAGCTTGTTCATGGAATTATTCTAGGTCCAAAACTATATAGCGTGAATGAGTTTAAGGTCTTTAAGGGCTCCATTAGGGAGTTTACGCCCAAGGGACAACTCCTAAGGGAGTTTACGGCCGTAAACTCTCATTCCTTGAGTTTTGTGAAGTTTCAAGCCCCTAATACCTTGCTAGTAATTTATAATGAAGTGTGAGGCCATTTGGGGGAATTAAAACTATAATTTTGGCACATTTAGGGGTGTTTACGGCCTTGGTACATACCTGGGCTGTAAACTCCTTTTCCCCCTTCATTTTGATGTGTTTAAATGGTTTAAAACCAAAATACCAAGTCCCTAAATTATGTATGAAGCCTAAGGGTGATTTAGGAGTGTTTTTGGGGCACTTTTGCAAGGTTTAGAGGTGTTTACGGCCTAAGCATGTGCTTGGGCCGTAAACTCTCTTTTATGCCTCAAATCATTGTGTTTTAATGTTTAAACACTCCTAGGCTAATACCTCAATTTATTTCCAAGCCTTTAGGGACATTTTGGGGTCATTTTGGCCTCTTTTAAGGTGTTTACGGCCTAAGGAGGAGTTTAGGCCGTGAACTCCTTTTCAACAGCTTAAATGGTCCAATTCTAAGCTATAAACATGAATCATAATGTTTAGAGTAAGCTAGGGTAAGTGGACTTACGATTTGGAAGCGTTTGGTTGCGGATTTGGGGCGAAAACGAGTCTAGAGAGTGAGTATAGAGAGAGAGTGGAAAAGCTCCAAATGGAGTTTACTCCCCTTTATATATGGGTGGGAGTTGGAGCTCAGTGGAATTCTACCCAATACTGCTGTTATACGGGGCTTTTGGTCGCACCCGATTTAGTGGTCGTAATAATAAAAACTAACTTTTTCCATTTAAATGGAAATGTGTGTTATGTGTTTTTATTTCCTTTTATCACGACTTAACGGCATATTAAACGTAAACAAATGGAATGTTTATTAAATTGACGACCTCTAATTAACGGAACTTTTATCAACTGAAATATTCCGTTAACGGTAACAGGGAAATGTAACGGAACAACTTGGGTTGTCACATCATCCCCCCGTTAGAGGGAATTTCGTCCCGAAATTCAGGTCTAGGCAAAGAAGTAGGTATGAATGGCCAAGTAGAGGTAAGAGAGTACTTCCTATACGGTTGTCCTCGCATACCCAAGTGAACTCTAGTCTGTGTTTGTCATTCCGACAGACCTTTACGTACGGGATGCAGATTCCGTCTAGTGTAGCTAGTGAGTTCCAACTGGTGTATCTACGAGGTTAGGGTTCTCAATGGATTCTATCGAGATGAGTGAGGCACGAAGAGTGTTGTCGGGAAATCACGTATCAAGTCTAAGAAGTGGATCGATCGGGTGTGAATCTTGCGGAGTATCCGAATGTAGTAGTGGTCTGAAGAGGGTTGGACCAAATCTCCATGAGGATTCTCAGATGGTCCTAAGCTCTCGGAATGGTAGAGCTTTTCAGTACTTAGGGCATAGTGTAATTCTATGGCAAGATCATCACTGGCGTGATCGCCATTCCGAAGTTCCTAACGTTCTCACTCGTACTGTGTGTGTAGTCCTTCAGGTTGGTTTTTAGGAAGCTCGAGTGGTCTTTGGTTTCGCGTTTCCTGTCAACTGGATGATAGATACTTTCTAGATCGTCGAGTGGGTTGCATGACTATGGTTATCGGTTTGCTGTAGAGTGTCTATCTCAAGCTTGTGCAAAATGAATCTGTACGAAAGGCTCTTGAGATGCGGAAACTCTGAGAGTCGGGGAGATAGAGTTTCACCAGACGAGTGTTGGACTATCTAGGGAGGTGGTTCTACTATCTTTGCATGAGATAGTATTCGTGGAACACCTAATAGTCCAAAGATTTTCCAAGACTTTGGTTTATTCCAGTGCGGAAAGCGCATGTTCCTGCATAACCCTTTGACTAACACCAAGGCTGGTGTCAAGTCTCTAATCTCTTCGGGATATGGGTCATGAGGCTTAAGGCAACTACTTTCGCACTTGATCAAATATTCTTGGCTGAGAAGGTTATCCCGTGGTTCTCGGTATCCTAGTGTTCACTTCGGAGAATGTATTTTATCGTCTACAGGGCGACGACGACTTCCTCCATGCGAGAGGGTGGAGGATGATAGGCACTGCTCGTCTATAACCGGGTGGACGAGGTGCCTGAGTAGTGCGAGCATCTACTGCAGCTACTCTTCCGAAGGTTCTGAGTTTCCTCGGTCTAGGTCAACTCTAGTGAGTATAGGGTCCCATTGCTCGGAACTTTAATAGCTCAACTCGCAGTGATTCTCTTGACTCCGGCTCCTATGTTATGGAATAGGGTGAAAGTGTTTTGCGAAGAGGTCCGTGGTAGAGCTCATGCTTGGCTTAACCACCAATACCGGGTGTATGTAGGCAGTATACAATTGAGGTCGGCAAGATGTTCAGCTGTGCGACTCCACCCCAAACCCACAACCCAACGAGGAACAAGGAATACGGAGGAAACACACACCTTAAATCTTTTTGTTCTCAATTATATGCCACCTTTATGCATATACCTAGTTATAGTGGTCAGTCTCATGAGTTTTGTCCTCTAGGTTTACGAACCTGATGTGCAAGGTGCGAAGGGTCTTTCTGGGGATTCTTCTGAGTATGCTCCGGATGGTTACTGTCTTCTAGAGTATCTGCAGTGTCTTTCACTTTGGTGTCCATCTGACTACGAGGGGTCGGTCAACGGCGCGTGGTACCCTCTCTTGGGTACTTCGGAAGGTTTGAGATAAGAGGGACGATTGACAGATCGCATTAGGTTTGATTTATTTGTGTTAGGTTTAGGTTCCGGAGAACCTTTATTTGCTGACATGGCTACAGGGAAAGTTCTTTTTACACAGCGCTAAGAATGTACACATGGCTGCACGTAGTCGAACCATGATCAATAGAGTCGTTGAAGTTGGCACACTCCGACATGATATAAAATGAAGATCGGTAGAGTCATGCGCCGAACGGGCACACAAGTTCTAGGCGTCTCGGGTTTCGTCCTATGTATCACTACCGTGTATACTTGGACCGATAGAGTCGACGCGGAACTATAGAGGGTCCTAAGTGTTTCCGAATAGAGTACCTTTTCATGAGTGGATTCTCACAAGGCATCTCTATAATCGCCTCACATATACTAGTAATGTATATTTAAGGTGGGGAGGATTGTTGACTGAGCGATCCCGCCTTAAATCCACAACCAAATGAGGAACAGGAAATAAGGCGGCATTCGCTCACTCTAGGTCTGTCCATCTTAAATATACATGGCCGTAACGTATATGTTTAGCCATTATAGTTTTACCTGATGAATTTTTAAATTTTATAACAGTGCTGCGACTTTCGCCCTACTATAAAGAATTTACATTTGAATTAATCTTTTATTGTTTTTAGTTTAGTTACCCGAGATCAAGAGACGTACCAAAATCTAACGAGTTCCTTGATGCTTCTCTCTAAGCAGTAGAGTTAGGCTCCTCCTGTGTCTTTGTTGTTTCCTTCAGCTGGGCAATCCTTCTTGAAGTGTCCAATCGCACCACATAGACGGCAAACTGGATTGGTCGTCACTTTGGTGATTGATGCAATACGCTCCACCGGAGTTCTACATACACGAGCAATATGCCCCTTCATGTTGCACCTTGCACAATAGAGTTCCCGACAGGCACCATGATGATGGTAGCTGCACTTGCTGCAGTGGGGAAGGTCTCCTAGGTATGGTCTTCTTGAGGTCGGGAAGGAAGGATTGACAGGGGTATAGACTGCCTCATCTCGTCGCCTTTCAGAAGGTCCTTGAGCCGAGGTACTTCCCTCCTCAATCTTGAGTTTTCTCTTTAGTGGGTTTGGTGAAGGTTCTTGGGTGACTGGGTATGAAAGTGTTGGTTGATGCTGTCCATCGCCAGGATTGGAAATCCCGATAGGGCCCTTGCTAACGTTGGCGGTGTTAGCATTCAGGTGAGCCATGACAGCTGCTACAGCTGCTGAGACTGCAGCTTGGAACGTAGCTTCATCGAATAAGAGAGCAGGTTTCTTGCTTGTGGATTGGTTACGCTTCTTCGGTGGCGTGGTTTTCCTACACGGAAGGAATACAAGGTAATGAGAGACGGTAGTTAACCCTGGACATTTCTATCTTGAACATATTAGGCATAAATTTTTCCCGTGCCTTGGGTACTGGTCGTCTGAGTGTCGACCTACATCCCTATGATGTAGTCCTGGTAATAGAAGTGGGTGTATGAGTATCGGAAAAAGGCCATAAGATGCGAGTCGTTCCTACTAAGTTACCTTTATACTGGGAAAGGTTTCACTCTTCGGCCTGGAGAGATTTGAGAACAGTTCGGAACGAAACTGCAGAAAGAGAGGCTCACAAGGGCAAATGACTAAATTCTCTCAATAGAGATGCGGGGATCCGCCCTAATCGTGTATCTGGCAACGGGAAACGACGATTTACCTAACACATAGCGTGAGTAGTGTAACCACCAACTCACTAAATTGTATTAAATTATAGGTGTATTAGCGTGACGAACACGAGGAAAAGACACTCCCCGGGTTCCATGTACTGGCTCCCTCGGTCTGCCTCGTATCTTTGAATAAAATCGGCGTTGGTTTCCTTCGGGTAGTTTCCTAGGGTTCTCTTCTTGTATGGACATATTGAATTTCTACTCCGCCTTCCTTCTGATTCCGAATCTGGGTGTCACCACTTCATGATGGATGACTGGAATCTCGGAAGTTTAGGCGAACTTCTCACCAATGTCCCTAAAAGAATATGGGCACTTGGTGCATTCAATAGTCTCGAACCAGTTCATTTATTTCCGAACAGGAAATCTTCTCAATGAACCTCTTCGGGGTCGGAATCAACTCTTCTGTCAAGCACTGAAGAGGGTAGGATTTTCTACAGGGTTCGCGCGAGAATGGAAATGTCTAAAGAATCCTAAGAGATTATTAACATTTCACTGTATGATCCATATCGAGTCCTGCTACGATTACAGAGGGTATACAAATCATATATAACTTAGATCCGATAGGCCTTCGAATATGTGATACTACTCTATATCCACATCCCAACGAGGAAAAGGAAGTAGAGCGAAACCACACATTCTTAGCCTATGGGATCCTCATTATATATAACCTTAGGAGTGCACCCTCTGTAGTCGTAGGTATATCAACACGCAAGGTTGTTTATGTGTCCTAAAATACCCCTATGGTATTTTAAATTCTTGTTTGTTTCTTATCTTCTAAGTATCATTCTGGGATTAGTGTGGATCTTTTGGTGTTCTAAAATACTCCTATAGTATTTTAACTTTATGTTTGGCTCTAGCAATCCTAGTTGGTAAGTTTCAGACCTGTTGTACACCACTATCAGTCCCAAGCACATGTTCATCGCATCTCGGATAAATGTAGTTGATCAGGTTACATTTATCCCAGCTTACGATTACATAACTGCCCAGGTTTGACTGTAGTGCTCAACATCCGAAGACTTTTATTATTGTTCTTCTTGTGATACTTTTGTTCAAGTGTTTAGATTCTGGATGTTGTTATACTTTGGTAAAATATGGTTATATTTTAAAGTATAATTCTGGGTCAGAGTGTTTTATCCCTTTGTGTTTATAGGTTGTATATCTTTTATGAATTGATATACTTAGCTCACTATAAACAATGCTCTGATACCAATCTGTCACACCCCAAAACCGGAATGGCGGAAACGTTCTGGGGTGGATGACGTCATGTCAAGTATCACAACACATGCATTATAGTAATCAAAGTACAACAAAACATTGCATTAATTGTAATAGTTTTACATGGTTACATTACAATACATCGAAGTAATACAAGTAATAGAAATAAATACAGCGTGGTACTAAGCCATCTTCATCAACAGCTCCTGGGATGTACCTGTCTAATGCTAACCTGAGAATACAAGTTATTTGAAAATCGAGTATCAGCATTTTTACAAATGCTGGTGAGTTCATAAGCATTTAGTGTCGTTTTTATTCAAATAACTTTAATAAAAGTGGTAGTTTAAGTGTTTACTGTGTAGTAGAGTTCTTTCCAGAAAATCCTATATTTTCTTTAATAAAGCAGCCTTCTACCAAGACTGGTCAGTGTTTTGTGGTAAAAAGTCATTTTCCCTACATTGCTATCATTATCAAAATACAGAATTTGATTATTGAGGAAAGCAAACGACAACAGGGAATAACATGTGCCTCAGCAGTGAGGACTGCTGACTAAGGCAAGGAATCATAGACTCCAGGAGAGTATCGAACTAACGACACACCTGGTTCAGTCTAACAAATAGAGACTCAGACCTCAGTAGGTACCAAATGAAAGGTACAGGTGGTAAGGTCTAAAACAGTGAAAAACAGACCCCAGACAGTATCAAATGAAAGATACGTCTTGTAAGGTCAAAAAAAAGAAAACAGACCCCAGACAGTATCAAATGAAAGATATGTGTTGTAAGGTCAAAACAGAGAAAACAGACCCCAGACAATATCAAATGAAAGATATGTCTTGTAAGGTCAAAACAGTATGACTCTGAAAATGAATTACCAGCATACAGTGTAAATTGCCGGTGAAATAGCGTTACCTTCAGGCCAAAGAATTATAAGGTAACCCGGGATACTCGTAACCATACTGACTAGAGTACCAGACGCCCTACAAGCGTCTAAAATATGACATTTGTCACCCGTTGGCTTGGTAGGCCAGGTGTACCTAGCAGTCTGGGTGTGGGGTTGTCAATCCCGTATAGATCTATACACATAATGTCCGCTCTCCCTACAAGAGATTTTGGTTACAACTAGACGATGGAGAAGGTCGTGTCCTGAAGATGCATCCCAAATAGTGGGTAGAGACTTCCAAATAGTGAGTAGTGTGTAAGTGCTGAACTAGAGGTAGAGACTTCCAAATAGTGGGTAGTGTGTTTCTAATGTAAGTGTAAACTAGAGATAGAGACTCTTAACTGAACTGACTAGAGCATACCTGTACGTCCATACTCGTATACATAATATATAACTAATGAAACAAACGACCTTCGAACGGCCATCCGATCCCACCAGACCACATCTTAATGAAGAAAAGGAAATAGGGCGGACAAACCTTGCTAAGTCCTTCAATTCACTACATATATGCATCTAGACAAGCATAGACACACATCTAACTACAACTGAGTGTGTAACAAGTAGGAGTGATTCTTGTGAAGTAGGAGTGTCAAACGAGTGAAGTAGGAGCGGTCGTAAGTGAAGTAGGATTGTCGAACAGTATAAGCGTATCACGAAGGTAGAGACGACGATAAGTGAAGTAAGAGCGTCGATCAGGTATAAGCGACTACAAGTATAAGCGATATAGAGACAATAACCGGTATAAGCGTATCACGAAGGAAATGCGTTATCAAGTAGGAGTTTTAAATAAGTAAAAGCGAAGCAGTAGTAACAAACAAGTAAAAGTATACATCGTGAAAGGAACTTTGATGAAAACCTTGGAAACCTTTATATTTAGAAAAATCGCATTTGATGTTCTTGATAAAATAAGTTTGAAAGCCTTTAAAATCTTTGGAACCTTTATAAACCAGTTTAAAATGAATTTAGATAAAACAGTATAAGTAAGAGTTTTGAAACCATTGGAATCTCTTGAAAACCATTATAGTGTCCTACTCGGTAAAACAGTGGACAGTGTGGTAAAATCTTGTGCATGCGGGTTATCAATAACATGTGATTGATATGATAACTGGCATGTTTAACTTGTATTCCCCCCCCCCCCTATAAAACATGTAAAAATATTAAAAGGTTCATTCAGGGGTATGTACTCACCTGGTATAAGTAGGTCTGACGAAGGTGCCGTTTGGGCGTTCGGTGTCACGTAAGGACTCGAACACACTCAATGACCTATTTAACATATGATAACATATGTTCACATACAATTAGTATATTTAATACTAATGAAACACATATACGCACTCTAAGGAGCGGAAAACACTTTGGATAAGTGTTTGGGGTGTCCCGGGTAGCGTCTAAAGGCGTGTATGGCTTAGGAATGGAGTTTACTCTCCGAGAGTAAACCCTTTATATGATGTTTACGGCCCGGGGACTACTCACCATGAGTTTACGACCGTTAACTCTTGGTGAAGGGTTCTAGTGTGTTTAAGGCTTCTAGCTTGTTCATGGAATTATTCTAGGTCCAAAACTATATAGTGTGAATGAGTTTAAGGTCTTTAAGGGCTCCATTAGGGAGTTTACAGCCCAGGGACAACTCCTAAGGGAGTTTACGGCCGTAAACTCTCATTCCTTGAGTTTTGTTAAGTTTCAAGCCCTTAATACCTTGCTAGTAATTTATAATGAAGTGTGAGGCCATTTGGGGGAATTAAAACTATCATTTTGGCACATTTAGGGGTGTTTACGGCCTTGGTACATACCTGGGCCGTAAACTCCTTTTCCCCCTTCATTTTGATGTGCTTAAATGGTTTAAACCCAAAATACCAAGTCCCTAAATTATGTATGAAGCCTAAGGGTGATTTAGGAGTGTTTTTGGGCACTTTTGCAAGGTTTAGAGGTGTTTACGGCCTAAGCATGTGCTTGGGCTGTAAACTCTCTTTTATGCCTCAAATCATTGTGTTTTAATGTTTAAACACTCCTAGGCTAATACCTCAATTTATTTCCAAGCCTTTAGGAACATTTTGGGGTTATTTTGGCCTCTTTTAAGGTGTTTACGGCCTAAGGAGGAGTTTAGGCCGTGAAATCCTTTTCAACAGCTTAAATGGTCCAATTCTAAGCTATAAACATGAATCATAATGTTTAAAGTAAGCTAGGGTAAGTGGACTTACGATTTGGAAGCGTTTGGTTGCGGATTTAGGGCGAAAACGAGTCTAGAGAGAGAGAGTATAGAGAGAGAGTGGAAAAGCTCCAAATGGAGTTTACTCCCCTTTATATATGGGTGGGAGTTGGAGCTCAGTGGAATTCTACCCAATACTGCCGTTATACGGGGCTTTTGGTCGCACCCGATTTAGTGGTCGTAATAATAAAAACTAACTTTTTCCATTTAAATGGAAATGTGTGTTATGTGTTTTTATTTCCTTTTATCACGACTTAACGGCATATTAAACGTAAACAAATCAAATGTTTATTAAATTGACGACCTCTAATTAACGGAACTTTTATAAAATGAAATATTCCGTTAACGGTAACGGGGAAATGTAACGGAACAACTTGGGTTGTCACACGCAGGGTTATGGCCGAGCACCAGCGTCCGCATGGTAAGCTGCAGCCGTTAGAGATTCCCAAGTGGAATTGGGAATAAATTACCATGGATTTTATCACCAAATTGCCAAGGACTGCGAGAAGGTTCGATGCAATTTGGGTGATTGTGGACAGGTTGACGAAGAGCGCTCATTTCCTTGGTATCAGTGAGAGCTCTTCCGTGGAGAGATTGGCAGAGATGTACGTGAGAGAGGTGGTATCGTGGCATGAATTGCCAATCTCGATTGTCTCAGATCGAGATATACGTTCCACTTCCAGATTCTGGAAGAAGTTTCATGAGGAATTGGGTACGAGACTGCATTTTAGTACCGCATACCACCCACAGACTGACGGGCAGAGTGAGCGGACAATTCAGACGCTCGAGGACATGCTCCGAGCATCTGTGTTGGATTTCGGTGGGAGTTGGGACGCGTACTTGCCCTTGGCAGAGTTTTCCTACAACAACAGACACTATTCGAGCATTGGTATGCCACCCTTTGAGCTGTTGTATGGGAGGAGGTGTCGGACCCCCATTTTCTGGGGAGAGGTAAGGCTGCGTGGGATGGGTAGTACCGAGATCGTGCTTCAGATGATGGAGCAGATTCAGCAGGTCAGACAGAGGTTGTTGACCGCTCAGAGTCGTCAAAAGAGTTATGCGGACAGGCGCCGGTCCGAGCTCGAGTTTCAGGACGACGACTTCGTGCCGCTGAAGGTCTCTCCTTGGAAAGGAGTGATTTGATTCAGGAAGAGGAGCTAGTTGGGGCCTGATATATCGATCCTTTCAGGGTGATCGCGAGGGTAGGCAGGGTAGCCTACCATTTGGAGTTACCTGCAGAGTTGGTCAGATCCATGACACTTTCCACGTGTCGCAGTTGAGAAAGTGTATAGCCGACGAGTCGGTAGTGGTGCCATTAGAAGATATTCAGGTGGATGAGAGCCTGAACTATATTGAGAAACCGGTGGCAATTAGAGATCGGAAGATCAAGGTTCTGAGGAACAAAGAGGTGCCTCTGTTGCAGGTCCAGTGGCAGCATCGGAAAGGGTCAGAGTTGACTTGGGAGCTAGAGCGTGAGATGCGCGTGTAGCATCCAGAGTTGTTTGTAGAGTGAGACTTCAAGGGAAAAGTCTAACTCTAGTGGGGGAGAATTGTAACACCCGGATTCCCAGGTATATTAATTATTCCTTTTATTTTTGGAGATTGAGAGGGGACTCGGCGAGTTGGTGTTTAGACTCGCTGAGTATGGTCACGGATTCGTATCCGGGTTCACAGCCGGACTCGACAAGTTCATGAGTGGACTCGGCGAGTCCATGCTGTTTAATGAAACCCGAATTTTCTGGGTTTGGGACCTATTTAAAGGCCCTTAGGGTCGTCATTTGTGGTTACCAAACCCTAGAGAGAAACCCTAAAAGATCTAGAGCATTTGTGAGGAAGGAAAGGCCATTCTTGATCATTTTGTTGGTGTAGTTGCAAGAAAGAGGTAAACAAGGCAAGAGGAGGCTGAAGGAGGTGCGATTTTGGTGACTTCAGAGTTCATAGACTTCATATTGAGGTATTTACTCGGACCTTCTTCATTTTTGGTGTTGATTCTTAGAGTTAGGGTTTTCTAACCCCTTTAGAGGATGAACATGTGGAGCAATTGGTCCCTTCTCGATTTTATGCTTTGGATCTGGACCCAAAGAGGTCCAGAGACCTTAACCCTTGGAGCTTTATGAGTTATTTTGGGAGCCATAAACTTAGGATGTTATTTTTTGGGGCTAAATCACCAAGTTAGACCATCTAGATGTTATATGAGTGTCAAGGTCTCAACTTTACGTGATTATCCTGCTTGGGAAGGTCAGATCTATGGATTAAGGGAACAGATCTGACCTCAGGAGGTCTAGGGAGTTTGTGCATGGCATGAACTCGCCGAGTCCAAAGAGCAGACTCGGCGAGTAGGGTGAGGGTTTCCCGTAAATCACTCAGTGTGTAGACTTGCCGATTTGGGGAAATAACTCAGTGAGTCAGGGAGAGTTAGGGGACTGGAGTTCAAGGCAGAACTCGCCGAGTTGTTCTAGAGACTCGGCGAGTTGAGTCGGGGTGGCCCCGCGATTCATGCTAGGTGTGACTCGTCGAGTAAGGGAGGGACTCGACGTGCCAAGAGGGACTAAGAGAGTTAGTAGACACGTGTAGACTCACCGAGTCGCCCAAGTGCACTCGACAAGTCGGGTCAAAGTTTGACCGTTGACTTTTGTTGACTTTTAGGGTTTGGTCAACAATGTGGCCTTTGAGTTGATAAGAGGAGTAAAATGGTCTGTCACCTAGAGAGGGTTGAGTCTAGTCCCGAGAGTTATATTTATGAGAATATTTACTTTGTTTGATTAGGTGGAGGCTAGATCATATTTCTACCGAGTCAGAGATATACCGAGACATTTGAGGTGAGTCTTGTCACTATACTTTACCTAGTGTGGTAATAGAGTTATGTGACAGAGTATTCTAGAGTAATATGCCAGTGTATTTTCATGATATTATGTGTTGTGATTTATTGTGATATGTGATATGCATGATTCAGAGTGTACAGAGTTAGGACCAGTGGGTCCACAGAGTTCTGGGACCAAGAGGGTCCCACAGAGATATTCGACCAGAGAGTCAACAGAGTTACAGCCTTGAGTGGCTGATATGTGTTTATGTGGTATTTTGGGGAACTCACTAAGCATTTATGCTTACAGTGTTATGTGTGGTGTTTCAGGTACCAGTGATGATCGCGGGAAGGCGCCGGCATGACTCGTATACACGCATATTGGAGTTCATATGTTTTGATCTTGGGGTTTTGTATTGAGATAATGATGATACAATGTTTTAAAATGTGGATGTGAATGAAAATATATGGTTTTTAAAATGCGAAAATTTATTTGAATTTTTTCGGTGTTACAGAAGGGGGTGGATTTCCGGTGAGGCCCTGAGTAGTAATCAACATTTGATACCCTTCGGTAAAGACTTTGCAAGGCCCCAGTTTTGACCTTCCCCGAGGGAATCGAGGATTTGTTGTTTTTTGCGATGCGTCCATCATTGGGTTGGGAGCGGTCCTCATGCAAAGAGGACGAGTGATAGCTTATACTTCGCGGAAGCTGAGTCCGCATGAAACGAGATATCCCACACATGATCTTGAGTTAGGAGCAGTGGTTTTCTCTCTCAAGATTTTGAGGCGTTACCTTTATATGGTCCGCTGTATTATCTACATGGATCATAAGAGTTTGAGGCATATTATGGATCAGTTGAACCTGAACATGAGGCAGTGCAGGTGGCTGGACGTAGTCAATGATTATGACTGCGAGATCCTTTACCATCCGGGTAAATCGAACGTGGTGGCGGATGCCCTGTGCCGCAAGTCAGCTAGATCTTCTGTTCCTATGTCATGTATGAGGATATATGTGGATTCTCACTTGCGGGTTTGATTAGGGAGGCTTAGACTGAGGGTGTTCGAGAGGAGAATTGGAAGATTGAGAGGATCAGGGGTGAGATCACTAGATTTGTGTCGGACAGTCGTGGTTTGTTGACCCGTCGTGGGAGGGTGTGGGTTCCTGTGTTGGAGGAGGCTCATAAGTCTCGTTTTTCTATCCATCCGAGGGCCACCAAGATGTATCCAGATCTAAGCTTGAGTTATTGGTGGCTATTCATGAGGAGGGAGATTGATTGGTACGTCGAGAGGTGTTTGACCTGTAGGATGGTCAAGGCCGAGCATCAGAGGCCGCATGGCAAGCTAAAACATGTGGAGGTTCCCATGTGGAAACGGGAGCAGATTTTGATGCACTTTATCACCAAGTTGCCAAAGACGACAAAGGGTTTTGATGCTATTTGGGTCATCGTGGATTGAATAACCAAGAGTGCCCATTTTCTGGCAATTCGGGAGAGCTCTTCGGCCGAGAAGTTGGTCGATGTGTATATTCGCGAGATCGTTGCTCACCATGGGGTTTCGGCCTCTATTTTTTCAGACTATGATGTTCAGTTCACCTCCCGATTATGGTAGAAGTTTCATTAGGAACTGGGCATGAGGCTGCATTTCAGCACGGCTTATCATCCGCAGACTGATGGCCAGAATGAGCGGACCATTCAAACCCTCGACGATATGCTGCAAGCATGCGTCATAGATTTTGGTGGGAGATGGGGCTCCTACCTACCTGTGACAACCCATTATTTTCGTTATTGTAAAAGTCAAACTAAATCAAACTTATTGTTTTGATTTACTTATTTAAGGTCAGATGATAACCAATATGTGTTTAAAATCCTTTTATTAGAAGTGCAATGCTTAATCCAAGAAGTCTCGCATGGGCCACAAATCCTCGGTTCGCAGTCGAGAACCCACTTTGGGCCGCAAACACTCTTCGGACCGCAAACATGCGAACCTTCCATTTTCGGCCGAGAACCCACTCCGGACCGCAAACCCTCAGTTCGCAGCCAAAAACTCCTTTCTGACTGCAAACCTCTCTCTTATCCACTCGGTGTGAGAACCAATGCATGTATCCCATCATCGATTTCAGCCCTATTCATATGGAGGGACCGAAAACACATCCTCACTTCTACACTTCTGGCCGAAAACACCATTTTTACTATCAAGAACACAAACCGAAAACCCCTCATTCTCTCTCAGCTATCATCGAAAATCCTTCAAAAATCCTTTGTATCTCCTTCAGATCTTGCTTAGAACATCAAGTGTTCTTCATTTCATCAAGATCCTCAGCCGAAAACCCTCGAATCTCCTTGGTTTCACTAAGAACACCAAGATCTTCATTGGGCCGAAAACCCAAAGGGCTGGCCAAAAACTCATTGCAGCCTTCCTAAATCGCTTCTAACACTCTTATTTGTAAGTGAAACTTACAAATTAGTCTATTTCCTTTACGTACTTGCGATTATATTCACTAATCGTAAACACATATATTACGTGAAATGCTTTTAGGACTTGTTTTTTCCTCAGGATCTAACTTGTGGAAAACATTCTATATCGAACCTTCAAACGAATCACTCACATAAGGTGAGTTCATACCCCTACAATTTACCTTTTTCAATGTTTTTAGGGGGGAATACAAGTAGAAAACAATTTAATTGTGTAACTCTTACATGTGAAGACAAAGAAACGAAGGATTTCTGATGCTTATAAATATTGTTAAAATCGTTTCAAAACTCTTTTAAACTATTTTAGATTTATGTTTATATCAAAATCATATTCGTTTGTATATTTATGTATAATAATGCTTTAACGGACTTAGAACTATTCTAAACACCGTAACTCCTGTTCCTTATTTGGTTGTAAGCTTAGGGTAGGATCACTAGTCCGGCTGTCGGCTAAATCATAACTATACATGCTAAATATATACATGAATATTAAATCTCATTTTCAAGAACATACTTAACTCAGTTGCATATGTTGGGCAATTGAGTCTTTTCTCCAAATCATTTACAGTTCAAACAAAACGTACTAGTAAACTATAATAGGTATAGTTTAGAGAATCAATTCATAATATTTTCTAGATCAGAGAAACAATACATTAATCAATACCTTCATACTACTACATTTCATTACAAAGTATACTATTCATTTACAAGAACAAGAAGGAACTTACATGCTATGAATGAACAAGTTAACTAGAATGTGAAATACTATTTCATGACATAACAATATTCTTGCTAAGTCATGTTTTGTAACCAAAGTCTCCTAGAGAGAGAACGTGAGTTTGTGTATAGATCTATACATGAATGACCATCCCACACCTTGCTGCTAGCTACAGTGGGACCTACAGGTCTACAGGTGACAAATGTCATATCATTTTCAACGCCTGAAGAACGCCATGTTTTATACTAGTCAATTAGGCATGGTTATAACCTTAATCACATTAAAACCTTAACTAACCAATTCAGTTACAAGACAGTTAATTCATCAGTAATGTATTTTAAACAATACTACTGTAAATCTTCATTTTCCATTACATACAGACAGTGATATTATCACATGAGCAATGCATACTATTTTTCTAGTAAAGATGGTTTACAAATATGGAAAACATACATTTTATACTATTTCAAGTACAAACATACATTTTATACTATTTCAAGTACAAACATACATTTTACACTTTTTCATGAGAACAAAACATATAAACAGTTTGGTCTTGGGTAGAAGACTACTTTTCATTTAAGCAGAAAATATAGGATTTTCTGGGAAGTACACTAACATTTACATGAAGCAATTACGAACATTTTGACACTAAAAACTTATGAACTCACCAACTTAAATGTTGATACTCTCTTTCAAAATACCTTGTATTCTCAGGGAACCAGTAGATAGGTACATTGGATCAGGTTTTGGAGAAGACGGAGCATGTTTAGAATCGTCTTCTATTTTTGCTTTACATTTTTGGTGTCATACAACAATACAAAGAACACACATGTATTAACAATTTTATTAACGCAATGGGTGTTGTTGCTTGTTTTACTATTGTGCATTGTTATGATACTATACATGACGTCCTCCGCCCCCAAATGTTTCCATCATCTTGGTTTAGAGGTGTGGCACTACCCCTTGTTGAGTTTTTCTACAACAATAGTTTTCACTCCAGTATCGGTGCTCCGCCATTTGAGCTCTTATATGGGCGGAGATGTCGCACCCCAGTCTGTTGGGGCGAGGTTGGCCATAGGGTCATGGGTCAGACTGAGATGATCCAGCGGATCAGGTAGAGATTGCAGACTGCATAAAGTCGGCAGAAGAGCTATGCCGACTGATGTTGATCTGAGTTGGTGTTTTAGGTCGGTGACATGGTGTTGCTGAAGGTCTCACCTTGGAACGGTGTAATTCACTTTAGGATGAGGTAGAAGTTGCGTCCCCGATTTATTGGACCATTTCGGGTTATTGTTAGGGTTGGCGGTGTTGCTTATAGATTGGATCTTCCGGAGGAGCTCAATCAGATTCATAGCACTTTCCACGTTGCACAGTTGCGGAGGTGCGTTTTTGACAAGGATGCAGTGGTATTGTTTGATGATATTCAGGTTGATGAGTGCATGAACTATGTCAAGAGGCCGGTAGCTATTCTAGAAAGGAAGTTAAAGGTTTTGCATAGCAAGGAGGTACCTTTGGTAAAGGTACAGTGGCAGCATCGGGAGGGATCTGAGTGGACCTGGGAGCCGGAGGCTGAGATGCGGGAGCATTATCCGGATTTGTTCCTCGCAGCAGGCTTTGAGGACGAAGATTAGTTCAAGTGGGGGAGAGTTGTAACATCCTGACTTCCAGGTATGAGATTTATTCCTTAAAAGGCAAATTCCCTTTGGAACTCGTCGAGTTCATGACCTCAACTCGACATGTTGAAGACTTTTGGGCCGTGCATATTTTTGGACCAACTCGACGAGTTGGAGAGGAAAACTCAACGAGTTGGTAGCTGATTAAGATATCCTAATTTTTAGGGTGTTGCATCCTAGTTAAAGGCCTTATACCCTTTGGATGGCCTCCTTATCAGTCTCCCCTATCCAAAAAACCGTAGTTCGTGCATCCTCACCCATATTTGTGTGTGTTTGAGCTTGAAGAGTGATTTCTTGGTGTTCTTTTGAAGGAGCTTGAAGTTTGAGGTGGCTTGATTGAAAGAGAGGCTACAAATCCATAATCTACTCTTTTGTTGTAGTCATTTTGAGGTATAAAGTCGACACCTTGCTTATCTATTGCTTAGATCTCTTCCTTGGAAGTCTATTGTCATATTTGGCTCATTTTTTGGGATTTTTCTCGGGTTGAGTATTTCATGAAGTTATTGTTGGAATAGTGTCTAAGGTTGCAACTATATTAGGCAAGTATTTGAACCGGTTGTGCATGGTCCTTTTGGGTTGCCTTCACCATAGCAACTTGACAGGATGATTTACAATGAGAGAAGTAATATTATTGATATATTATGAGAATAATATAAGGAATAATATTATTATTATTTGATTAATATAAGTCATAAATTAATTAGGAATTAATTTGGTGACTTAAAGAGATTAATTGAATAAAGGATCATAAACTGTCAATTGTATGATAGTTGTACTTTGGGCTATAATCCCTTATGGATAAGGGGTGACAGTTTTGAGGGCTTTGGATAGACCTTGGAATCATCCAAGACTTATCATTAGGGTATTCGATTGCTTAGGGCCTAAGTTATCCAATTATGGTTTAAGGGTGAAACCCTAGGAGCCTTACAAGTATAAATAGACCCAAGGGGTTAATGAAATCAGCACTCTTGCCTTTGGAAGAACCCTGTCCGATTTCTAGTTCCCTCCCCTCTCTCTCTGATCATCCTCTTGCTAAGTTGGTGTTTGTAAGCCATTAGAGGAGTGACAATTGTGACTCTAAGCTCCAAGGACAAGAAGATTCAAGCAAGCAACTTGAGGTAATCTTCTAGATCTGTTTTTCTTATGTTGTTACCTAGATCTATTGTTCAAAAGTCTTGGATTCAATGCATGTTCAATTAGAGAAACCTAGATCCAAGCATTACGGTTTGTATGTGCACATAGGAATGTTCATATGGCTAAAACCCATCAGTGGTATCAGAGCCTAGGTTGGTTTCTATTGAATTGATGCATTGGTTGCTTGATTGTTGCTTGCAAAATTCGAATTTTGTCATTCTGCCTGATGAACTCGGCGAGTCCCATAGTGGACTCGGCGAGTAGGCTCAACTCGGCGAGTCCATTGTGGTACTCGGCGAGTTCGAGTGTCAGAAAGAGCTAATTTCAGGATTTCTTGTTGTTCATCCTTTGGATACTTACCTTAATCTTAATAGGTCAATATAAATTCGATTTTAAGATATATTTGAGTATATTCTTGACCTAATTGAAGATATTTATCAATTAATTGAATATTAATTTCCTTATGTGATAATTGATTAATTATTTTAATTAAATTGGTAAATTGTTTTGCAAGAAATAATTAAATAAATCAAATATGGATAATTATGTGATTAAATGTTAATTTAGATTATTTGTTATTTGATCCACTATTTTTTGAAAAGTTTAAAACTTGCCCTCAAGTTTTAAAATTTATGTTTTTGTGATTAAAAGTTTAATTTAGACAATTTAAATTTCAAACCCTAGAATTTTACAAGTTTAAAATTCAACTCTATACTAATATAATATTACAAGATTAATATATATATATATATATATATATATATATATATATATATATATATATGTGTGTGTGTGTGTGTATAATTAAAATGCTAGTCTTACCGTTAGTAGGCCTCATTCACGAAGCCGGTCTATAAGATGGGTATAAGGTTGCGACCTATAAAATGGCGCTTAATGGGTGTACACTCACACCCACCGCTTGCTTGATCGGTGGAGGGTCGTTAGCCGAACGGGTAGGATATGGTAACCTCATCTCCTCATTCAAAGTATAATATGAAATACAAAGTAACTACATGTTTTTCAAAAATTCCCAATCCTAGTTACTTTAGGAAAAGTGAATTGATGCAATCCCATGAAATTACACTTTGCACCCTTGCTAACAAGTTAGTGGAGCGTGTGTGGTTTACCGACACACTAATTGGTTCTAAGCAAAGGTGGAAAAGGGTGATTCATTGTTTATCATAGTTCGATGGAGCGTGTGTGGTTTACCGGCACATCGAATAGGTGATTGTTACAATGAAGGCACCGTGTGAATTTGCATGGTAATTCACACCCACTTTGTGATCCTCGGTATCCCAGTCATAAACGAGAGGGGCATATCGAGATTTAAACATGCTATTGAAAAGTTCAATGAATCTCATCGAAACCTAGGAATTCTCAATACATTTAGAACTTAAAGTTAGGTTTTCATGGTGGAGCATTAGTGAATCGTCATTCACTTACCTTCAAATTGTTTGCATGTTAGATTATGGCATCCCTTTTCTAATATGTAAATATTGTTGTTGGATCCTAGCCCTAATTTTTATTATTGGGTGATTATTAGGGATTCATATTCTAATCAAACTTTGTCCTTTCTATTTGTAGATGTCGAACGCGAACAACGCTGCTGCTAGCTCGTTCACATTGATGAGCCTTTGCCAAAAGGTGACTTTCGATGGGACGAACTTTAGCGAATGGATAAGATACATTCGCACAATTGCTCGCTACGAGGACAAGGAGTATGTCCTCGATGAGAAGCTCGAGAAGAACAACCCAGAAATCGCTACTCCGGCTGAAATGACTGCTTTTGAGACTCATGAACGTGATGCAACGAAGGTTCATTGCATCATGATAGCCACAATGAACGCCGAATTCCAAAAGTCCTATGAGGACATGTATCCGTACGAAATGCACCAAGACTTGTTGGAGAGATACCACCAAAACGCGAGGCAGGAGTGTTACGAGATCTTCACTAACATGATCTCCGCCGAAATGGGTAATGGAGAATCTCTAACTATGCACCTGCAAAAGATGCAAAGGTATGTCGATCGTCTTCGCAAGTTGAATGTTGACATTGGGGAAGACTTGGCGATCGACATGGTGCTTCACTCCTTGCCTCCGTGTTACAACCAATTTAGGATGACCTACCACATGAACAAGGAAGAGGTCACCTTAAGTAAGCTCCAAGGTTTCCTTAGGGTTGCTGAGAGCAACCTCAAGGACAAGTCTGTTGCACCCACTCCCAATCCACCCGCTGCTCCTGTTTTGGCCATTGGGCAAGGAAGAGGAAAGAAGAGGAAGGCTCCGTCTAAGATCCACCGCAAGGGAAAATCCCGAGATGGTTCCTCTTCTAGTGGGACCAAAGTTGATCCAGTTAAGCCTAACCCTAACCCAAAGGAGGCAGAGTGCCACCATTGCCACAAAATAGGGCATTGGAAGAGAAGCTGCCCAGACTACCTGCAAGCCATCAGGGAAGGAAAGATCAAGCCGTCTTTCGTAGGTATATACACAATTAAATCTAATGATTCATCTCATGCTATTTCTTGGTTCCTCGATACCGGGTGTGGTTACCACATTTGTTCTGAATTGCAAGGACTAAGAAGAAATAGGGATGTGGAGCATGGAAGAATAAATCTAATCATGGGGAACAAAAGATCGTCGCCTGTGACCAAGATTGGAGTGTATTCTCTAGTGCTTAGAAATGGTTTATGTTTAGATTTGAACAATTGTTGCTATTCGCCAGAAATGGCAAGAAACATCATTTCATTTCATGGTTTGTTTAGACACGGATTTAGATTTTCTTTTAATAATGAGAATGGTTCTATTTGTGCTTATCTAAATGGTGTCTTATATTTTGAAGCAATACCATGTAATGGAATTTATGAAACTGTTATGATTGTAGATAACCTAGGAAATGATGTTTTATGCATGGATTCTTCCAATAGTATGGATAGAGCATCCTTGTGGCATTGTCGCCTTGGACATGTCAACAAGAAGCGCATAGCCCAACTCCAAAAGGATGGAGTGTTGGAGTCATTCGACCTTAGGGAAGATGACACATTCGAGTCTTGTTTACTTGGAAAGATGACCAAGTCACCCTTCACTAGTACATGTGAAAGGGGTGAGGGTTTATTGGACCTCATACATACCGATGTATGTGGACCCTTTAGATCAACCACGAAGGATGGAAACCGCTTCTATGTGACTTTTACCGATGACTATAGTAGATATGGGTATATCTACTTAATCAAGAAAAAGTCAGAAACGTTTGAAAAGTTCAAAGAGTTCAAGAATGAAGTGGAGAATCAATTGGGCACGAAAATCAAGATGCTTCGATCTGATCGAGGAGGAGAGTACCTAAGTCTTGAATTCCACGACTATCTCAAGGAGTGTGGAATAGTTTCACAATTGACGCTACCTAGGACACCGCAGTTGAATGGTGTAATCGAACCTTGTTAGACATGGTCTGCTCTATGATGAGTCGTGCTTCACTACCTATCTCATTCTGGGGGTATGCCTTAGAGACTGCCGCCCATATCCTTAACCGAGTCCCTACTAAGAAGGTTGCCAAAACACCTCACGAAATGTGGACAGGGAAGGCTCCCTTGTTAGCACATATCAAGGTTTGGGGTTGCGAGGCTTTCGTAAGACGAGACACTCACGACAAGCTCTAACCTCGTAGTGAGCGATGTATTTTCATCAGTTACCCGCAGAAATCCTTTGGCTATCTCTTCTATAGACCGAAGGACAATGTTGTCTTTGTTGCGAGGAGAGGAGTTTTCTGAGAGCGATAACTCATAAGCCAAGGAGACAGTGGGAGGAAAATCGAGCTTGAAGAGATTCAAGAGTCGATTGATGAAGGAACCTCTACCGCTGGCACTCAACCCGAGGAGGAAACTCTGGTTGAACCGATTGACGAGTCCTTACCTCTTAGACGTTCCGAAAGAGTTAGAGTTCAACCCCAGTTTTATGGTTTTCATATTACTACCGAAGGGGACACATATATTAGTGATGGTACACTAATAAATCTAGATGAACCTAATAGCAATAAGGAAGCCATGGCAGGCCCGGAATCTGCAAAATGGAAAGAGGCAATGGACAGCGAGATCCAGTCCATGCATGACAACCAAGTTTGGAATTTTGTTGATAATGTGCCCGGACGTAAGACCGTTGGGTGCAAATGGATCTTCAAGAAGAAGACCGTCGTGGATCGAAACGTACACACATATAAGGCGTGATTGGTTGCGAAGGGCTTTACTTAAACTCCCGGAGTTGACTATGATGAGACCTTCGCACCAGTTTCGAAGATAAAATCTATTAGAGTGATTCTAGCAATTACCTCATTTCATGATTATGAGATTTGGCAAATGGATGTCAAAACCGCTTTCCTTAATGGGAAGTTGGCTGAGGATGTTTACATGGCTCAGCCAGAGGGTTTTGTTGATCCTAAGCATCCAAATAAAGTGTGTAAACTTGAGAAGTCCATTTATGGACTTAAGCAAGCGTCTCGCAGATGGAATCTTTGCTTCGATGAGAAAGTCAAAGAGTTTGGATTTGTACGAAGTGAAGATGAATCGTGTGTATATGTCAAAGCCAGTGGGAGTATAGTAAGCTTCCTCGTTCTGTATGCCGATGACATACTACTCATAGGAAACGACGTCCCGACACTGCAGGAAGTTAAGTCTTGGCTCGGGAAGTGCTTCGCTATGAAGGACCTCGGAGAGGCTTCCTATACTTTGGGAATAAGAATAGTGAGAGAGCGAAGTAAGAGACTAATAGGACTTAGTCAGAACACTTACTTAGATAAAGTACTAAAACATTTTAGTATGGATAATTCAAAGAAGGGAGAATTACCAATACAAAGTAATGCCAAGCTGAGTAAGACTCAAAGTCCGAGTACCGAAGCCGAAATAGCAGAAATGAGCCGAGTACCATACGCTTCCGCAGTTGGCTCAATCATGTATGCTATGACTTGTACTCGCCCTGATGTAGCCTTTGCTTTGAGCATGGTTAGTAGATATCAAGGGAACCCTGGCAGAGCCCATTGGATTGTGGTCAAGAATATCCTTAAGTACCTTCGGAGGACGAAGGAATGGCTTTTAGTCCTCGGAGGGAGTGATGACTTGAAGGTGCGAGGGTATAGTGACGCCAGCTTTCAGACCGACAGGGACAACTACCGTTCGTAGTCGGGCTGGGTCTTTACCCTGAATGGAGGAGCAGTAACTTGGAAAAGTTCCAAGCAGGAAACCGTAGCTGATTCAACATGCAAATCAAAGTACATTGCAGCGAGCAAAGCGTCGAAGGAGGCAATATGGTTGAAGAACTTCATTGATGATCTTGGAGTTGTACCTGCCATAAAGGAGCCCATGGAGATTTTTTGTGATAATGAAGGAGCGGTTGCCTTGACCAAGGAACCGAGGGATCATGGTAGATCTAGACATATCGACAGAAAATATCACTTTATTAGACATCGAGTAGAAGAAGGACAACTCGTGGTGAAGAGGATATCATTAGAAGATAACCCAGCAGATCCGCTTACGAAGGGACTGAGCAGGGTTAAGCACTTGCAGCATGCTAGGAGTATTGGGCTGAAGGATGATATTAGTATAGATTAGATAGTATTAGAAACGTGTAATAGATAAATGTAATTAACATTTGATGATTAAATCAAAGAGTATTATTTATGAGTAATGTTACTATCTTATGTTAATTGTTTAACTATTGTTTCACTTTCCATGTTTTGACTTCCAGAATAATTGAGTTTATTAAGAAGAATCGAATTATTCAAATTGTCCACAATCGTTCATATGTTGGAAGTAGGTATGAATGAAGATTCTCATGAATTGGTGTGTAGATTGTCTAAATGGTATTAGACATAGCAAAAGTTTGCTGCAACGTTCATGAGTGCTTATGAACTAGTTTTGAGCATTGGAACAAACACGTGCTTGCTGGAATCACCTTATGGAATGTGATAAGAGGGTGATCGCAAGACGATAATATCATATGGTCTTAAAACCTATATATATGGTTTGATATTTTTTAATTGGTTGTACATTGATAATTCAAAACCGCATCAGTAAATTGATGTTATAAAACACATTGTTGTATATAATTGATTGGTAAATAAGTAAATGAATATCAGTCGAAGTTTATCAGTTACTTTTATCCTAAGAAGGTAAAAGCGATATCTCAGCCACTCGATGATTTGATTTGACTTATGTGTCGTGCCCAGTCAGAACTGCATTGATGTGTTCAATTAAGTTCTATGTCAAATAAATCTGAGATCGAGAAACCAAATGCTAGACAATTGGTTCCATATAAATGTCTACATGATATCTGAACAGAGGACTATATGATCCCTTATCTAAAGGACAGGATTGATAAGATCAGAGTTTGACAACGTCTTTGAGAGCTACGATTGCTAATCGGATTATACTTGTATATATAGTTACTAGACTTATCCTAGTGGGAGACTGTTGGAATAGTGTCTAAGGCTGCAACTATATTAGGCAAGTATTTGACCCGGTTGTGCATGGTCCTTTTGGGTTGTCTTCACCATAGCAACTTGACAGGATGATTTACAATGAGATAAGAAATATTATTGATATATTATGAGAATAATATAAGGAATAATAATATTATTATTTGATTAATATAAGTCATAAATTAATTAGGAATTAATTTGGTGACTTAAAGAGATTAATTGAATAAAGGGGCATAAACTGTCAATTGTATGATAGTTGTACTTTGGGCTATAATCCCTTATGGATAAGGGGGCACGGTTTTGAGGGCTTTGGATAGACCTTGGAATCGTCCAAGACTTATCATTAGGGTATTGGATTGCTTAGGGCCTAAGTTATCCAATTAGGGTTTAAGGGTGAAACCCTAGGAGCCTTACAAGTATAAATAGCCCAAGGGGTTAATGAAATCGGCACTCTTGCCTTTGGAAGAACCCTGGACGATTTCTA
Source organism: Lactuca serriola (assembly GCF_051521515.1). Taxonomy (NCBI): domain Eukaryota; kingdom Viridiplantae; phylum Streptophyta; class Magnoliopsida; order Asterales; family Asteraceae; genus Lactuca; species Lactuca serriola. The sequence goes on along the minus strand of NC_136413.1, from coordinate 96,991,188 downwards.
GTTCCCTCCCCTCTCTCTCTAATCATCCTCTTGCTAAGTTGGTGTTTGTAATCCATTAGAGGAGTGACAATTGTGACTCTAAGCTCCAAGGACAAGAAGATTCAAGCAAGCAACTTGAGGTAATCTTCTAGATCTGTTTTTCTTATGTTGTTACCTAGATTTATTGTTCAAAAGTCTTGGATTCAACGCATGTTCAATTAGAGAAACCTAGATCCAAGCATTAGGGTTTGTATGTGCACATAGGTATGTTTATATGGCTAAAACCCATCAGTTATCACTTCAGATTTGGACGTTTTATGGACTCATTGGACTTAAAGTTTCAAGCTTTATCAAGTTCTAGGCCTCCTTCACGCTTTAGGTCCCTTATTAAGCCTTCCTTGATTTTTGGAGCCTCTTTTTGACATGCATGGACGTAAAGTTAGCAACTTTATGTTATTTTCCATCTCTTGGGTATTATATCTATATTTGAAGGCATTAGACTTGATGAAAAAGGACTGAATGTGTTAAGCTGGGAAAAGTCGATGAGTTTTCCAGCCAACTCGACAAGTTGGTTAGGGTTTTCCCGATTCTTAGAATGCTATAGGAACTCGACGAGTTGGAAGGTGCACTCGACGAGTTGGGTCAACATGGACTGTTGACCTTGACTGTTGACTTCGACTTTGACCATGGTTGACCAAGTTTGACTCTTGAGGGCATTTTGGGTATTTCGAAGTTTTGATAGAAATGGTCACATGGTGGATGTAGGCATTTGAGTCTAGAGTTGAGATTTGGAGTTGGATCTTACCAGTTCAACACTACTTGTGAGGTGAGTGTTCCTCACTGTACTTGTTGGGTCGAAGGCACCAAGGCCGACCCTTTTGGATTGTTATCCTGATTATTGCATGATTGAGTATTGTAGTGATCTGTTAGATCTGTATCCTACTAATAGGATGATGCTATGCTTAGTGATCTGTAAGATCTGCCTATTTTTCTGTTGATCGGTTATATGTTTAATTGTTATGCATATGTCGACATGTTATGTGCGGTTAGGTTGAGGCGGACCTGCTTTGTGTGGAAGGCCAACAGACCCAGGGCGTCCCAGATAGACTGAAGGCCAGTGGAGTGTACCAGTCAGGCCTAAGGCCCGGAAAATGTTCCAGATAGGCTGAAGGCCCAAGGTGGTGTGTCACACCCCCAAACCGAGATGTCTGAAACATTCAGGGTTGGAGGATGTCATGTACCGTATCATAACAATGCACAATAGTAAAACAAGCAACAACATCCATTGCATTAATAATATAGTTAATACATGAGTATTCTTTGTATAGTTGTATGACACCAAAATGTATAGAAAACATAAAAGATGAGTCTTAAACATGCTCCGTTTTCTCAAAACTTGTGCTAGTGTACATGTCTACTGGTTTCTAGAGATTACAAGTTATTTTGAAAGAGAGTATCAACATTTAAGTTGGTGAGTGCATAAGTATTTAGTGTCTAATGTTTGCATTTGTTTCATGAAAATGTTAGTATACTTCCCATAAAATCCTATATTTTCTACTTAAAATGAAAAGTAGTTTTTTACCCAAGACCCGACGGTTTGTATGTTTTGTTCTCTTTAAATAGTGTAAAATGTATGTTTGTACTTGTAATAGTGTAAATGTATGTTTTTACTTGTAATAGTGTAAATGTATGTTTTCCATATTTGAAAACTATCTTTACTAGAAAAATAGTATGCCTTGTTCATGTGTGAACATCATTGTATGTATGTGATAGAAGATAATATCTTTTAGTAGTTTTGTTTAAAATAAAACAACTAAAGAAATGTTTGTCTTGTAAACCGAATTGTTTAGTTAATGCTTAATGTGAATGAGGTTATAACCATACTTAATTGACTAGTATAAAACACGATGTTCTTTAGGCGTCGAAAAAGATATGACATTTGTCACTCGTAGACATGCCGGTCCCAACTGTAGCTAACAACCAAGGTGCACGATTGTCAGTCTTGTATAGATCTATACACAAACTCACGCTCTCCCTCCAGTAGACTCTGGTTATAAAACATGACTTAGCAAGAATATTGCTAAGTACCATGAAGTAGTATTTCACATTCTAGTTAACTTGTTTACATATAGTATGTATATGTTTCTTGTTCTTGAAAGATGAGTAGTGTACTATGAAATGAAAAGTAATAGTATGTATGTATTGATTCATGTAATGTTTCTCTGATCTAGAAAATAGTATGATTTGATTCTCTAAACTATACCTATTATAGTTTACTAGTATGTTTGTTTGAACTGTAAGTGATATGGAGAAAAGACCCATTTGCTCAGAATACACAAATGAGTTAAGTATGTCCTTGAAATGACTTTTAATATTAATGTATATATTTAGCATGTATAATTATGATTTAGCCGACAGTCGGACTAGTGATCCTACCCGAAGCCCATAACCAAACAAGGAACAGGAGTTAAGGTATTAGCAATAGTCCTAAGTCCTCTAAAGCCTAATTATACATAAATACAAATGAATATGATTTTGATATAAATAGAAATCTAAAGTAGTTTAAAAGAGTTTGAAAATGATTTTTACAATATCTATAAGCATAACAAATCTTTTGTTTGTTTGCTTTCACATGTAAGTGTTAACACAATTATATTGTGTTTTTCTTGTATCCCCCCCGCCCTAAAAACATTGAAAAAGGTAAATTGCAGGGGTATTAACACCCCTTATGTAAGTGATTCGATTGAGGGTTCGATATAGGATGTGCTTCCACAAGTTAGATGTCGTGACAAAAACGAGTCCTAAATGCATTTCATGTAATATATATGTATACAATTAGCGAATATATAGCGAGTATGTTTAAGGAAATAGCCTAATTTTTAAGTTTCACTTACAATTAAGAGTGTTAGAAGTGATTTTGAGAGGCTGTAAGGTGTTTTCGGCCACATGAAGATCTAAGTGATGTTCTTCGTGTTCTTGGTGAAACCAAGAAGATTCAAGTGTTTTCGGCTCAAAGATCACCAAAATGAAGGTGATAGCTTGATGAATTGAAGAACACTTGGTGTTCTTAGCAATATCCGAAGGAGATTCAAGGCTTTTTCGGATGATAGTGGAGAGAAAATGGGGTTTTCGGTTGATGATCTTTGAGAGAGAAAAGTGTGTTTTCGGTTAGAAGGTTAGAAGTAAGGTGGTGATTTCGGTCCCCCCATATGTAATGGGCCAAAATCATGATGGGACACATGCATGGGTTTGCGAAACCGAGAGGATAAGACCGAGGGTTCTCGGATGGAAACCGGGGGTTTGCGGCTGTGAACTGAGGGTTTGCGGTCAGAAGTGGGTTAACGGTCCGAAGGGAGTTTGCGGTACGAGGTTCGTTTGCGGTCTGGGCAAAAATTCTCGGATTCTAGTGTTTTCACTTCTTAATCACACAACACCTTTAATACAAGGTTTATACCCATATAGGTTATTAATCTAATGTTAATAAGTTAATCAAAACAACAATTTGACTTTTATTTCACATGTTTGACTTTGGTTGTCTTTTACAATATCGAAAATAGTGGGTTGTCACATCATCCCCCCGTTAGAGGGAATTTCGTCCCAAAATTAAGTCTATAGATATACACCCGGACTAGGGAAAGAGATGCAGATACTTATGTTTCATTTGATCCTCTTGCTCCCAATTGAATTCAGGTCCCCATTTTGCATTCCAGCGAACCTTCACTATCGGGATACAACTTTGTTTGGTTTGCTTGACATCCATATCCATTATTTCTACTGGTTCTTCCACGAAGTTGAGGCTCTCATTGATCTCGATTTCATCATGTGGGATAACAAGAGTCTCATCAGACATACACTTCTTTGGGTTGGATACATGGAAGTTAGGGTGTACGTTGCTAAGTTCTTGGGGTAGTTTGAGTTTGTAAGCTACTGGGCTGATGATAGGGAGAATCTCGAAAGGCCCAATGTACCTTGGATTAGTTTTCCATGCTTTCCGAAGCGTATCATTCCCTTCCATGGTGAGACCTTTAATAGAACAAGGTCACCAACCTGAAATTCCAAGGATTTTCGTCTTTTGTCTGTGTAGCTCTTCTGTCGATCTCTAGAGGCTTTTAGTCGCTCATAGATTTGTACAATCTTTTCTGTCGTTTCCCAGATGATCTCTGGACCAGTGAGAGTGCTGTTAGGAACTTGTCCTTTAGCTAGCTGCGTATCACCCACTTCAGCCCAGCACAGAGGTGACCTGCACTTCCGGCCAAAAAGAGCTTTGAAAGGGGCAACCTTGATACTAGTATGGTAGTTGTTGTTGTATGTAAACTCGACCAATGGTAAATGTATATCCCATGCTCTACCGAAGTCGATCGCACATGCTCTCAGCATGTCTTCTAACGTTTGAATGGTTCTCTTACTCTGTCCATCAGTTTGTGGGTGGTAGGTTGTACTCATGTCCAACCTAGTTCCCAGGGATTTTTGTAGCGATTGGCAGAATCTTGAGGTGAATCTACTATCTCTATCAAGGATAATAGATATGGGCACACCATGTAGTCGTAGAATCTCTCTAATGTATGTTCTGGTCAGTTTCTCCATCATGTCAGTTTCTTTAATTGGTAGGAAGTGCACTGACTTGGTTAACCTGTAAACGATTATCCAAATGGTATCAAGATCACCCGTTGTCTTTGGCAACTTGGTTATGAAGTCCATTGTAATTCGCTCTCACTTCCACTCAGGTATCTCTGGTTGTTGTAGTAAACCTGAGGGATTTTGATATTCTACTTTAACCTTGGCACAAGTAAGACACTTGCCCACAAAGGTAGCAATCTATGCTTTCATGTCAGGCTACCAATATAACTTTTCGAGGTCCAGATACATCTTGTCTGAACCTGGATGAACGGAGTAGCAAGTCTTGTGTGGTTCGTTCATGATAATGTCTCTGAAACCACTAAACTTCGGTGTCCAGATCCGATCCATGAGGTAAAAGACTCTGTTACCCTTGACTTCTAAGTTCTTATCCATTCCTCTTAGGTTTTCACCTGCCACATTTTCAGGTTTCAAGGCTTCCTGCTGAGCCTCTTTGATTTGTGTGTACAGATGTGAATAGATTGTCATAGTCAATGCCTTGACTCTACGACCTGAGTACTCTTTCCGACTTAGGGGGTCAGCTACTACGTTGGCTTTACCAGGATGATAACGAATTTCACATTCGTAGTCATTTACTAGCTCGACCCACCATCATTGTCTCATGTTGAACTCCTTCTGATCGAATATATGTTGAAGACTTTTGTGGTCTATAAAGATAGTGTTTTTCGTACCATACAGGTAGTGTCTCCAAATCTTCAGAGAAAATACCACTGCTCCTAACTCAAGATCATGATTAGTGTAGTTGACTTCGTGTGTCTTAAGCTATCTTAAGGCATAGGCGATGACCTTTCCCCGTTGCATAAGAACACAGCCAAGCCCTTGGTTGGATGCATCGTAGTATACCATAAAATATTCTATCCCTTTTGGGAGGGACAATACCGGTGTGATACATAAGGCTTGCTTAAGTGTTTGGAACTCCTTTTATTGTTTCTCTTCCCAGTCAAAGGTCGCACCCTTCTGGGTCAAGGTGGTAAGTGGTTTCACGATCTTTGAGAAGTTTTGAATGAATCTGCGATGGTAGCCAGCAAGGCCTAAGAATTGACGAATTTCCGTAGGCGTCCTTGGTGTTGACCAGTTCTCGATGGCTTTGATTTTGGAAGGGTCCACGTGAATTCCCTCTTTGCTGACCATTTGACCTAGGAATTCGACTCTCCGAATCCAAAATTCACACTTCGAGAACTTCGCATAAAGTTTTTCTGCTCGTAGAGTTTCCAAGATCTGTCGCAAGTGTTGACTATGCTCCTCCTTACTGTGTGAGTAGATAAGTATGCCATCGATGAATACTATCATGAACTTATCTAAGTAAGGACGACACGTCCGGTTCATTAAGTCCATAAACACCGCGGGTGCATTGGTTAATCCAAAAGGCATCACTACAAACTCGTAGTGACCATAACGAGTTCGGAAGGCTGTCTTGGGAACATCTTCCTCTAAAACTTGTAACAGGTGATACCCGGATCTTAAGTCAATCTTTGAAAAGTAGTTTGCTCCTTGAAGTTGGTCCAACAAGTCGTCGATATGTGGTAAAGGGTATCGGTTCTTAATGGCCAGTTTGTTTAGTTCACGGTAGTCGATGCACATACGGAACGATCCATCCTTCTTCTTCACGAAAAGACCGGTGCTCCCTAGGGTGAGAAGCTTGGTCTATTGAATCCCTTGCTAAGTAGTTCGTTTAGTTGACTGGATAGTTCGTGCATCTCAGCTGGTGCTAGTTGGTAAGTCGATTTGGCTACAGTGGTAGCTCTGAGAATTAAGTCGATTCTGAACTCGACTTGGCATTATAGTGTCCCTCCCGGAAGATCTTCGGGAATGTCACAGACTTCTGGGATGCTCTTTATGTCTTTCAACTTTTGGCTCACATCAACTACGTGAGCAAGGGACACATGATATTCCTTTCGTAAGTACTTCTGGGCTTGAATAATCGAGATGATTCGAAGGTTCATGCCTGGTTTGTCGCCATAGATAACTATGGTTTCGCTATCCGGTAGATTACAACGGCTTTCTCAAAACACAGGATGTCAGCACTATGAAGACTCAACCCATCCATGCTGATAATGACGTCGAAACTTTTAATTGAGACAGGCATGAGGTCGACTTGAAATTAATAGCTATCTAGAGTGAGGGTGTATCCAATGTATATATCGTTAGTGTCTCTGTCTTCCCGTTAGCAATTTCTACCATGAACGTTTCTTTTAGTGCTTGTGGTGGTTGTTTAAGTAAGTGTTTAAATTTTTAATTCACTAAACTCCTCTCCGCTCCACTATCAAATAATATGCATGCATATGAGTTATTGAGGAGAAACGTACCCGTGACCACCATAGGGTCTGTCATGGCTTCTTCATGACCAATCGCCAAAACTCTCCCTACTCCACTAGTATTCCCTGCTTTTGGACAGTTCCTTTTGTAGTGTCCAACTTCTCCTCACCCATAGCAGGCCTGGCCTACTCCAATACCAGGGACCTGGGTGATTGGTATTGCCAGTGCCTTACAGAAATGGGCAGTGTGCCCCTTCCTGTTGTAGTTACCACATTGCATCTCTCGGCATGTTCCATTGTGATGGAAGTTGCACTTGTTGGATTTCGGTAGACTTCTAGCGTACTGCTTTGCTGGTGCAAGGACAACATGTATTGTTGCGGCATGAACAACCACAATCTGTTGTTTCTTAGCGGAGTTCTGTGTTGATTGGTTCTGCTTTCTGTCCCAAAACTTTCTCTTGTTGTCGTTCGCTTTGGCTGGTTCTGGGACAAGGTTTGTTACTTGTGGATGGACTCCATGGTCGATGAGTCTCTGTGCCAAGCGTTTGGCACTATCGAATGTAGAGGGGTTCGAAGATAATACATTCCCCTGTAATGGAGACAACAGTCCCCAGATGTACCTCTCGATCTTCTTACTCTCCATGGGGACCATTCCTGGACATACAGTCGCAAGGTCACGAAACCTAGTAGTGTAAGCTACTATGTCAGAGCCTTTCATAGTAAGGCCCCAAAGTTTCTGTTCTATTTTCTGAACTTCGCCCCTTGGGCAGTATTCCCCCATCATTAGATCTTTCAGTATCTCCCAGCCCATTGAGTTAGCCATTGTGAGTGTAAGTGACTTGACATGGCCATTCCATCATGTGAGGGCTCTGTCGGAGAAGGTGCAGACAACAAATTTTAGTTTGCTTCCTTCAAGGCAGGAGCATATCTCGAAGATAGACTCCATTTTTAATTTCAAACCATTGTGATAGATCAATGATTCCACTGCTACCGTTAAAGGTTTTGGGTTTGCAGTTGGTGAAGTCCTTGTATGAACACTCCCTAGGGTGTCCATGACTATCTCCTTGGGTAGAGTTAATACCCGTTCCACCCCACTAGTACTACTAGTGTTTATTTGAGTTAAGGCTGCCGTCACAGCTGCGGTCACTGCAACTTGAAAAACTACAGGATCTAATTGTGGTGTAGGTGGTGGTGGTTGAGTTGAAGTTATAGGTGGATTACATCTGTTTTATTTACAAGGAGACATCTTTTAACTATAAGTTTATACAAATGAAGATAATGGTAAGATGCCAATAGTGATTATAATGTGAGTGTTCCTTGAACTAATTTACCCTAGTTCAACATGTATCAGTTTGGGTGTTTGCAATAGAGGTCTATGATTAGAAAATGAAGGAATTTGGATAGAAACCTTTCAAGAGAATTAGATGACTGTCAATTCCATTGGTATTTGTAGAGTCCCAATTCAATGATCCAAACTAGTGATCAAAACAAAATAAGAACAAGAATGAAAAAGAAGAAGAAGATTATCAAGCAATATGCACGTCTATTAGAAGAAACGTCTGGTAGACCTTGAGAACACGCACTATGACCGTAAACACCTTTGATACATCACCTCACTCTGACACTATATATAGGGACAAACATGTCGTGAACAGGGTTTATGGCCGAACACACGTTCAGGGCCGTAAACCCGTTCACGTCCGTGAACACCAACAAAACCGCAAACTACACCAAAATAGACAATAGAAAGACCAAGACCCTATACATATGATTTCCTATCCCAAACCACATAAAAGTATGTCCCAACAATCTCCCCCTTGGTTTGGGACTAGCATGAGCTCAGGTCTGCTTGAACACCACGTCATATTTTCCCATGGCCCCCATCCAAAGCCTCTTCTCAATAATCTTAGCCACCATGCATGTGAGCTCTTTGGCCATTGGCTCCATGAGCGTCATTTTGTAGATGATTTGATTTTGAGCCAAGGTGTGAATGTCCCACTCCCTGAACCGCAACAAATCTTTAGCATCAACTAGCCAAAGAATAGTATCACAATCGGTGAATTTGATTACTGATGTGGCTGTGACATAATCATAAGCCCAGAATTCCATACGATCCAGATATCCATCATGGAAATGTTGAGGAATGGGAATTTATTTCAAATGTTTAGTTGCAGGCCATAGCACTATCTTCATTGGCTCATTGGTTCTGGGATCAAGCACTTCCTTGTCTCTTCTAATGAGTGATTTTGTAGTTTTCATTCTAGAAAACTTTTCTTTTACCTGCATTTCCAAAAAGAGTTTAAAGTTAGAGGTCATTGGGTCCTTTGAAAGATTGTGGAATGGTGCTTCGGAAAGCTCAGATAGATCAAATTTTGTCCAGGAGCTAAAGTCATGAGTGTCCTTGTAGTACTCCGTTTTCCCATGATTCCTTTTCACCACCCACATATTTGAATCATTGTGATATCCCCACATCCTAATTCCCGATCGGTTTCTGAATTTGTCTTTGAACTTTCGCTTTTCAAGATCAGTCACTGTAATTTGAGGTTGGTTTGCACGACGGTTCTCATTAGAGTTCCGCATGAAAAGCAATCCTTCTTTCTTCCCAGTAGTAACCTTTCTCTTAGCTTGCCTAATAGTTATATGCAGATTAGCTTGAGCAGGTTCTTTTTTGAATCAATCGACAATTCTTCTGGTTCTGGAAGGTGGAAGATCCACAGGGTTGTCACGCTGAGTAGGCTGGACAGGGACACAGGAAAAACCTTCAGTGGCAAAATGCTGTATGACTAATGCCTTGAGCTTGTCACCAAGTTCTTCAAAACGTTTGTTCTTCAAATCATAATAGCACGCGGTCAGAGCTCCAAGGTGTGTCTGGAGATCAGTTATTTGTTTTAACTTAGATTGGTTGTCTGCTTCAAGATCCGAAACTTGAATGTCAAGTTTTCCTATCAAAACATCCTTTTCAATGAACGTCTGCTTTAACAATCCTATCTCAACCTTGATCTCTGATTTGGATGGCTCCACTCCCCCTGAGTTGTCTTCCTCAATAGATATGCCTTTTCCACGAGGAGGAAGACTTGATGCTCCTTGTATTTCCAAGGCCTTTGCAAGCCTCATAGAAGCGATGTCATGCGTAGGCCTTGGTGGGGGGAAACTTCTAGGAGCTGAAGAGCTCCCGGTTTCAAATATAGTGTGTGGTCCTTCTTGTGTTTGAATGATTAGAGTAGTAACTGGTGTTGAGATTGTAGGTTGTGTCGGTGATGCCTGTTCCTAAATGAGTACCCCCGGCCTCGGATCTTGTCTACTCTTTTTCAATGGAGGCTAGGAGGTCTGAGTCATAAGTGGATCACTCACAGATGGCATAGAAGTTGGAATGTCAACCTTAAGGGGAGGAAGCCGTGATGCTGCATCTATATCCATTGTAACACCGGCCATCTATTTTGAAGCAGGAGGCGTCGCTTCTTGAACATCTTCTACTTCCCTTGACTCCGTTGCTGGTTGTGCAACTTCATGGTCATTACTAAATAAGGAGTCGAGGTCCTCATTTGGTCAACAATAATCATTCATAAAATCGAAAGACATATCAATATCATTAGGCCTAGACATGTCACCACCAAAAACCGAATCATCATCACCATTATCATCTGCCTTTTCACCCATATTGAAATCGCTTTGAACCTCCACATTTATCATGTTATCATGTTCCTCTGCTACGATTGCAACAGGAGGAACTCCTTCATCTTCGTGCTCAGTGATAGTTATGACATCATCGTCAGATTCCATGTGGTCAGATGAGTCGTTAGACTCAGATGCATCACTTCACTCTGCAAACAACCCAAACTTTACCAAAGGGTATTTGCCTACGAACATAAACTTACCCTTACGGTTCTGTTTCATTAAACCAAAGGTGTTTGACCCAAGTGATTTCATGTCTAGTGTTTCTCCTCCTTGTTCAATCTCTTGGTAGTTGTTGTTGATGATCAACTGTAGGAATCTTGGGTACATAAGGAATTTATCTCTTTTCTTTCCTTCAATATTCCCGATTGATTTATCAATGATGTACTTGGAGAAGTTGAATTCAAGACCTGTGGCAAGAGCAGCGATATCACCTGTATTCAATAAAGAAATTTCATCCACCCCAGATTTCCTTCCCGAGATGCAGATCACGAAGACATGAGCTAGAAACCTCCAGTATGGTGGTAACAACTTTTTGTGGGTTGGAGGAAATTCTCCTTCATATCCCGTTTGTTCGATGATTTCTTGTGTTTGATCCATTGCAATCTCAGTCAGAAAACTTGGTTGGTCATCAATTCTCAGAACATCTTGGATGATCTGCTCTTTAACAACAATTTTTCTTCCTTAAACAGTTGCTTCAACAAATTTTGAACCACCATCTCCCTTTTTACCATTGTAGTGCTCCAAAATTCTTTAATCTGGATTTGGTAGATCACTGGATTCAAAGTCAGAGCAGAAGTTAGGCAGTACTTCTTCAAACCATGCATCATTCACTTGAATTCACCATGGGCTGCTGGTGGGTCCACTAAAAAGATCGCCAAGTTGTGACAGTCTTCAAACTTAAGTTCAGCCATTTTTTTATCTGTACTTAACCAAGCCAAGTGAGAAAACAATTTATTTAAACATTTAAGATTAAGGTTTTACTCATTAAACGATTTAATTAGGCTTCAATGGTGATTAAGTGTTACAAAGAATGATTCCTGTTTAAAAATTGGAGTTCATGGTCAGAGAGGGAGTTTACGGCCGCAAACGGGTTTACGGCCATAAACCCTTCAATGGTCGTAAACGCTACAAGAACCGTAAACGCCGAACATTTCAATTTCTTCGATTAAACTCTTGATTCACGGTCGATTTAGTGTTAAATTAGCATTATGATGCTCACCATAGTCATACTTACAAGAATAAACAAGAAATTTCGAGTTAAAAACATGGATTTATATGGATCGATTTAACGGTGATGAGAGGATTCGAGAGGGGTTTATGGCCACAAAGATAAACACTGAGTGAGAAGAGTTTACAGCCGGACATGGTGGCTTTTATACGTGGACCCAAGACCCGGTCCAATATCCATGGACTGCAACCCAAAATGCTTTAAAAATAAGCCCAAAACTCCAAAAAAAAAATTAAAATAATGCATTTTGAGGACTAGAAAATAAAATAAAATAAAATCTAAAATTGCAAACTCAAATATATAAAATAGAAATAAGCATACAAAGTAACAATAAAAATAAAAATAAAAATAAAATAGAGATTTAAAATGAATTATCACTATTTCGACTTTTACTAATGCTAATAATATTTTTTGATTTTGGGATCAAAGTTATTAGACAACCTAAATCCGTTTATCAGTATCTCCACCTTCATGTCTAGAGCTGGTCGATCACCGGTATTGTGGTCCACTTAAGCACGAAAGATTATAACAAAATTTAGGACATATAACAAATGACAAGACATTTTGACCCTATGTTCCTAGATAGAATTCCTAAGGACCATTCAGCTGATGACGATCAAGGATATTGTTGTCCACCTATTAAGCTGCGAGATCTACGGACAACCTATTTGATGCTCAATTTTAGTTGTACTAGAACATGTTTCCCATTTCCTAATATACCCCGATAATCAAGAACTTCCTAGATACTCCTTACTTCAGGTGAGCAGACTATTATTAAGAGAGTAGACAGATTTAGACTGCATATGTTAAACACCCAGGTCGGATATATTCCAATCACGCAGAGGGGTTAACATATGACTAACCAGAAATAGAAAGGTTGAGAAGCAGAATGGTGCATATGCTGTGTACCAGGTTGGATGTTTTTCATTCATGCAGGGGAGACAACATATGGCTAACAGACATGAAGAATTGCATAGATAGGAGATGCAAAGAAATAGATTTGCATATGTTGCAGTCCAGGTTGGATATGTTCTAATCACACAGAGGATGCAACATATTACTAACAGTAAGAAAGAAAGAAAATAATTTTCTATAGACCTACTTTATCGAAATTCCCCAGTCACCCTATCAATACCAGAATTAAGGACTGGGCCTGTACATCAAGGAAAAGTTAAACCACAGTTCTAGATACGGGTTTCTTTTAATGTGACTGGTAGATTCTCATGTATATCTTCCTGCTTAATCTATCCAGCGTCGTATTGTCAGGCTAAATAGAACTATCTAGTTCAAGATCTGTCAAGTCTCCAGATTCCTTAAGTTCATCTATACCTAGTCAAGTCCATTTAAATCTTTTGTGCCTACCAGCTCATCGAACATAGAGCCCAGACAATTAAACTTTGGTACATTACACAAATTCAAATTGCTTGTTATCACATGAATATATCACTTCCCATCACAACACCTACAGAACTATGCTACTAAAAGAACACTATTTTTGGATTTTTGATTTTCTAATTTTTGTTTCATTTTTGTTTATTTCTCCCCCTAAATTTGTGCATGGGTGTGAATGAAAACTAAATGCGCAAATTTAAACTATCCTAAAAACAAAAGTTAGTCCTCAAAGCGTATCATTTTCAAAAATCCCACAAGCACATCGAATCAAGCTTTGTTAAACGGTTTTGTCAACAAATCTACCACATTATTAGCAGTGGGAACCTATTCCAACCGAATGAGCGAACGATCGAAACAATCTCTAATAAAATGCACTTTGATATCGATGTGCTTGGTTCGAGTGTTGGACTGGATTTTTAGTAATTTGAATTGCAGCTTAATTGTCACAAAAAAGAGTGGTTTCTGAAAAATTCAAACCATAATCCATGAGTTGATGTTGTATCCAGATAACTTGAGAACAACAAGCAGAAGCAGCTATGTATTCCGCCTTTACCGTTGAGGTTGAGACAGTATTTTGTTTCTTGCACTGCCAAGACACCAGCCGGTCTCCAAGAAATTGACATCCCCCAGACGTTGATTTCCTGTCAAGCTCACAGCCTCTGTAATTACTGTTAGCAAAAGCATATAAATCAAATTCAGAATTTTTCGGATACCAAAGACCCAGTTTTCGGCTATCTTTGATATACTGAAAGATTCTTTTGACAGCAATAAGATGTGAAAGTTTAGGATTATCCTGGTATCGTGCGCATTGACAAACCGCGAACATAATGTCTGGCCTGCTTGCGGTTAGATACATCAACGATCCGATCATTGATCTATAGTCAGTCTGATCTACGGATTCGCCTTCAATATCTGGAATAAACAGGGGTCTCTCAGCCATCGGCGTCAAAGCAGGTTTTACGTCTCGAAACCCAAATTTCTCTAGCATATCTTCAACATACATGGCTTGATGTAACAGGATTCTGGTTGAGTCTTGTTTGACCTGAAGCCCCAAAAACATGGTCATCTCCCCCACGGTACTCATCTCGAACCTCTTCTTCATAAAGCTTTCGAGATCCTTGCACAGCTTTGGACTCGTTGACCCGAAAATGATGTCATCGACGTAGATTTGAACTAGAATCTGATCGGCTCCAACATACTTAATGAACTGGGTTTGATCGATTGTCCCTTGTGAATAGCGATGCTCGAGCAAGTGCTTAGTAAGAGTTGCATACCACGCACTTGGAGCTTGATGTAACCCATATAAAGCCTTGTCCAACTTGTAGACGTGATTAGGAAACTTCGAGTTGACAACCCTAGGAGGTTGATCAACGTAGATTTCTTCCTTCACAACGCCGTACAGGAAGTCAGTCTTGAAATCCATCTGGTAAACCGTGAGGTTCATGTAGGAAGCATATACCAGGAAAATACGAATAACCTCCAAGCAAGCCACCGGAGCATAAACTTCGGTGTAGTCTAGACCCTCAATTTGGTGAAATCCACATACAACCAATCGGGCCTTATTCTGCACAATGACCCCTGAATCATATTGCTTGTTTCGATAAACCCAGCGCGTGTCGAGTGACTTCTTGCCTTTAGGTAAATCAACCAACTTCCAAACCCCTAATTTTTCAAACTGATTCAACTCCTCGTGCATGACATCAACCTAGCTGGGCTTATTGAAATCCATTTTGACGTTCTTTGGCTCTATTTGAGAGATGAAGCAAGAGTAGAGACATGTATTGACATCCCCACTTTGACTCTGCATTAGAACACCGTCCCCCCAGCTGACCGATGACGTTTTCGATTGGGTGATCGCGTTGAATTCTGGAAGGTAGCTCCTAGCTGATGTCATTAAGAGTAAAGGGAAGTTTGTGAATATTGACAAATTCATCATCTGCTGAATGATCCACCTCGGACGGTCTAGAATCGTGAGAGGGGCTTGCCACGAACTCATTAGCAATTGGTTCGGGAAAAAGAAGTTCCATAAATGTTTGAGTAGCAGTGGAAACATCTCTGGACATGAACTATCTTTCACCAGGAGTAAGAGGATTCGAATCAGCATCTGCATTGGTTTGATGACTCGGATAATCTGACGAATCACTTGAAACAAATGCATCCAATGTAGGAGTCGTACAGGACACCACCGGCGGCCTGTAGACAACTTCTTCGTCTTCATCTTCAATCACAGTCTTTGAACCAGAACTGGAACCAGAAAAATCATCTGAAAATACATTGAATGATTTGAATAAAGATGTGTAGTTAAACAACCAATCTGGACCAACTCTGGCATCCATCTCGTTCTCCTCCAACCAGCACATGTCATAGGATTCCACAATTTGCTTTGTTTTCTTGTTGTAGACCCTATACGCCATGCGAGCAACATAGCCCACAAAATAACAATCATCAGCCTTGGCATTGAATTTGGGGTTAGATTCTAGATGAAGGAGGCTGCAAGGACAACCAAAGATACGAAAATGACTAACAGATGGCTTGTGACCGTAGAGAATTTCATATGGAGTCTCCATCTGAGCTTTTTTGATCAGAACATGATTTTGAACATAACACGCCATGTTGATCGCCTCGGCCCAAAAGAAAACCGGTAGTTTGGACTCACATAACATTGTCCTTGCAGCGTCTTGCAATGCTCGATTCTCCTTCTTAGCAACACCATTTTGTTGCGGTGTGCGAACGACACTGAATTGACGCATTATCCCTTTTTCCACACAAAAATGATCGAGAACAGCATTCTTGAATTTCGTCCCGTTGTCTGTTCTGAGCGCCTTCACTTGGTGATTGTTCTGGTTCTCTATCATCACAATAAAGTTCTTAATCAGGTCAGCAACCCCAACCTTGTTGGACAAAAAGAAGACCCACGTGAACCGCGAGAAATCATCTATCAGAACCAGACAATATGAATTTTTCTTGATGCTGAGGACATTAACCGGACCAAATTAGTCCATATGCAACAATTGGAGCACCTGGTTGATCGAATTGACCTGTTTTGGCAGGTATGGCTTTCTGTGATTCTTTCCTTGGGTGCATGCCACACACTTTTCAAACATGAAAAAATCCTCGACAAGAAGTCCGCACACTATGACATTCTTTACAAGTCGATTTAGGTTCTTTGCGTTAGCATATCCAAGTCTTCGGTGCCATAACATAGCATTGTGCTCAGAAACTTTTGAGAAGAGGCAAGTGACTTGTTTAGGAAGATTGTTGTTCATGTCAATGATATATGCATTGCCGTCCTATTTAGATTTTACAAGAATCCATTCATCAGGGATGACAATGCCTGGCTTCAAAACTAGACATTCTTTATCGATGAAATGCGTTGAGTAGCCCTTGTCACAAATTTGAGAAACACTTAACAAATTGTGCTTGAACTCGGGTGCGTAGTTGACATTCTCGAAGATCATCACTCCATTAGAAACTGTTCCTCTTTGAGTGATCTTGTCTCCATCCCCTCCTGCAAAGGAAACATATCCCCCATTAAAATATTGAATGTTGTGCAACTGGGAAATGTCTCCTGTCATGTGCCTGGAACAACCATTGTAGACATACCACGGTCTGGCGACATTCCTCCGCAGTTGTTCCTACACAATGAGTGGGATCATTTAGATTTGGGGACCCATGTCATTACAACCCTGGGGTTACCCTTGACATTCACAGATTTATCCTTTTGATTTTTCAATTTTGAATTACATTCAGATGCACCGTCAGAAAATGACGATGATTGGACAAGTGTAGATTTTGGCACCCACTGATAATTAGGTTTTGAAGATTTCACAGCTAATTGAGAAATATTTTTCTTTTGCTTTGAGCGTTTAGATTTTCAGCTAGGATTAGTCGAATATCCAGACACACCCTTTGACGACATCGACCTTAGCTCAGCCGCATTCGATTTTGGTAAAGCACATGTGGCTGGTTTAGAGAAAACTTGTTCGTTTGTTTTAAGATCAGCCCTTTTATTGTCATTATTAATTTTCCAATCATCATCACGAAGACAAGATCTCGAGGACTTTCTCGTGAGAGACTTTCCTCGTGACTCATTCTCTTCTTGGTGCAGAAAAATAAACAAATTCCCGATTAGGACAATTGCGATCTATATGACCAACGATTCCACAATTAAAACATGTTTGCTTTTTGATATAAAAGCTGGTACCGCCTTTTTCTGGTTTATTTTCTTTAATGACAACCTTACTCTTCCCACAAGCACATGTGCAAGAACCAGGTTGTGTGACTGGTGAGGATGGAGTGGATGTGCTCTTAATAGGAACATCAAAATTATTAAACAGATCATCAAACATATCAAAGAAATTTGAGTCATCAAACTTTGTCATAGTATCATTACAAGAAAAAACACTAGTTTTCGAGTCAGAAACAAAAACATCTGATTTCAAAACACAATTATTATCACTATTCTTTTTAGAATCCTGCTTTCCTTGACTTAGAGATAAATCTACATGGGAAGTAAAAAAGTTAGTATCTATTTCCCTAGCACTACTTTCTGTGACCTGTGCCATTGGTTTACCATAAACCATAAATGGTTCTCGGTCTATCTCCTCCGGAGTCAAAGGGACACCAGTGTAATTGTGATTGAATGGAGGCTGAACTTTATCATACCTTAAACCCTTCTGCTGGTTATTTTTTAATCGCAAACTATTTTCCATCATTGACGCAACTACTTCACTTGACACATCAAATTTTCCTGAAATTAAAATCTACATTTTCAAACTTATTTTTCAATGTGTCAAGCTCGGCAGTCACAATGGCAAGTTGTTTCTCAATAAAATTGTAGCACTCACACTTATTGCTATAATCTTCCTGTAGTTTTCTAAAGTCCTGAGTCTTGATCTCTAATTTTTCTTTAAGAGGTCTTTGGCCTTTTCTAAGGGTATATCCTTCATATTTAAGGTCCTTATTTTCTCTTTTTAGTAACTCAATTTTTTCATGAAGAAATTTAACAGTATCAATGAATGTTTGAGAGCAAGAAATTTGGCTGACCTCATTTTTCTCAGGCTCATGGGTAGTTTGAACCATGAATGCAAATTTTAATTCCATCATCTCTGCCTCCGGGTCCACTTCAGCTTCTCCTTCTGCAATGTCGTTGATTTGAGCAAGATGCATATTTTCAGGTCCCGAGATGTTCAGGGCCTGAATTTGGTTATCCTAGTCAAACAACTAAGCCACCACAATAAGATTTGTGGTCTGGTTACTGGTGGTAGCTACCATGCTACTACCCACCGACATCATTGTTTTTTCACTGTTCTCCCTCCTATCAGGCTTAGGGCAGTATCTGGAAAAATGGCCAGGTTCATGGCAGTTAAAGCATCGGAGTTTGCCTTTGTTGAACCCCACCTTCTTCTCAAAATTCATTCCACAATTATTTTTGCCTGTCTTTTAGAGAACTGTTTGGCTCTGAACACTGCCATAGCAATTTTCCATGTGATGTCCATCTCCTCAACATCTTCATGATGAATTTGATCCAAATCAGCAAAAGATAGTTAAGGAGGTAGCTCGCCAGCCATGAAGGCATTGTAGCAATTTACAAGACCGGTAGCAAGAGCCAAATTTTCTTCATTTTCCTTGGGAGCAGGAGCTGAAACAGGTGCTTTTGAAGAGGAAGCAACTTGTGGATAAGATACTGAAGGTGAGCACTTTGCATGGATGGAATGGCATATGATGATGGTTGAGGAAAAACAAACGATTGAACTTGTGGGTTAGCAAACATTTGACATTTTGGTTGTGGAATAGCAAAAGCTTGACTTTGAGGAGTGGTAAACGATGATAAAGCATTTTTGTAGAAATTATGAGATTTGCAGTTGAGTACGAGTTCACATGATTGATCTCTCTCTATTTCTTATCAAGATTACATGCTTTCATGATGGCCATGGTTTCAGCCAGACTAAGTCGGTTAAGATCTTTTGTTTTCTTGATGACAAAAACATTCATATCCCATGCCTTTGGGAGAGAGTTAAGCAACTTCTTGTTGATTTCTGATCTTGGCACTAAGATACCGGCTGAACTCATCTAAGTGGTGAGTGTGATAAAATGTTGTAGTTAAGCTTCCAAAGTTTCTCTAAGAATGTGATTGAACATATTAAACTTTTGTTGCAGCATGTCCTGACGGCTTTGCTTCATATCCTCATTTCCTTCATACACTTCGATTAAAGCTTCCCACAAAGCTTTTGCTGACTCAAATTCACGGAAACCTTGAGCAATCTTCGGAGATAATACCATCGTAAGTGTCGTAAGAGCCCTCTATTGCTCTTCAATTTTCTCGAAATCCACGTCTGTGTAATTTGCAAAATCTTTGTCGATAATGGTTCCATTTGGAAGAGTGATCGATTCTAACTGGACCCCTTAGAATACTGCGTCAAACTTTGAAATCCTTCATCTTGATGTATTTTTCCATCTGGTATTTCCATTCTAGGAAACCTTCTACAGATAACAATCTTGGGATGCGTGTGGTTGTTCCCACGATGGAGTCAAGCTCTTGATGAATGGTAGTGTTTTGAGATTCCATTTTTTTAATTTGTTGTTTGTTTTTAATTTTCTAAATTAAATGTAAAGGAACTTGAAATCAAAGAGTTAAAACAAAAATAGAGTTCAAGGTTGGAATCTATTCACGGTTGAGATTTGTTTACGACTGGAATCTGTTTGCGGCCGTACACTCAATCACGGTTCAACTAATTACGGTCAAACAATGCTTTACGGTCCAAGATGTGTTTACGGTTAACACTTGATGAATGGTTCACGGTCAAGCAATCGGTTATGGTCCAGAAACAGTTTACAGTTCTAGAATTTGAAGGGTTTATGTTGAATCACACGTTTACAGTCGTACTCCCTTCAACACAGCAAACCGTAAACTCCCAGTTTTTTTTTTGATGAAAACAAGTGTTTTTTTAGTAGGTTTCGATTTCCTTAGCCTTGAAAACACGATCAGATGCAGAAACAATCTTGAATAATGAGGAAAACCAAGAAACTCTTTCAACCGCAATCATGACTCGAATCTGTTTTGACACTGGATTAGCTTTGATACCAATTGTAGAGTCCCAATTCAATGATCCAAACCAGTGATCAAAACAAAATAAGAACAAGAATGAAAAAGAAGAAGAATATTATCAAGCAATGAACATGTCGATTAGAAGAAACGTCTGGTACACCTTGAGAACACACACTATGACCGTAAACACCTCTGATACATCACATCACTCTGACAGACTCTGACACTATATATAGGGATAGACAGGCTGTGAACAGGGTTTACAACCGAACACACGTTCACGGCCGTAAACCCATTCACGACCGTGAACACCCACAAAACCACAAACTACACCAAAATGTACAATAGAAAGACCAAGAACCTATACAAATGATTGCCTAGCCCAAACCACATAAAAGTATGTCCCAACAGTATTATAGATGTATAGAGTTCAGGAAAATTTGACCTTGAAGTAGGTCTACAACATACCAACATAGAGAAAATTTTGACAGCATAAATACCTAACGACACTGAAATTTTGAGGTCTAATCATAAATAGGAGAACATTACTAGAGTCTATAAGTAGGCTTAATCTATATCCAAAAGAGTGAGTAGAGTACGCTCTACTTGCGAGGAGTGTTGTTTTGATTAGTACTAGATTCTTCCCTGGATTCAACCAAATGGTGTTATGTTTCTCGCACACGCCTTTTCCAAAGCCACTTGGCTCTGCTGAAGTTCTCTAACTTCGGATCGGCTGGCATTCAGTTCCCTATGTAGTGCATCAGTGTGAGTCCTCGTTAACTTCTAGTCTTCATTTAGATGGCGGAGGCGGACTGTATTGACTCCTGAGTTAGTTCTAACCTCCATGACTTGTTCGATGGTCGCTCTTAATTGTTCAACGTTGCAAGAAACACGACGAACCAAGATAAGGATGATCCTATCAGCTGATCCTCCCTCGCTCAAGTTGTAGAAGCTTCGGTCCCCATTATAAGGAGGTGGTTGTCCCTGTTTGTGACTCAACCTTCCAAAGTTTACTGCCCACAGAGGCGTCGGGCCTTGAAAATCCTATCGAGGGTTAGGGTTTTGGACAACTTGAGGTGGATTATATACATTTGGTTCTGAGTCGGAGTCTTCTTGAACTTCATCTTTGTTCTCTTCCTCAGAACTCTCATCGGGGTCTTCTTCTACTGGGACCACACGGTTATCTTCTTCTGGTTTAGCTTCGAGCCATCCACCGTCCCCTTGATACGGAAAGTACGGGTCTCTCAGCAGTTGAAATCCAACCATGTTATCTAAGCGAGAATAGGGGTGTAAGAGACATATAATATGTCACAACTAGGAATTCTAATGCTTTTGTAAACATTAACAACGACGACATTTGTGACTAAAACTTGAAAACATGCATGATGCCTATTCAATAACAATAAAATTCCATCAAACACTCTATGCAAACACTTCAAATGGTCAACAAAAGATTGGAAACCCTAAAAATCCCGGTTTAAGTCCATTATGGACTAGGATTTCCTTATTGGGCCTAATGGGCCAATAAGCTTCCAATTTGACTATTTTGGGCTTAGGACCCTTAAATGGGCCCTAATTGGACCCACTTTCACTAAACTTAACATTTTGGGCCATAATGGATCCAAAATGCTTTGGTTTACATTAATGGGCCCTATCGGGCCATAATTGATTCAATTAGTTTTCATGGACCATAAAACCCATTCCTTTATACTAATTGGGCCGTGAACCATCCTTAAGAACCCAATGGGACAAAAAATAATATTGATCCTATGGAGATTCGATCAAAGCCAAGAATTGGGCCCAAAATCAATTTCCTTCATTTCATTTGGCCATTCTCAGTCCAAGAAAAAAAAAATAAATAGAATTACAATTAAGAGCAAACTAATCAAAACATGACACTTCACTATTGTTTGGAGGACAACCAAGCTAAATGGAGCTCATACAACTAGATAAATCCCATGTTTCCATGCACTTTTCTCACCCCGCTCCTCTCTATTTCTTCTTCGGCTGAGAGCAAGAGGAAAACACACACACACACACCTTCAAACTTTCTTCAAACTCTCTCTAGTTTTCAAGAACAACTCCTTCTTCATTTCCTAAAAATTTCGAGATTTAGAGTGTTTCCAAGGGGATTTTTTCTTACAATCACTATTATTGGTAAGTTATTATCAAAAACCAACATCTTCTTTCATTTTAACACCAAAAACTCCTTCTCACATAGTTTTATTCCATGATCACACCTTAGAAGCTCCATAAGCTCGAGATCCACATCAAGGTGTTGCTAGGACCAAAAATCTTCTTCACATCTTCTTCAAAACCGAAACAACTAAGAAAGGTGAGTTCATACCCCCTTGTTTTCAGTTTTTACTTGTTTTTAGGGGGAGAATACAAGTGTTATGTGTTTATCTATGTGTGTTGCATGATTTATGTGATTTCTTTAGTTTTTGGTTGTGATAATATGTTAATACTTGAGATATTTCGAGATCTATAGCAAAAGGGTGAAAGAATCATAAAAAAACCTAATAAACAACATACATCATAAATCTAAGGGTCCTTAAGTTTATTAAGTGAAAAACAAAGCCAAAGAACTTTACAAGTGTCATTTTTGCAAAAATAACAAAGATTGGGTGTAAATTGTTGATTTTCGGTTTTATGAGGGTTATAAGGTATTTATTTATATAAAAGCTGATTTTTTGAAAATAATACTTTTTAAAGGGTCAAAAACATAAAATTTAGCATATTGGGCATTAAATTGGGCCTCACGAGTTTTTGGGCCCAAGGTTACGAAAAAATGAAGTTTTGAGGGGCCAAAATGGAAAACTTAACAAACTATGAGTCTAAAACGTAAATAAACTTTTTCAGGGGTGGAAAATGATTTTATTACGAAATTGGACTAAAAATGCAAAGTTTTTGATTTTGGGGTCAAAATTGTAAAAATTATGGAAATTGGGCCAAAAATGTAAAATTTTTACAAATAAAGGCTGGGAATGACAAATGCAATAGTTTTAGACTGAAATTACTATTCAAATAAAGTTTGGGTGGAAAATATCAAGAAAAATGGTTTAAGGACCAAAAATGTCAATTTTCATAATAAGGGACTAAAAGTGCCATTTTTATAGAAAAAGCCACAATGGTCAATCTAAATGTTTTTGGGCCAAATATACGATTATAAATTTTTGGGTTAAAAACATCAAGTTTATAACGCATGGTTATATATATATATATATATATATATATATATATATATATATATATATATATATATATATATATATATATATATATATATATATATATATGCTTAGCTACCCAAACCCACCATAAAACGTCATTTTTTTTGATATATTCATTATAATATTCTTAAACTTCAACCCTTAACTTGATTTACTTTCAATATTTCCAAAATTTAACTATTATCTTCCTTTTACATCACATCTTTTTGTCGAACACTACTAGGCTATATATATTAAAGTTGAAAATGAAAATTATGTAAGAGGACAATAAATGTGAAATTTATAAAAATCTTCGAATTAAATCAAGTTAAAAGTTGAATTATAAGAACATTGGACAATTACAACGTATATATATGATACAAAACGACGTAGTATAGTGATTTTGGGTATCTAAGCTTATATACCCATAAGGGTATATTCACTTATATATATATATATATATATATATATATATATATATATATATATATATATATATATATATTATGAAAACTTCTTTATAAATCAAACGTTAAGATATTTTGTTATTGCAAATAAACATTTAGCATACAACAAATACCAACAATATGAACTTAAACTCGATAAAACATAAGCGATTCAAAGGTTGGGCTCAAATACCTTCTATTCGTGCTATTGGGCCTTTGTGGCCCAATATCATGATTATTGGGCCCAATATAATCACACATGTTTATTGGGCCTCAGGTGACCCAATTACATGCCTAATGGACCCTCAATGACTTTTACATGCTATTGGGCCTTAGTGGCCCATTTGCAAAGCTAGTAAGGTCCAAACCAATCATATGCATGATGGGTTAACGTGTTCGTCGCATACTCGACAACCTATAATAACATACATGATTAGTACACCTCTGCTGCCTTCTTCTCTTCGTCTGTTAGGCTTACCCGTTTTATTCAAGTAAACATAACTCAGGTTGTTAAACAAGGTTATTCAATTTCATTTGGATTTAGTGGGAAATAATGGGTGACACTAATAATTGTTGGTCGTAGTCTATAGTTATAACCAGAGTCTCCTAGAGGGAGAGCGAGAATTTGTGTATAGATCTATATAGGGGTGACTCCCCCATACTTGAGCTGTTCGCTACAGTTAGACTCAGCCAGTCTAGGGTGATAAAATCTTAATTCAATACCGGCATTCGCTAGAATGCCAAGACAGACAAACTAGTCATTATTATGCATGGTTATAACGACTCACATAGAGATCCAATACCATGTAAGTAATCATGAGAAATCATATTCATTCGTTGTGATGATACAATAATACAAAAACTATCATACTATTTGTATCGGAAAACATCGGGTTTTCCGGGGGAACAACATTACTCACTCCTACTTCAACTACTATAATACAATAATCAAGTTTGAATAACAATCACTTTTACTTGTTTTGAAATCACATACATATGCACTTATGGGATCATCACATCTTTTTCGCAAATAATTTTTGTACAAGAATATATCGAATTTTCTAGGATTTACAAACGATACAAACAAATTTTATATCAAACAAGCTTATAAACTCACCAACATTATATATGTTGACGTTTTCAAAACAACTTGTACTCTCAGGTAACAGATAAGCTGAATAAAGATACCAAGTGTGTTAGGATGTTATGTTTTGTGACTCTCAAACAATTTATACTATGGATATGTAATGTTTAAACAATGTACTTGATGTGAACAATGGCAGTTGTACTATGTAATGTTGGTGATGTATGTGTTGTTCATGTATATTCATTGTGATGATATTTCAATTTAACTCACGCGAGCCCTTAGACGTTTCCGTCGTCTGGTTCGGAGGTGTGACATAATAGATGTATACCTAAAGATATTTATAGGGTGATCCTTACCAGTTACTTCTATACTTACGTAGTGCATACCAACCATATATAACCAATATAGAATAGACATTCGAATAAGTGACCCAACTCTAAGACGACAACCAAACAAGGAACAGGAAGTAAAGAGAAGATCACAGATTCTAAGTCTATAGCATCTTAGCTATATATAACCTTAGCGTATCCACTCAGCAACTATAGACCTATTAGTAAGGGTCTTTTTAGTTTTAACATAAGTAAATAATACAACAACAAAATACTCCTATAGTATTTTAAGTTTATGTTTAGTTATAGCTTTTCTTTTTAGTAAGAGTTGGTAAGTTTTTAGACTTATTGCAACAGCACAACCATTCCGAGGCATATGCTAATCACTTCCCGGATAGATATAGTTGATCAGGCTATATCAATCCTAGACCTGATTATATATCCCCAAGCCTATTTATGTTGTTCAACAATCAAAATACTTTTGTTTTGTTCTAGTATGACACTGTTCTGGTATGTATGCATGTATGTATACTTTAGTAAAATATTTTATATTTAAAAAGTTTAACTCTTGGTCAGAGTGTTTTAATCCCATTGTATTTATAGTTGTATATCTTTTATGGGTTGATATACTTAGCTCACTTTAAACAAAGCTTTGATACCAATCTATCACACCCACAAACCGAGATGGTGGAAACATTCGAGGGTGGAGGACATCATGTACAGTTTCATAGCAATGCATAATTATAAAACAAGAAACAACATTAATTGAATTAATAATACAGTTAATACATGTGTGTTTTTTGTATAGTTGTATGACACCAAAATGTATAGCAAAAATAAAAGATAAGTCTTGAACATGCTTCGTCTTCAAAACCTGTCCTAGTGTACCTATCTACTGGTTCCATGAGAATACAAGTTATTTTGAAAGAGAGTATCAACATTTAAGTTGGTGAGTTCATAAGTATTTAGTGTCTAATGTTTGTATTTGTTTCATGAAAATGTTATTATACTTCCCAGAAATTCCTATATTTTCTACTTAAAATGAAAAGTAGTATTTTACCCAAGACTCGATTGTTTGTATGTTTTGTTCTCTTGAAATAGTGTAAAATGTATGCTTGTAATTCTAATAGTGTAAATGTATGTTTTCCATATAATATACCTTATTCATGTGTGAACACCACTGAAGAAATGTTTGTCTTGTAAACCGAATTGTTTAGTTAATGTTTAATCTGAATGAGGTTATAACCATACTTAATTGACTAGTATAAAACACGACGTTCTTCCGACGTCGAAAAAGATATGACATTTGTCACGCGTAGACCTGCTGGACCCAACGGTAGCTAACAGCCAAGGTGCAGGATTGTTAGTCTCGTATAGATCCATACAAAAACTCACACTCTCCCTCTAGTACACTCTGGTTATAAAACACGACTTAGCAAGAATATTGCTAGGTACCATGAAGTAGTATTTCACATTCTAGTTAACTTGTTTACATATAGTATGTATATGTTTCTTATTCTTGAAAGATGAGTAGTGTACTTTGAAATGAAAAGTAATAGTATGTATGTATTGATTCATGTAATGTTTCTCTGATCTAGAAAATAATATGAGTTGATTCTGTAAACTATACCTATTATAGTTTACTAGTATGTTTGTTTGAACTATAAGTGATATGAAGAAAAGACCCATTTTCTCAGCATACACAAATGAGTTAAGTATGTCCTTGAAACGAGTTTTAATATTCATGTATATATTTAGCATGTATAATTATGCTTTAGCTAACAGTCGCACTAGTGATCCTACCCTAAGCTGACAACCAAACAAGAAACAAGAGTTAAGGTATTATCAATAGTCCTAAGTCTGCTAAAGCCTGATTATACATAAATATACAAATGAATATGATTTTGATATAAATAGAAATCTAAAATAGTTTAAAAGAGTTTGAAAATGATTTTTACAATATTTAAAAGCATAAGAAATCTTTTGTTTGTTTGCTTTCACATGTAAGTGTTAACACAATTATATTGTGTTTTTCTTGTATTCTCCCCCTAACAACATTGAAAAAGATAAATTGCAGGGGCATTACTAACCTTATGTGAGTGATTCGACTGAGGGTTTGATATAGGATGTGCTTCCACAAGTTAGATGACGTGACAAAAACGAGTCCTAAAAGCATTTCACGTAATATATATATATATATATATATATATATATATATATATATATATATAACTAGTGAATATATAGCAAGTATGTTTAAGGAAATAGCCTAATTTGTAAGTTTCTCTTACAATTAAGAGTGTTAGAAGTGATTTCGTGAGGCTGCAAGGTGTTTTCGGCCAGCCTTGGGTTTGCGGCCACATGAAGATCCAAGTGATGTTCTTCGTGTTCTTGTTAAAACCAAGAAGATTCAAGTGTTTTCGGCCCAAAGATCACCAAAAGGAAGGTGATAGCTTGATGAATTGAAGAACACTTGGTGTTCTTAGCAAGATCCGAAGGAGATTCAAGGCTTTTTTGGATGATAGTTGAGAGAAAATGGGGTTTTCGGTTGATGATCTTTAAGAGAGAAAAGTGTGTTTTCGATTAGGAGTGTAGAAGTGAGGTGGTGATTTCGGTCCCCCCATATGTATAGGGCTGAAATCGTGATGGGAAACATACGAGGGTTTGAAAACTGAGAGGATAAGACCAAGGGTTGTCGGCTAGAAACCGAGGGTTTGTGGCTGCGAACCGAGGATTTACAGTCAGAAGTAGGTTAACGGTTCGAAGGGAGTTTGCGATCCGAGGTTTGTTTGCGTTCTGGGCCAAAATTCTCGGATTCTAGTGTTTTCACTTTTTAATCACACAACACCTTTCATACAAGGCTTATACCTATATAGGTTATTAATCTAACCTTAATATGTTATTCAAAACAACAATTTGAATTTTATTTGACATGTTTGACTTTGGTTGTCTTTTACAATATCAAAAATACCGGGTTGTCACATGGCATACCAGTCATGCTGTAGGTTCTGTGAGTGTACCAGATAGACTGTAGGTCGGTGGAGCGTTCCAGTCAGACTGAAGGCTCTGAATGCATGTTGTTTGTGCTATTATTATGGTTTTGTATTGATGTTCTTATTTTAGGGGAACTCACAAAGCTTCGGGCTTACAATTTTGGATTATGTTTCAAGTAACTTAGAGGAACATGGGAAGGCGAGGTGTGATCGTGCACCTCCTCATATTTTGTTTCATGATTTCTAGGATTTCTATGATGTCGAACTTATTTTGAAAACAATTTGTACACAATGATGGTTTTTGGATTTATGTAAAAGTTTTAAATTTTTCAAAATTTATGGATGTCACAACTTTTAGTGTAGTTTGTTTTTTGGAACTGATGCAATTTTGGTCTCTATTTGATTTGGCGATTATTAAGTGGAGAACTAAATATTTGATAGATATCGGTCATTTCGTTTAGGTTATTATTGGGTTCCACTTTTTCATGTTTAGAACCACTTGTAGAATAATACTTTATTCAAACTTCCGCAATCGGTCCTACTCTTGGAAGTAAGTAGTGATTTAAGATTGTCATGGAGCATTGGTAGATTGTCCATGGGGATGAACATAGCAAAGTTTGCGACAAATACTCATGAATAATTTAAATGGAGATTTTAAGGTATTGGAGTAAACCACACTTAGAGATTGATGGGTTTGATACAAAATAGTTTTCATAAAAACCGATCAATGGAAGCGCTAAAAATAACAAGTTTATTTTTAGTTTATAACAAACCAAACCATCAAGGATCTGTTTATAGAGGTTAGAATGAAATAAAAACAACCAAAGAGTGTTTCAGAATGACAACCTTTGAAGCCTTTGAACCTACTTGGTTTTGGGGTGTTGATGAAGATAGCAAAAATTCAAGAATAGAATTTGTCTATGTGTATCCACCATCAAGAGTAAGACACTTGGAATGCTAGTTCCTCCTTGTATTCTTGAGTTTCTTAAGCCTTTAAGTACTTAACTCAAAAGCACTAAAGGAGACAACTCAAGAGTGCTTCTAATTCATCAAACTTGCTTCAAAAGAGAGAAAGGTGTAGGAAGAGAGTTAATTTCGTTCATAAGAGAGAAGAGAAGAAAAACTAGTCAAAAACTCATGCAAAAGCATTCCTTTTATATTCTCATGGAAGACATACCTTTATATTATAGTAACATAAAGTATTTGTAGCCTTTTAGAAGCATCGGGGACATAAAAAGAATGTTGACAAGCAACCTCTCTTCTTATAATAATAATTTTGGCCATGCCTCTTGAAAGAAGGAGAATTCTTTAATTTTTAGAAACGTAAAGTTTATAAAATATAAATTTTTGTATTTAGGTAAAAGACAAAAGGATTCAACTAGTCCAAATGGTTGTGCATGACTTATTAATTCATACCCTTTGAAATAATTGTTGGATTAGGTGTCTAAGCCCATAACTATAATTGTTATGTACTTGACCCGATAATAGCATGGTCCTTTTGGGTTGCCTTCACCAGAGCAATTTGATAGGATGGACTTTTGAGGAAGAGGTTATTTTTGATTTATTAACATGTTATAAGTATAATATATAAATTGAGAAATCATATTATTTAATTAGTATTGATCTAGAATTGATTTGCAATTAATTTAGTGATCAAAAGAGACTGATTAAATTAGTATTGATCTAGAATTGAATTTGGTGTTTGTGACACATTAGAGGCATCACATTTGAGGTGCTAAATCTTTTAAAGGCCAAGAACTACAAGCTACATCATGAGGTATTCATCTAACTTGGTTTTATGTTGTATATCTTCAATTGCATGCTAGTTAGCGCGTATGATTTGGAAATTTGAAATTGCATGTATCAGAGACTAGGAATGTTTTCTATTATATTGATGCTATTGTGTTATTTTCAAAGCTGAAAAATTGTAATTTTGGACTCTGACTGCTTGACTCGACGAGTCCTATGATTGGACTCGACGAGTTGGATAATTAGATGATGAACTTGACGAGTCTATTGCCAGACTCGATGAGTTAGATCATCTGATGGCAGTTTTCTTGAGTTTTTGGCGAGAATTGGATTAGGATCATTACCACAAACTGTTTTGTATCATTAAAAATGTTTTTTCTGAGATGGTAGTGATTATCCTTATCCAATTAAAGGACAATTGTCAAATTTTAAGATAATAAGTTGATTATTTGTAATATTTGATGTGAATTGTCTTGCTATATGAGTTAGATTAGATCAACTTGACGAATAACAAATTATATGATAATTGAATAAGTTATAATTGATCTAAATTGTTCTTGAAGAGAGTTTCATAATTTGTCCTCAAGTTATGAAATATGAAAAGTCTCATTCGTGAACATTAAAACTCATAAGTTATGGAAACCGGAAGTTTTGAAGAGTTACAAAACTTTCCCTCAAGTTTTGGAATTTGTAAAGTCTCACTTATGAAACATTTAATTCCAAACCTTAGAATTTTAAAAGTTTAAAATTCAACCCTTATACTATTATAATATTAAAAGTTACTACTTATATATATATATATATATATACACACACACACACACACACATATATATATATATATATATATATATATATATATATATATATATATATATATTTATATATATATATATATATATATATATATATATATATATATATAAGACAAGTTAGTCTTACCGTTAGTAGGCCTCATTCACGAAGCCGATCTATAAAGGGGGTATAAGGATACAACCTATAAAATGGTGGTTTAATGGGTGTCCACTCTCACCCACCGCTTCCTTGACTGGTGGAGGGTCGTTAGCCGAACGGGTAATAAGTATAATGAAATTATAAAGTAACTAAACTTTTTCAAATTCCTAATCGTAGTTACTTTATGAAAAATGTGAAAATGATGCTATTCCATGAAATTGCACTTTGCACCTTGCTAAGTCGTTAGTGGAGCGTGTGTGGTTAACCGCCACACTAATTTAGGACTAACAAGGGCGGCTAAGGGTAGCTTGATGTTTGTCATAGATCAATGGAGCGTGTGTGGTTAACCGGCACATTGATTAGGTGATAAGTGATATCAAGAGTACGAAGCAATTTTCATGGTTATTCACACCGTGTTTGTGATCCTCAATACCCCAGTCACAAACTTGAAGGGCATAACTGAGATTTAAATATGCCATTGAAAAGTTCAATGAATCTCAAAGAATCTAGGAATTTCAATTCATTTAAAAACTAATAATCAATTTCGTTTTTCATGGTGGAAATTGGTAAATCATCATTTACCTACCTTCAAATATTTTGCAAATTGGAGTACGGCATCTGATGCAGCGCAAAAAAACAACACAAAGATAACCAAGAATGAACCTGTTGATTCTAAAAGAATAGCCAGGACAATCTCTTCAAAACCACGTTGATTCTACGAATACCGTGGGATTGGCTTCAAAATATGGGTTAACACACAGAATTTGGGAGAAAATCGAAAGTTCATAAAATTGATGATTGACCATCCAAATTACATCAAAAACAGTTAAATAAGAAGCAGAAATTAAAATGAAACCCTAAAAGTCCATGGGCCAAATACAAACCCAAAAACAAAACCCAAAAATTAAGGAAAAATAACAAAAACTGCTCGTAACTCCTTTTAGAAAGCGATTTATGGACTCAAAAATGGGTAAGTCCCCTTCGGGACTTATCTAGACGTGGTCCTTGCTCCAAGCTTCGATTTGACTGGTCGTAGGCCCAAAACGGAGATTCGTAGCCAAAGTTATGGCCATTTTCGTGAAGCCCCTTTAGTCACACGATCGTGGGCCTCTAGGAACGCAAGGGCCCGATCCTCCACACTAGGGCCCGCATCATCCCCTCCCGGGTAGACAAAATTCGACCTCGAATGTGCACCATGGTCATCATCAGAAGAATCCCCATAATAAGGAAGCAAATGCTTTACATTGAATACATCGGAACAACGAATGTGGCTTGGCAACTGTAGACGGTAAGCATTGGAATTAATCCTCTCCACAATCTCCACTGGTCCAATCTTCTTAGCTGATAGCTTGTTGTACTCACCACCCGAAAAACGATCTTTAGTCAAAACAGCCCAAACAAAATCACCTACTTCAAAATCAACTTGTCTGCGTTTTTTATCTGCATCTTGCTTGTACTTGGAGTTAGCTCGGACCAAGTTGTCATGAACAGCCCTATGAATATCATGTAGTCCTCCAACAAAATCCTGCACTTTCTTTGGAACTACCCTAGAAACAGGCAGTGACATCAAATCAAGTGGTCCCCGTGGCTGAACAGAATAGACCACCTGGAATGGACTATATCCAGTACTTCGGTTGATAGCATGATTATGAGCAAACTCAGCTTGACAAAGCTTCTGATCCCAGGTCTTCACATGATCACCCACTAAACACCGCAAAATATTACCAAGGGATCGATTGACAACCTCTGTTTGGCCATCCGTTTGAGGATGATATGCACTACTAAAATTGAGCTGAGTGTTCACCATTTTCCATAGGCTACGCCAAAAATGACTCAAAAACCTAGTGTCTCGATCTGATACAATAGAAGACGGTAATCCATGCAAACGGTAGACGTCTCGAAAGAATAACTGGGCTACATTAACTGCATCTGTCGTCTTTTTGCATGGAATAAAGTGCACCATCTTAGAAAAACGATCAACAACCACAAATATTGAATCATTTCCCCGTTGAGTACGTGGTAAACCCAACACAAAATCCATACTGATGTCTACCCAAGGTTGTGATGGAACAGGCAAAGGCATATAGAGTCCTGCATTGGTAGATGTGCCCTTTGACACCTGACAGATTCGACACCGTTTAACATATCTATCCACCTCCTTGCGCATTGTAGGCCAAAAATAAGATGATTGTACCAACTGTAAAGTGCGATCTCGGCCGACATGCCCTTCACCATGCAGCTCCCTAATGATTTGAAGGCGGAGACTTGAATCAGGGATGCACAATTGATTGCCTTTGAAAAGAAAACCTTCATGCAGTAGAAAATCAGACATCTGTCCAGATTGTATACCCTGCAGAACAACAGAAAATAAGGATCAACCGTTAGCTGCTCCATGAGGACATCCATCCTCGGCACACCAACCCTCATGGAAACTAGCAAATTACCCCTCCGACTCAATGCATCAGCCACCCGATTTGACATCCCAGACTTGTGTTTAACCACGAAAGTGAATTTTTCCAAGAACGACATCCACCTCCCATGTTTGTGTGACACCTTATCTTGACTGTGAATATGTCTTAATGAATCATGATCTGTGAACAAAACAAATTCCTTATGAAATAGATAATGGCGCCAATGCTTTACAGCTTGGACCACTGCATAGAACTCAACATCATAAGTGCTATAACGCAGCTTTGGCCCCGTCAACTTCTCACTAAAATAGGCAACCGGTCGTCCTCCTTGACTTAGAACTGCTCCAATCCCAACCTTGGAAGCATCCGTGTGTAATTCAAACACTTGAGAAAAGTCTGGCAATACAAGAATCGGTGATGTAGTAAGCTTCTCTTTTACTAATTGGAAAGTTGATTCTGCTGCTTCGGTCCAAGTAAAGGTCTTCCCTTTCATACAATCAGTCACCGGTGCCATAATAGAACTAAAGTTTGGAATAAACCTCCTATAGAATGAAGCAAGGCCATGAAAGCTTCGAACTTCAGTGATGGTAGTTGGACTTGGCCATTGTCTGACAGCTGCTAATTTAGACTCGTCCACCTATATTCCTTCCCCAGAAACAACGTACCCCAAGAACAAGACTTTAGGAACCATAAACACACATTTCTTCATAGCTGCGTACAAATTATCCCGTCGAAGTACAGTCAAAACCTGCCTCACATGGTTGACATGCTCACCAAAAGTAGCACTGTAAATAAGTATGTCATCAAAATAAACGACTACAAATTTACTAATAAAGGGCCTGAACAACTGGTTCATCACACGCATAAATGTACTAGGAGCGTTTGATAAACCGAAAGGCATCACCAACCACTCATACAATCCTTCACGAGTCTTGAAGGCAGTCTTCCACTCATCCCCAGGCCTAAGTCGAATCTGATAGTACCCACTCTTCAAGTCTAGTTTCGTAAAGATAGAGGCACCACTAATCTGGTCAAGTAGGTCATCAAGTCGAGGAATTGGAAATCTATACCTCACCGTGATCTTGTTGATGGCGCGACTATCAACACACATACGCCAAGTACCATCCTTTTTAGGAGTCAACAAAGCAGGAACAGCACACGGGCTCATGCTCTCTCGAACATGACCTTTTGAAATCAAATCCTCCACCTGTCGTCGCTACTCCTCATGCTCTCCGGGACTCATTCTGTAATGTGGCCTATTAGGCAACTGAGCTCCTGGTTGTAAATCAATATGATGTTGGATATCACGTAAAGGTGGCAAACCATCAGGTAATTCATTAGGGAAAACATCAGCGAATTCCTTGAGCAGAGGGACCATAGCCTCAGGAATTTCAACCTCCTTAGCGACTTCCTTCCCGAGCAATACAAAAATTTCACCTTCCGCCTCCAACTCGTCTTCAAACTGATTAAGGGTTAGTAGAGTACCCGAAGTTCTCGGAACTGGCTCATTTGGCTTACTGGGAACCAATGTTATCTTCACACCACCAAACAAGAAACTGTAAGTGTTAGTCCGCCCGTTATGATCTATGTTACGATCATACTCCCAAGGTCTGCCCAACAACAAATGACATGCATCCATAGCAACCACATCACACCACACATCATCTTTATACGTGGTACCAACAGAAAAATGAACAAGGGCTCATTTAGATACAGTGACCTCGCCACCCTTCTTAAGCCACTGTAGCTTGTAAGGCTTAGGGCGATTTTCTGTTTTCAAAGCCAACTTTTGAACTGCTTCTTCAGATATAAGGTTATCACAACTTCCTGAATCAATAACAAAAGTACAAACCTTTCCCAAAATAGTACATGTCGACTGAAAGATGTTGTGTTTGAGCCAATCATCACCAACAACTTTTGGTGTAAAACAAGACCGCCTTACCACCAAATTTACCCCCACATCTCCAGTTACAACTTCCTCCTCGCATTGATGCTCTTCGTCATACACAGGGGGATCTTCGTAATTTTCACCGGCATCATCATTTTGCCAATCATCTTGCTCAGCAAACAAATGACGTTTTCCGACCTTCTTGCACTCTGATTGTCGGTGACCTGTCTCCCCACAACTAAAACACTTCAAGCTGCTACTAACAGTTGTCCTAGGGTTTGGTCCAACACTGTTAGATGTCGGTCTTTGTTGATTAGGAACAACACGGGGTACCATACCACCCGTCCCGGGACTTCCTCCAATATTGGAAGTTGAAGACGAACCGCCCACCCGACGACTTTGTTTCTCAAAAGCCAACGCCCGTTGGTGCGCTTCAGAAATAGATATCGGGTCAAACATATTTACAGAGTCCATGATTTGGACCCGTAGACCCCCAATATATCGAGCAACGAGTTGTTCCTCTGTCTCCTGGATATCGTTTCGGGCAATCAATTGGTAGAACTTAGTTGTGTAATCGTCAACTAATTTGGCACCCTGCTTCAGATTTTGCAACCGTTGGTACATCAACCTTTGAAAATTATGGGGTAGGAAGTTGGATCGTAAACACTTCTTCATCTTCCTCCAAGTCACGACCTTTGACTTTCCGAGCCTGTCTCGTGTCAGTTTCAGTTGTTGCCACCATGCAGATGCCCTACCACGTAGCCTGGTAGCAATCAATGACACTCTTTTGTTTTCAGGGACTTCTTTGAACTCAAAAACTTCCTCAACAGTAGCCAACCAGTCGATGAACCCCTCTGGATTCAAACTGACCCCGTCGAATTCTGGGATATCAATTCTCATTCCGGCCTCCCAACGCCTATTGTCACCTCTATGATCACGCCTTGGCCGCCTTTCTAGATCATCTTCAGAATATGAACCGTCACTGCCGCCGAACGGGTTCCCAAATTCACCATCTTCCACTTGAGAATGTGTTCGAGACCTTTGCCCTCCTCGATTCATCAGTTCGACCATCCTATCAGTCAGTTGGTCAACCATTTGATCCATCCTCTCCTCCATTCGTGCCATAATACGTTCTTCTAGTTCTTGCTCATGAACATTAGCGGGCGTCCTGTTTCTCCTCGGAGGCATTTTGAACCAGGAATTCGGCTCTAATACCAACTGATGCAGCGCAAAAAAAACAACACAAAGATAACCAAGAATGAACCTGTTGATTCTAAAAGAATAGCCAGGACAATCTCTTCAAAACCACGTTGATTCTACGAATACCGTGGGATTGGCTTCAAAATCTGGGTTAACACACAGAATTTGGGAGAAAATCGAAAGTTCATAAAATTGATGATTGACCATCCAAATTACATCAAAAACAGTTAAATAAGAAGCAGAAATTAAAATGAAACCCTAAAAGTCCATGGGCCAAATACAAACCCAAAAACAAAACCCAAAAATTAAGGAAAAATAACAAAAACTGCTCATAACTCCTTTTAGAAAGCGATTTATGGACTCAAAAATGGGTAAGTACCCTTCGGGGACTTATCTAGACGTTCTCCTTGCTCCAAGCTTCGATTTGACTGGTCGTAGGCCCAAAACGGAGATTCCTAGCCAAAGTTATGGCCATTTTCGTGAAGCCCCTTTAGTCACACGATCGTGGGCCTCTAGGAACGCAAGGGCCCGATCCTCCACACTAGGGCCCGCATCAGCATCCCTCTTCCGAATTGTAGAATATTATGTTGAGTCCTAGCCTTAATATTTCATTTGGGTATTATATTAAGGATTCTTATCTAATCTAAACTTGTTCTTTTTTCCTTTTCAGATGTCTATCCCAAACAATGCTTCAGGCTCCAACCCTTCTAGCTCATTCTCCCTCATGAACTTGGTTGGGAGAACTATCTTCGATGGGTCAAACTTAACGATTGGATTCGAAACATTCGTATAGCCCTTCGAGCTAAAGGAGATTGATGACCAAACTGCTACTCCCGAGCAAATCGAGGAATACAGGGTTCATGAGAGGGACGCGACAAAGGTGTCGTGCATTATGATTGCTACCATGACTGTTGAGCTTCAAAAGTCCAATGAGAACTTCTGGCCCTTCGAGATGCACCAAGATTTGATGGAAAGGTACCATCAAAGTTCTCAGTAGGAAAGGTATGAGATCATTGCCTCCATGATTACAACCAAAATGAAGGATGGAGAGTCCATCACGGCCCACTTGCAAAAGATGCAAAGGTTTTTGGACCGCTTTCTGAAGTTAAATGTGAACTACGATAAAGAGTTGGCTATTGACATCATCCTACATTCTTTGCCTCCCTGTTATGATCAGTTTCGTTTGACTTATCAGATGAACAAGGAGGAAGTCACTCGTAGCAAGCTTCAATGCCTACTAAGAATTGCAGAAAGTAATTTGAAAGACAAGGTTGTTGTACCCACTCCTACTGCTGCTGCCTCTGTCTTGGCAATTGGGCATGGGAAGGGAAAGAAGAGGAAGGTGCCTTCTAAGAGCCACAAGGGAAAGTCCCATGATGGATCCTCTTCTAGTGGAACCAAAGGTGGTCCTACTAAACCCTCTACTAATCCAAAGGAAGCAAATTACTTTTGTTGTCATGAAAAAGGGCACTAGAAAGGAAGTTGCCCTAAATACTTGTAGGATATTAAGGATGGGAAGATAAAGACCACCTTCGCAGGTATTTACACTATTCTATCTAATAACTCATCTCATGCTAATTCTTGGCTCCTTGATACAGGTTCTGGATTTCACATTTGTTCTGATTTGCAGGTACTAAAAGGAAGTAGGGATATGGAGCACGAGAAGATAAACTTAATCATAAGGAATAGGAAAGTGTCGCCTGTCACCAAGATTGGAGTTTATTCTTTATAGCTTAGTAGTAGGCTAAATTTAGAGTTGAATAATTGTTGCTACTCATTGGATATGGCGAGAAACATTATTTCTTTTCATGGTTTGTACAAACAAGGTTTTAGATTTTCATTTGATAATGAAATTGGTTCTACTAATGCTTTCTATAATGGAATTTTTTATTTTACAACATTGCCTTGTAATGGTATATATAAAACTATGATGATTGTAAATAACTTAGGAAATAATGTGTTGAATATTGAGTCGTCTAATGGTTTGGACATGGCATGCTTGTGGCATTATCATTTGGGACATGTCAACAAGAAGTGCATAGCCCAACTCCAAAAGAGTGGAGTCTTGGAGTCATTCGACTTGAATTCGGATGACACTTGAGAATCTTGTTTACTTGGAAAGATGACCAAGTCACCCTTGACTGGTACTTGTGAAAGGGGTAAAGGTGTGTTGGATCTTGTACACACTGATGTGTGTTGACCCTTCAGATCCGCCACAAGGGATGCTAACCACTTCTATGTGACTTTTACTGATGATTACATCAGATATGGCTATATCTACTTGATCAAGCATAATTCAGAAACCTTTGAAAAGTTCAAAGAGTTTAAGCAAGAAGTGGAAAATCAATTGGGCAGGAAGATAAAGATACTCTGATACGATCGAGGTGGTGAGTATCTTAGTATCGAGTTCCACAAATATCTTAAGCAATATGGAATCGTTTCACAGTTGACGCCACCTAGGACACTGCAATTAAATGGTGTTGCTGAGAGGCGCAATCGAACCTTTTTGGACATGGTTCGTTCCATGATGAGTCAAGATTCGTTACCTATCTCATTCTGGGGGTATGTGTTAGAGACTGCCGCCCATATCTTTAATCTAGTCCCAACTAAGAAGGTTGTCAAAACACCTCATGAGACATGGAAATGAAAAATTCCCTCGTTAGCACATATCAAAGTTTATGGATGCGAGGCTTTCATAAGATGAGAGACTCACGACAAGCTCGAACCTCGTAGTTAGAGATGTATTTTCATCAGCTACCCGCAGAAGTCCTTTGGGTATCTCTTCTATAGACCGAATAACAATGTTGTCTTTGTTGCGAGGATAGGGGTTTTTCGAGAGAGAGAACTCATATGCCAAGAGGACAGTGGGAGACAAATTGACCTTGAAGAGCTTCAAGAGTTAAGTGATGAAGGAACCTCAACCACTAGCACTCAACCCGAGGAGGAAACTCCTATTAAACCGATTGGCGAGTCCGTACCTATGAGATGTTCCAGTAGAGTTAGTGTTCCACCTGTTTTATATGGTTTTCATATAACAACTGAAGGTGATACGAATATAAGTGATCGTACATTGATAAATTTGGATGAACCTAATAACTACAAGAAAGCCATGGCAGGCCCTGGGTCTGCAAAATGGAAAGAGGCGATGGACAGCGAGATTCAGTCCATGTATGACAATCAAGTATGGAACATGGTTGACAATGTGCCAGGTCACAAGACAGTCGGGTGCAAATGGATCTTCAAGAAGAAGACCGACATGGATGGGAAAGTACACACATATAAGCCGCAACCGGTTGCGAAGGGCTTTACTCAAACTCATGGAGTTGACTATCATGAGACCTTCTCACCAGTAGCGAAGATTAATCCTATAAGGGTTATGTTAGCCATAACTACATTTCATGATTATGAAATATGGCAAATGGATGTCAAAACCACTTTCCTTAATGGAAAGTTGGCTGAAGATGTTTCCATGTGTCAGCCAGAGGGTTTTGTCAATGCAAAATACCCTAATAGAGTGTGTAAGCTTGAGAAATCCATTTATGGATTAAAACAAGCATCTCGCAGATGGAATCTTTGTTTTGATGAGAAAGTCAAAGTGTTTGGATTTTCGAGAAGCGAGGATGAGTCTTGTGTATATGTCAAAGCTAGTAGGAGTATAGTTAGCTTTCTAGTATTGTATGTAGATGACATACTGCTCATAGGAAATGACATCCCAATCTTACAGGAGGTGAAGTCCGAGATTGGGAAGTGTTTCTCTATGAAGGACCTTGGGGAAGCTGCTTACATTCTAGGGATAAGGATATTGAGAAACATGAGTAAAAGACTTATAGGACTTAGTCAAAGCACCTACTTATATAAGGTGTTGAAACGTTTTAACATCGAGAATTCAAAGAAAGGTGACTTACCTATCCAGAGAAATACCAAACTAAGCAAGGCTCAGAGTCCAAGAACTGATGAAAAGATAGCGGATATGAGTCAAGTACCATATGCCTCCGTTGTTGGATCAATCATGTACGCTATGACGTGTACTCACCCTGATGTGGCTTTTGCTTTGAGCATGGTTAGTCGATATCAAGGGAACCCTGTTAGAGCTCAGTGGATTGCAGTAAAGAACATTCTTAAGTACCTACAGAGGACTAAGGACTGGGTCCTTACCCTCGGTGGGAGTGATGACTTGAGAGTGACAGGGTATTGTGACACCGATTTTCAGACCGACAGAGATAATTTGCGCTCTCAGTCGGGCTGGGTGTTTACCCTAAATGGAGGAGAAATAATATGGAAAAGTTCCAAGCAGGAGACTATATCTGATTCAACGTGCGAATCAGAGTACATAGCAGCGAGCGAAGCATCGAAGGAGGTGATATGGTTGAAAAACTTCATTGAAGACCTTGAAGTTGTACCTTCCATAAAAGAGCCTGTGGAGATTTTCTAGGATAATGAAGGATCGGTCACCTTAACCAAGAAACCGAGAGATCATGGAAGATCCAGGCATATCTACAGAAAATACAACTTCATACGACATCGAGTAGAAGTAGGACTCCTCGTAGTAAATAGGGTATCGTTAGCGGATAACCCAACAGATCCCCTTACGAAGGGACTGAGTAGGGTTAAGCACTTGCAGCATACAAAGAGTATCGTGCTGAAGGACGATATTAGCTTTAGTGATTAGATAAATATTTAGAAGCTTGTAATAGCTAAAATGTAATTGACATTTGATGATTGAATAAAAGGGGTTTTATTTATAAGTAAAGTTAATATCTTGTGTCAATTTTTTACTATTGTTTCACTTTTGCATGTTTTGACTTCAAGAATAATAAGATTATTAAAACTATCCACAGTCGATCATACTTTGGAAGTAGGTTATGAGGCTAGACTGTCATGAAATGGCTTGTAGATTGTTTAAGGTGTTAGACATAACAAAAGTTTGCTACAACATTCATGAGTGCTCTTGAAATAAGAT
Source organism: Lactuca serriola (assembly GCF_051521515.1). Classification (NCBI taxonomy): domain Eukaryota; kingdom Viridiplantae; phylum Streptophyta; class Magnoliopsida; order Asterales; family Asteraceae; genus Lactuca; species Lactuca serriola. The sequence continues at coordinate 96,949,747 of NC_136413.1, read as the reverse complement.
TTGAGTATTGGATTAAACCAACACTCACATGAATCACTTCATGGAATTTATGACGAGTGATTGTGATACGATAGTATCATACAGTCTTCAAACTAAGATATATGAGTTGTTGACTACAAGTTGGTTGTGCATTGATGGTATGAAAATGCATCAGTAACTTGATGTTATAAAACGTATTGTTGTGCATGATTTAATGAGTAGTTAGTACAAGCATATAATTTGAAGTTTATCTATTCCTTTTATCCTATGAGGATTAAAAGCGATATGTTGGGCCCCTCGATGATTTTGTCTTGGCTTATGTGTCGGGCCCGGTCAGAACTCAACTGATGTGTTCAATTAAGTTCTGTGTCAAACAAATCAGAAATCAGAAAACAAACTACATGACAATAAGTATGACTATGCTCCATGTATTTGTCCGCATGATATCTTATAGAACAGAGGATTATACGATCCTTTATTTAAAAGACAAGTCACTGACTGGGTCAGAGTTCGACAACGACTTTTGAAAGCTACAATTGCTAATCGGATTTTGAAGTTACATTGGCAGTTATAGTTATTAGACTTATCCAAGAGGGAGACTGTTGGATTAGGTGTCTAAGCCCATAACTATAATTGGTATGTACATGATCCGATAGTAGCATGGTCCTTTTAGGTTGCCTTCACCAGAGCAATTTGATAGGATGGGTTTTTGAGGAAGAGGTTATTTATGATTTATTAATATATTATAAGTATAATTTATTAATTGACAAATCATATTATTTAATTAGTATCGATCAAGAATTGATTTGGAATTAATTTAGTGATCAAAAGAGACTGATTAAATTTACGGGGACTAATTAAGTAAATCAGTAATACCTATAGTATGGGCTAACGATTCATGGTTGATTAGGATGGCTAAACCTATATGATAGTCCATGAAGGTTTAAACCCAAAGGGCCTAAGAAACATGAAGGGTCATGGTGAATTAGGGTTTGCATTGATGTAACCCTAGTCTTTGCCACACTATAAAAGCAACCCTTTAACCCCTAAAATCGGCCCCCATGCATTCTTAAGAAGAACTATAACCGATCTTAGTGTTATCTAGCCTCTCCTCATAAGCCTCCTCTTGCATTTGGTGTTTGTGACACATTAGAGGCATCACATTTGAGGTGCTAAAGCTTTTAAAGGCCAAGAACTACAAGCTACATCAAGGGTATTCATCTAACTTGGTTTTATGTTGTATAGCTTCAATTGCATGCTAGTTAGGGTGTATGCTTTGGAAATTTGAAATTGCATGTATAATTAGAGAAAACTTAGATCCAAAGCAGCTAGTGTTGCATGTGCACCATAGGAGTGTTATAGTGCTCAAAACTCAACAATAATAACTAGTTATACTCTCTTATAATTATTATTTTCACAAAATAGTAATTATTCCCTAATTTAGTACAAGAAATGATATTATTTATTAATAATCATATTAATAATAAACATACAAAATGTGCCAACTTGATAAATATGTGACCATATAGGATCATATATTATTAACAATATAACTTCATAATGATTCTTGAGAATATAGATTCAACAAAGTTTACTTAATGAATTATGTCACATGTAATTCTAAGATGGTAATATAATATATTCGTCAAATTGAGATACATGAGATTTTCTCCTAGAATATATTGGGTCTTGGTTTCTCCCCCAATGTTGTTTATATATGGCAATCATACAAGGTTTGACTAGATATGACATGAGAAATATGCATAATCTATGTAGTCAAAGTTTATTTGTTCGCTTCTTCTTTAAATAGTTGGAGTCGATATCTTTGGGCACCATCAATTATTTTGTGTTGACTTTAAAATGCATGGTCATGCCTAGACTGAATTGATGGATCAATTATGCAGTTTTTTTAATCAACACAAGTCGGTATCGAGAAATAGAATCTTCAACATTGGAGATTAAATATATCCATGTATCACGTTCATATAGATATCTTGAAGAACAAAGCAATATTAGATCACTTATGTAAGGGCTTTATCACGACTCTTGTTGTAAGTATGGTGGATACATTTAACTGTATACTCTCTACTCATTACTAGTGAATATTAGACCATATAGTGTTGGTAGCTTGTACAAGTGGAAGTGTTGGATAATGGTGTTCGTAGTCACAACAATTGGTAATATAACTATTAATAGTAGGGTCCTTTTGGATTACATGTAAGGGAAAAAACAAGCAATAAATAACATGAGAAGATTATATGGACTTGCTTTGTTAATTAATTAATAGTCTTTAACTAACTAAATGAAATCTAAAAGTTCTGGAATGTTCTAGAGGGTTAAAGAAGGTAACTAAGCAATAAGATAATTATAAGTTATATGGATAATTATTAGGTAACTAGATAATTATCTTTAAGGGTTTAAATCCTACCCTATAAATAGAGTGGTCTTTGGTCGAAATTAGATGATGAGTTTGCTCAAAACCTAATCAAATTCCGGCTGCCTCCTTTTTCTCTCAAAACTACCAAATTCCTGACAACACGGTGTGGCTACTTTAGGGCAACAACGTGGCAACACTATTTCTAGCAAGTCCGGTTTTTTGAGGTCCTCTTTAACGTGTTCGATGGATTGGTTGTTGTCGGATGTTGTTGTTCTAAGTTCCTTGGATACGACTACGAAAGAGCAGTTCTACGGTAGACTCTTAGCACTCATCAATCAATCAAGAATCTACAAAGGTTTCAACGGCTACAAAAGGTATGTACTCTCACATAATTAAATTGCAATTGATAGGTTGTTCATGGATTTGTTTGTCGGACTTATTGAGGATAGCAATTATGTTGCTTTCAGTTCCTCTTAACGTTGTCTGAGTATCCTTATAACCTAATAGTAAATACCCATCGGGTTTGTAGGTATACCCGTAGGTATTCGGTATCCCATGTATGATATTAAAAAGTTCAAATTTACCAATTGGAACTTTCATTAATTAAAATTCAGTCGCATTCATATCCAAATTTGGTGATAAACTGATCAAGATAATAACTGTAACAGTCCGTTTAAAATAAATAAATACATAAATAAAATTAAATTAAATAAATAAAATTATATAAATAAATAAAAGCCCTAAAACCCAGAGATGTATTTTTTATTTTATTTTATTTTAGCCTTAAATCAATAATAATTAATTAGTGTTAGCCATAAGAGTTAAATGATATAAATTCCAGAATTTGGGGTCTATATTGTAACATTAGGACCTGAAATGTGAAATATTTTGTAGAGGAGGGGTTGTTGGGTAACTACTAGTTTTAAATTGAAAAGAAAAGAGAGGGAGGGGTTGAAAGTGTTAAATTGGTCAAACGTTTGAATTGGATGGGGGCTTAAAATCCGTTACTCTTTCTTCCCTCGTCCCTAACACACCTCAAAACCCTAACCCTAAAATCGCATCTAAGATCGCCAAGCCACTTACCTCGCTTACACAAAAGGGCGTACCATTCAAATGGACGGACAAACAAGAAGTTGCATTCTGAACCCTGAAGCAAGCCCTCTGCAGTGCCCCGGTACTATCTCTACCAGAGGGAACGGAAGAGTTCGTGGTCTACTGTGACGCGTCGAATCAGGGTTTAGGTTGCATTCTCATGCAGCGTGGAAGAGTGATAGCTTACGCATCCCGCCAACTAAAGACACACGAAGTGAATTATACAACCCATAATCTAGAATTGGGAGCGGTGGTCTTTGCTCTGAAGATTTGGAGGCATTACCTTTATGGTACGAAGTGCACCATCTTCACGGACCACAAAAGTCTCTAGCAAATCTTGAATCAGAAAGAGCTGAATATGAGGCAACGAAGATGGGTTGAACTATTAAACGATTACGAGTGTGAAATCAAGTACCACGCGGGCAAGGCCAACGTGGTAGCTGATGCCTTGAGCCGGAAGGAGTACTCTAATCGTCGTGCGAAAACTCTCTCAATAACCATCCAATCTCATCTAACCACTCAGATCGGGGTAGCCTAGTCAGATGCCATGAAGATGGAAAACAGAGCAAGCAAAGCATTGCGCGAGATGGAGAAGAATCTAGAGGTAAAGGAGAACGGAGTATACTATTTCATGAACCGTATTTGGGTCCCTAAACTCGGAGGATTTAGGGAGGTAATCATGAACGAATCTCACAAGACGCAATACTCCATCCATCCAGGTTTGGACAAGATGTACTTGGGTATTAAACAACATTATTGGTGGCCAAACATGAAGACAGAAATTGCCACCTATGTCAGCAAATGCCTTACTTGTGCCAAAGTAAAGGTGGAGTACCAGAAGCCCTCGGGGTTATTACAGCAACCGATGATCCCCAAGTGGAAATGGGAAGGGATTTCTATGCACTTTGTGACCAAGCTACCCAAGACGTCAGATGGATTAGACACCATATGGGTAATAGTTGACCGACTGACGAAATCCGCCCATTTCCTGCCAATAAAAGAACCCTACAAGATGGAAAGACTGACACGATTATACATTCGAGAAATCGTGAGACTTCACGGAGTACCAGTGTCTATTATCTCCGATAGAGACAGTAGATTCACTTCACGTTTTTGGCAATCACTTAAGAAAGCACTTGGAACCCATCTCGACATGAGCACCGCTTATCACCCACAAACGGACGGTCAAAGCGAACGAACCATCCAGACGCTGGAAGACATGCTTCGCGCATGTGTGATAGACTTTGGGAAGTATTGGGATACCCACTTACCCTTAGTTGAATTCTCCTATAACAACAGTTATCTTTCGAGCATTAAAGTCGCTCCTTTCGAAGCACTATATGGACGTAAGTGTAGATCACCGTTGTGTTGGGCTGAGGTGGACGACACCCAGCTAGCAAAGAAACTGGCATCGGTCAAGGCAGTAACAGGACCGGAGATCATTCGTGAAACCACGGAAAAGATAGTTCAAATTAGATCTCGACTACAAGCATCGCGCGACCGACAAAAGAGCTACGCTGATAAACGGCGAAAGCCCTTAGAGTTTCAGGTCAGGGATCGAGTGTTGTTAAAAGTTTCACCTTGGAAGGGGGTCATTCGTTTCGGAAAACGGGGAAAACTGAACCCACGATACATTGGACCTTTCGAGATCGTTTCCCGAATAGATCTAGTGGCGTACAAACTGCAGCTACCCGCTGAGCTAAGCAGTGTACACCCTGTGTTCCATGTTTCCAATCTAAAGAAGTGCCTATCAGATGAAACTCTCGTCATTCCCCTTGACGAGATTGAAATCAACGAGAATCTCCTGTTCATCGAAGAACCCGTCGAAATCATGGACAGGGAGGTGAAGCGTACTAAGCAAAGTCGCATCCCGATCGTGAAAGTACGGTGGAACGCGAAGCGTGGGCCAGAATTCACGTGGGAACATGAAGACCAAATGAAGCAAAAGTACCCTCACCTATTCTAGCATTCTCAAATCTAGCTTTCAAAAAAATTTCGGGACGAAATTCCCTCTAACGGGGGGATGATGTCACAACTAGAAATTTTTGTGCCTTGTAACTACGACACTTAAGCCAAATTATGAATCAAAGACATAAGGGCATGTATGATGCATACTCTATTACAATAAAAATTTCAAACAAACACCCCATGCAAGCATTCAAGTAGTCAATAAGCAATTGGAAACCCTAGGAGTTCTTGTTTAAGTCCATTTTGGACTAGGAATTCCTTATTGGGCCCAATGGACCAATAAGCTTCCAATTTGACCATCTTGGGATTAGAACTCTTAAATGGGCTATAGTTGGACCCACTTCCATGTATTTCAATATTTTGGGCCATATTGGGCCTAAAGTGAAATAAATTAATTACATGAACCATTTTGGGGCATAATTTACCTAATTTAGCCCTAATAGGTCATAAAAATTATACTTTGATTTATTTGAGTCAAGCATCATCTAGCTTAACTATAATATGGGCTTAAGGGCAAAAAGCCCAAAAATCTCCTATTTCCCTCTCCATTCTCGACCCAAGCCCAAAGGAAGGAAGACTTGACTTTGTGTGTGCCACCTCACAATTATTCAAGGGACTTCCATGCAAGAGGACTCATACTTCCATGCACCATCCTTTCACACATCTCTCTTCTCTCCTTTCTTCTTGATTCTCGGCCGAACCCAAAACACACACACACACTTCACTCAAACTCTCTCAAAAGAAACTCTTTCCACTCCTCTCCAAGTTTTCGAAAATTAGGAGCTTTCAAGGAGGTTTTTCCCACAAACACATCATCTAAGGTAAGTTGATGTTAGATCCATAAGCTAGTTATTTCATTCCATTCAAGAATCATCTCTTAATCCATTCAAACTTATGATTTAGCACCTTAGAAGCATCCAAGTTCGAGATCTTCCAAGGAAGGTTGCTAGGGCCGAATTTTTCTCATTTTTCCTTCCAAAACCAAAACCACACCCAAGGTGAGCTTCATACCACCTCTTTTTCGGTTTTTATGAGTTTTTGTGGGGGAGAATACAAGCAAATGTGTAGATCTGTGAGTAAATGTATGCCTTGTGTGATTTTTATGATTTTATGTGTTTTGTGATGAATATGTTAGCCAAAAAGAACCTAAAAACCAAGATCTACAATATGAGGAATGAAATAAACACAACTTATACCATTTTACACTAATCAAGTCTAGAAAAATAGTTTATTTGGTTAGAATGAACATTTTTGGACTTAAAACCCATTTTTGGGCTCAAATTGTCAAAAATACAAAACTAAGGGCCCAAAACGACAAATGATAATTTCTGGAGGTTGAAAAGAGTCCAAACAGTTTCTAATATAAATTTTCTGAATATCAACACTTTTGAGGGGCTTAAAATGTAAATTTTGAACATAATGGGCTAAATTGGGCTTTTCGGCCCAATAAGCCCCAAATCGCGAGATTTTTGAAATTGAGGGGCTGAAAATGCAAGTTTCTGTAAAACAGGGGATTACAAGTGTAATAAAACTATTTCTAGGGTCAAAAATGTTTTTCAAAGTCAAAAGGGATCAAAAATGCAAAAAATTTCCATTTTGGGCCAAAACTGTGAAGTTGCGAAAATGAGGGTTCCAACCGAGAAAATTTCATTTTTGAAGGACTTAAGCTGTTTATCAAGTAAATCTGGGCTGAAAATGTCTTTTCAATAAGTTTTGATACTAAAGTGTCAAGAAAAATGGTTTAAGGACTAAAATGGAAATTCTTTTATATAAAGGGTTAAAAGTGTAAATTTTATCCAAGAAGGGTCACAAAAAGGTAAACTCTTATTTTTAAACAATAAATCCCTTAAGATAAAATACGAGCACCACCGCTACCGGCGAAACGTAATAACAAATTCACTTTCAACACCAATATCGTTACCAAACGAATTGATTCGGTCTCGAATCAATAACGAATCAAAAATCAATAAACAATAGTACTTCAATAAACACGCGACATTTACGAGAAGTCAATATTTAATCTTTGGGCTTGAAAGTTTCAAATCATGTTTGTTGGGCCTAGCTAGCCCAATAACATGATCTTTAGGCCCGAAGGGAACGCGCTTACATGTTATTTGGCCTTCTATGACCTAATTCCATGTAAAAGGACTTTCGATAGCTTTATTGTGCTGTTGGGCCCCAAGGGCCCATTGGTACTGCTAGCAAAGTCGAGAAGTCAAATGTGAGTCGGGCCAAGTGCCTTTCGCATTCCCGATAGCTTTGAACGACTTATGGAAATAATGGGGGCTTCGTACCTTCCTTTCTCCTCGGTTGTGGGGCTATGAGAAGTCAGGGTGGTTGGATTAAGTGAGTAGTACGGACGAAGCCTAAGGGATCGTTTGTATTTGGTAGTTATAAACTAGTCATTTTCATTAATGCATGATTATAATGAATCACAACCCATAATTAATCCAATGTCACCTAGAATTATCGGAATCAATCGTCGTATCGGTATAACAATAAACAAGACACGAAATTTTATGTATGAGGAAAACATCGGGTTTTCCCGGGAATTTCAACACTTTTATCTATGTGATGTATACAAGGTTTAACAATTATACACGTTTACAAAAATCGACAAGCATACTACGGATCTCCACACTTTTTCTTATATACAATACTCGTTTCAGAAAATATCGGATTTTCTGGGTTTTCAAACTACACAAAAATCATTATTTTTCAAACATGACTTATGAACTCACCAACATTTCATATGTTGACGTTTTTCCAAAATACTTGCATTCTAAGGTAACAGGTAAATTGAAGAATATGTATCCAGTGATGTAACGGTGTTTTGTTTAAATTAGTATCGAACGGTTTAAGTTATGGAAATGTAATGTTTAAAACAATGTACTGAATGTAAACAATATCAGTTGTAATATTTCAATGCATGGTGATGAATGATGTTATGATTCATGTATAATCATTGTGATGGTATTCAATTGAGTCACAATAGCCCTCGGACGTTTCTGCCGTCTGGTTTGGGGGGTGACAGCATTGGTTCTACGACAAGGATTCCGATCTTGTATACTCAAGATTATGAAGTTTGGACGCATCACTTTGAAGATTATGTGATTGGATCAGAGGATAATGGGTACCTAATCTGGGAAGCTATCACTGTTGGCCCATTCGCTCATTCAAGCACCTCAAAGATTGTCAAAACTCAGAAGGAGTACAATCAGCTTATGAATGATGTAAAGGACATTCCTCAAGATGAGAAGAAAACGTTTCAATGCAACATCAAGGCCTTGAGGATGATTAGGTTTGCTTTGCAGTCAGATACGTTCCGTTTGGTGAGTTCTTGTGCTACTGCTAAAGAAATATGGGATAGGTTAAAAGAATTGTATTCCACTGATGAGGATCTGGAACATTCAATTCAAACTCTTTTGCTTTCTGAATTTGGTGATTGCAAGCAGAAGCCCGAAGAGAAACTGGTTCATGCTTTTGATCGCTTTAATCATCTCTTAAGTAAGATGATAAAGCATGGGATCGAAAGGAAGGTTATTGAACAGAAGGTTACTTTCATGAACGGTCTAAGATCTGAATGGATGGCTGTTGTATCCATTGTCAAAGCACATGAACAGTTCAAATCATATTCTCTGGCAAAACTGGTGGGAATTTTGAAATCCCATGAAAGTGCACTGTCTAAGGAAACGAGTGTGGTTTCTAATTTGGGTTCGTTAGCCCTCTTTTCTAAAGGAAAAAGCTCTGTTGATGAAGAAGAGGAATTGGATCTTGCCGATTACGATCTAACTGGTGAAGAGTATGCCTTGATGGTGTCTAATCCTAGAAAGTTCATTAAAAGAAAGTTCCCAGCCAACAACAGCCGAAATTGGCAGGGAAGTTACAGCACTGAAAAGCTTAAGGAGGAACCGAAGGTAGGGTCGAAATCAGAAGAGTCCAAGAAAGAAGTGAAAAACGGTGGAGACTCAGGATTTGATTACCATTACTGTGGAGGCAAGAATCACTTCGCCAAAGGTTGTATGCTGAAAAAGTCGGCAGAAAAGATAGATGATGATGATGAGGAAGCGAGCCTCTTGAGACGACTGGAGGAAATCAAGAAAAGAAAGTCAGCTACTAACAATAAAACTATGAATGCTTTGATTGTACAGGATACCGGCGACCGTGATGAATTCGGTGGTGTGGAAGTATGGTCCACAGATTCAGAGGATGAAGAAGTCAGAAAACCCACTCATGGGAAGGCGATGCTGGTGAAAGAAGAACCTGTTGCGGGAAGATGTTTAATGGTGACCGAAGGTGTGTCTCAAATGAGAGGATATACAACCGATGGTGGGATAGAAGGCGAGAAGGAGTGAGAGGACAGGTGTTTTGCTGCTAAACCTGTTAGTGCACAGATCAACGAATGTGATGAGTTGATCAAGAAGGTACAAAATATTCTTGCTTCTCTAAATATACCTGTTACTAACTATGAAAAGGAATTAAATAACTTAAAATCTAAATTTTCAAGCATAAGTAGCAGTCTTACCCAAACCCATGTTACAAATTCTAACCTAACTGATCAAATTAGCAGGATATCGTCGAAGAGTGAGGAAAGGAGGATGTGGATTGAGCAGAAGGAGAAAGAGTTGATTAGGTCTAAGGATGGTTCAATTTATTTGCAAAGAGACAATCTTAAACTTTTAAAACAACGAAATGTGTTCTGTTTGATTGCTAAAAGACTTTATTTTAATATCACTCAGTTGCATCTTGATTGTGAAATAGGAAAGAAGATACATCGCATGATTTTACCCTTTCTTGAGTTAAAGGAGGATGAAATCGATGCTGAAGCCTACAACTGTGAAAGCGTTGTATCTTCTGACGAGGTCTCTCTTGCATATAGAATCGGTCTTGACAAAATTGAATCCTACATAAAGTCCAAAGACCACAAGGACATGCTTAAAAATCTATTAGATGAGAATGATAAATTGAAGTTAAGAACCGAAACTGTACAGAAATTTGACTCATTGAATGCCAAATTAAGTTCAGAAAATAAAATTGATGTTGAAAATGCATCTGAACTTAATGAGGATGTTGTGTATCAAAAGGTTCAAACCACTCCAAATCAAGTCTACACGGTTCCAGGTGTCACTCCACAACAAACCGCAGAATTGACAACTATGGTGGAAGAAGACAATGCAGCCGGATGTGACGAGTTCTTTTTGTCAGCACCAATAGACAACGCTGATGAAACGAAAGGCCTATCACAAAAGACCTCATGGAGAGTAAAAGGTAGATATGTGCCAGAACCTCTAAATGAGCCTACAAGATATGAGGTACCAAGCACAAGTGGCACCAAAACATCACTAGGCGAATCGGTGCAAACTACCAGTGAAACTTCTTCAACAAAGAGCGAAAACTGTGCTCGTGCTTCAAAGAAAAAGGCTAACATCCACAAAAATCCAAAACAAGTGGCTGATCAAAAACACCAACGAAATCTGAGATACAAGAAGAATCTATCAGAAAGAAAACAGTTTTGGAGGTCACAAAATCCTCACTATGTCAGGAACGAAAGGAAGCATAATAACAAGAGGAATCAAAGAATCAAAAGGGTGGTTTCGGTCCCTCGACTGAAAGGAACCGAAAGGGTCACTTCGGTCCCATGACTGAAAGGAACCGAAAGGAGAGTTTCGGTCCTCAACCCAATACCAACCGAAAGAGCAGTTTCGTCCTCAACCCAATACCATCCGAAAGAGCGGTTTCGGTCCTCAATCCAATACCAACCGAAAGAGCGGTTTCGGTCCTCAGCCCAATATCAACCGAAAGATCGGTTTCGGTGGGCAACCATACAAGTTCAATCAGACGAACAGAGGACCCAACGTCACTTCTAGACCCAACTTTTCTAATTCTGATTCTGACTCCTCAAAAGATTTAAAGGGAAAAGGAAAGCTCTATCCAGAAGATGACAGAAGTCCAAAAGAGACACGAAAGAATGCTGACGTAAAAATCTCAAAACCTACGTCTAATGAACCTAAACCAACCAAAATTAAAGTTTTCACTATAAAAAGAAAAGATGAAACAACTTTAGTTAAACGTACTTATTTGGTTGATATCTCTCTTACTATTCCCTATCCTGTAAAAGGCTCACAAGGACCCAAGAAACTTTAGGTTCCTAAATCTGCTTAATATTTTGCAGGTAATTAGTGACGAGCAGTTTGACGATGAATGGTATATTGACAGTGGCTGCTCACATCACATGATAGGAAGGACGGAAGAACTGAGGGAGTTTCGGTCTCTCAATGATGGTGGTATTGTGAAGTACGGCAACAACTCAATTGGTACTATCAAAGGCTATTGAAGGATCACTAATGGCGATTTCTCTATAAGAAAGGTAGCTTATGTTGAAGGGCTCCAACACAACCTTATCAGTGTTTCACAGCTAGTAGTTAGCACTGGATTGAAGGTATCGTTTGATGATGAAGGCTCAGAAATTGTCGAGAAGAAGTCAAATAACATTCTGCTGAAATCGAAGTGAAAAGGGGAAATGTACCCTTTAAACCTCAACCCAATTCGAGGTAAGCCAACAGTCTGTTTACTCACGAAGGCCCACTCTGATGAAAGTTGGTTATGGCATCAAAGACTCTCTCATCTTAATTTCAAGGATATCAACAAGCTGGTTTTAGGAGATCATGTTCGAGGTCTTCCAGTTCTTAAATTCGATAAAGATCACCTATGCGCAGCCTGTGAAACGGGAAAGCAGAGTAGACAAATTCATCCCTCTATTATCAATACAAAGGTAATAGAACCATTGGAGCTATTGCATATCGATCTGTGTGGTCCTTCTTCCATTGAAAGCATTGGTGGTAACAAGTATATTCTGGTCATAGTGGACGATTTCTCTCGATTCACATGGGTGTTCTTCTTGAAGCAAAAATCTGAGGCTACTCTAAAGCTCAAGCTCTTCATAAAACAGATAGAAATTCAACTGAGGAAAGTTGTTTGTAACGTAAGAAGCGACAACGGCTTGGAATTCAAGAACAAAGATTTCGAAGAGTTTCTTGCTGAGAAAGGAACGAAACATAATTTCTCAGCCCCCTATACTCCACAGTTGAATGGTATTGTTGAAAGGCGAAACCGGTCTTTGTGTGAAGCGGCTCGAACGATGTTATGCTTCGCATCATTACCTTTATATTTCTAGGCTGATGCAATCCCTGCTGCTTGGTACACTCAGAATAGATCATATCTGAACAAGCGATTTCTATCACTCCCTACGAAATCTTGAACAATCGCAAACCAAATGTGAAATTCTTCCATGTGTTTGGTTCAAGATGCTTCATCTTCAACTCTAAAGAGAATCGAAATAAGTTTGATGCTAAGACAAATGAAGGAATATTCTTAGGTTACTCCCTGAATTCTAAGGCATATAGAGTTCTAAACAAGCGCTCTAAAAAGATTGAAGAAACATACTATGTCACTTTTGACGATAGCTATGTTAAGAAGATGAAGGCAACCGAAGGTGCCACACAGGAAATCTTTCCAAAGACTTGTCAAGTTACAGCCTCTATTTCAAATCTTTTCGAGCAATATATGCTTCTTTTTTACGAGCCTCAGACAACAATTGATTCTGAATCAATGGCGAACGACGACAAGGTTGATTATCTAAGGCAAATCATCGATGATGTTGCTCAAAAGATGGCTGATAATCCACCTAAAGCAACCGAGAGGCCAGACAAAAGTGAACCTTCGAATGACCGTCCCAATGTCCAGGGGAGGGTCCGTTACTACAACACGATCAAGGTTCATCGTTCCAGGGGGAGAATCTATCGTCACAATCATCAAGCTTCTCTGAGAATCCAGTAGAAGGAGAAGATACTAATCCAGATTCTGAACCAACATCATCCTTCGAGGGGGAGAACACCAATGTCAATGATGATGACATGCTACCTGAAATGGAAGAAGAAATCAATGCAGAATTGGATCCCTCTTGTGATCCAAATTACCCACCACTTAATAAATGGACAAAAGATCATCCTTAAAGTCAAATTATTGGGGAATCTTCTGAAAAGGTGTTAACTCGATCTCAGATCAAAACAAAACAAGCTGCACTCTTTTCTCAAGTGGAATTTTGTATGTTCAACTCCTTTGTTTCCAAAGTTGAACCGAAGACTGTTAATTCTGCACTTGATCACTCTGACTGGGTGCAAGCCATGCAAGATGAGTTGAATGAATTTGAAAGAAATAAAGTATGGCATCTTATTCCAACTCCAAAGGATGCTTCAGTTGTAGGTCTCAAATGGGTATTCAGAAACAAGATGGATAAGGAAGGGAACGTGATTCGTAACAAAGCTCGGTTGGTTGTGAAAGACTACTGTCAGGAAGAAGGTATCGACTATGAAGAAACCTTCACTCCCGTTGCAAGATTAGAGTCCGTTCGAATCTTTCTTGCCTACGCTGCACACAAAAACTTTGAAGTCTATCAGATGGACGTCAAGTGTGCCTTTCTCAACGGAGAACTTGAAGAAACTGTGTACGTTGAGCAACCGCCAGGCTTTGTGAACGAGAAATATCCAGATCACTGCTACATACTTGATAAAGTGGTATATGGCCTGAAACAAGCTCCCAGAGCATGGTATGAAACTCTAACTCGGTTCTTAAAAATGTCTAAATTCAAACAAGGTTCGGTTGACCCAACCTTCTTTCAAAAGAGAGAGGGTAACCACCTTATGATAGTCTAAATTTATGTTAATGACATCATCTTTGGCTCCACGAATCCCATCTTAACAGCTGAATTCAGAAAGTTGATGGAAACTAAATTTGAGATGAGCTCAATGGGTCCAATTAACTTTTTCCTTGGTTTAAACATTAGACAGGGACCCGAAGGCATTTTTATTAATCAGGAGGCATACACCAAGACATTATTAGCCAAATTTGGTATGATGGGGGACTCCAAAGTTAAGGTTCCAATGGATTTTGGGACAAAGCTTTCGCCCTCATTGGAGAAGTCGGCCGCTAACATGACGCTCTACCGTCAAATGATTGGGTCTCTAATGTATCTCACAGCCAGTAGACCTGACATCATGTTTTCAGTCTGTTATTGTGCCAGATTCCAAGCTAACCCACGAGAACCTCATTTGCAAGCTGTGAAAAACATCTTTCGCTATCTGAAGCGAACCTCCTCTCTCGGTCTGTGGTATCCAGCCAACTCAAGATTTTTTGTTCAAGCGTTCTTAGACGCTGACCTAGGTGGTTGTGGATTAGATCGTAAAAGCACTACTGGAGGATGCCAATTTCTAGACGGTAAATTGGTAAGCTGGCAATCGAAGAAACAAACTTGTGTTTCTCTCTCTACTATAGAAAATGAATACATCGTTGCAGCGTCATGCACATCTCAAGTTGTATGGATACAAAGTCAGCTAAGAGATTACGGGCTGAACATGAAGAAAATCCCACTATATTGCGACTCTTAAAGTGCAATTAGGATTTGTCATAACCCAGTGCAACACTCAAAGACCAAACATATAGCACTGAGGTATCACTTTATCAAGGATCACGTGGAAGATGGCAACGTGGAAATTCACTTTGTAAGGACAACTGATCAACTGGCAGATATCTTCACTAAGGCTTTACCTGAAGCTAGCTTCAACAAGATTTTGCAAGGCCTAGGAATGATGGAAGCAGAATCAGTACCAAAATCACCTTCGCTTCAATAAAGGTAAGAAGCGAAATAGAGCGAATCGAAATGAACCGAACGTTCGGTCTATTTCGGGTGAAGCTCAACCAAGAACCGAAATGAACCGAACATTCGGTCTATTTCGGGTTCGGTCCTTCTGAACTTGTTCGCTTCTTTTTCTTCTCAAGGCATTTTGATTGTGTTACCATGTACTTTTTTTAATACTTCTTTTTATATTCATAAAGTTCAAATATATTTTTACTTTTTGTTCAATTAAATATTTTTCACAAAATACAAAAATATTTTTCGTTTTAATCAATTTTTTTAAGTGTTATTCTCAATGATGAAGATCCACAAGGTATGATTTCTTTTCTACACACGTTCTATATGTCCCTAGAAGCATGCTGCTGCATGTTGACTAAAGCCTCGAAAGATTTTGAGTGAAGCCTTAATAACATGATATATACAAATCATGTTTTCCCAAGCTAGGCTGCAATATTCACTCTAATCATGAGCTACCTTACTCTACTCACATTGAGCTTAGAGTTTTCTGCTTAGTCCTTCTTTAATAGCAATGGTACATTTGTTTCTTATACCATCTCCATCATTTTTCTCCATTATACTTCATCTCACCAATATAACCCTTGAGACTCTCAGCATTTACCACTGAGGTTTATGGTTATGCAAAAATCTGTGTTAATGATCTTAGTTTCGTGTTACTATGTACTAAGTGAAACCCACCATTCAATACCATTAATGAATTGACGGTACATGAACTATATGTTCCAACTAAAATCTCTTTTTTTTTTAGTGATTCTTCTGAAACATTCTACTACCAAGAATTTTTCTTCCCCAAGGATCTATTTTTTTTTTTTGAGATTTCTCACCTATCCAACAGTCAATACATATCTTTCCTACCTACTTGTTCAACAGATCACATTGATCTCACAAGTACTTCGTTCAGTTTCGGTCTTATATCAAGTATCGAAATCATGAATTGAAGTGAAATCCACCCGTTATAAGCTTTAATTTAAAAGATGCCTTTCAATACTTCTTAACAAGTACTTGATCGTTATTTAATGGGAAACCAAACAAGTTCTTTAAAGTCTCTCTTGAATTTGAAGAAAGAGATTCGTGCCCAGAATCAACTGCTTTATGTCTTTTCTTTTAGACATCACAAGTTATCCCAAAACGTTTGCTTTATTTCTTTATCTTTTACACTCCTTGCACAAAAATTTTATAATTTTCCAAAATCTGGTTCTATTAATGGTGATTTACTTGTTCCAGCTTCGTTTCATCAAGTATTTCAATGCTTGATAAAGTTAATAACCAATGACGGTTCATGTGGAATATGGGGTGTCGTTTGGGATAAAGTTAAGGGTGACTCAGTAGCTATCCAATCGTCTTGACGATTTGAAAAAGCGATTCTTATGGATTGGTGTGCAAAAAGGAAACGTCCTTTCTCTTTCCTACGTCATCATCGGGTATGACAACTGTACATCCGTCAAGTCAGGCGCTCTTTTTGAAATAATCCAAGATATCAGCTGGATTTTTCTCTCTCCTCCTGTATGTATAAAAGGTTTTGGCACGCTAATCTTTATCCTTTTATCACTCACCAAAATCTCTCAAAGAACAAAGGTGATTTATCTCACTATTCATCATCTTCTCCAAGCTTCTACAATGGCAGATTCTTCTTCAGTTCATGATACCTCTATTCACCAACCCCTTCTCACCATCAAACCTCAACAAAACTTGATCATCGATCTTACTCCCTTCATCTATGAACCCTACATGCTCTATGTCGTCAAGTGCCTCAAATACTTGCCTCTTGTCGACACTCTGACCAAAGTTGAAGTCGTTCCCACGTCCTGCCTCTCACTCATCTACTCCACTGCCTATTATGACAAAACTATTGAGAGGATTCACTTTGAAGTCCACAACGAGAAGACTTCTATCTCCAAGCACCGCTTTTGTGCCCTAATTGGTCTCTCTCAAGAACCAAACTTGGTTAATCCTGATTCGATCACTACCGGTCAGCTCTTCTCAATGTTCTATCAAATAGGGTATACTGAAACCCTAACCACCACAACCAAGTTCAAGAAGTCTTGCCTTCCTCCTCAATGGAATGGCCTTTTCACTCTGCTGTTCAAAGGACTCTCTAAGCGGAGCGCCGGCTCAAATGGAGCAAGCAAGTCATTTATGACTGTGCTTTATGGTCTGTACCATGGGATAGATTTGGATTATGGAACCATTATCTAGCAACAACTGGTTCAAAGCTTGGTCTCTTCGTCAAGACACTCAGAGATCTTATGTGGGAGATATTGGTCTATTATCACTAAGTGGGCAATGGATCGTCTTCACGTTCCAATCATGGAGGACTTTCTTCTCTCATCCATCGCCACTTTTCACACAACCAAGATTATTGTTACAGATCCCACTAAGTTCTCCTTCATTGGATCTATTCCTGAGACCATGCTTGCTTTTGTGTCTGCAGCAAGTAATGTCTTGCAACAATATAGGAAGATTCCTTCCTCAGGTCCACGGGAGCTTACACCAGCCATGGTTCGCTCCATTGACGATGCTGACAAACCAGCGAAGAAGGGAAAGAAATCTGACACTCAGAAGGAGACGCAGGTTTCTAAACCAACCAAGGGGCAAACCCCTAAGAAGCGAAAGTCAGATAAAGCTGCTCCATCATAACCTCAACCGAAGAAGCAGAGAAAGCCTGCTAGGAGACTCATATTCCAATCTTCAAGTGATTCAGACTCAGAGTATGTTCCTCCCAAAAATAAATATGCTCCTCCTTTAGAATCTGAGAGCGAAAGCTCTGATGATGAGGCTTCGGGTCGTGGTGATACCCCGCCTCGCTCCCCTACCCCAGAAATTCCAGTTCGCTCCCAACCTCCTTCTCCTCCACCTGTTACTATCCCAGTATCCATCCCTCCAATATTTCCTATCCGCACCTCTCAACCATCCACCACTTTTCCCATCCCTACTCCAATACTCACAGACACTACCACCACTACTACTACTACTACTACAGGGTCTCATTCTACAGCTCCCACCCCACCTGTTACAACCGAACCTCCTACCACTACCAAACCATTATCTCCTACACCTTCTACTGACACCACCCCAGTTCTAGGTGGTGAGGACTTGGAATTTGATTCCACCTATTTTAGTCATTACCGTGTACAGAGTGATGAAGATGATGATAAGCCTGTTACCAAGCATCATCTCAAAGCAGTCAACGACAAACTCGATCAATTGTTTTCCTCCTCTTCCTCTGGGGCTTACTCGGATGCTGCTCTCAAGGCATTGTTCTCCTCTGTTGTCGAAGAACATAATGTCTCCCTTACTGCTGCAACTAAGGCTATAGACGCCTCCACTTCCCAATGCCAGAAAGCCTCCCTCGCTGTTGAGTTTTCCACCAAGGAGTGCAAAGAAGCGACCGCAAAAGTCGATAAACTAATTTTTGAGGCTCACTTATTTTTATACTCTTTGCAGGCGGCTGCTCAGAAAAATTCTCAAACTGTTAATGCTTTAGTGGATAATCTTCAACGTTCTCTTCAAATTGAACGGTCCAACCTTGAAGCTGCACGCTAAGCAATCGAAGCTGCCAATGAAACTCTGCATGCAAATGTTAATGATCGATTAACCTAACTAGAGGCAGAGTTGGCTGTAGAGAATCGTATCATGGATGAGCTTGACAGAAGAACCTCTCAGCTGAAGATGCAGAATCTCAAGCTTCGTACTGCCACTGCTGACCTCCATGATGTCAAATCTAAGAGAGAGGTTATATGTAGTTCTGCTGGCGATGTCCACTCTATTTTACTTCATCTTCTTGAAGCCCATGATCCCATCATCACCATTACTATCAGACGGCACTTGGATGACAAACTCAGGCCAACCTTGGACATCCTTAGTCGTATTGAGGGTGTTCCGGTGACTGGTGTCTAGCCGAAACAAGGGGGAGAGAAGGCAAAAACTCAACCTCCTCTTGCACCGAAACCATCTACTGAACCGAAGGGTAATGAAGCTTCGGTCAGTAATAGAGACAAGAAGAAGAAGAAAATTGGGGAGGGTGACACTGATAATGAAGATGATGTCTATGTTGAAAATCCCGAAAAGCCTTTTCAGAAGACAAAATCTTTTGATAAAGAGCTAGCAGAAAAGTTCAAGAAACAACAGGCTGAGCTTGAGCAAAAGCAAAAGGAAAAGGAGCTCCTAGAAAATAAGAAGTCTATTTTTCCTGAATGGACTCTTGATTCGCTTCAACGGTGTGCCATTGATGAGCCAAACACACTTTGGATTGAGCCTGTGATGTCGTTTGGGCTTGATAACTCCAAGGATGCACAGTTTGACATGCCGATCACGCGAAAGCCATTCATCTTTCATTGCTTCAACTCGACTGTTGCCATCCCGTCTCCAGACCCGAAGGTGGATAAGGATCTGTTGGAGTTCTACCTAGAGTTCGCTCAACCCTAGTACTTGACGTGGAGTTCGAAGAAAATTACGAATGTCAAGTTTTTGAAGCCCTACTCAGCAGGGAAGTTTGTTAATGTGAAATTCAAGGTGACTCGAGGCTCTGAAGGCTCGGCTCACAACTTCACCCTTGCTGATCTACTGAACCTCAATCCCCACGACTGGATACTCCTCAACAATATCTTACTGTCAAATCCACAGGAGTATCAGCCGACCATTGACCATGTAAAGCGAATGCTTGTGTGCTACATTCACGAGGTAGCAAAGATGGACCAGGAAATTGCCTCTGCCATTCACAAGCGAACCACGATCAAAACTATAGGCAGAGCAGGAAATGTTAATACAATGGTCAAGGGAAAGATTGATTCAAAGTACCACACTGTCATGTTCATCAGAGGCGAAGGACAGAAATTCATGTTCGCTCTTGTTGACAAACACCTCTTCTCAACTGCTTGCTTAGAGCACATATTGGAGATTATTCAGAGGTGTGATCAGAACACTGCAGCCGACAAGAAGATGTTCACGGATATGCTGAAATGGTACATTCATATTCGGCAGACTCTTCTTGCTATTATCCCTCGACTGTTCAAAGTGGTCAAGACTGTGAAGCCAACTCAAAGAAAGTGATCTCTCGCCTCATTTGACGCAAAGGGGGAGATTGTTGGGCTAATAGTGTTGCGCCATGGGCTCGATCCTTAGCCAAGTTTTGGTTGCCGGTTTGGGCCTGTCCAACCGTGCATGTTTTGTACTAGGGTTTAGTATTTAAGCTGCATGCATGCAGTCTTTTAAGCACATAGGCTTTTATTATTTTTCTTCATTCAGTTTTTGTAAACCCTAGCTCGCCTCTACAGTGGAAGTTCTTCATCGAGCTCTGCTGAGGCGTGACTATATTTGAATCATAAGCACAACGTTGATTCCATTCTGTGTTCATCACATTATTGTGTTTGTTTTTGGTTGATCTTCATCTTTTACCTGTGAAAGATCTAATCGATCTAAGTTTTATTCACAACACTATACAAACTGTCAGTTAGGCAATATCTTTCCAAGAACTATCGTATTTAAGGAACTGGAAGTTTGAAACTGTACATATTGTCAAAATTGGTTTCTCAGTTATCTTTACCTAAGAACCGTCATAGCACCGGGGCGATTCACCCAACCAGGAAATAGATATCGTTGAACATCCCGCCCAAGGTCTTGACATTCTTTTTGTCATGCAAAACTGCGGAGACTCAAATGTATTCTCGGATACATTCTCCGCAGGTAAGGAATTAACCGTTATTGGCACTAGGGTGATGCACCTCGCAAGGCACGATTATCACTAAATGTCCCGCCAAAGGGCCTTGACCTCGTGTCATGTTAAACTCTGAAAATACGTATTCGGATACATTTGTCACAAGATGGTTTTGTGAATTATTCATACTTAACTCTCACTGGCACTAGAATGGTACACTCAGCTGAGATTCAGAAACCATTGAATGTCTCGCCAAGAGGCAAGTTAACTTGTTTACTTGAAAAACTGTATTGAGATCTTTGATCGAGGATATTTAGGTGCTAACATCAAAAATAGCCACGAGTAGCTCTTTGATACTCAACAAATCGCAGTGCGTTCCTCCGTGCTCACACAAATACTACGAGTAGTCTCCATCTGAGCCAAGGTCGGGTCCTTGAACAAATGTGGTGAGAAGGGTCTTTATGACTCTGTGATCCATAAGGACTTTTAGTCATGGTTACTTTTCAAGACGCATCTGTGATTGATGAATAATATTCATTCAAAGGAACAAGAAGTAAAGATTATTTTTCAACACACAACCTTTCAACCCCAGAAGCAAGGTGAAGTTGTATTTGAAGTTATGTGATTAATTGCATTGAAGCCTCCTCAATCAATTTGCTACTGTCTATGAAACTGCTAAAGTGATCCAGAAAAATTGGTCTCTTTATAATTATCTCTGAAGTGTTTAAAAGCTAAAAGTGTTGATTTTCAATAACCTATTCAAAAAGCCTCTATACCCAATGTGCATTCAAACTCAAATTTTTAACGGAAGTCCAACTATTCAAGATGAAGTCATTCATGTAGAAATTCATATGTTCATCTTGAAGTCGTGAAGAAATCAAAGATAAAGGCTGGAAATCAAGAACAAAGAGAAGATTGAAAAGAAAAGAAAGTTATAAACCAAGGGGGAGATTGTTACGACATGATTTGTGGTTTATACTTTACTTAGCTTTTAGAGTTCTCGTTCTAGGACCTAAAACACCATGAATTCGGTGGTGCGTGGACCGAAATCATTAAGTGATGTCGGTTGGGCTTTAGGCTAGGCCTTTGTAATTAGGTCTAAGTATATATATTGTATTGATTCAGCCATGTTGAAGGTTGGTCATTCTAGTTGTTGATTTTCGAGATTTAAGAGAGACAGAGAGAACCGAGAGACATAGAGAGTCTTATGTACTAGACTATGATTAATATAGTGTGCATTGAAGATTCAACATCGTGCTCTTATTTCATATTTACGATTTGTGCCATTCACTTGATTGGGATTCCACACCAATCTAGTGATTTGGATTGATACCTAGATCGTGGTTTTACATCCTTTTAGGGTTTAAATAGTTCCCTATAAAAATTGGGGCCTAGGCCATACATTATGATGAAATTCTCTCTAGAAAAACCTAGTATTTAGCATGATTAATCATTTCTCGAAACCTTAAACCACAACTTCTTACATGGCGCATAGAGGGTTCTGCAGTGCACGTAGGCCATATTCCAGGCTTCTGTCATGTGTCGTCCAATGTGTTCGTCCATAGGGCGTTGTTGAATGTTGCTAGTCTTCTCCTTAGGTGCGACTAAGAAAGATGAGCTATCTGTTGGGCTTTTAGCACTCATTATTCAATCAAGATTTGCGAAGGTTTCAATGGCTACAAAGGTATTTATTCTATTTTTCTTCTTGGTTAACTTAAGTTACTTCTGATTGGTAGAACATAGATATATGGCTAGTGTATGAGGATTATGTTTAGTTACTTCTGTTGTGTGCCTTTGTGGCCTTTTAGATTCCCCATAACTCAACACTAAGTGTCTTGTCTTCAAGCTTATAATTCAACTCTTTTACTTTCTCAAGAACATTTCATGTAGAACTATTAACAAAGGTTAACATCTTACTCATAGTTTTATATTCTTTCTCAATTTGAATTAAATGAATTTGATAAGAAACAAGAGGAATTTTATGAAACTTAAGAATAAAGGATACTTGTTCTAAATAGTCATATCCTTAAATTTTTCCATCAAACCTTTTCCGTTGCTCTTTTCTAGAACATGAACAACTACCCTTTCTCCATGAGTTGTCTTCCTTATTTCGTCGTCGTCTGAACCACTAGACCAAACATGATGACAAAATTTCTCATTTTTTTAAACCAATACGTTATTATTTTCGTTTTCCTCAGGTTCCTTGATCTTCTCATCATAATATGACACGTCCTTAACTTTCCCTTTTCTCATTCTTCTTCTTTAACATACTATCTTTCCCAAATGATTCTCTTCAGAACAATAGTTACGGTCATAGAAAGAATCTCCTAAAAGTTTCTTCTCTAACTTGTTTGTCTCAACATCTTTCTCCATAGGATTGAAATTCTTTTCAAAAGATTCTTTGATCTTCCATCTATGGATTTGAACGTGGAATAGTTGTTTTGATAGTTAAAGATTTGGGGTTTTTGTTATAAAAACGTCTCTATGTAATGTACAACTAGAACATGTTACACATCATTTTCATATTCATAACCACTCTCATCATCATATATCTCCCTTTTTCATTATTAATCTTTGAGACGAGAGTAAAAGGACCTACAAAACCCTTTTCTTTCTAGCTTTCGAAAACACCTCCCTTATACAGTTCGTTTAGAGAATATGAATCAATGCTTTCATGACCCTTAACAATCACATTAAACATTCTATTTATAACAAAGAGGTTGAATTAAATTAATGTTGATTTCATGTTGACTACGGACTACTTCATACTTATCAAGTTTACAAATAATCAAACAATACATCTCGTATAACTGATCCAATGATTCTTCATCATTTTGTTTGAAATCATAGAACTCTACAATGATATTCATCACCATGCTATTTCTTTTTGTCAGTTCCTTCTGTGCATTCCACATACCTTTAGTAGTTTTATTCTTCCTTACATGAACGGGAATGTAAATAGGAATTCCATATCGTAACTCCCTTATACACCTATTATCATTCTGGATCATCTTCTTGTTCACTAGATTTGCTTCATCTGGTTCACTTCCACCAAATCGACCATGAATGCGTGGATGGAATAGTACATATTTGATAGAACTCCAAACATCCTCATCAATAACATACATATAATCTTCCATGCTTTAAAACCAATCATCATATTGATCTGGAAAAAAGAGAGGAGAAAGAGAGTTTGAATGAACGTAATTTGCATAATTAAGGATTCCTTGAGTGTTGTTCGCCATTGATGATAAAAAATAATTGATTTACTAATTTGAGTAAAATGTAATTTTCAAATCAAGACAAATGAAGAACAAAATGAGATTCCAATCGATTGTACATCATATGCGCTAATACCATTGTAGAGTTATGAAACACCAAACTATTAAAGCGGAAGTTAAATACCAATCAATAACATATGAATAAAACATCATTAATATTATATATTGGATGTCAAGGAAATGATTATATCATTGATACATATATTTAATGTTAAGGGAATGATTATATAATTGGTATATAGTTGAGCAATCAGTAGATTGCAATGCAATAGACAATTACACTTAATAATGATTGTTCTCTTTATTATTGTCCAACCAATCATGTTCACACCTATTTATAAGGGAATAAAAAGACTTAACAAAGAGTATCTCTAATCAGATAGTGGCGCGTACATGAACACAAAAATAGATTGTCCATGCTAACATGAATCGTTAGCAAAGAGCCTTATCCTAGTCCTAGGTGTATTCTGGAAAAAACATTATATCCAGAACTACATTCAAAATCTATGGAGTAAATATTCTTCGGAACTTTGAGACTGATCACAACGCATACAAAGCCCAAAACAATGAACCTACTAGGAAACAAGAACATTACATTACCACTTACAAATGAATAACATATTTGTTATTAGTTTTTTAGCATGTTCTTGTCGCCTTTTGCTGCCTGAAGGTTCTCCTTGTTTCCCTTTAGGGTTTTTTCTTCCCTTTTTATGCCACTTAGGGGGGATTTTTATAACCTCCTTTTTTGTGGATTACACATTAATTCTTATTAGTGGGCATTCTTTGCAATATTATGGTTTTTCCTAGGATGGATTTTCCTCCATCATGTTGAGATCATTATAAGTTGTTTGTTTTCCTTCTTTTATGTTCTCGTTCTTCATAAATACAAGGAGTAATGACTAAAATTATGGAGAAGCACCAACAATTGGAATCTGCACAGGTAAATTAAATACTCATGTGTTGATATATGGAAACACATTCAAAAAGAGATCATAACGACTGACCTAAAATTCAAAGAATCTTTCAACTACATTACAATAACCATAGAAGCCAAAATGTATGATCTCCAAACTCCTAAATAGATGGAAATAGAGGCCATCACAATCTCTGAGCGACTATAAATTATGACTCCAATATGCATGGTTGAAGTTTACGTCAGGAACGAACGACACATCAATATTCATGACAAAAATAGTTTCTAGCGAACAAGTATCGAGCCTTGTTAGGTGGGCATCTGAACTAATTTATTAATATAACCTGTAAATAACAAAATAAAACCGTGAAAGGTTGGTGGAATGCTCTTTATGTTTTAGAATTAGCATATATGTGAGTTTACAAGCATATTTCAACAAGGTTATTGATTGTTTTTTTGAAACTTCAAAAAATTATGGTTGTTTAATATTATGAGAGCTCCTAATATGGTTATTTTTGTTAATAACATTTTTTTCTTTTACGAAACTTACAAATTTTATTATGATTTCGAGCTTTGACTTTACGATTTCACTAAAATTGACACCATGCCCTCTAATGCTAAACAAGCATAAGCGTGTACATTTTTTAGTAAACTTATATATGACATGTATGTACACTTAGACATGGATGTTAGACATAAAAGCAATATTTGAGTGACTGCGAGCATTGCATGTTTACCATTTTCTTCTAGCTATCAATATCGATGGTCTTGGCCAACAATTATCACTAGTGGAGTATCATCATATCTTTATTATTTTCTTATCATTCCATTATTCCTGGTTAATGAGATACGTCCATTTTTTCATAAAGCATGTTTCAACTCTTTGGGAAGAAATATATTGTAGATATAGTTAGGAGCGTTGTTTTTGACATATTTAGGCGTGATGGTTTCGCTAAGAAAGAGACATGTGAACTTCTTGATTAACTTGTTGGAAGGAATTTCAATACTTAGACCGTATTTTTATTTTTTGATCGATAGGAGGGAAACACGCATGTGTGGAACTATCATATATTTGTCTTCTCTTAGGCTTGAGGAATGGGGTTTCATTGTGCGGTAAATATTTTAAAAGTTGTCTATGAAAGTGTGCATGACAAACATGTATTTATAACATTTGCATTTGATATCTTTGATGTTTCATATACCAAATGTTATGCAATATCTTAATAAAATCCAATGGATGTTGCATAGTAGTATTATGACACGAGATGTATGAATATAATTTTTAATTTTTCCATTAAAAAAATTATGCATATGATCACCTATATAGAAGTTGAATGTTTTTAAATTGTTATAATCTTAATTTTTCCATTAAAAAAATTATGCATATGATCACCTATAGCGTCCATGACTAATTCATTATTATAGCGTCCATGACTAATTCATTATCGACACAAAATAGTATTTCGTTAGATTAATGAATTTGTCTTTTCAGCTTTTTTTTTTTTTTTTTTTTTTTTTTTTTTTTTTTTTTTTTTTAAATCTAAAGTAGTGGCGTCTAGAATAGAAAACTATAAGGTTTAATAATTTTATATATATATTTTTATAACTAAGTTAAATCATAAATTTTTTTAAGGTAAGCCTTTTATAATTTTCTATAGAAATTATAGATAAATTAAAAAAATAAAATGGTGTTAAGCTATATCGAAAAAAAATCATTACCTTTCTTTTTTTTCTTTGGTTATTCGCCTAACAAATTTTGCTTTGGTTATCATCCTTAATAAATGAAGGGTTTTTTTTACACATATCAATCTCTCATGCGTTTTGACACTTGTCATTTTGTGGTATTTTTTAAATAAATATTATTTACTTGCCAATTTTTGATTTGTTTTAATTTTTAAAATTAAAGTCATATACTTATATATGTAAAGTATTAAATATCATATATATGATATTAAATTGCAATAAATATATTTCTTCTTTTCTTATTTAAATATGTACATTAAAAA
This sequence comes from Lactuca serriola, assembly GCF_051521515.1. Taxonomy (NCBI): domain Eukaryota; kingdom Viridiplantae; phylum Streptophyta; class Magnoliopsida; order Asterales; family Asteraceae; genus Lactuca; species Lactuca serriola. The sequence goes on along the minus strand of NC_136413.1, from coordinate 96,922,769 downwards.
ATATTTTCGGTTTACACTTTAATTTAATGTTTAATTTTTTTTAAAATCAACTCGTATATTACACGGGTCTCACATCTAGTCCTCCTTAATAAATGAAAGTTTTTTTTACCACATGTCAATCTCTTATGAGTTTTGACACTTGTCATTTGACACTTGTCATTTTGTGGTATTTTTTAAATAAATATTATCTACTTGCCAATTTTTAATTTGTTTTAATTTTTAAAATTAAAGTTATATACTTATATATGTAAAGTATTAAATATCATATATATGATATTAAATTGTAATAAATACATTTATTTTTTTTTCTTATTTAAATATGTACATTAAAAAATATTTTCGGTTTACCCTTTAATTTAATGTTTAATCTTTTTTTTTAAATCAACCCCCTATTACACGGGTCTCACACCTAGTCTACTCTAATAAATAAAGGTTTTTTTGTCACATGTCCTCTTCTCCTTCATTTGGACATATGACATTTTCTAAAATTTTTAAATTTTCTATTTTTCACTTGTCATTTTATTGTATTTTTCATTTTATTAAATTAAAATTCCACATTTAATATGTAAGGTAATATATATGTAAAAATATTTATTAGAAGTGATTTATATATGTAATGTATTCAATACATTAAAGCCTCATTAATTTTAATGATTCAAAAAAATTCTTATTTTTCTTATAAATTCAAACTTTTCAAATTGTTAAAATTTTATATTTAATTTTTTAAATAAACTTATGTAATACATGAGTCTCACAGCTAGTTCAAGTAACAAATAAATATTTTATTAAAAGTTTAAAATTAAGGAAATAGTTAAAACCATTATTAAAACTATTATAGAAAAGTATAAGTTATAGTCATAGTTGGGTTTTTAAGCGACACACCCCAATTAAGTTTATATTTCCTACTTTTATTATCAATCTAAGAACTAAGAAAATGTTACGTCAACAACATTATTAAAAAAACATCAGATTTCCTAAGCGTCGTCACCATGGCATCAAAAGCTTTTCATTGATCACCGTCAACCGACTCTATCCACATAAAAAACAAGTGTAGAACAATATGTGCTAGAACCTCCATCCCCTGAAAATTACAAATTAAGAATAAAATGTGTGAACATTTACATAACATTATAGAATCAATTTAGCAAAAATAAATAAATAAAATAAAAAATTACGTCATATATTTTAAAAACTTCAATTTTTTAGATTTTCTTAACAAGGGAAATATTATAAAACTACCGTGACTATTCATAAATAAATAAATAAATAATAATAATAATAATAATAATAATAATAATAATCTACCCTAATAAATAAGAATAATTTTGCCACATGTCCTTCTCTCATTCAATTTGCCACATGTCATTTTGTCATAATTTAAAAATATATTTATTTTTCCACTTGTCATTTATTTCATTTTTCATATATAATATTTTATTTATTAATTAGTTTCTATAAATTAAACCTACCATAATGATATTAATTTCAAATTTTAAATTTTAAATTTCAATTTCAATTTCAAATAAATTTACAGTTTAAACCTTTATTTTTAACATTTTGTTATAATTAACCTGTTTAGTATACGGGTCTGATAACTAAACAATAATTTTTATTTTTTTATTTTTTGCATGTTTTTTTGTTATAATTTTTATTTATTTCAAATTTCGAATTCAAATAAACTTCTCATTTAATCGTTTCTATTTAACATTTTGTTTTAATCAACCCGTATAATATACGGGTTTCACAACTAGTCTTCTCTAATAAATAAAGATATTTTTACCACTTGTCACATTTTTATTCACTTTGACACATGTAATTTTGTGGTTATTTTAAATTAATTTTTATTTTGTATGTTATTTTATGGTTTTCTATTTTATTAAATTTCATATACTATTTAAATATAATAATAAATGTATATCAATTTTATTAATGAATTTTCTTTTTTAATTTTCAAATTACTAAAACTAAGCTTCATTAATTTTTCTTATTTATCTAAATTATTTTTTAAAATTTAAAAAGAATAAAAAACAATTTAACTTTAATTCAATATTTTTCATATTTTTTATTATAAATTCAAACTTCTCATATGTTTACAATTTTATATTTAATTTTCTCTTAAATTAACTCATGTAATACATATGTCTCACGTCTAGTAATAATAATAAAAATTGAACAGTCTATTATTGTAATAACAAACTGTAACATAAAATCAAAAAATTGGCATTGTCGACGAGGAATAGCAAATGTGATTAAAAAAAATTGATTGCCAATATTTGTGGAATTCTTGTTTCTCGCATTTTTAACGCTAACTAATTGATTTTAGTCGATCCAAAAGATAATAATTTGAAAGATACATATCACATAATTTTGGTTGTTATTATTTCCTTATTTTACAGGAGATAAATGAAACATGTGCAATAGTTTAATTTTGAACATAATTTTTAAAAGAAATTAAATATTCTTCTATCATTTGTTCCTACTTTTCCTCCTACCATATCAAATGTTGACAAGTGGATTAAATGATTATTAATTTCACTAGGTTATAACCCGTGGAAACCACGGGTGAGAAATTTCTAAATAATATCAATTAAATTATAACTTAATTATTTAGCAATGTTTTGTATGTAATTGGATAATGATATAATAATTGGTTGAAATTAAGAATGGTAATCGTTTGAATATCAAATAAACAATTTGTATTTGTAGATATGTAAGAAAATAATCATTTTTGTATAATGCAAAATTTTAAATAAACAAAAAACATAAATTGATATAAATAATAAAGTTGTACAAAGTTTTTATAAATTTCTAAAAACTTCTTTATACACGACATTGGATGTTTTATTTGATAGTTTACCATGGTTATCTAAAATTAACAATTTTAATCCTTCTCTACTTTGAACCCTAGATAAAGCAACATATAATTGGCCATGTGTAAAAACAGGATCCTTGAGAAATAATCCAACCTTCGATAAAGACTGTCCTTGGCTCTTGTTAATTGTCATTGCAAAACATACAGCCAATGGGAATTGTCTTCTTTGGAATTTGAACGGGATTTTGTTTTCAGTAGGAGTTAAAGACATTCTTGGAATAAAATTCCGCTTTCCAATATTACTTCCAGATATGATAACTGCCTCGATAACACATTTGCCCAAAGTTTTGGCCTGTAGTCTAGTGCCATTGCATAAGCCATTTTTCTGATCAATGTTTCTCAATAACATAACTGGAACACCGACTTTTAAAATGAGATTATGGTTTGGCATACCTGACATTTTAAGACCATTTAAAACATCAGGTGAGTATAAATTTGCATCAAACTGATCATGGACAAACTCAGATTGGCAGAGGCTATCTGAACTTAAATATTCTTTTTCCTCTCCTGGAATCAATTTTAGCAACCGATCATTTATTTCTTGAACAACTTCATTTTTGGGAGCAAGTATTGCTCTTTCTTGAAAATAACCCGCGATGTTGAAGTTTTCAAGAATGGAAGGATATACAAAATTGATTAATGAACCAATAGGATCACATGGATCATTAATGAGAATATCTTCTGGAATATCAACAATTGCTTCACCATCATTCGGACCACTAAGATTACCTTCTCCTATGTCCAAAAGCCAGTTTGAAAAACCCTTTATTCGATCAACAGCAGATGAATCGCTTCCAACAGTTAACCTCATGTTTTTTGTTAATTTATGGACTTTGCATTGTTGCCATAAATACGAAGAGCTTAAAGAAGCGTTAACAATGTTTTGTCTACTGCCACCCGGAACAACAGGTAGAATTTGTCTGAAATCACCTCCAAAAACAACCACTTTTCCCCCGAATGGAATATTTGAGTTTGTAGGATTGACAACTCTTAATATATCCTTCAAAGTTTGATCTAAAGCTTCAAATGCATGCTTGTGTACCATCGGTGCTTCATCCCAAATGATCAATGAGGCTTTTCTTACTAAACTTGCAAGATCACTATTTGGATTTATTCTACAGTAAGAATCATCGGTAAGATTTATGGGAATTATAAACCGAGAGTGTGCTGTCCTGCCTCCAGTCAACAATAAAGAAGCGATCCCACTTGAAGCAACGTTTAAAACAATCTCTCCTTGGCATCTAATTGCTGCAGAAATTGTCTTCCAGAGAAATGTCTTACCCGTTCCACCGTAACCATAAATAAAGAATACACCTCCCTTATTATTTTTAACCTTAGCCATGATATCTTGAAAAATGTTGCGTTGCTCATCGGTTAATGAAACAAAGAGCCGATCAAAGTCATTCTTTAAATTTGGTATGTCATAATCTAGCTCTTCGGCTATCAAACGATTGTTTGAAGATGAAACCGAATCAAGATCAGGGTAAGGCATCCTTCTATAGTGCTTGAGACTGGAATTGTTTCGAAGTAAAATTTGTTCTATCTCAAACAAAGTCAAGTTTTTAATTTGATCTTCGTTTAGTGATAAACCTGTACGAACAACACAATATTACTTACATCATATTAAAAAAGAGATTAAGTGGGACGTAAAATGTAATTGACTGCATATTGGAAATTTATATGATACAATTTTAATAATAATGTAATAAACATATAATACCTGGAGAGTTCAATCTCTTTTGTTGAGTATAAAGAATTCCATCTGAGAGGTATTCCCACGTGTTTTCCCACACAATCTCTGGCTTACACAAACTGGTGGCAAATAAGAAACGTAAATAAAAACCAGATCCAGAAAGACTTGCTTCTTTAATTGCTTCGATGTATTCTTTGTAATCATCCAAAAGGCCTAAATTATAGCATGCATCTTTAAAAGAAGAACATATTTCACCATTGACCGTGCGAATTTCTTCGAATGATTTTGGACCTTTCACTTTATTTAAAAGAATTCTTAAAAAATATGCTTCGCCAATTTTAGGAGAAACCGAGTGAATTCTACCAATAGAATATCGTCCTTCCCTTGGCTTCCAAGTTTGAAGGTTAGGTTTCCAAACAAACTTTGTAGGAAATTCAGCATATGTAAGTTTTCGTGCTTCTTTATTGGTTTCATTACACTTCATCCAACATATAAACATTGAAGAAGCATTTAAAGGACGGTCAAGAACATCTTCAATATCATCGTCTGCCTCATATATGACTTGTTATTGACCAGGCAAATGAAAAGGCAGTCTAATCACAGTAGGATACCTATAATGAACATCATATGTAAAAATACGCCATGATGCTTCACATGCAAATATATATCTACAATCATAGTATTCTTTGATTTCATCGACTGCATCGTTGTTATCAGAATCATTATTGTTGTGCACCATAGCAATAGTCGCTCTATCAGGACCCTTGTTTATATATTTAAATAAATATTTTATAGAAGATCCTTGATTGCACCATTCAACATTAATGTGTGCCTGATATCTTTTCAACAGATATTTGTTGTATGGAACAACATTTATGTTATCTAAATGAACACCAGATTTTTCAACAGAATTTCCATCATTTCTTCTCCTATATAAAGGAAAACCATCTGAATCAAGTGAAGTATGATTACAGAATTGCTTTGGAAAGTTTTTAGAACACTTTCTATCCACCATGCATGGGCAATTCAAATTTTCAGCTCCACATGGGCCGTGAATCATGAACTCCCTGACAAGTGAATATAATTCTCGATCTTCATCAATATTTGGAATCTCAGCAGAAATAATCGGATCGATATATTCAACTGTAGGAAGCTTGTAGTCAGAATGCATAAATAGACATATATGACTATGCGGCAGACCTCTTTTTTGAAATTCAATTGTGTAAACCACTGCATGAAAAAATATACAAACAGGATAGAAGTTAGCAACTAAAGAAGGTATATATATATATATATACACACACACACAAATATATATTAAAGTATAATTTTAAATACCTGCTTGAACTTTGCCAAAAATTTCATTTTGCCTTAAATCTTTAATAAATGCATCCAACTTAATCTTAAATAACCTACATAATATATCCGGTCTATCTTCGGGATGAAGTGGAGTGTCCTTAAGAAACCTTTGAACTTCTGGCCATTTTGGATTACACGTAAAGGTTATGAAAAAATCAGGATATCTAAACCACTTACATAGTGACATGGCATCCAAATAGTTTTGCATCATATAACGTGCACCACCGGTAAACGAAGAAGGTAAGATCACACGTTGCCCAACGTTTGAGATATCTGTACTCCCACATGCTTGGTGATTACGCAGATTCTCATAAGACTAGCATCTAAGAATTTTTTGTTGCTTACGTATGAAATATAATCGCTCACTTTCAATCATTGTATAACCATCAACTAAAAATTGTTGGAACAACCTTTTAGCATTAAGAATTAGTGAGAACGATTGATCTCTATCTTGAATTCTGTAAGCGAAAAATTCTCTCATTGTACATGTCGGGCGTTTGTTGTTACTTGAAGCTGTTATACCTCTATGAAGGATGTCAACTCTATAACCATCATCTCCATATGGAAATAGTAATGGATACTGAAGAGCAAGGTAAGAAGGATGTAATTCACTGATACGTTTTAGTAATCCAGATGCGGTTTCAACAATGATGTCCCTTTTTTCAATTGAATCACAAATGTCACCAACAATTAAAGCTGCTACCTCAGAAGAAGTTGGTAAGTTATACGTCCTTCCATCTTGTTCTCTTTTTCCGATTAATCTTAACTTCAAATTAGCACCTGGATTTTCGTGAAGATTGTCTCTTACCATCCTATAAGACTTGACCAACACATTGTTTGAATCCAACATAACCTTCAAAAATTCTATAATCTGGAGATCATATGATATTGAACTTGATGCAGAAGCACTCTTTGGTCCGCTGAAAATATTATAAAAAGTTATTTATTGTTAGTAAATAAATTAAAATGGATTGAATTGATTTACTAAAGTTAATTGTAAAAATTTACCCAATACTTGTTGATCTATTTGAAATCTCGTTCTCCGTATCATATATGTATAACTGACAGAATTTTGACCATTAAGTCTAAATATGTATGGTGTGTTGCCCGTGTTGATGGATGAATCAACTTTTCCTCCCATGGATGTAAATGAAAACATTGAATTGTAACGTCGAATGTTCTTCATGAAGTGTTTGCTTTTAGAATCTACGGAACGGTAAAGATTTTTGTAAGATGATGGTGCTTCTTTTAAAGGTGGTAGTTCAACTTTGCCGTAACCACAACATAACGAATAAGATGTATTCCCATTTTTTTTGCCTCTAAGCGATTCATCTTTCCATATTTTTGCATGACAAATTTGACATATGACAATCTGGTCTCCATGATCCAAGTAATCTGTTGAATCCCATAAATAAATTAAAAATAATGAATATAATTAAAAATATTAAATAAAAATATTAAATTTTATATATTTATGATTACCTTGTGAAGTACCGCGAAAAACATCTTCAATAATATGGTCATCATTAATTTCTTCATCTAATGTCAAGTCAATCATAGGTATAGCAGATATGTGTGTAGTCTTCCTTTTTAATTGATGTTTTCCTTTTGATAACTTGATTGATGAAGATTTTTGAGTGATGGTTGAACGACCGGTAGATGTCATGCCAATACCAAACAATGGATTATCATTGTTAATAGATAGCGGTGTTTGAATGTTATTATGAAAAATATAATTTCCTAAAAAAATAAAAATACAAATTATAACGTTAGGAATTTGTATAAATTATATAACTGGTAAACATATATTTTAGAATCTGTCTATAAAGAAATGCATACCATTTGAAATGTTAGATAAAGGAGTTCTAACATTTACATCTGCAGACTGAGAATGAATAGCTGTATGTTGATATACAAATGGTTTGACTGAGTTTAGATTTTCCTTATGTGATGTAAAATTTCTGTAGTTATCTACAGATACTAAATGACTACGACGATTGTAGACATCTGTTATGTAATGAAAAAAAAGAAATATTGTTAGTAATAAAGCTAATAAAATTAATTATAAAAAAACAATTAAACTTTAGAATTTAGCAATTTGATATAATTTATATAGTTCAAAAAGAATTATAAAATAAAAGAATAACAATACCGTTATTTGATATGTAAGAAACATGTGTAATATGTGATTTTTGATGGGTAGATGTGTTAGAATTTACTTTGGATTTTTTATTATCCAAATATAACTTTCTAATTTTTCTCGTATCTTTAGCGTTTGTAGAAGCTGTAGTGTTAATTGAACTTGTAAAATGATAGTAAATAATTTAAGAACATTTTTTATATAAAATTAAATATATTATATTTTATAAAAAATTATTTAATTTTAAAATAATAATGAACAGTAGATTAAAAATAAATAAATAAAATATATTAAATATTTAAAACAAAGTAAGAAAATTACCGTATTGGCTAAAATGAGTAGCATGTGCAATAGATATACGTTGAGACGATTCCGCGGTATAGTTATTCTTAGATTTTTTATTATCCAAGTATAACTTTCTCTTTCTTCTTCTTTCTCTAGCATAGGTAGGATCCATATTCTTCTTTGATATATAATAAAATCAATAAAGTTAACTTATAAAAATTAATATTTTTAAAATAAGTATTACAAATGATTGGTAACTTATGCAATCCAAAGAAACTTCAATTAAGAAATTGAATAATAATAACAAACCAAAATAGTTATAAATCATAATGCGAAACTTATGTTATGTGGCAATACAATTGGAGAAACATAATATATTTATCGATCATAAAAGTGGTTTTTTTTATGTTAGAGAAAGTGATAACGTATTTTTATGTTCATGCTCGATTTTGATTATAAAATGGAAATTCCACTACCCTTATATATATATATATATATATATATATATATATATATATATATATATATATATATTGAAAATTCCAGTACAGCTAATGTATTAAAATGTTGAACATATTCGGGTTGACATTTAAAACCTTATTTATGCATAAAGTAAATCAAAAACATGAGAAATTAAATAAATTTAATTTTAACCATTTTAAAGATTATTCATAATTTTTGATTTATAATAAAACTCACCTAAAAGTTATCACTATTCCCCAAACTATCCCCTTTCCCTTTTGTCTGTATCAAACACGATGAAACAAAAAACCCAGCCCTAGAATTTTGATTACATACACATTTCCACATCCACCGTTCGATTTCTTAAAGGTTGTGAACGTTTATCCATGTATATCGATAAAGGATATACGACCGATTAGAAATGTGAAGTGAAGAAAAGCTTACGTCGAGTAATCCCGCTGTCGAACTCAGAGACTGGTTGAACGCAAGATTGGGGTTTGAAGAAAGCAAGATTCAAGGTAAGAGATGATCAACTGATGGTTAATGTTAGTTTTTTTTAACAGAAAATAAATTATGTCGAAGAAAATTTACCTATTTTTCTTTGTTCCAGAAATCTTGTGACTGAAGATATAAGCGAAAAGTTAAGCCGTTCAAAAGAATAAACTCACATTCGTTAATAGCGGAAACACAATAAGGTAGAAATGGTTTTGGTTCGGTTTTTGAAATTTGAGTGTTTGTTTAAACATTTGAATTTTGAAATTGCTAAATTTTAGACAAAATCTCGTTAATGATTATTTAGGGGATCATATGAGTAAATAAAACAATTATTTTATTTGATATACCTTCTAAATTATAAGAGTTTTATATCATTGTATAGTAAGTTTTTCAATTTTATGTATAATACAGATAATCCATATCTGATCCATATTTTAGTTGTGATCAAGAATAGATGTTTTGGTGGGTCACTGTGTTTCAAGATACTTATGTTAGTTTAAATCATTGTTCATTTTTATCAAACTTTATCTTTTTGCATACCTTTAATCCATATTTCAATCAAAATCACTTAGTTTTTACTACTTGTTCATTATCTTGCAGGCCAATAAAAATGGTATGTGACAAATTGCAGAAATCCATATAGTTTATTAAAACTCTTATTACTTGATGTATAAGTGCATGCATAGATGTTTATTTAGGATTTTATGCACAAGGGTTAAAATGAAAAATAACAATGCTACTTTTATTAATTAAAATTGTTTATCATTAGTTATATTGCCTAAAACATAGTAATGGGTACAATTAATTTATATGTTAAATTCAATTATTTGTATCAAACACATTTTAATTGAATATCGAAACCCTTAGGGTCTATTTGTTTTGCATAATATTTTAGAATGTATTGAATCTGTTAATACACAACTCTTCATTAAAAGATGGCAACCCTAAGATGATATTTAGTTGAGATAAAAATTTTGTGTTTTTTTTATTTATATTTCTTATTATTTAACATATCTTTTAATCAACATATGTAATACACAATATTTAGTATTTTATAACCAATATTCTTAAATTGACAGGTAGGTGGTGGTATGTGTAGCCTAAACAAATGATAATTGGACAAAAATGGTAATGAACTAATATTATGTTAATTTTTCGTTAGGCATCGTACCTTTATTTATTCCTATTATAACATTCTACTATCAAAAAATTGTTGTTTACACTTTTATAGCAATATATATTAATTTTGCTCTTAAACCACTAAATCAATAACTGTTTCTCTGACTCCCGGAGGAATAATTGGTTCCAAAATAAGAATTGTATTTTGAAATGTGCTATAGGTAGTAATATATATTACTTAACTAACAAAATTAATAATTTCTTGTTTTCTTTAGATATGGAAGAATCTAAAGTTGTGGACACCATTCTTAAAATGTTGTCAGCTAACAAAACCTCAATCTTTCAGGGTTTTACTTCAGGTAATAATAATATGATTGAAATTTTTTGTATTTGTTTTTGTTTTTGTAAATATTTGATTTGTGAAATTTAAATTGTGTTATTTTCGTCCTCCTTCAAAGCTGGAAATATCAATGAATAAACAACATTGTAATCAACCAGAATTAAGAATTAAGATCTTCAGTCAATCTCATTTTGAAGCACAATCACAATCACAGACCGGGCTACTTTAGAATAGGAATAAGAAACATCCAAATTCAAAGTCAAATGTAAACAACTGCTACAAATAGAAGTCTATATAATATATGTTTGAAAATTAAAAAACTAAATGTGGTGTATGTTAAATAACAAAATTATTCCAAGATCATAAGTGATTTAAATAACAAAATTATTTCTAAATCATAAATTAACATTCATAATAATATATTATGAAGGTTAAACATACTAATAAAAAAACAATCATCCCCAACAAATGTTTGAAAATTCTAAAACAAAACGTGAAAGTACTTAATGAAAAGTAAAATGCATAATCATTGTCTATAAATCATAATCCAATAGCTAACGAAACTTAAACTTAAAATAAAAAGTCAGCCACTTTTTTCCAACTTTACCTTCACAATCTGGTTAATGCGTCCTTCTGGCGATATTTTAGGATTTTTTGATGATGATAAATGTTCATTCAACTCCAGATCAAAAACTTCTTCCAGATTTCTCTTCAAAACAGTTGGTGTATTGAAAACCTTCATAGGACTTGTTGCTGAGTTTTTATCAACAGTGTAAGGTGTTATGTTGTCGTCTGTCCCAGAAATTGCATCCTAAAAAAATTTTGTACTTAATTAATTTATAATATGAACTTATATTTATAAAATAATTATATGCTATTATAAAGTGTATATAACCTTCAAAATCCTATTATCTTGTGATTCAGAATCGGCTTCACCAATATCAAATGATTGTGAATTACCTACCTGCATAATAAATAATAAAAAATATGAACATATATAATAATAATAATAATAATAATAATAATAATAATAAATCTTTTTATAAGAATAGTAAAAATATTAAGCATGATAATAATAAATAAATTAATGACCTGTGAAACGGTAAACTTATTTTCGAGTTCTTCAATCAACTTTTCATCATCACTGACTCTACATATACTGTATTGGTTGTTGTTGTTCGAGACATTGAAGCGACTGATTGATATTTTAAAAGCCAACTTCAAACCTTTCAGTGCATTTATCTCTCCGGGATAAAGTTGAGTACTAAAACCAAGCTACAATAAAAAAAAAGTAAAAAAAAATTTAGTTAAACTAAATATATTAAGTAAATGTATCATTTAATTTTAATCAAGGAAGACGACCTTGACTGTGTTTTTAAAGAGATCATGGGCTGATTTTTTCAAGAGATACTTTCCATCTCTTTCAAACATGGTTAAGGTAAGAGTACCAGTATTGTCTTGCACACGTATCGGAATCCTATATCTATAAAAAAAGGAAAATCCAAAATATATTAATTACAATATAAAATATAATATGGGTTTTAATGATTCAGGAGGAAAATAATAACCTCGGAATAACCGTAGTTTTGTTTTTTGTGCAATCCTTATTATGACATTCATACCCAGTTAATCCTTCATCATCAACTTGATCTTCTGCACCAGGAGGCCGAATTGCTTTGTAGTTGCAATTTGTACATGCCAAATAATGTCGTGGTTCATTTTGTAAAATTCCCTTTATAGTGCCCACGATAATGAAAGTATTTTTCTGCATATTAATTTTATTTTGATTATGCTATATACATAACAAAAAAAAGTAGGTTTATAAATGTCACACCCCAAAACCGATAACGGCGGAATACGTTTCGGGGTGGAGGACGTAGTGAACAGTATCATCACAATTGCATAATAGTAGAAACAAGAATCATACAACCATAGTATTACATAGTGAATTTAATTACATGCGTGTTTTGTATGTTTAACAATCACTCAAAAGTAATTCAAAAATAAGAGATGGGTCTTGTGTACTCCACCTTCTCCAAAATGCTGCGTCTGTACCTGTTTATCTTTGACCTGAAGATACAAGTATTTTGAAAACAATTATCAGCATAAAGCTGGTGAGTTCATAAGAGTTTAGTGTGAGTTTTTGTATACAAAGCATTAGTGTTAAAAATGTATCCTTTATGTTCATAAGTAGTAGAAATTTAGAAAATCCCATATTTTCCAGGAAGTACATTGTAAGTGACAATCTGTGAAAAGTGTGCATTCTTTATCTCTTTGAAAACAATTTATTGTAAAAATTCTTTGGCAAATCTCCAAATAACAAATGTGACAGGATAAGTTAAGCCCGTGATCCATGATAGAGGTGCGAGCTTCCTTTAGTGATAGATACCTACTTACTTCGGGATGTGGTTTAACATTTAGTGTAGTATTTTAGTGTAGTTGTAGGGTATTCCTTATAATTTACCAATAGTGAGAATAATAGAGAATCCCATAACCTTCCCGGTCATGCACCGTGTAGTGAAGTAGTGGCATCCCTGGGCCTGTACGGCGCGGACTGAGTTAACAGTCGGGATGTAATAGCGTCTGCCCCCGTATAGATCTATACATGTAGAGTCGTCTCCTGCTGGAACACTCTGGGCGTAGTGAATAGCGAATAGAGTATCTCGTAGCGGTTTAGTGTATTATTGTTTGTTTAGTGTTTTCTCTATGGTTATAGTGTAGAAATCTTTTAGTATTGGTCATAGTGCATTCTCTCACTAGTGTACCGTCTAGTAATAGTGAGTATTATAGTGTAGATAATAATAACTTTAGCGAGTAGTAGCGGTAGCGACCCTAACCATACTTATTATGGTTATCTTAGTGGGGATGTTTCTTAGCATGTTAGTGACTTTAGCATTAAGTGAGAGTGGTAATATTCGTATACCATACTGATATACAGGTTATATAAGTAAGAAATCAACGACAGTCGGACGGATAACTACTACCCTAAGCCCACAATCAAACAAGAACATGAAATAAGGCGAGATATCGGTCCTAAGTCCTCTAAGTCTTATTTATATAAATATATCAGAGTGGTTACATATTCTAAGCAAATTGATTAAATAAAAGTATTTTTCCAAAAGAACATATAAATTCTGATTCACTGTCTAAAAATAGTTTGAAAAGGGTAAAACCCGTTTTTAAGGCATAGGGACAAATCACATGTGATTTGAACTAAGGGTAGTGAATCACATGTGATTAATCCTTGTAACTCGGAATTCGTTCTGTAAAACTTTGCATAAACATTTATAAGCAACTTGTATCTCCCCCCTAAAACATTTAAAACATTTGAAAGGTTCATTAAGGGGTATGAACTCACCTGAAATCGCGGAAATCGGGTGAATCGGGTAAATCGGGTAATAGTGTCGATTGAGCGTTTGGTACCAGATAACCACTTGAGCACCTTTTAGAACCCTAATGTCATATGAAATATGTATTTTACAAGAAGTTAATCATCTTATGCTTTTCATTATAGAATTTGGACATCCTAGTGTCGTTTTCGGGGTTTTAAGGCCTAGAAAGGGTCCCCGGGAGTGGTACAAGGCCATGGATGATTTATAGGAGGGTCCATGAGCTCACTTTCTTAGATTTTATAGCCTAAAAGCCACCCATTGGGAGTTTACGGCCGTAATCCCCCTAGGCTTGGCCGTAAACTCTTGTGACACTCCAAAATGTGTGTTTTAAGGCCTTATCTCACTTCCTTGATTTAGTGGTGTGTGTTTTGGACCAAGAGGGAAGGATTAAACATCATATTTTGTGATATTTTTGGGGAGTTTACGGCCAAGACTTGTCCTTGGGCCGTAAACTCCTATAAGTCCTTTAAGATGATGGTTTTACTTGTACAACATGGTCCCAAATGGCTTAGAAAAATCCTAGAAGGCCCTATAGTGAGTTTGGAACAATTTGGCACATATTTATGGGGAGTTTACGGCCCAAGAACATCCTTGGCCGTAAACTCTTCATTTGGTGTCAAAATGAAGTGTTTAATGGTACAACACACTTCCATAGGCCTTAGATAAATTCCTTTCATGCATTAGGGTAGTTTAGGGGCTTGTTTGACACAAAAGTTTGGGTGTTTACGGCCCAAGCTTAGCCTTGGCCGTAAACTCCACTTTTTATGTTCAAATGATGATGTTTAATGCCTTTAAGCCTTCCTTGTTGTCAAGTCTAAATTACTAAACACCCTAGGAGAGTTTTTGGAGCCTTAAACATGGATTTGTGGGGTGTTTGAGGTGTTTACGGCCTAAGCACATGCTTGGGCCGTAAACTCCTTTTTAAGCATCATTTTCTTGTGTTTTAATGTCCAAACCCTTCTAGTTATAAGCCTTAATTAGTATACTAACATACAAGAAGGAAAAACTTGGTCTTTGGCTTGGATTTGGGGGTTTACGGCCTAAGGAGCTTCTTAGGCCGTAAACTCCTCTTTGAACCTTGATTCCTATGATTTTTGGCCCTCAAATTCAATGAAGCATGTCTAGAATAAGATAGAGGATGAGTACTTACGTTTGGAAGTCGGAAATTAGCGGAATCGGGGTCGTTTTCGAGTCTAGAGAGAGAAAGTAGAGAGAGAGAGAGAGTGGGTGTGTAGTAAATGAGTGTTCAAATGTTGTGCACACCCATTGCATATGTCTCGGGAATCGCACCCGATACACGGCTACCCGATGTTTAAAGTTACCTGGGTTAAAACTTTTTACCCGGGTGAAGTGGTTGAAAAGGTAATACAACCCTATTAGGTTAAACGGGGTTAACACATACGAGTTATATTTCTTATGATAATATTAAGCCATGCATAAATTTAGATATTCGGCTATTGACGATTCCAAATATTGCATAAAATAACGTATAGTGACACGTTTCGTTAGTGAAAACGGGGTTTGTAACGGAAATAGATTTGGGGTTGTCACATCATCCCCCCCTTTAGGGGAATTTCGTCCCGAAATTTAGGATACAAACAGATATGATGTTACAACACTACTAAGCGAAGAGGTGAGGATATTTGAGTTTCATTTGGTCCTCGCGCTCCCAAGTGAATTCCGGTCCTCGCTTGGCGTTCCACCGAACCTTCACAATTGGGATGCGGCTTTGTTTCGTCCGTTTTACTTCACGATCCAAAACCTCAGCAGGTTCTTCCACGAAGTTGAGGCTCTCATTGATCTCGATCTCGTCGAGGGGGATCACGAGAGTCTCGTCCGACAGACATTTCTTCAAGTTTGAGACGTGAAAGGTGGGATGTCTGTTACTTAGCTCGCGGGGTAAGTTTAGTTTGTAAGCTACAGGGCCGATTCTGGCAAGAATCTCAAAAGGCCCTATGTACCTTGGGTTTAACTTTCCACGCTTCCCGAAGCGTATCGTGCCTTTCCAGGGCGAGACCTTCAGAAGGACTCGGTCTCCGACCTAGAATTCCAAGGGTTTCCTTCGTTTGTCGGCGTAGCTCTTCTGTCGATCCCTAGCGGCTTTTAGTCGTTCACGTATCTGTACAATCTTCTCGGTCGTCTCTCGAATGATCTCTGGACCAGTGAGGGCGCTATCAGGAACTCGTCCTTTAGCTAATTGAGTGTCTCCCACCTCGGCCCAGCACAACGGGGATCTGCACTTTCAGCCGTAGAGAGCTTCGAATGGAGCTGCCTTGATGCTCGTGTGATAACTATTGTTGTAGGAAAACTCCACAAGAGGTAAGTGTGTATCCCACGATTTCCCGAAATCGATCACACAAGCTCGCAGCATGTCTTCTAAGGTTTGGATCGTCCTCTCACTTTGTCCGTCAGTCTGCGGATGGTAGGCTGTACTCATATCCAGCCTCGTCCCTAGTGCCTTTTGTAATGATTGCCAAAATCTAGAGGTGAATCTACTATCTCTGTCTGATATAATAGATATAGGGACGCCATGCAATCGCACTATTTCTTTTATATAAGTCCTAGTGAGCTTTTCCATCTTATCCGTCTCTTTGATGGGTAGGAAGTGGGCGGACTTGGTCAACCTGTCAACGATGACCCAAATGGTATCTAATCCACCTGCTGTTTTGGGCAGCTTGGTGATGAAGTCCATTGTGATTCGCTCCCACTTCCATTCTGGTATTTCCGGTTGTTGGAGGAGTCCTGATGGCTTTTGACATTCTGCTTTGACCTTCGCGCAAGTAAGGCACTTACCTACAAAGGTAGCGATCTCCGCTTTCATGTTCGGCCACCAGTAAAGCTTTTTGAGATCCAGGTACATCTTATCTGAACCCGGGTGGACGGAGTAACGAGTGTTGTGTGCTTCTCTCATAACCAAATCCCTAAAACCTCCATGGCGTGGAGTCCAGATTCGGTCCATAAAGTAATAGGTTCCGTCACCCTTAACCTCCAGATTTTTATCCATTCCTCGCAGGGATTCTCCCGCGACATTTCCAGGCTTTAAGGCTTCCAGCTGAGCCTCCTTGATCTGCATAGATAGATGTGAGTGTATGGTCATGGTTAGCGACTTGGTCCTTCGTCCGGAATATTCTTTTCTGCTCAGGGCGTCTGCTACTACGTTGGCTTTCCCCGGATGATATCGAATTTCGCAGTCGTAATCGTTAAGTAGTTCGACCCATCGACGCTGTCTCATGTTGAGTTCCTTCTGGTTCAGTATATGTTGGAGGCTTTTATGATCAGTGTACACCACGCTCTTCGTCCCATACAGGTAGTGTCTCCAGATTTTTAGTGCGAAGACGACCGCTCCTAACTCGAGGTCGTGAGTAGTGTAGTTCACTTCATGGTTCTTTAGCTGTCTCGAGGCATAGGCGATAACCTTGCCTCGTTGCATTAAGACACAACCGAGTCCCTGATTGGATGCATCACAGTAAACGACGAAATCTTCTGTTCCCTTGGGAAGGGATAATACTGGTGCGGTGCATAGGGCTCTCTTCAGGGTCTGGAATGCCTTCTCCTGTTTCTCTTCCCAGTCGAATGGTACACCCTTCTGTGTTAGCATGGTGAGGGGTTTCGCAATCCGAGAGAAATTTTGGATGAATCGACGGTAGTAGCCCGCGAGGCCTAGAAATTGACGAATTTCCGTAGGCGTCTTTGGTGCTGACCAGTTCTCAATAGCTTTAATTTTGGAGGGGTCCACGTGGATTCCGTCTTCACTGACCACGTGCCCTAAGAATTCTACTCTCCGGATCCAAAACTCGCACTTAGAGAACTTCGCATACAACTTCTCGGATCGCAGGGTTTCCAGTACTAATCGTAAATGGCTTCTGTGCTCTTCCTCGCTCCGAGAGTAGACAAGTATGTCGTCAATAAAGACGATGACGAACTGATCTAGATATGGACGACATACCTTTATTCATCAAGTCCATGAATACTGCAGGGGCATTAGTCAGTCCAAAGGGCATCACTACGAACTCGAAATGCCCGTAGCGGGTTCGAAAAGTTGTCTTTGGAACATCTTCCTCGAGCACCCGCAACTGATGGTACCCCGATCTAAGATCAATCTTGGAGAAGTAACTGGCTCCTTGGAGTTGATCGAATAGGTCGTCGATACGAGGGAGAGGATAGCGATTTTTGATCGTGAGTTTATTGAGTTCCCTATAATCGATGCACATCCGAAATGACCCATCCTTTTTCTTCACGAACAAGACCGGAGCTCCCCAAGGTGAGAAGCTCGGTCTTATGAAACCCTTGCTAAGCATTTCGTTGAGTTGACCGGATAGTTCTTGCATTTCGGCGGGCGCTAGTCGGTAGGGCGACTTAGCTACTGGGGTAGCTCCTGGGATTAGGTCGATTCTGAATTCAACCTGTCGTTTGGGAGGTAGGCCTGGGAGATCCTCCGGAAAGACATCAGGAAAATCGCATACTACTGGAATGTCTTTTGGATCTTTCGATTTCTGGTTAGTGTCGACGACGTGAGCAAGAAAGGCGCGATATTCTTTGCGCAAGTATTTCTGAGCCTGAATACTAGAGATGATACGAAGGTTTGTACTTGGCTTATCTCCGTATATCACTAGGGTCTCTCGATTCGGAAAGTTCAGGCGAATGGCTTTTTCGGAACATAGGATGTCGGCGTAGTGAAGGCTTAGCCAATCCATACCAACAATGACATCGAAATTTTTGATTGAGACTGGTATAAGATCGATTAAAAAGGGGTGATCATCTAACGTGAGAGTACAACCTATATAAATTTCATTAGAGCTTTCTGTCTTCCCATTAGCCATTTCTACAACGAATGTTTCTTTTAGTGGTTGAGGGGTTTGTTTGAGTAGGTGTTTAATGTTTTGATTTATGAAGCTTCTTTCTGCACCACTATCGAATAAGACACAGGCATAAGAGTTGTTGAGAAGAAACGTACCCGTGACCACCGTGGGATCGGCCACCGCTTCATTGTGACCGATAGCAAGTAACCTTCCAGTTCCCCCAGCATTTGTAGTCTTCGGACAGTTCTTCTTAAAATGGCCCGCTTCGCCGCAGCCATAACACGTCGGGGTCACTCCCGTACCAGGAACCTGTGTAATAGGTTTGGGAGGGGCCTTGCAAAATCGGACAGTATGGCCCTTCCGTCCGCAGTTGGAACACTGCAATTCACGGCATGGACCGTTATGGTGAAAAGGGCACTTGGGACACTTAGGCAAATTCCCACTGTAAGCTTTCGGTGGGGCTGGAGCAGCTGGTGCGGCCGGGGTGGTGGCAGCATGAACCGCCACAATTTGCTGATCCCTGGAGGCGGTTTGAGTTTTCTTGCCTTTCTTCTTATCCCATCGTTTCCTCTTTCTGTCGGACGATCCGGATGGTGCAGTGGTTGTTGTGGTTGTTGTTGCTGAGTGGAGGAGATTTCGTGATTGATCAGACTCTGGGCCAATTCCTTGGCGCTGTCGAAAGTGGTAGGGCGTGAAGCCAGAACATTTCCTCGATACGGGGGCACTAAACCCCAGATGTAACGTTCAATCTTCTTGCTTTCAGAGGGGATCATGTTGGGACACATAGCCGCTAAGTCGCAAAACCTGGCCGTATAAGCCGTTATGTCGGTCCCCTTCATCTTGAGGTTCCAGAGTTCTTCCTCAAGCTTCTGGACTTCGCCCCTAGGGCAGTACTCTCCTCGCATGAGATCTTTTAGAGTGTCCCAGCCCATGGCATTAGCTGTGACCAAGGAGAGTGCGTTGACATGGCCGTTCCACCATGACAAAGCCCTGTTAGTGAGGGTAGCAGTAGCGAACTTGATTTTGCTCTCCTCGGGGCAAGAGCACATCTCGAATACAGCTTCGGTCCTTTCGAACCATTGGGACAACGCCAAAATTCCTCCGGTACCATCGAAGAAAGCAGGTTTACAATTCATGAAGTCCTTATAAGTGCATCCCTGCACTCGCTGGTGGACTTCACCAAATCTAGAATTCCCACCGCTCGCATCACCCGAGTTCATTTGAGCCATGGCTGCTGTTACAGCCGCAGTCACAGCCGCTTGGAACAACACCGGATCGAACTGCGGAGGAGGAGGTGGTGGAGGAGGGGTTTGAGTTTCAGGTCTTCCTCTGCTGGGACGCTTTCGTGGAGGCATCCTTCACTGGAAGATCATATGATAGCAATAGTAAGAGCCTATTGCGAACATGAATAGTGCGTTTCGTGGATTAAATCAACATAATCCAAGATCAGGGTAAGAGTTATAGCAATAGAGAAATCAACTGCCAATATACTAGTATTAATGATGCAACAGAAGTTCATGAAAATTGACCTAACAGTAGGTCTTACATCACACCATAGAGAAAATATTGGCAGTTTAGAGGTTCAACTAGAGTACTTTTAAACTAGGAATGCTTACAGACAAAAGATCTACGGAACATAGGGATAAAAGGCTAGTCCTTTAAACAAAAGAGTGAGGTAACTAGATGTCTTCTACTGTCGACGGCTGCTTGTCGGGCGAATCCTCAGATCCTCTAGTTGACGCATAACTTCTTGAAGGTGTCGATCATGAGTCCTTTGGCATGCTCGGAGTTCCCTAACTTCAGCTCGGGATGCAGCCAGCTGATGCTGCAGAGCCTCGTTGGTCCTCCTTGTCCTGTCCACGGCTTCCTCGAGTTGGCGAATGCGAACAGTATTGAGGTTTGAGTTGGCATCCACTTCTACCATTCGACCAATAGCGGCTTGACCTTGCTCGACATTCCTGGCAATTCTTCGAATCATGATGGGCAGAACCCGATCCGCCGATCCTCCTTCGCTTATGTGGTAGAAGCTTCGGTCTCCATTGTAAGGTAAGGGCTGACCCTGCTCCTCGCTCCATCGATGCAAGGATATTGCCCACATAGGAGTGGGGCCCTGAAATGCCGGTCGGGGGTTAGGGTTCGGGGCTTCAGGAGGTTGGTTGTTGACTTCTGGCTCGGAGCTCGAGCTATCCGAGAAGCTTTCAGCATGATGATCATCCAAAGGAATAGGGTGATCGTCGTCTGACTCCTCTTCGAGCCATCCTCCATTGCCCTGGTTCGGAAAGTACGGATCACCGGGTAGGTGGAAGCCAGCCATGCTATCTACGCGAGAAAGGGGGAAAGAAGATTAATAGACGTACTATTCTAAGATACTTATAGGAGGAATCATTACCATTTGACCCAATACTTGCATAGTGCATACCGATCACATGTAACCGAAGCAAGATAGTCCTTCGAATAAACTACCCTAACTTCAGACCCCCAATCAAACAAGAACAGGGAATGAAGCAAAGGCTGCAGATTCTGAGTCTATAGCGTCCCAATCACATGTAATCGTGGTGTATCCACTTAGCAACTATTGTCCTACTAGTAACGACCCTTGATGATAACACATACGTATAATCTAGAGATACAGAATACTCCTATAGTATTCTTATGTTAGCGTTATTGTAGTATTGTTGGTAAGTTTTAGACTCGTTGCAACATCACAACCGAACTTAGGCACATGCTAGTCACTCTCAGGAAAACGTAGTTGATCAGGCTACATCATCCTCAATGTGACTATATGTCTCTAAACCCAATTGTGCTGCCCAACAATCTTAATACTTTTGTTTTGTTCTAGAATAATACGAATTCCTGTGTTTTATAGTGATGTGAGTATATATACTTAGTTAGATCTTTTAGATACTTAACAGTATATATATTCTTGGTCAGAGTGTTTTAGTCCCGAAGTGTTTATAGTTCGTATATCTTTTATAGGTTGATATACTTGATTCACTATAAACAATGCTCTGATACCAATCTGTCACACCCCAAAACCGATAACGGCGGAATACGTTTCGGGGTGGAGGACGTAGTGAACAGTATCATCACAATTGCATAATAGTAGAAACAAGAATCATACAACCATAGTATTACATAGTGAATTTAATTACATGCGTGTTTTGTAATGTTTAACAATCACTCAAAAGTAATTCAAAAATAAGAGATGGGTCTTGTGTACTCCACCTTCTCCAAAATGCTGCGTCTGTACCTGTCTATCTTTGACCTAAAGATACAAGTTATTTTGAAAACAATTATCAGCATAAAGCTGGTGAGTTCATAAGAGTTTAGTGTGAGTTTTTGTATACAAAGCATTAGTGTTAAAAATGTATCCTTTATGTTCATAAGTAGTAGAAATTTAGAAAATCCCATATTTTCCAGGAAGTACATTGTAAGTGACAATCTGTGAAAAGTGTGCATTCTTTATCTCTTTGAAAACAATTTATTGTAAAAATTCTTTGGCAAATCTCCAAATAACAAATGTGACAGGATAAGTTAAGCCCGTGATCCATGATAGAGGTGCGAGCTTCCTTTAGTGATAGATACCTACTTACTTCGGGATGTGGTTTAACATTTAGTGTAGTATTTTAGTGTAGTTGTAGGGTATTCCTTGTAATTTACCAATAGTGAGAATAATAGAGAATCCTATAACCTTCCCGGTCATGCACCGTGTAGTGAAGTAGTGGCATCCCTGGGCCTGTACGGCGCGGACTGAGTTAACAGTCGGGATGTAATAGCGTCTGCCCCCGTATAGATCTATACATGTAGAGTCGTCTCCTGCTGGAACACTCTGGGCGTAGTGAATAGCGAATAGAGTATCTCGTAGCGGTTTAGTGTATTATTGTTTGTTTAGTGTTTTCTCTATGGTTATAGTGTAGAAATCTTTTAGTATTGGTCATAGTGCATTCTCTCACTAGTGTACCGTCTAGTAATAGTGAGTATTATAGTGTAGATAATAATAACTTTAGCGAGTAGTAGCGGTAGCGACCCTAACCATACCTATTATGGTTATCTTAGTGGGGATGTTTCTTAGCATGTTAGTGACTTTAGCATTAAGTGAGAGTGGTAATATTCGTATACCATACTGATATACAGGTTATATAAGTAAGAAATCAACGACAGTCGGACGGATAACTACTACCCTAAGCCCACAATCAAACAAGAACAGGAAATAAGGCGAGATATCGGTCCTAAGTCCTCCAAGTCTTATTTATATAAATATATCAGACTGGTTACATTTTCTAAGCAAATTGATTAAATAAAAGTATGTTTCCAAAAGAACATATAAATTCTGATTCACTGTCTAAAAATAGTTTGAAAAGGGTAAAACCTGTTTTTAAGGCATAGGGACAAATCACATGTGATTTGAACTAAGGGTAGTGAATCACATGTGATTAATCCTTGTAACTCGGAATTCGTTCTGTAAAACTTTGCATAAACATTTATAAGCAACTTGTATCTCCCCCCTAAAACATTTAAAACATTTGAAAGGTTCATTAAGGGGTATGAACTCACCTGAAATCGCGGAAATCGGGTGAATCGGGTAAATCGGGTAATAGTGTCGATTGAGCGTTTGGTACCAGATAACCACTTGAGCACCTTTTAGAACCCTAATGTCATATGAAATATGTATTTTACAAGAAGTTAATCATCTTATGCTTTTCATTATAGAATTTGGACATCCTAGTGTCGTTTTCGGGGTTTTAAGGCCTAGAAAGGGTCCCCGGGAGTGGTACAAGGCCATGGATGATTTATAGGAGGGTCCATGAGCTCACTTTCTTAGATTTTATAGCCTAAAAGCCACCCATTGGGAGTTTACGGCCGTAAGCCCCCTAGGCTTGGCCGTAAACTCTTGTGACACTCCAAAATGTGTGTTTTAAGGCCTTATCTCACTTCCTTGATTTAGTGGTGTGTGTTTTGGACCAAGAGGGAAGGATTAAACATCATATTTTGTGATATTTTTGGGGAGTTTACGGCCAAGACTTGTCCTTGGGCCGTAAACTCCTATAAGTCCTTTAAGATGATGGTTTTACTTGTACAACATGGTCCCAAATGGCTTAGAAAAATCCTAGAAGGCCCTATAGTGAGTTTGGAACAATTTGGCACATATTTATGGGGAGTTTACGGCCCAAGAACATCCTTGGCCGTAAACTCTTCATTTGGTGTCAAAATGAAGTGTTTAATGGTACAACACACTTCCATAGGCCTTAGATAAATTCCTTTCATGCATTAGGGTAGTTTAGGGGCTTGTTTGACACAAAAGTTTGGGTGTTTACGGCCCAAGCTTAGCCTTGGCCATAAACTCCACTTTTTATGTTCAAATGATGATGTTTAATGCCTTTAAGCCTTCCTTGTTGTCAAGTCTAAATTACTAAACACCCTAGGAGAGTTTTTGGAGCCTTAAACATGGATTTGTGGGGTGTTTGAGGTGTTTACGGCCTAAGCACATGCTTGGGCCGTAAACTCCTTTTTAAGCATCATTTTCTTGTGTTTTAATGTCCAAACCCTTCTAGTTATAAGCCTTAATTAGTATACTAACATACAAGAAGGAAAAACTTGGTCTTTGGCTTGGATTTGGGGGTTTACGGCCTAAGGAGCTTCTTAGGCCGTAAACTCCTCTTTGAACCTTGATTCCTATGATTTTTGGCCCTCAAATTCAATGAAGCATGTCTAGAATAAGATAGAGGATGAGTACTTACGTTTGGAAGTCGGAAATTAGCGGAATCGGGGTCGTTTTCGAGTCTAGAGAGAGAAAGTAGAGAGAGAGAGAGAGTGGGTGTGTAGTAAATGAGTGTTCAAATGTTGTGCACACCCATTGCATATGTCTCGGGAATCGCACCCGATACACGGCTACCCGATGTTTAAAGTTACCTGGGTTAAAACTTTTTACCCGGGTGAAGTGGTTGAAAAGGTAATACAACCCTATTAGGTTAAACGGGGTTAACACATACGAGTTATATTTCTTATGATAATATTAAGCCATGCATAAATTTAGATATTCGGCTATTGACGATTCCAAATATTGCATAAAATAACGTATAGTGACGTTTCGTTAGTGAAAACGGGGTTTGTAACGGAAATAGATTTGGGGTTGTCACAATAAATATTATAAAATATATGAAAACCGCACCTCCACAGGTTCTGAAACATCAGCAATTGTCTTCAACTGAAACTTAACCATGAAATCATCATGTTCAGAAACTTTATTAGACTTCATAAGTGTGAATGTATTTGTGGATGAATCAGGGCGATCATCTCCATCCAAACTGTCTGTTAAAAATTTTTAACTAATATTAGTCACATAAAAATTAATTGTAGAAATTTGAATGAAATAAAGAAAAGTAAATAATATTAATCACATAAAAGATAAATATAGAAATTATAATGAAATAACAAATAAGTAATATTAATCACATATAATTGATATTAGTGACATAAAAGTTAATCGGAGAAATTAGAATGATATAACATAAAATACCTTTTCTTAAAAACATTGATTTCATCAATGTTTGTGTTAATGAACAGCTTCGACACGACAAAATAGGTGTTAACTGTGGGGCGATCTATAAAAAAGATTTTAATAAGTCTTAATTTAATGATTAAAAAAATAATTAATAACAAAATACTATAGTATACCTCTCCAAATACTAAGTTTCGCAAATTGAATGATAACGATGATACGAAGATTGTGTGGATTGTTATCAAGAAACCCTTGCATTTTGTAAGCAAAATCACCCCACAAATTGACACTTAGTTGCAAACCACTGCCAAATAAAACTTTTAAATTAAATGAAATTATAATTAGATAATCTAATATCCAAAAAAATGAAATAAAATATAAAATAACAAACTTTGCATCTTGGATTTGGATGTTGAGTCTGTGTTTTTTGACATCATCATTGTCTCTCCCCATCTCACCAATTGCAACGACCAATCCAATAACATCTATGAACATCAAAAAAGATGAATTAAATTTTGTTATGATTTTAAAAACATGATATACTATTCAAACCATAAAATTGACAATAATTAATCTATAACAAATTGCAACTAACCGATAACAGTGTTTTCAGGATGGGTCAATGAGATAATAGTCTGGTAATCAACAAATTCAAAACCAAATGCAGGTCCAGAAAAGTCATGACACTCCGTAAGAACAGTGTTACGGACAAAAGTAAGTTTATGATGTTGCCGAGTTAAAGTAAAACCACCCATCCTTTGAGATGCAAAGCTTGGACATTGTATGTAAAATGCCAAGCCATCTTTTAGAATGTTTTTGAATCGATAGATGTTTTTTCTTAATACATTTGCTTGGATCTTGGTACCCTAAAAGAAGTATGATATATAAAATTATCATGAAATCATATTAAATTTTGAATGTGTAATGAATATATAGTGTTAAGTTGTAAAATACCTGTTCATCTATTAAGATTAATTCAATCGAGAAAAGTTCATCCTTGTTATAGAATGAAAAAAGGTTCCATAGGTTTATCACTTTAACTTTGATAGTTGAATCATCTTTAAGTATATCCAAATCCGAAATCAAAGTAACATTTGGCTGTGCCATTTCTCTGCACAGAAAAATCAACATATATAAAATGACACGGATCGAAAAAGCAATGTAAAATAAGTTGAATTAATTATCAAAGAACAACCAAGCTGATAACCTAATGTATAGTTATCATGGTTTTCGTGTAGCATTAGAGTAGATAGCAATTGACATGTGAAACAGTTAAAGTAGTGAAGGGATTGAATGAAATGTAAAATCAAATTATTGAAACATATTGTGTAAACATATAATAAGAAATAACAACTTTTAAAATCGTACCTTCATTGCGTGCAAATATAGCAAGAATGAAAGTCAATTAATTGATGTAAATATATGTTCAACAAACAAAGGCAAAGAAATGAATTACATTCTAAACAC
The DNA here is from genome assembly GCF_051521515.1 of Lactuca serriola. NCBI lineage: Eukaryota > Viridiplantae > Streptophyta > Magnoliopsida > Asterales > Asteraceae > Lactuca > Lactuca serriola. Next base: position 96,895,847 of record NC_136413.1, on the reverse strand, counting down.
AAAGACAGAAAAAAAAGAGAAAAAGAAAGATTGAAATTACAGAAATAGATGTGCTGGTTGATGTTAATTTGAAAAATTAATATAAATAAGTGTTTTACTAACCTTTTGCAAATCGGTAGAGCAGAGCAGTTAAGAAACTCAAACTTGAGGGCAAAGCAGTAGAAGATTATGGGCATCGATGGGTTAATATAAATATGGAGACAGTAATGAAGCACAAAAATTTTATTAATTGCAGAAAAGTATTTTATTTTGCCGATTTTTTTCTTGATTTTTTTGGATCTGATTAGTGGGAAATTGTTTCAAATTAAAATCTTTGACTACAATTTCGTTTTCTCTTTTTTTTTTCTGCAAAGATTTGGGTTAATTTAATTCCTGATTTACAGGATTACAGGATATGATAATATCGTTTGTTATTTTTTGAATTTCAAAATATATGCTGTAAAACAAATTACCATAAATGTAGGATTGACCATAAATTTACCAAAATTATAGGATTAATATCTTAAATGTCTGTTTTTATATACAGGTAATTGACCTGAATTTTAGGATGTGATGTATCAATATTTAATTTTTTCTGATTTTATATGCAGGTAAATGAGCTGAATTTAAGGAGGTGATTGTATCTATATTTGCTGTAAAGGATGGGCGGGAAATTTTGCAATAGAGAATCCTGATTAAGACACGTGGCAAGGAGGAGGTGCATAAGAGGGACACGTGTCATACAAAGTACTCTTTTATTAAGAATAGACTAAATGTCTAACAAAAAGTGATACATGTCAATATTTGATATGGTAGGAGGAAAAGTAAAAACAAATGGTAGAAATATATTTAATTTCTCAATTTTTAAATAAACATACATTTATTAAACAATATATTTACTAAACAATATAATTTTTAAATAAACATACATCTAATAATAATAATTTTTATTATTATTACTAGATGTGAGACATATTTTACATATTTACTAAATAACTAATATTAATATTAATATTAATATATCATATCATAATATAGTATATTGCTGCTGCACTATATATATCCACGCACACCTTCCATCTTCCACAACCCAAATAAAATCACAATCTTGTGCGAGAAAATGAGGCGAGTTATGATGAACTCTATCGACGACACAGACAATGACATTGACATTGACTTTGGAGGAGAGCTCCAAAAGCTTACGCAGGTGACGGACATGGACGTTGAACTCGATGATTTCACAATGATCGGAGATGACAGCGACTCCGGCTCTCATTCCGCCCTCGGCCTCCACCAACACCAACAACGCCGCTCTGAAAGGATCACTGACGTTAACTTCTTCAATTCCTTTGAAGACGATTTTGACGACTCTGATATCGAATAGAATTTGCAAAAAAACTACCTGTTTCTAGGGTTTATATGCTATGCTTGTAAGTTTGTTTTTTTCTAATTCTGATCCCGTTAAATAGCCTTTTGCTACTGCTATGTTGATACTTTAATCGATTGATGGAATACATAATGCATCGGTTTCATAGATCCTTAATAATTCTTCACAATTAAAATGCGTTTCTGATTTGATTTATGAAATTGAACTGTGATTGTTGTTCGATCTACCGCTACAATGGCGTTTGGAACGTTTGTCATTATTCTTGTGTTCTTATGAAATTATTAGAAGTCTCTTTTGCTCATAAGTCGTACAAGTTATGAATATGACGATCGATAAATTCATTTTCTGTCTTCTGAATCAAAAAGAGGATCCGAGAGACGACGATAGGAGTAGGATAGGGGTCCAATTTCAATTGAAAATCAGAAACAGATCCATTATAATTATTATTATTATTTTTGTTGATGAGTAATTAAAATAAATACAAAATAATCAAAAGGATTTCGACATTTTAATTGATATGGATAAAATTGTTACTTTCAGAAAAAATATAAAAACCTTATATCTATGGGCTTCACATTTATTTTTACTTTTGACGTAGCATTTTGCAATTAATTTTTAATTTCTGGACCCCAACAGCTTCTTCGATCAAAGATATACCCCTTGGCCCTATCCTCTCTGTCAAGCAGATCCTTCTTATCTTTGAGTATATATAACATGGTGAGGACCGATCTCAGTCGTCTCGTGATTAAGATCAAAAGTTGTACTTGACGATTGGACATGGTTACATAGGGCCATGGATGTGTTGTTTTTGCTTTGTCTTTGTGGAGTTTTAAGAAATTATATGGTTTGTTAAATAGATTACCTATAATTTAGGACTTCTTGGTAAAAAAAATTGAATGATTCAATTTTAAGGTTGCTAATTGGATATGATAAATATTAAAAAAATTATCATTTTAACTTTTCAACAAAACAACTTCACCAATCTAACAAAACCAACTTCACCATTAACATTATGTCCTTAGGGTGTTTGGATTAACTTATTAGCTTATTGTTTATTAGGTTACTAGTTGTGAAACCCGTATATTATACGGGTTAATTAAAACATAATGTTAAATATGAGTAATTAAATGAGAAGTTTATTTGATTTTTAAATATAAAATAAGTGAAAATTATGAAAAAAATGCAAAAAATAAATTAGCTAAAATTATGTGTTTAATTATTAGACCCGTATACTAAACGAGTTGTTATAATAAAATGTTAAATACAAATGTTTAAAGTGTAAATTTATTTGAAATTGAAATTGGAATTTAAAATTTGAAATTTGAAATTAATAATTATTATAGTAGGTTTAATTTATGGAAACTAAATTAATGATATAGTGAAAATGAATAATGAAGTAATTAACAATTGGAAAATAAATATATTTCAAAATTATGACAAAATAACATGTAGCCAATTAAATGAGAGAATGACAAGTGGTAATAATATTTTCATTTATTAGGGAGGATTTGTGGTGGGAATAAGCAATAACCAATAAACATGAGGAGAGATGCTTATTAAAATTAGCTTATTTAGCTTAATAAGCTGAATTTTATGCAAACATTCAAAGTTAGCTTATCGTAGAAATAAGCAATAAGCACCTCTTTTTTTCCTATGCAAACACCCCCTTAGTATCTAAAACAATAACACCAATCATGTAATATTTTGAAACACAAAGAACACAAATTAGTAATTTAAATCACAAATAAGTAAAATATAAATCACAAACTAATAAATCCAAACAAATCATCTAAAATCCTTGCATCCTCCCGTACAAGTGAAACCTCCACAAGAAAACACAAATTAGTAATGTAGGCTTTTGCTGCAACAAGAGCAACAAAAGTCGATTCCCATGAGAACAAATATGTCCATCCTATCCTATGCGACTAGAGAAAACATCGAGCATGTATATCAAAATGCTTAATCAAGAAGAAATCAAACTTGGTACTTTTTTGGCAAATTGAAGTAACTTGAGCAAAAATTATAGTGAAATTACGCTAGGTTTCAAAATTATAGTGAAAACAAAAATCAATATTAGGACAAATGTGTTTTAGAATTATAGTGAAACAAGAATTGGGGAAGGTTTACCCTCTTCACAGGGGCGGAACAAGATGACTAAAATTTAGGGGGCCAAAATTAAACGATCATAACAATATTATAAAAACAAGTTTAATTTGATCATTAAACTATCATTGAATTAAACAAATGATCAAATTCGTTAAACTGTTAACTATTTGTTATTCAGCTATAGACTTGTGGTTATTTTTTCCAAGTTTATTGCCTTACTTTTACATATATTTTTTTTATTTTCTTTTTAAATTTCTGCATGAGGTCAAAATAATGTAGTTACAAATAAATACTTGAGGTAATTTAAATATAAACAGAACTCTTCCTTAGAATGAAAAATACAATTTTATAATATCAAATAGCAAGATCTAAAGGAAGAACACAACTTTAAAAACATAGGGTTTAAATAAGACTTAAAATGCTTGTATTATTGTGAAATATATAAAATATAAAAGCAATACAATAATGTAGCAATTTATAAAGTTATAATGTGTATCTAAAAATGTATGTTTACAAATTAAGTTAATTAAAAATGTTTATTTTTGTTTTAGTCTCGAAAAGAATCCCTTATATGTAATAGGAAAATATTATTTCCAGCCCATGTAAACAAATTATGGTTTTTTTTTCGGCCAATCAATAATTAAGTTTTTATTTAGTAACTTGCACATCATGCAGTAGACATATATTACTTCACATTTTAGAAGTCGGGTTCAACAAATAAATCAAGTTGATTATATATTTGATTTTTCATTCATCTTCTCCTAAAAGTCTACTGTATCACTATTGAGTATTATGTTATGACCCAAAAACCTATGGGGGAGTGGCCTCTTCAGCCCCGAAAGGGATCCGCCCATGTATGTTCTTAAAAAAAGTGACCATCTAGTAGGTTGTAGTCGATACAAATCCAAAAAAGGATGGCACATCTTCCGTGGCAACAAAAGTGGGAAACATGGTGGTTCCAATGACATCGGACACTAGTAGATGACACCATGTTGGTACGATATGTGGGTGTTCACATGCGCTAATGAAAACTTGGGAGGTTGGATCTTAAGAGGGAAGAAAGAGACATGTTTAGGTTATGATGATAGTTGTGATATTTTTTAACTAAAGAATGGTTGAAAGAAGGCTTTAGGATGAATGGTTCAAAGAAGCTTTGACCAAAACAAAAGTAAAAAAATATGGTGAACAAAACACTCTTAATGTTAAATCATTAAGAGGTTACCTCTTAATATCTTCTTTGAAAGGCTTACCAAACAACCTTATAGAGAAACCTATTTTGGAAGGTTTAATTAAGGTTCCATAACATGGTATGCATGAAACTAGTATTATATGAATTTGTAGATTAAGAACATAACAAAAGGATATGTAAATGGTTTAGCTAGTATTATATGAATTTTTAGATTAAGAACATAACATGGTATGTATGAACTATGTTATTTAACAAACCTTTTTTATAACCTTATTAGCCTTGTTGCTTTGATCAAATGTTATTATAGGAAGTAGGGTCTTGGTTTAGATGTTTACGTGAATTATTTGTTGAGATAATGACTAATATGAAAGAAGGTTCGAAAAAAATAGGTTTAAAAGTCTGGAGTTCAATTTCGTCTTATTTTTTAAAGAAAAATCAAAGATCCACCTACTTTGAGAAATCACATATTAAAATATCATTTTTTTTCATTATCTAGCATTTAGCCTTTATTTTTCAATCTTTATCCTCTTTTTAACCCTCTTTAAACACTTCACCATCGTAAATCCAAAACATTCTACGTCAATGATCACGGCTTAATTGCATCGCTTCTTTTCACCGTCTTCTTCCATGTGGACATTCGTCTAGGTTGGTGCTATGTATTAACCTTATCATCCTCTTGTTTTTATCTTCTTCACCAGAAACACCATACCATCCTCTTGACTTTATTGTCTTCACCTCAAACAGAAACAGAGGTTGCTAACGCTAAAAGATGATTGCTCATAAACTAAGTTTTTTTAGGGTATTTCAAGTGAAACGTGATCATAGAGAAACCATAAAATCTACGATTGTTAATTGCATTAAGGTGGCACGCTCTATTCAGACCTTACTAAATTATCCATTACTTATCGCAGTTTAAAAATTAAGCATCCTTGACGTACTAATGTGATATAATCACATTCTAGCTTGCAACACTTTTAGCTATAAGCTTCTTACTTTAACGATTTTTGCAATACTTCTATTGATTGTTTCAATTATCTTTTTACTTCAATCTTCTGGCTTAAGTTGGATGCTACATCGAACTTGGTTCTCTGAACCACGTAACATACATATCTTATCCGGACTCGATTTGATATGACCACTAAGGTCGAAATAACAATCATCTTCTCAGTCATTACCAAAACAATAGTAATGACATATATGAAAAAAACGGAATCAACTACTAGTGCCTTGGTAACCTTGTGACTTTCCCTGATCCAAGTGCGAGTCTTGTACTTCCAGTAGTATAGGTCTCTACTACCTTTCACACCTACTCATACTTGTCCCAAGAATTGTCTCGCAGTCCCCGAGTTCTTATTTCCTAAAATCATAAATCGATTTAACACATATGAATGTGTCCAAATAATCTTAAAATTTTCCCTAGACTCTACTAGGACTTCTTCCATACGTATCTTCAACAACAATTCTGATTTAACTCGGTTGGTGGTGGAAACGCCAGACGAGAGGACAACTTCAAGAAGTACACCATTCGTTCTATCATCCTGTCAATCAAATGTGTACATTTAGATGTACCATACTCCTTTAGACATACTATTATTTTATCAGATGTATTCTAAAGGCAAGATACCACTCTTACGATATCTTCTGATATGTATCATTCACTATCGTAAGCCTTCTCATTTCCTCCATCTACTCAATTCGCTACGACTCTTCACCATGACGTTATGTTCACGGAAACATGTGTTCAATGTATCGGGACAAGAATATAGATAGAGAAGGTTTAGACGTGTAATCCTCCTTATTACTCCGAAAAGTTACATGCTAGTTCTAATTCCATAATTAATCATTTAGCAATCTAAACACATAAAATTTCCAGATCCGGTCAGCAGTAGACCATAGATCTGATCAAATGATAGCATTATATCACACCCCCAAACCAGAACGACGGAAACGTTCGGGAGTGGATGACTTCATGTATAGTATCATAACAAAGAATGTAATAGTGAAGAAAGCAAACACAACCATCATCAAAATAATTAAAAGAGTTACATCAAAGAGTAAGTTTACATGTTTCAAAAATCAATTACATCATGATGACAAAATAAGTTTTGAACTTAACGCCTTAGCGTCCCGTCCTCGAAGCAGTTGATTACCTGTTCACTGATTTCTTGAGAATACAAGTTGTTTTGAAAAGCGTCAACACGAAGGTTGGTGAGTTCATAAGAGTTTTTATTTGAGAAATAAATTGTTTTCCTGGTAAAAGCAATAAAGTGATTTCAGAAAAACCAATATTTTCCTTTAAGTGTGAAATGTAAGTTCCCATGTTATGAAATAGTGCCTCCTAGAATTCCCAATAGTTCCCTTCCATAACCTCCAAGTGTATAAAAGTTATATAAAATTAGAGTCAAATAAATTGTCGAATGTAATGGGTCTGCCCTAGGCCCACAACCAAACAAGGAACAGGAAATAAAGCAGACCCACCAATTCTAAGTCGATCACGACTAAATTCTATATCACTCTAACATATATACATAGGAATTATGGCTGAAAACTAACAATTCTAGATAGAATGTAGTCTTAAAACCAAACAACTAAACCAATCCTAGTGTAGTATATCAAATAGCAGTAGTAGTAGTGAACATAAACTATACATATCATAGTTCATCAAATAGTGATAGTGGTAGTGCACATGAACTATGCATATTATAGTATATCATAGTTTATCAATTGTGGTGGTGACGGTGAACATAAGCTATAAATATCATAGTTCATCAAATAGCGATAGTGATAATGAACATGAACTATGCATATTATAGTTTATCAAAAGTAGTTGTAAGGGTGAAATCCATTTTGTAATAAGTTTGTAGTGTAGATGAAACATAAATTATACCTATTATAGTTTATCACATTGTTTGTAATGTATATATGCCCTAACTGTACCGATTATAATTAGCGTAATTGTTTGTGGGGGTATAATAGACTTAACTATACTTACTATAGTTTATCATAATTATTCGTAGTGGTAGTAACCCTTTTGTATATGTAATACCTTTAGTAATGTGTTTGTTATGTAAATGAATCATAAACTATACCTATTATAGTTTATCAAAATAATTGTTGGGGTAGTGAGCATAAACTATAGTTGTCATAGTTTACCAATGTTTGTATTTCAATGGATATAACCTTCTAATACCATTTATATATTTACCATACTTATGAAGGTAAGAATCCATTTGTTTTATGATCTATGTCTATATATCAAGACAAAATGACATATATTGTAATAACATATATTCACATAATGATACACACCTTGCTCAACAAGCTACAAGGTGTAAATGAAATAGATCATATTTATCTAGTGTTAAGCATGTCTTTTCTGTTCTTGGAAAATTTATAGAAAAATAGTCAAAGGTCCAAATCAGAATCTGTAAATTCTGAGAGTTTGGAAAATGTGTTTAGTTTGTTCATAAATTTTATTATGATTTTTAGTGATCTCTAATTTGTGTGAAATATCGATATTCACAGACTGGTCCGGATTTGTTCTTGAAATGATAGGCTGTTTTGTAAAACTCACCATAAATCGTAGAAAAATCGTATGGAGATGTGCAAGTAGCCATTTTAAATATAAGAACTTGAAGTACTTGCACCTAATATAGTTTTGAAAACTAAAATGTTTAATTTGTCCAAAACAGTTCGTGATTGGAGTCCAACTTTTCTGATGAACGCTATTGGAAAAGTTTAGTTGTGTTCTTGGTATTTTAACTAGTATCCCCCCCCCCCCCCCCCCCGTTAAAACTTAAAAAAACATGAAAATATAGGGGTATGAACTCACCTTGTGTGATTTCAGTGGATGGATGTTGGAGAAAGGAAGTATTTAACTCAAGAACACTTAGAATGTTGCTAGAAGATTCGTAGATCTAACAAAAATATGATGGAGTTTGTGTAAGGGATCTATGATTTGAGTTAAAAGGAAGTGTAATAATCAAATGAAAGATGATGATACTTACCAAATGAAGAAGAAAAATCTTGGAAAAAGCCTTGGAAAAGTCGGAATTGAAAGAGAGAAGTTGAGAGAAAAGTGTTTGCTCTTTGGGTGGAAATGAGAGAAATGAGTGAGAATGAGGAGAGAGGGTGAGTTTTCCAGCTCTTAGAACGTGAGTATGGCTGGGAAATTAGTGGGAAAGGACTATGAAGTGACTAGGGATGGTGGGGAGGGGTGTGGGTTGGTCATGGAGTGGGTATGGGTGGTTGCTTGTGTCATAAACTAAAGAAAAGTCAGCACTCCACCTCTTGTACTTCATCCACTCTTCTTGGATAAGATTTATCCCCAAAATCGTGATTAATTAATAAATATGGGGCCTTATATGTTAAAATAAAGTTTTGGGTGAAAATCCTGCGTTAAAATAATTAAAAACGGGCCTAAAATGCCAAACTAGTCGAAAACCGGGAAGAAATGGCCTACCTGCGAGACCTCTCGGTTCTGGGCCGAGGTTCGGTCCCAATGCTGCTGGGCCCGAAGGCGAAATGGAGCGAAAGAGGTAAGAAGCGAAGGTCCATGCGAGGTTCGGGTCAAAGAGGACCTTCGGTCCGAGAGAGAAGGTTCGGCTTCTGTCCATTGGGGTTTCGGGTTCGGTTCCTTGGTTCGCAGGGGCTTCGGGTCAGCAGGGTTCGGTCCCTATAGGGGACTTTCGGCTCTAAGAGGCTTCGGCCCAAAAGGATGGGTTTTGGGTCCTTAAGCCTATTTTACTCGTTTTTACCCTGTTTTAAGCGGTTTTTAACCCGGTTAAGGGTCGGGATGACCCGAAAGACTATAAAAAGTTAAAGGAACTTTTTAGAGAGATTTGGGAGAGATTTCACATACTTGGAGAGATTTCTCATACTTTGAGAGATTTGGGAGAGATTTCACATACTTGGAGGGATTTCTCATACTTAGAGAGATTTCACGTACTTGGAGAGATTTGGGAGAGATTTCACGTACTTGGAGAGATTTGTGACCTTTTTGAGAGTTTGGCTTCACAACGCAAGGTTCGTAAACCACGTTAAGCCATGTTTAAGGATCTTACACACTCTCGATGAGTATGCAACATTGTTTTATCAGTTTGGTTCATTACTTACCACAGTTTTTGGTTAAGGAAATCTAGATATACAAACTTTTCAATTGATGATCTCTCATTAGAATAGCGAGTTGTATAGTAATTACCTAACGTAAGCCCTAGTACACAAGCGTTAATTGTGTCGATCGGTTTGATTTGTTGACTTTGACTTGACCGAAAATTGATGGTTGTCACATCATCCCCCCGTTAGAGGGAATTTCGTCCCGAAGTTAGCACTTTGACTGGGACTTCGAGAGTTAGGGAAGGATGGGGGTACTTTTCGGAGTACAAGAAATTGGTATGGCGGGGACCAATCCACCTTATGTTGAATGACGACTTCGAATTTCTTATTGTAACTAGAGTTAAGTCGATTTGAAGGAGTGATTGTTCTGGAATGATAGTGCATTCTATGTATGTATTTAAGCTCTCTGTTTTATCCTTGGTGTTACTACTACGACTGCTTCATGTTGTGGTCAGTGAGTACTAGCACCATGAGTGCTCCAATAAATTTTATGACGAAATTTGTAGTATAAGTCCTACCAGTTCGTTTATAATCACTTGGTGTAAACTAGTCGTATATCATTAAGATTGCAAGGGCAGTCGAATGAGTGACTCCGCCTTAAGCCCACAACCAAACAAGGCACAGGAAGTAAGGCGGAATTATACATTCTAAGTCCGTAGAATCTTAATGATATATGACCATAACATTTACACTAGCCATCGTAGATTCACTAGTAAAAACCCTATGTTTTTATATACGTGATAAGAGTTATTTGGGTTCATCATGTTTGTGAGATTTATGATTGATAAACCCTATCTTGACACTAGTTCTAGTAAAGTTTAAATCCTACATGTGGTGGTTAAAAGCTCGTACCGTTATTCATGAGTGGTTCTGGGGAAGTTTCTCCTGTGGTGATCATAAGTACCCTCCCACCGTTTCCAGCATTCCTTATCCTTGGACAATATCTCTTAAAGTGTCCCATTTCACCGCACTCGTAACAAGTTGGGCTTGCTCCAAAGCCGGGGACCTGGTTGATGGGTCGTACCGATGCCTTACAGAAACGGGTAGTGTGTCCCTTCCTGTTGCAATTCATGTAATGCAATTCCCTGCAAGCCCCGGTGTGATGGAAGCTACACTTGTTACATATCGGAAGGGTTCCAACGTATCGATTTATGGGTGTGGGAGTAGCACGGGTGGTGGCAGCATGAACAGCGACGATCTGTTGCTTATTGGTGGGGTCTTGGGCTGATTGATTCTTCTCGTTGTCCCAAGACTTCTTTTTATTGTTTCCCTTGCCATCTTGCTCAGGGGTGGTTGTCATAGTGCCATGGTTGGCCCTATAGTCGATGAGTTGTTGTGCCAACTCCTTGGCACTATCAAAGGTAGTTGGTCTTGAAGCCAACACGCTATCTTGAATTTGGGGAGACAATCCCTAGAGGTATCGTTCCACCTTCTTTTCCTCAGGAGTGACCATCGCGGGACAAAGGAGTGCTAAATCATATAATCGGTCGGTGTAAGTTGCAAGGTCAGAGTCTACCATCTTGAGGTTCCACAGTTCTTGCTCCAGTTTTTGCACTTCGCCCTTTGGGCAGTACTCTTTCAGTATCATCTTCTTTAAGTCTTCCCATCTTAACGAGTTAGCCACTGTGACAACGGTCAAATTCTGGTCAAGTCAAAGTCAAATAAAGTCAACAAGTCAGATCGGTCACCTCAGTTAACCCTCATATACTAGGGTTTATGTTGGGTAATTACTATACCACTCACTATTCTAATGAAAGATCATAAATTGAAAAGTTCGTACATCTAAATTTCCTTAACCTAAAACCGTAGTAAGTAACTAACCAAACCGATAAAACAATGTTGCATACACATTGGAAGTGTGTAAGATCCTTAAACATGGCTTAATGAGGCTTACGGACCTTGCGTTGCGAAGCCGGACACTCACAAATGTCACACACAAAACCTCTCTCAATCGTTTTCACTCTATCTCTCTTTATCGAGAATCTCTCCCAAATCTCTCCAAGATTATGAAATCTCTCTTTGTATGAGAAATCTCTCCAAGAATGTGGAATCTTTCCCAAATCTCTCTCCATATGCGAAATCTCTCCCAAATCTCTCTTTGTATGAGAAATCTCTCCAAGAATGTGGAATCTCTCCCAAATCTCTCTCCATATGTGAAATCTCTCCCAAATCTCTCTTTGTATGAGATATCTCTCCAAGAATGTGGAATCTCTCCCAAATCTCTCTCCATATGTGAAATCTTTCCCAAATCTCTCTTTGTATGAGAAATCTCTCCAAGATTGTAAAATCTCTCCCGAAACCTCTCTTGAAACTTTTATAAGCAATTGGGGCATCCCGATACTTGGTTTTATGAGAAATCACTCAAAGAAGGGAAAAACCAAGGAAAATAACCCTTAGGACCGAAGCCTCTCTTTGAGGGTCAAGTCCTCTTGGATCCGAGGCCCCTTTGAGCAACCGGAGTCTTCTTGAGGATCCGCGGTCACCTAGCCAGCAGCCGTAGACAGCCAGCCGCAGCCATCCGAAGCCGCAACCAAGGAGACTGCCGCCGTCCAGTCGCAGCGAGCCTCGCCTCCTGACCGCATCAAGACTTCAGACCGTAGCCCTTTTCCTTCGGATCCGCCTCCGCGACCAAGACCGCCCTTCGGATATGGACTGCTGATGACTGAGCCTTAGCGCCTCCGGTCCTGAACTTCGGATTTCTTCATTTTTCACCAGGTTTTCGATCATTTCTCCGTTTTAAGTCCGTTTTTGATCATTTTAACGTGAGATCATATTTTAACATATAAGACCCTAAATATTCATAATTTGGGCATATATATATATATATATATATATATATATATATATATATATATATATATATATATATATATAAGAATAAAATCTTTTAAGAGAGATCTTGAGGTGGAGTGTGAATCTTGCCATAATATTTGGCACAAACCACCACCCCATGCCCATTCCTTTGACCAATCCTTGTACACCTCTCTACTCCTAGTCACCTCAAGGCCTTACCCCACTCATTCTCCCAGCAAATTCACGTCCAAAAAGAGCTGGAGAACCCTCTTTCACTCTTCACTTCACACATTTTCCTCATTTTCACCAAGAAGATCACACACCTTTTCTCTCCAACTTCCTCCCACAAATTCGAGATTCCCAAGGCATTTTCCAGATTTTCTCCTTCATTTTGGTAAGTTCATCATTCTCTATGATTATTACACTTCCCTTTGTCTCAAATCATTGATTCCTTACACAAACATCATCACATTCTTGTTGGATCTTCAAATCTTCAAGTGATTCTTCAAGTGTTCTTGAGTTGAACACTTCTCTTCTTCAACACTCATCTACTGAAACCACTCAAGGTGAGTTCATACCCCTATATTTTCATGTTTTCTCAAGTTTTTAGGGGGGGGGGGGGGGAATACAAGTTAAAACACCAAGAACATAACTAAAATTTTCTAACAGCTTTCATCAGAAAAGTTGGACTCCATTCACGGACTGTTTTGGGCAACTTAACCATTTTTGTTTTCAAAACTGTTTTAGGTGTAAGTAGTTCCAGTTCTTAGCTTTAAAATGACTACTTGCACATCTCCATACGATGTTTCTACAATTTATGGTGATTTTTACAAAACTTGCTTTCATTTCAAGCACCAATCCGGACCAGTCTGTGATTATGAACTTTTTCACCCAAGTTGGAGGTCATTAAAAATCATGATAAAAATTATGAGTAAACTAGACACATTTTAGGAACTCTCAGAATTTACGTATTCCGTTTTCGACCTCGTATGATATTTTTATGATCTTTCTACAATAGTGTAAAAAAGTTAAAAACTAGTTAACAACTTATAACTTTCAACACACTTTTTAACATGTTGAGCAAAGTGTTAAATCTTTGATGACTTCATATTTTACATGTATTTCTTGTAGTGGTATAATTATATAATAGAAAACACTCACTAAATTTGTAAGAATCCTCCATCATTACCATTAGTACAAAACAAAGCAAGATATACATAGCTATATTGTGCTATACATTTGATTTACATAGAAAATGGTTCTTATACACCACAAACAAACATACTAAACTATAATAGGTATAGTTAGGTTGCATGTACATTTCAAACATTTTGATAAACTATAATAGGTGTAGTTTATGATCATTTACGTTACAAAAGGTTTTCATACGAAAAGGGGTACAAATACAAAGTACCGGTTTTCATACGAAAATGGGTACAAATACAAAGTACCGGTTTTATACGAAAAGGGGTACAAATACAAAGTACCGGTTTTCGTACGAAAAGGGGTACAAATACAAAGTACCAGTTTTGTACGAAATAGGGGTACAAATACAAAGTACCAGGTTTTCATACGAAAATGGGTACAAATACAAAGTACCGGTTTTATACAAAGAGGGGTACAAATACAAAGTACCATGTTTTTTTATACAAAAAGGGGTACTGATACAAAGTACCAGGTTCACATAAAATAGTTATTATGATATTAAAACTATACTTCATCTAGAATTTTTAGACTTCAGCTATAATTGCTAAGTGTATATGCTAGAGTTATATAAGAATCTAGTCACAATCGACTTAGAATTGGTGGGCCCGCCTTATCTCCTGTTCCTTGTTTGGTTGTGGACCTGGGGCAGACCCATTATATTTAACGGTTTATTTAACTTAATTTTTATATAATTTATATACACTGAGTGATTATAGAAGGAATCTATGGGTCTTTCTAGGATTTATTATCGCGTAACATAGAAGCATTCATTTCATACATAATGAGGAAAATATTGGATTTTCTGGAAATCAAACTCTATCGCTTTTAAAAGGAAAACAGTTTCTTCCTAAAACAAAACTCTTATGAACTTACCAACTTAATTGCTGACACTTTTTCAAAACTACTTGTATTCTCGGGAAATTAGTGAAACAGGGAAACATCAGCGCTTTGAGGATGGGACGTTAAATCATCAAACAATCTATTTTGTCATCATAATGTAATTGATTTTGAAACATGTAAACATATACATTGGTGTAACCTTTTCAATTATATTTATGATGGTTGTATTTAGTTTGAGCACTATTATACATGTTGTTGTGGTACTATACATGAACTCCTCCACCCCCGGACGTTTCCGTCATCCTTGGTTTGGGGGTGTGACAGATTGGTATCAGAGCATTGTTTATTGTGAACTAAGTATATCGAACCACATAAGATATACAAACTATAAATGCATTGGGACTAAGGTCTCTGATTTAAAGTTTTCAAAACAATTATGCTTTTAGAAATAAATAATTTCCTATTAAAAGTATACATGCATGCATACATACTAAGGTCAACATCAATCTAGAACAAAACAAAAGTAATGATTGTTGGATATCACAAGTAAGCTCCGGGATGTATGGTCAGTCTTGGGAGTGGCATAGCCTGATCAACTATGCTGGTCCGAGGAGTGATTAGCACATGCCCAAGAATGGTTGTGATATTGCAACAACTCTAAAAACTTACCAACACGACCACAATGAGAACATTAAAAAAGAACATGAGTTTAAAATACTATAGGAGTATTTTGTAATATCATAACTTATATGAAAACTAAATAGATCCTTAATAATAGGTCTATAGTCACTAAGTGGATACTCTAAAGTTATATATAAGTTAGAAATCATAGACTTAGAATTTGTGGTCATTGCCTTACTTCCTTTTCCTTGTTTGGATGTATACTTAGGGTAGGATCACTTATTCGAAGGTCTATCATATATGGTTATATGTAATTTGTATGCATCTAACCTAATAAATGAAAATCAATTTTGCCAAATGTCATGTTCTTATTGAATTTGACACATGTCATTTTCTAAGAGTTTTTGAATTATTTCTTTTCCACTTGTCATTTTCTTAAAATTTTCATTTTTCTTAAATTTAAAATCCACAATTTAATGATATATATATATATATATATATATATATATATATATATATATATATAAAGTAGATCATTCTATTAAATTTCATAATAAATGCTCTACAATCTTTATTACTTACTTAATTTATTATATTCTTTGTATTTATGTAAAATTATTACTTTAAAAAATATGTAGTGCTTATAATTTTATATTAAAGATTTTTTATAAATCCGTGTAATACACGGGTCTCACACCTAGTTATGTCATTATAGAAGTAACTAATAAGGATCACCCCTATAAGTAATTAATTATAGAGTTAGACGCCTAGTAATCATCTCTTCCACTCCTATTCTCGCACGTACAACATAGTAAGATCCTACTTTCCGGACGACCCTTACTTTCCCAATCAGAGAAATGGTGGATGGTTATGAGGAGAATCAGAAGCGGAACCGGAGGTAATCAATCCTCCATGCATAGCAAGGGTTTCCGCGAACCGTTTCGACTACATCGAACCTGTGCCCCGCTGGGCAATCGTGATCGATGGATGAATGTCAACAGAATTGACAACAACCGCCATGTGGAGACCAATGAGGGTGCTATGACCTCAACCACGGGGGACCGACTGACAGAGCCCTCCAGGAGAAGATCCGGCAGATCGTGAAGATCGGGGATTAAAGCAAGTAGACTACAACCCGAGTTCGGAAGCTGCGCGCTACTACAAACCCTACTGTCTCACGTACCCGAGACTCGGAGATAGACTACTATTTCAGAGGCCGACATTCTTTTTAGAACCTTATCACAGCTCGGACAGAGGCAAGAGGGTAACAGGATAGACACCCGGCATCCAAAGACAGGAGGATTGCAGCCAAGCATGGATTGGCAGAGCTGCAAGGTGCATCGACTTTGCCTCAGGCATCGCAAGGGACGGATCGTCATGAGTAGAGTCCATACCACTCACGAGACCTTGTAAATAAAGATCATGAGTACACATGGGTGCTACTCTATTCTAGGTGTAAACACGACGCTGCGATTTGAGCGGTCATAGTAATCAAGAGATTTAGTTGCTATCAAAACTTTTCCTTACAATAATCTAGTGTAGACATACATTTCGGCTAAAACTTTCTCTGAACCCAAAATTTCTAGAATCATATTAACAAAATGGATTTACGGCAGATCCATCAGACTCAAGGGTCTATTAAGTCTTAATCATACCACTAAGCATACATCAAATGGTCGTAAGAAAGGCCTAGCTTGGATCAAATTTCAAGGTTTCACTTGGATACAAAACCTACTAAACTCATGAAATTCATTCATATGGACTTCCTTTATGAATTACATACAAGGCATTCTTAAATCGGAGCGTAATACAGAAAAATCTAGTTCAATAACAACCAACTTGTCTTTACTAGTAGGAACTTACCATCTAATCATTTTTTTGCAAACTTTTGACAGAACTATGCCACCAAGGAAAAGACCCAGACCTTCCGGCAGTACAACACCACCACCTCCAACGCCATCTCCACAATTTGATCCCGCAATGTTCCAAGCTGCAGTAACAGTAGCCGTGGCAGCTGTAATGTCACAAATTGGTACAAATGGTACGGGTGGTGCTGGATCTGGAGCCACAAACTCTAACCATAGAGACAGTACAGGACGTACGAGGGAATATTCGTACAAGGACTTTACTAGTGTCAAACCCGATTCTTTCAATGGAAGCGAGGGCGTCATCACCTTGATGCAATGGTTCGAAAAGACCAAAACGGTCTTTGAAATTTGTGCATGCCCCGAAGAAAGCAAGGTCAAATTTGCAACATACACTTTCTCTGGTCGGGCCCTCACTTGGTGGAAAAGTCACGTTAACTCACTAACACTTGCAGTGGCTAACTCGTTAAGTTGGGAGGACTTAAAGAAGATGATGTTGAAAGAATATTGCTCAAGAGGCGAAGTGCAAAAGCTGGAGCAAGAACTGTGGAATATCAAAATGACAGGCTCTGACCTTACAACTTACACCAACCGATTCTATGATCTAGCACTCCTTTGTCCCGCTATGGTCACCCCAGAAGACAAAAAGTTGGAGCAATACCTCTGGGGTTGTCCCCCGAAATTCAAGATAGCGTGTTGGCCTCAAGACCAACTACCTTCGACAGCGCCAAGGAGTTGGCACAACAACTCATCGACCATCATGCCAACCATGACACTACGACAACCACCCTTAACCAAGCAAGAGGAGGGAACAACAAAAGAAAGTTTTGGGACAACAAGAAGGACCAACTAGCCCAGGACTTCTCTAAGAAGCAATAGATTGTTACTGTTCATGCTGCCACAACCCCCGCTGCGCCAATTCCCATAAAACAATACGCTAGAACCCTTCCGAAATGCAACAAGTGTAACTTCCATCACACCGGGGCTTGCCGAAAGATGCATTGCAAAAATTGCGACAGAGAGGGTCACACTGTCCGTTTCTGTAAGGCACCAGCACGACCCATCAACCAAGTCCCTGGCCTTGGAGTAAGCCCAGCCTGTTACAAGTGTGGAGAAACGAGACACTTTAAAAGGGACTGCCCAAGAGTAAGAGATGCCAGTGATGGTGGAAGGGTGCTTGCGATCACCGAAGGAGAGACCACCCCGGAACTGCCCGCAAATATCAGTACGTGTTTCTAACATCGACATTTAAATTCTAAATTTCTTTATATGCTAAATCTAGCATCGATTAAAGTATATCGACCATGAATCTCGAGAACACGGCAAAACTCAAATTAGTCTTATCATGTATATAAAAACACAGGGTTTTTAATAGTGAGTCTATAATGGCTAGTGTAAACATTATGGTCATATATCATTAAGATTCTATGGACTTAGAATGCGTGATTCCGCCTCATTCCCTGTTCCTTGTTTGGTTGTGGGCTTAAGGCGAGGTCACCCATCCGAATGCCCTTGCAATCTTAATGATATGCGACTAGTATACACCAAGCGGTTTTAAAGAAACTGGTAGGATTTATAATACAAATTTCGTCACAATTTGTGAAACATTCGTAATGACGAAACTCGCTAACTACGTTATAAAGTATTCATAGTAATAATACCAAGGATTAATCAGAGAGCATAAACAATAAGAAATTCCAAGGTCGTCATGTGACATCAGGCGGGTTGTTCCTCACCATAATCAACTTCTTGTACTACGAAAAGTTTCCCCCTTCTTTCCTCCGAATTCTTGGATCCCCACTTCTTGGCTCGATTATTCATGCCTACTCCTTGACTAAATTCAAATTTCGGGACGAAATTCCCTCTAACGGGGGGATGATGTGACAACCGTCAAATTCTGGTCAAGTCAAAGTCAAATAAAGTCAACAAGTCAGATCGGTCACCCTAGTTAACCCTCGTATACTAGGGTTTATGTTGGGTAATTACTATACCACTTGCTATTCTAATGAAAGATCATAAATTGAA
Organism: Lactuca serriola; assembly: GCF_051521515.1. Classification (NCBI taxonomy): domain Eukaryota; kingdom Viridiplantae; phylum Streptophyta; class Magnoliopsida; order Asterales; family Asteraceae; genus Lactuca; species Lactuca serriola. The sequence goes on along the minus strand of NC_136413.1, from coordinate 96,876,721 downwards.
AAGTTCGTTCATCTAGATTTCCTTGACCTAAAACCATAGTAAGTAATGAACCAAACCGATAAAACAATGTTTCATACTCATTGGAAGTGTGTAAGATCCTTAAACATGGCTTAATGGGGCTTACGTACCTTACGTTGCAAAGCCGGACACTCACAAATGTCACACAGAAAACCTCTCTCAATCGTTTTCACTATATCTCTCTTTATCGAGAATCTCTCCCAAATCTCTCCAAGATTGTGAAATCTCTCCCAAATCTCTCTTTGTATGAGAAATCTCTCCAAGAATGTGGAATCTCTCCCAAATCTCTCTCCATATGTGAAATCTCTCTTTATATGAGAAATCTCTCTAAGAATGTGGAATCTCTCCCAAACCTCTCTCCATATGTGAAATCTCTCCCAAATCTCTCTTTATATGAGAAACCTCTCCAAGAATGTGGAATCTCTCCCAAATCTCTTTCCATATGTGAAATCTCTCCCAAATCTCTCTTTGTATGAGAAATCTCTCCAAGATTGTAAAATCTCTCCAAAATCTCTCCCGAAACCTCTCTTGAAATTTTTATAAGCAATTGGGGCATCCCGGTACTTGGGTTTATGAGAAATCACTCAAAGAAGGGAAAACCCAAGAAAAATAACCCTTAGGACCGAAGCCTCTCTTTGAGGGTCAAGCCTTCTTGGATCCGAGGCCCCTTTAAGCAACCAGAGTCTTCTTGAGGATCCGCGGTCACCTAGCCAGCAGCCGCAGCCATCCGAAGCCGCAACCAAGGAGACCGCAGCCGTCCAGCCGCAGCGAGCCTCGCCTCCTGACCGCATCAAGACTTCGGACCGCAGCCCTTTTCCTTCGGATCCGCCTCCGCGACCAAGACCGCCCTTCGGATATGGACTGCTGATGACCGAGCCTTAGCGCCTCCGGTCCTGAACTTCGGATTTCCTCATTTTTCACCAGGTTTTCGATCATTTCTCCGTTTTAAGTCCGTTTTTAATCATTTTAACGTGGGATTTTCTCCAGAAATCATATTTTAACATATAAGACCCTAAATATTCATAATTTGGCCATATTTTTATGGGAATATATGTATATATATATATATATATATATATATATATATATATATATATATATATATATAAGAATAAAATCTTTTAAGAGAGATCTTACGGTGGAGTGTGAATCTTGCCAAAATATTTGGCACAAACCACCACCCCATGCCCATTCATTTGACCAACCTTGTACTCCTCTCTACTCCTAGTCACCTCAAGGCCTTACCCCACTCATTCTCCCAGCAAACTCACATCCAAAAAGAGCTGGAGAACCCTCTTTCACTCTTCACTTCACACATTTTCCTCATTTTCACCAAGAAGATCAAACACCTTTTCTCTCCAACTTCCTCCCACAAATTCGAGATTCCCAAGGCATTTTCCAGATTTTCTCCTTCATTTTGGTAAGTTCATCATTCTCTATGATTATTACACTTCCCTTTGTCTCAAATCATTGATTCCTTACACAAACATCATCACAATATTCTTGTTTGATCTTCAAATCTTCAAGTGATTCTTCAAGTGTTCTTGAGTTGAACACTTCTCTTCTTCAACACTCATCTACTGAAACCACTCAAGGTGAGTTCATACCCCTATATTTTCATGTTTTCTCAAGTTTTTATGGGGGGAATACAAGTTAAAACACCAAGATCATAACTAAAATTTTCTAACAGCTTTCATCAGAAAAGTTAGACTCCATTCACGGACTGTTTTGGGAAACTTAACCATTTTTGTTTTCAAAACTGTTTTAGGTGTAAGTAGTTCCAGTTCTTAGCTTTAAAATGACTACTTGCACATCTCCATACGATTTTTCTACAATTTATGGTGATTTTTACAAAACTGTCTATCATTTCAAGCACCAATCCGGACTAGTCTGTGATTATGAACTTTTTCACCCAAGTTGGAGGTCATTAAAAATCATGATAAAAATTATGAGTAAACTAGACACATTTTAGGAACTCTCAGAATTTACAGATTCAGTTTTCGACCTCGTATGATTTTTCTATGATCTTTCTAAAATAGTGTAGAAAAGTTAAAAACTAGTTAACAACTTATAACTTTCAACACACTTTTTAACATGTTGAGCAAAGTGTTAAATCTTTGATGACTTCATATTTTACATGTATTTCTTGTAGTGGTATAATTATATAATAGAAAACACTCACTAAATTTGTAAGAATCCTCCATCATTACCATTAGTACAAAACAAAGCAAGATATACATAGCTATATTGTGCTATACATTTGATTTACATAGAAAAGGGTTCTTATACACCACAAACAAACATACTAAACTATAATAGGTATAGTTAGTTTGCATGTACATTTCAAACATTTTGATAAACTATAATAGGTGTAGTTTATGATCATTTACGTTAAAAAAGGTTTTCATACGAAAAGGGGTACAAATACAAAGTACCGGTTTTTATACGAAAATGGGTACAAATACAAAGTACCGGTTTTATACGAAAAGGGGTACAAATACAAAGTACCGGTTTTTGTACGAAAAAGGGTACAAATACAAAGTACCAGGTTTTCATACGAAAAGGGGTACAAATACAAAGTACCGGTTTTATACAAAGAGGGGTACAAATACAAAGTACCAGGTTTTTTTATACAAAAAGGGGTACTGATACAAAGTACCAGGTTCACATAAAATAGTTATTATGATATTAAAACTATACTTCATCTAGAATTTTTAGACTTCAGCTCTAATTGCTAAGTGTATATGCTAGAGTTATATAAGAATCTAGTCACAATCGACTTAGAATTGGTGGGTCCGCATTATCTCATGTTCCTTGTTTGGTTGTGGACCTGGGGCAGACTCATTATATTCAACGGTTTATTTAACTTAATTTTTATATAATTTATATACGCTGAGTGATTATAGAAGGAATCTATGGGTCTTTCTAGGATTTATTATCGCGTAACATAGAAGCATTCATTTCATACATAATGAGGAAAATATTGGATTTTCTGGAAATCAAACTCTATCGCTTTTACAAGGAAAACGGTTTCTTCCTAAAACAAAACTCTTATGAACTCACCAACTTAATTGTTGACACTTTTTCAAAACTACTTGTATTCTCAGGAAATCAGTGAAACAAGGAAAAATCAGCGCTTTGAGGATGGGACGTTAAATCATCAAACAATCTATTTTGTCATCATAATGTAATTGATTTTGAAACATGTAAACATATACATTGGTGTAACTTTTTCAATTATATTTATGATGGTTATATTTACTTTGAGCACTATTATACACGTTGTTGTGGTACTATACATGAAGTCCTCCACCGCCGGACGTTTTCGCCATCCTTGGTTTGGGGGTATGACAGCCACTGCAAGCGTCGGTGACTTAACGTGGTTGTTCCACCAAGTAAGGGCTCGGACTGAGAAAGTGCAAGCTGTAAATTTGACCTTGCTTGCTTCGGGGCATGCACAAATTTCGAAGACCGATTCGGTCTTCTCGAACCATTGCATCAGTGTGATGACTCCCCCGTTTCCATTGAAAGAGTCGGGTTTGCCATTGGTGAAGTCCTTAAAGGAACACTCTCTCGAGCGCCCTTGGCTTTCTCCTTGAGTGGAGTTATTAATACCACTCCCTGTCCTTTTGGTACCATCAGTGCTGATTTGGGACATAGCAACCGCCACTGTGGCTGTGACCGCAGCTTGGAACATGACAGGATCATATTGGGGAGGCGGCGATGGCGGATTTGTTTGCGTTCCGCCGGTACGTCTAGCAAACCTACAAGGCGGCATCTTTCTGTCATAAGTTTGTAGAGACGAACAGACGGTGAGTTTCTAATAGTAGTGACAAGTCGGGTGTTATCAAGCTAGACTTTTCTGTATTATGTTCCGACTTAAAAGTATCTTGTATGTACTTCATAACGAGGGTTCATATAAATAACTTATGAATTTAGTGGTAGTGACTCGAATGTAATCTACTGTTTTGTTTCATGCCTGATCCACTCCTAAGATCACTCGATGTATACCAGTTTTATATAATTAAGGTCCAATAAGCCGTTGAACTTAATGAGTCTGCCCTAGGCCCACAACCAAACAAGGAACATGACCCAAGGCGGACTCACCATTTCTAAGTCAATCGTCTCTTAATCATACATAACCTTGAGGTATACATTAAGTAATGTTGGAGTTACTATAAGCAAGTTGTCTGTAATACCGAGTTATGAAATACGTGGAAAATTCCCAATGAATTATAATACATGCTAATTTATTTAATATAATTTAGTATATAGGGTTTGGGAAAATTTGACCTTATAATAGGTCTACATCTCATTAATGTAAGGAAAAATTTTGACGGTGCCACGATTCCCTTGAATAGTGTAGTCTCCGGATTTTGAAGGATTCAAATGTCTCTATACATATATAGGGGTAGTCGTAAGACACATGCTAGTAGTTCAAGTCTATACTGATATGTCAGCAGTGTACACCCTACTTGTGGCGGGTGATGCTCTGTGGACTATAGGATGGAGACATGAAAGTCTACATTGCTCTAACCTCTGCCCTACTTTCTGTCATTCGATGACCTGTCTTTATCATGCGTTTTCTCTAACGCTGCTTGACGTCCCCGATACTCTTTAGTATCGGCTCGAGTCGCGGTTACTTCTCTCTGAAGGCTTGATGTGGCTCCTGATTTGTTCATGGCCTCCATCCTGGTGATGAAGGCAAATTGTGGTGATCCTGGTGGTAGTGCCTACCTTCATGATTCGGCCGACCGATGCTCGTATTTATACATTCCAGCGAGCGATGCGGTATACTATGGAAAGAGGGCCCTGTCTACTGATCCTTCTCTATTGAGGTTGTAGAAGCCTTTTTCTATACTCCAGAGGGGGTGTTTGATCTTGTTCCAGGTTCTATCTCTTTAAATCTACGGCTCATCGAAGTGTCTGACCATGGAAGTTTCGTCGGGGTGGGGGACACTGGAGGGTGTGTTGCAGACTTCGGGCTCTTCGTCAGAGTCTTCTCCTATTTCCTGTTTGTCTTCGTCTTCATTTGGTTTCGCTTTCTCCGGATTCTCTTCTGGATCATCTTCGGGCTCTTGCCTATTACTTCTTCAAGATCCTCTTCAGTATTTTATTTGTTCTAGCCACCATCGTCCCAGTTAGGAGAATAGAGGTCTCTCGGTAGTTGGGTTCCCTCTACGTTGTTCGTGTGAGAACACGGGTAAAAGAGATAGTTACTAGACATCTAATCCTATAATTACTTATAGGGGTGATCCTTATTAGTCACTTCTATAATCACATAGTGCATACTAGTTATACATAATCTAAGATAAAATAGACCTTCGAATAAATGACTCTACTCTAAATCCACAACCAAACAAAGAACAGGAAGTAGAGAAAGAGTCATAGATTCTGAGTCTATATTATCTTTAATTATGTATAACCTTAGCGTATGCACTTAGTCATTTTAGACCTACTAATAGGGGTCTTTAGTTTTCACATAAGTTAGTTATAGTTCCACAAAATACTCCTATAGTATTTTAAATGTTTGTCTTATGTTCTCGATGTTTCTTTGTAGATAGAGTTGGTAAGTTTTTAGACTTTTTGCAACACCATGACCATTCATGGGCATATGCTAATCACTTCTGGGTGAGACATAGTTGATCAGACTATGTCATTCCCAGCCTGACTATACATCCCCAAGCCTACTCGTACTGTTCAACAATCACCACTTTTGTCCCATCCCACCATGATACTGACCCTTGTGTGTATGCATGTGCTCATGCTTTTTAACGAGAAACTATTTGTTTCTAAAAGTATAGTTATTTGGAAAATGTTAAATCAGAGACTTTCAGTCCCAATGTATTTATAGTTTGTATATCTTATATGGTTCGATATACTTAGTTCACTATAAACAATGCTCTAATACCAATCTATCACACCCCCAAACTAGAACGGCGTAAACGTTCGGGGGTGGATGACTTCATGTATAGTATCATAACAACGAATGTAAAAAAAACATAACCATCATCAATATAATTGAAAGAGTTACATCATAGAGTAAGTTTACATGTTTCAAAATCAATTACATCATGATGACAAAATAAGTTTTGAACTTAACGCCTTAGCGTCCCGTCCTCGAAGCAGTTGATTACCTGTTCACTGATTTCCTAAGAATACAAGTTGTTTTGAAAAGTGTCAACACGAAGGTTGGTGAGTTGATAAGAGTTTTTATTTGAGAAATAAAATGTTTTCCTAGTAAAAGCAATAAAGTGATTTCAGAAAAACCAATATTTTCCTTTCAGTGTGGAATGTAAGTTCGCATGTTATGAAATAGTGCCTCCTAGAATTCCCAATATTTCCCTTCCATAACCTCCAAGTGTATAAAAGTTATATAAAATTAGAGTCAAATAAACCGTCGAATGTAATGGGTCTGCCCTAGGCCCACAACCAAACAAGGAACATGAAATAAAGCAGACCCACCAATTCTAAGTCGATCACGACTAAATTCTATATAACTCTAGAATATATACTTAGGAATTATGGTTGAAAACTAACAATTCTAGATAGAATGTAGTCTTAAAACCAAAGACCTAAACCAATCCTAGTGTAGTATATCAAATAGCAGTAGTAGTAGTGAACATAAACTATACATATCATAGTTCATCAAATAGTGAAAGTGGTAGTGCACATGAACTATGCATATTATAGTTTATCAAATGTGGTGGTGACGGTGAACATAAGCTATACATATCATAGTTCATCAAATAGCGATAGTGATAGTGAACATGAACTATGCATATTATAGTTTATCAAAAGTAGTGGTGAGGGTGAAATCCCTTTTTGTAATAAGTTTGTAGTGTAGATGAAACATAAACTATACCTATTATAGTTTATCACATTGTTTGAAATGTATATACTCCCTAACTGTACCGATTATAATTAGCATATTTGTTTGTGGGGGTATAATAGACTTAACTATACTTATTATAGTTTATCATAATTATTCGTAGTGGTAGTAACCCTTTTGTATATGTAATACCTTTAGTAATGTGTTTGTTATGTAAATGAATCATAAACTATACCTATTATAGTTTATCAAAATAATTGTTGGGGTAGTGAGCATAAACTATAGTTGTCATAGTTTACCAATGTTTGTATTTCAATGGATATAACCTTCTAATACCATTTATATATTTACCATACTTATGAAGGTAAGAATCCATTTGTTTTATGATGTATGTCTATATATCAAGAAAAAATGACATATATTGTAATAACATATATTCACATAATGATACACACCTTGCTCAACAAGCTACAAGGTGTAAATGAAATAGATCATATTTATCTAGTGTTAAGCATGTCTTTTCTGTTCTTGGAAAATTTATAGAAAAATAATCAAAGGTCCAAATCAGAATCCGTAAATTCTAAGAGTTTGGAAAATGTGTTTAGTTCGTTCATAAATTTTATTATGATTTTTAGTGATCTCTAACTTGTGTGAAAATATCCATTTTCATAGACTGGTCCGGATTTGTTCTTGAAATGATAGGTTGTTTTGTAAAAATCACCATAAATCATAGAAAAATCGTATGGAGATGTGCAAGTATCCATTTTAAAGCTAAGAACTTGAACTACTTGTACCTAATAAAGTTTTGAAAACTAAAATGCTTAAGTTGTCCAAAATAGTCTGTGATTGGAGTCCAACGTTTCTGATGAACGTTGTTGGAAAAGTTTAGTTGTGTTCTTGGTATTTTAACAAGTATCCCCCCCCCCCCCCCCCCCCGGTTAAAAATTAAGAAAACATGAAAAGATAGGGGTATGAACTCACCTTGCATGATTTCAGTGGATGGATGTTGGAGAAAGGAAGTATTTAACTCAAGAACACTTAAGAATGTTGCTAGAAGATTCGTAGATCTAACACAAATATGATGGAGTTTGTGTAAGGGATCTATGATTTGATTTAAAAGGAAGTGTAATAATCAATTGAATGATGATGATACTTACCAAATGAAGAAGAAAAGTCTTGGAAAAAGCCTTGGAAAAGTCGGAATTAAAAGAGAGAAATTGAGAGAAAAGTGTTTGCTCTTTGGGTGGAAATGAGAGAAATGAGTTACAATCAGGAGAGAGGGTGAGTTTTCCAGCTCTTAGAACGTGAGTATGGCTGGGAAATGAGTGGGAAAGGACTATGAAGTGACTAGGGATGGTAGGGAGGGGTGTGGGTGGTTGCTTGTGTCATAAACTAAAGAAAAGTCAACACTCCGCCTCTTGTAATTCACCCACTCTTCTTGGATAAGATTTATCCCTAAAACGTGATTAATTAATAAATATGGGGTCTCATATGTTAAAATAAAGTTTTGGGTGAAAATCCCGCGTTAAAATACTTAAAAACGGGCCTAAAATGCAAAACTAGTCGAAAACCGGGAAGAAATGGCCTACCTGCGAGACCTCTCGGTTCTGGGCCGAGGTTCGGTCCCAATGCTGCTGGGCCCGAAGGCGAAACGGAGCGAAAGAGGTAAGAAGCGAAGGTCCGTGCGAGGTTTGGGTCCGAGAGGACCTTCGGTTCGAGAGATAAGGTTTGGCTTCTGTCCATTGGGGTTTCGGGTTCGGTTCCTTGGTTCGCAGGGGCTTCGGGCCAGCAGGGTTCGGTCCCTATAGGGGACTTTCAGCTCAAAGAGGCTTCGGCCCAAAAGGATGGGTTTCGGGTCCTTAAGCCTATTTTACTCGTTTTTACTCCGTTTTAAGCGGTTTTTGAACCGGTTAAGGGTCGGGATGACCAGAAAGACTATAAAAAGTTAAAGGAACTTTTGAGAGATATGTGGGAGAGATTTCACATACTTGGAGAGATTTCTCATACTTAGAGACAATTGGGAGAGAGTTCACATACTTGGAGAGATTTCTCATACTTAGAGAGATTTGGGAGAGATTTCACGTACTTGGAGAGATTTGGGACAGATTTCACGTACTTGGAGTGGTTTCTCATACTTAGAGATATTTGGGAGAGGCTTCTTTTGTGACCTTTTTGAGAGTTTGGATTCGCAACGCAAGGTTCGTAAACCCCGTTAAGCCATGTTTAAGGATCTTACACACTCCCGATGAGTATGCAACATTGTTTTATCGGTTTGGTTCATTACTTACCATAGTTTTAGGTTAAGGAAATCTAGATATACAAACTTTTCAATTGATGATCTCTCATTAGAATAGCGAGTTGTATAGTAATTACCTAACGTAAGCCCTAGTACACAAGGGTTAACTGAGTCGACCGGTTTGACTTGTTGACTTTAGTTGACTTTGACTTGACCGGAAATGACGGTTGCCACACATTATAAATCATATAAGGCACCTTATAATATAAATCATTTAGTACATAAAAGCAATTTAGTCATCATTCCTAAAATAAGATAGTGTTCGTGTCTATTCAAGCATACTTCCTAAATATTTCAGACACTCTTCTTACAATCATCGCTTAACATTCTAAGTTTAAGTCTAGAAATCTTACAAATTCCTAGTTCACTTAAACTAATGCTCTTATATGAACTGTGACATCCTCATTTTCACGTCCAGAAAAGACCGATTTGTGTATGCTTATTTAAAAATCAGAGTTTGTGTGTGTGTAAAAAATTATTCATGGAAAAAAGCTATTGATCACCGCCGTTTTGCGCGGGCACAAATATGGTGTGTGTGTGTGTGTGTGTGTATATATATATATATATATATATATATATATATATATATATATATATATATATATATATATATATATAAATGAGAACACCAAAATGGTTGAGAACGCGAGAACAATGTATATTCATTTGTGATACCATGTATTCATTTGTGGAGAAATGATAAATTTTACGCATTTAATTTCAATTGGAAAGAAAAAGCATATTCATGTTGATTGTGCGTAAAAATTTATCATTTCTCCACAAATGAATACATAGAATCACAAATGAATATACCTGTTCTCGCGTTCTCAACCTTTTAGGTGTTCTCATTTGATCATTTCACTATATATATATATATATATATATATATATATATATATATATATATATATATATTAGAACTCGCAATATACAACTTTACCTCATATAAACAATTTTACCCCACCCCGTCAATCTTCGCAAAACACGATCCATACTCTCGGATCTAAAATTAACAGCTTTACCTAATCCATACTCGGATCAGGTATGTCTAATCTATGCTCTAGGATCATTGATAAATGACTATGCCCACTCCATACTCTCAGACTAGGGATAAATGACTATGTCTAATCCATGCTCTCGGATCAATGACAAATTTTAAAGTTCTACCCACCGTTTATATCTCACCTGTACTCATAAGAAGATACTACCCGATATTCATCTTAATTAATTTAGGTTTATTTTGTATCTTAAATCATCATATATTATCAAATTTTCTCTTAACACGTATTTCATGCAAAATCAAATATTTCACACATAAACAAATAGTTAATACTTTAATTAATACTTGTATTAAAATCATGTTCATGAAAGGGGCTATGCACTCACTTGTAAAAGTGACGACTCGAAACTTAGACAACGTCTTGCATCTAGTAACTATCTTTTCCTTTGACGAAACCTAGTATCATTATCACTAAGTTTTAGTCTAATATTTATTGCGACTAATTGTTAGTCTAGATTCATCATTAACTCAAACTCTACTTCACGATCTATCAAGTAAGGATCAGCCAGGTAGGACAGTTGGAAGGCAGGACCATTTTGGCGTATAGCCTTTCTAAAATCCAACAACCAAACCAACGTGGCCATTCTAAACACCTCTCTCGTAAGTAGATCAATCGGTATAACGATTTGGAATCCATGATAAATATTGTTTATAGGTTCTTGATAACGATAATGAACTTAAACATAAGTTATACTTAAAGTAAGGTAAGCATAACTCACTTATAGAGGGTCTAGCGAGGAATTAGGCTCTACGTGGGTAGAACTTCTGAGCCGAAAGCTCTTCGTCTTAGGACCTTCTGGTGCACCGGGACTCGTTAGTAACACCTGAGAGGTACTAGGGAAAAGCTTAGAGGGTTTGGGGGTGTTTGAGAGAGAATGGGTTAGAAATGTGTGAGGAATTGAGTGATTTGCACCTTCTAATTATGGGTTATCCGGGGGCGCTTCACATCGTGACATTTACCTTCGTGTCGTGAACTTGCGTAGGCACCAAGGTTTCGCCTAGTGCTGACACGTGGCGCAGGACGCAGGTAAAACAACCATTCTTAAAAAATTCATAACTTTTGCATACGAGCTCCGTTTTTGACCTTCTTTATATCCACGCGTAGGTATTGACAAGATCTACAACTTTCGTTTAGACACTGTCGGCTAATTTTAAATTTATTTTTAAAGTTATATTTTAACAGACCTAGACAGTTAAAGTCCGTTAAAAATTCATAACTTTCTCGTCCAATACCTGTTTTCGACTGCCTTTATATAATTGATCTCCTATTAATGAGATCTTCAATTCTCGTTTAGGTTGTGTTGGCTAATAATCGACCAATCTAAAATTCGATTTCTTAGTTGTATACTACTACGCTGAATCTTAGAAAAATCATAACTTCCTCAAATGAAGTCAGATTTGGACGTTCTCTATATGCACGCTCTTGGTTTAACATGTACTACGACTTTCATTTAGATCGTTAAGCCTAAAAAGTATTTTGTCAAAAAAAATCACTTTTTCTGATATGCAGAGTCGTGCGGTTTAATTGCAAAACTTCGATGAGTCGTAACTTCTTCGTTATAAGTCGGATTTCAACGTTTTTATATGTACATAATCCTTGTGACATATAGTATAATTTGGTTAAGATTATTTACTCTAAATAATCTTCTATCAATAAGGAAATTTTAACGCTTAATATTTCTAAATTGACTAGCCCGAATTTGCAGGCATTACAGTGGGTTCCACCTAATCCCACATCGACTTGGAAGGAGAACGAAACATTTCCTTATAAGGGGTGTGGATACCTTCCTTGACACAACGCGTTTTAAAGTTGTGAGGGCATCAGATTCTATAAGAAACTCTGCAGTTAAGCGTGCTCGGGCGAGAAGAATCCAGGGATAGATGATCCCAAAGCGGAAAATATTGTGATACGTGTCAGAGGGGGATGTTAGACAGCATACGAGGCCTCGGTCCGGTGATCAATCCCTCTTATTAGGCTAAGTGTACACCAGTGTATGCCCACGTATTGAACTTTGCACTAGTACATCCTGCGTACTTCCTATGTACGCCCCTGCGTACTAGGGTTGTCCTTAAACCCTATAATCCTCCGAAGGCCACAACTTCTTCATTATAAATCCGATTTCGAAGATCCTTATATCCATGCAAAGGTTACGAGACGCTCTATGCTTTTATAAACTCATACTTGCCTTAAAATGTCCTAGGCAAAAATCCATTTTCCATAAAAGCCCAAGCTAACACTTTACCAAACTACCCCTTGGCTCCAAAACACAAACCGAACACCTGGATCATCTAAATTACGTCACCCACATCCAAATGGGTCTAGATCTCATTTCCTGAAAGGTCCTAAGCCTAATAATACCTGATCTTTGGTCACCACTTCGAAATAGGAAACGATTAAGGACAGGGTGTTACACATTTGGCCCCACATCATATGTGTTACCAGGAATGCCTGAGTTCTATTCTTCTACCGATGGGATTCAAAAGTAGAAGCCTCTAGTGGAGGTTTTGTATAAGTTGTGGATTGAGATACAGAAGTAATAGTTTCCTCAGTAAAAATATGAATCTCAAATGGTTTTGTTGAAAACTGAGAAACAAGAGAAAAAATGTACTGGTTGGAACTGAAGTGGATTGAGAAGTAGCAAAAAAAAATTAGTGGAGTAGGAAGTGTTTGAGAAAGATTGAGAAAATGATCATCAACAACCTGTTTATAAATTTTTGCTTTAGGTTCCATCTGCGAACAGACAAGAGAAGTTTGAATTGGCTCCAAAACAGTTGTTGATTTCAGTCCAATGTTCACATAATCTTCTTCATTGTTGAGAACATACTCCTTTTCATTATGATCAAGGCTTTTAGTATGCTCAATTTATTTTTCTTTAATAACAACTTGAGTAAGACTCTGCCTCTTTTGCTATTTAGATTTCTTAAAAACAATCGATTTTCCTTTTTTCTTAGAACTCTTTGATTTCTTCTATGGAATTTCACCTTCATGAATTGAATCAAAACCAACTTCTATAGTAGAAACTGCAATCTTCAAATGTTCAATAATGATAGGATTTTTAGCAGGAATCATGGATAACATGGCTTGAGAAATTGAGCCCACTATCAAGAAGTTCTTTGGATCAGAAGTAACAAATGTTGTAGTCTTCATCTTAGGAATATCAGTAATAACATCATCTCTCATCTCTAGAATATGATAATGGAGCATAGAACTCCTCACGAAAATGGACCAAAAACAAGGACATGAAATTTCAGTGTCCTTTGTTTTGAAGAAAAGCTTTGAACCAATTGATCCCATAAGATGGCTCCAAAATCAATATTTTCTCCAGAATAGAGTCCATATAACGAAGTATGAAAAAATCAACTTGCATTATCAGACCCTGTTAATCTCTAAGAAAACCATTTGAACATTATCATAAACAATGCATTGCAAATGGGAGGAAGTGCTTACTTCTTAAAGCGAGAACGAATAGATAAATCATAGATGTACCACATTTGTTGATAGAATTGAATAATGGATGATGCAAAAATTTTATCTGGAGCAATCAAATCTTCAGCAGTTGAAAGCCCTAACAACTTGTAGAAATTTGATTTGGAAATAGACGTGTTTAGGTACCCCTTGAATTTCAATACTCATAATCTCCAACTTCAAACTGTATATAGTACTAGAATATGCCAATGATAACTGAGAAATCAGGACATCTTCAACCATAACCATAGCTTTCTTTAGTATAGAATGATCCAAGCAAACAATCAAAGGTTGAACCAGTTGAGAATACTTATATGGATCGAGAACAACCACCATATTTTGATTTAACTTGATATTCAGAAGTACAGATGAAGAAGATTGGTCCATGAAAGAGATAAAATCAGAAGAAGCCATGTGATTTGAGAAGAAAATCGTCTGTTACGGATAGGGTTTTTAAGCGTAGAAAGGAAGATGATGAACAATCAGGGTGTGTAAATAGTGAGTGAGGTGTGGGATTTGAATTTGAACCGTTTATAGATTTGGAGAGAGAAAACCCGCCACCACGCATTTAATGCTTTACGGCTCTGATGTCAGCAAATAGAATTATGCCAATCATTCCAAACATATTGAACCAATAAAACATTGCCATCTCATCAAATTTTGTAACAAACTTCAACAACCATTTATTGAACATCATGATGTCAGACCCTTTGAAGATGTGCCTTAAATTTTAAAATTCAATAGGAACATGCCTTTTCGTTTTGAAGCAGTTTCGCAATCACTGATCCACCCTTCAGTTTTCACAAATTGAAATAGTATCCATTGGAATTACGACCAGGATTGTCTTTCACAAGCACATTGAGATTTTTACCATGAAATAGAACCCAGATTTCTGAGAAATCAGAGATTTCAGTGAAAATGTGTGCCAAATGAAAAGATAGAAGAAAATTTAAATTGTTTTGGATAAGTAGTGATATAAAAGAATCTTTGATATAAAAACAGCTAGATCCGGGCACAGATTCTCTTCATTCAATAGTCAAGAGAGACTAAGAAGTGCTTCTGTGGTTTCTCATTGAATTACGATCGTTAACTTTTTAAGAAGTTATGAAAATAATCTTTTCATAGGTTTTATGGGCAGGATCATTTTTGATCATAGAAGCAGCTTCACATAAGTGCTAAAATACGAAAGGAAAAACTTGATTGACCAATGTAGCCAAGATCAAGTTTAACAAAAATGCTATAGTGATTGGAAAGTAAGATCGAGATAAGAAAAATTTTCATACGAAAATATCATAATTTGAAAAATAAAGTTGGATCTTATTAGGAACAAATTAACCTAGAATCAATTAATCTCATGAAGATCTCACAAACAAAAACTAAGAGATTTTGAACATTAAAAGATATGGCATTGCGAAATATAAGAATTTCATCCGTCAATTCCTTTGTTTCATGCTAGAACAAAAAGGTTCACCGTTAATTCATTTTAGGAAATGTTTATTGTATTTCACCAAGATCATGGTAATAATGACCAAAAGATCATAAACACAAAATTTTTGCATGCCTACATCCTAGTTGTTTTAGACTAGAGATGTCTTGGGATATGTGTCATAGTGTGTGCAATGTGTAAGAAATATAAGATTCGAAAAGAAGAACGAGTTGTTCACATTCTCAAGCTAACAATGAAATGATCATAAAAATAATTATTGAGAAACCTAACTCTAAGTTGGTATAAACTCGAAAGATCAAGGGTTAATAAAAAATTGTTGTTGTAAGATCTGTTAAGTCATTATGGTTTAGATAGGAACCCTATATTCGGATTTGTATATACCCAAGATATCATTGGTCTCCAAGATTGGTTAGAAGAATTATAGCACCAAGCAGAAATCTCTAAACTCCGAAATGAGTAGAGATAGGTAGCTCGATGATTTTTGTTAATACGGCCTATTGGGAAGAAATCCTTAGAACAAGAAATTTCATTAAGACTTTTATGCAAACAAAGAATATTTGAGACTTTAAACGACATGCAACAACATGCTTCTAGGGACATCTAACTAATGCAAACAAGAATAACAACTGATCCCCAAGAAAATAGACATGCTAGCAAATACAACGTGAAACAAAAAAATAAAGACAAAAATAAGAAAAATCTTTTTGGATTTTTGAAAGTTTTTAAAAAAACTAAAGACAAAAATAAGATAAATCTTTTTGGATTTTTTAATGTTTTTTTTAAGACAAAAGTAAGAAAAGGATAAACAAATACCTAGAGCACCAGCCTGTGAAAGATCACACCTTCTCGCATCTAAGTGTTTTTTGTGAAAAACCAAAGTGCAAAAGGCTGAAAAATTCCCATCGCATAGCAAGTGAACCTTAATCTTTTCATAACTTCAAGGATTTGACTTCGGAACTAATTCAACATCAATCATTCCAAGTCCTTGCAGAATTCTGTTAAATATGATTTCTAGTAAAACTTTTGTGAAAATATCAGCCAATTGACGCTCTAATCTTACAAAATGTACTTCAACATTTGCGTCTTCAACATGATCTTTTATAAAATGATAACGTAACATGATGTGATTTGTCTTTGAATGTTGAATAGGATTATGACAAATACGTAAGGCACTTTCGCAATCATAGTATAAAGGAATCATTTTCATGTTAAGCTGACTTTATATCTACATAATTTGCGAAATGCACGAGGCTGCTACAATATCTTTAGCTTTGGCAGGTGATAAAGATACACAAATGTGTTTCTTTAATTGCCACCTGACCAATTTTCCATCCAAGAACTAATATTCACCAAATGTACTTTTGCGATCAAGACCACAACCTATGAGATCAACATCAGAATATGCTTGAACACAATCCAGAATTAGATGGATACCATAATCCAAGAAAAGTAGTCTTACGAAGATATCTGAAAATATTTGTTGAGAATGAAAACCCTAATTGAGATTTGATGAACAAGATGAGGAAAATAAGAACAAACACAAATATGAAGATTATGTCGAATGATCACTCGATTTATTCAAATATGAGGAATAAATTACACTTTCAGCATAGACTAAAGAATCTAACACTACATAAGAAACCTCACGTGGCGGCTACATTTTGCCTCACTCTTAACCCTAATAATCAATAATACATGACTATTTATAGGGAAAAGACAAGTCTTGGGCTTCTAACCTACAATTCATCAAAGGGGCCCATTGCCATCATCCATGGAGTGCTTTGAAACCCTACAATCTCCCCCTCAAAATATGGAATGGATGACAATGCTTTAACTTCCAAAACAAGCATCTAGCAAATTAAAAGATCTGCAATGAGGAATATATGAAGCAATCCACGATCTTGATTCTTCAATAGTCTTCAAACACGGGCTCTAGGATATATGAACCAAGCACTGAAGTAATGTCTTTAAACTTCATTTTCGAATGTAATCCCAAAAAAATCTTCATGAAAACCAAACCCGCCATAAAAACCCATTTCATAACAAAGAAACCTAATCACTTCTTTTCTTTGAAGAGCTCCCCCTCCAAGTCACAATGATCTTCAAATAAGCTAATGATATAAGCCATCAAAAAATATCATGTAACAACCCAAACTTTAAGATTTGTAATGCCACTTGATCGAAAAAATACTAAAAGTCGAAGATATAACAAGTCCTTAGCCGAGCTCGATGAAGAACTTCTACTGTAAAGGATACTTCTCTGTAAAAGCTTTAGCAAAGCTCGATGAAGAACTTTCACTGTAAAAGCTACCTTCATAATTCTACCACAAGCTTTATTAAAAATCTTCAAATTTGGAAAGTCACAAATCTAAATTTCGAATGGTCATATCAAATTCTCCCCCGATTTATAATAAAAAACGTGATTATAAAGCCTTCAAATGGTCATGAGAATGATCTTGAATGGATAAAAAATTACCGTGCTCCCCCACGACAAAATGATATACATAATGAAAAATCCGAAAAAATTGTGAAAAATTGACCTGATCACGAAAAACGAATTTCTGAACCGCCAAGACTTGATGGAATCTTTATTTTTCTGTTCACGAAAAAATATGTGCGTTAAAGAATTCAAAACTGTTCACCGACCCTTAAATTGGTAAGCTATTCTGAATATTGGGCAGAAACTGTCATTTGCTGAAAGTCAGTGGACTAAATAGTAATTCCGCATCAGGATTGAAATAAATTCGAGAATTGCACCAAAGCTTTCATGTTGCTGGAGATACAGGGACCAAATATGTAACTTGAAGTCATCTTCCCCATTTACCCATTTACGCTCTGATGAACTAACGAATCCTCACAATAGGATCTCGAGTCCGAATCCGAGCCAATTCCAACTGCGAGCTCGTCTAATCCGAATCAAACAATTTCAATTCTGATTGCGAATCAATGTCAACTCAGAATTCAAAGATACCAAACTCTGAATCAATTCCAAACTCCGAACATACCAACAGCGAACAGTCGGTTCTGAATCTGGTCTTAATTTTGATGTTCGTGAGGGATATGAGTGCGAGCCTAGATTTCCAACCCCGATTCCTAGACCGTTCGCAGGTAAGGCCGTTCATACCAATTTTGACTTTCAGGTTTGACCAGCAAATGGCAAACACCCTCAAATAATTCCAGTTAAGTTCCAATTCCGATTGTTTTAAGCATGATTGCGAGACCCACTAGTCGATTGCGAACAGGTCTTCAAAGCAATTACAAATCGTTTTTGTTCCCGAATGCAAGATTTTAACTTTTATTGGTGACAAACAATGACCATTCCGATTCCAAGTCAGTTGACATTATACTCCAAAAATCCAGTTCCGAGACCAAGGATCAATTCAATTACAAGATTGATTTTAAGAACAAAGACTGATTTCAAATTTAACTTTGAATACGTTTCAGGTTTGACCATCTGTTCGTCAACTGTACATCACAGGACTTCAAAATTTCCACTCAAAAATCATACAATCGAGATGAGGAACAGATTAAGCAAATCAATTCAAACAACACAATCAAATAACAAAATCAAAATCGATTTCGAGATTGATACGTTTCAGACATCTCTAATCAAGAATAGAAAATGATTGTTAAATCAAATTGAAACAAATGATTAACTAAATCAAATAAATTGCTTAGATTGACCAGAGGATTTCAAGATGCAATATTCACAATTTAGAGATGTGTCGACTACGTGATTTAGTGATTTCAGACGTCAATAAAGGAACAAACAACGAATGAAATTTGTGGGTTCAATAATGAACAGTAAACAACGCTTGTTTGGCTCAAGAACAATATGGAATTGAATTAATGGACTACGTCAAGAGAAATAGATCCATCGACATCAAAAAAATGATCAGATCCAATCAAAGAATATGAACTAAAAACGAATCGGATTGAAATAATACCAGATGAACAGTAGAAGAATATCATAAATCTTGATGAATAGTGTCTTGAACAAAATTTTGATTCTAAATTGCCAAAATACCAATAATCTTCAATAACTCGTGCACAGAATCATCAAATCAAGAACCGAAACTTCAAAAATCAATAGATCTTCAAAGACCCGCTCTGATACCACTTGTTGAGAATGAAAACCCTAATTGAGATTTGATGAACAAGATGCGGAAAATAAGAACAAACACAAATATGAAGATTATGTCGAATGATCACTCGATTTATTCAAATATGAGGAATAAATTAGACTTTCAGCATAGACTAAAGAATCTAACACTACATAAGAAACATCACGTGGCGGCTACATTTTGCCTCACTCTTAACCCTAATAATCAATAATACATGACTATTTATAGGGAAAAGACAAGTCTTGGGCTTTTAACCTACAATTCATCAAAGGGGCCCATTGCCATCATCCATGGAGTGCTTTGAAACCCTACAATATTCTTTAAAGCTATCTTGTGTGGTTCATGTGGATTCGCTTGAAATCTCAGTAGCAAACTGGAAACCTAATGTCAAGAAGACGAGATGTTAGATACAATAAAGAAGAAATCATCTGTCTGTATAATGTATAATCTGTTGTAGGTTTATCAAGTGAAGGGGTGAGCTTCGTTCCAAACATCATCAGAACTTTAACCTTTGAGTCACCATTCATACCAAATTTAGCAAGTAAAGTCTTTGTGAACGCTTCTTGATTGATGAAGATGCCCTTTGAACTCTGTTTAATATTTAAACCAAGTAAAAAGTTAATTGCACCCATATCACTCATTTCAAATTTTGTTTCTATCAATTTTCAAAACTCATAAGTCAATTAAGGATTAGTTGAACCAAAAATGATGTCATCAACATAAATTTGAACAATAATTAGATGATTAACCAATTTTTTATGAAAGAAGGTCCGGCATAACCTTGTTTAAATTTTGATTGTTTAAGAATTTAGTCAAAGTTTCATACCATGCACGTGGATTTTGCATCAGACCATACACTGTTTTATCTAGCACATAACAATGATATGTAAATTTCTCATTAACGAAACCTATAGGTTGTTCAACATAGATCGTTTCTTCCAGTTCTCCGTTTAGAAATGCACACTTCACATCCATCAGAAATACTTCAAAATTTTCGTAAGCAACATAATCCAAAAATATGCGAACTGACTCCAGTCTTGGTACGGGAGCAAACGTTTATTCATAATCGATTCCTTCTTCTTGACAATTTCCTTTGACTACTAGTCGTGCTGTGCTTTCTTCCGAATCACATTACCTTATTTGTCCATTTTGTTGCGAAATACCCACTTTAAACCAACAACCAATGCATTTTCTGGAGTTGGAATTAATCTCCAAACCTTGTTGCACCCAAATTCATTTAGATCGTCTTGCATAGCCTTTACCCAATCTGCATGATCAAAGGCCATCTTAACTGTCTTAGGTTCGATTTTAGAGACAAAAAAATTAAACATGCGAAATTCTTTATTAGCGTTCAAAGATGATTGTTTATCTTTCTGTTGCGAATGAGTAAAAAAACTTGAAAAAGTATCACTAATAACTTGATTTCGTGGATGATCTTGAGTCCATTTTGTCAAAGGTGGAAAGTTTATATCATATTCAGGATTTAACTGAACATTGATTTCTTTAACATTTGATTGAGCAGCAGATTCAATTTCTAAAATTTCTTATTCTTGAAAAATTAGAATTGAACTCTCCCCCTGGAAATTTGGATTTGAACTCCAGCTGCACAAAATCATTAATATTTCTTTCAGTCGATTATGCAATATTTTCAATTATTGGAGAATTAAAATATTCTCTACTCTCCCTCTCAACAGGAAAAAAAGTAGAACCAACATTTTCTTCTGAAGTTTGAACATTTTGAAATGTTTCATCAATTAATGTTAGCAATTCATCATCATGATTATCAGTTTCTTTATTTTCAGAAGATATCGCCTTTTGAGGTTCATCAAACAAATTCAAAAATTCCTCATAAAGATTTGAAAAAGAAATTGTTTGGTTGCAAAATTCAGGAAAAATTTCTCCTATTTAGATAGCTTCTTTTAGAATGGATTTCACATATTTGTCATCAAAAGTGGCATAATATGTTTCTTCTAGTTTTTTTTACTATTTATTTAAAATACGATATGCTTTGGAATGCAGAGAATATCCCAAAAATATTGCTTCATCTGCTTTCTTGTCGAATTTGTTGTGATGTTCTTTGGAGTTAAATATGAAACACCTACGACCAAATATATGAAATAATTTCACATTAGGCTTTCTATTATTCAAGATTTTTTTAGGAGTTAGCAGAAAGCATTTATTGATATAAGAACGATTTTGAGTAAAGCAAGCAATTTCGATTGCATCAGCCCAAAAATATAATGGCAATTTTGCAAAAGATAACACGGTTCTCGCTGCTTCACACAAGGAGTGGTCTCGTCTTTCAACTACACCATTCTGTTTTGGAATGTGAGGAGAAGAAAAGTTGTGACTGATTCCTTTGTTAGTTAAGAATTCATCAAAGACATGATACTTGAATTCTGTCCTATTGTCTCTTCGTATCTTTCCAACATGCTTTCACAAGTGAAGCTCAATTTGCTTGATAAAATCAATCATCTTCTTCGTGGTTTTTTCTTTCTGTTTATGAAAGATTACCTAAGTAAAATGAGAAAAATCATCAATAATTGTAACACCCTGAGAGTCAGGTATTCTCCTTTCATCCTTGTTCTGTATTGATTGGGCATGTTTAGTCCTTGAGTGGTGGGAGTATAGCAAGTGAGTACGGTGGGCGTACCATAGGGGTACGCTGCGCGTACTCATGCGCTTAATCTGGACGCGGAGTCTCCAAGGTACGCTGGGCGTACCTAGAGTTACGCCGGGCGTACCCGGCCCAGGTGCAAAAACCCTAATCCACCTTGTGCACTATTTAAAGGGTGTTATGGCTCATTTCTCAGCCTCCATATCAGTGAGTGAAACCCTAAAAGAGAGCCCCATCGTTCTTAGTGTGTGCGAGTGTTGATTTGAGCTTGTTGGTGCTTTAGTGGCTTAGTGAAGAAGAAGGAAGGGAGTTCTTGGAGGCTAAAGCTTGAGGTGCCATTTTGGATCTGAGATCTACAGAGGAAAGGGCCACACTTGGAGGTATAAAGTTCAAAACTTTCCTTCTTCTTTTGGTTTTTGTTGTATGTGTCCTTTTTAGGGCTAAAAAACCCCAAAGGTGGAGACTTTATGAGTGTAAAGTGCTCCATGGTCCGAGATTTGTCCCTTTTCAGTGTTACTAGTGATTTAGAGCCATAAAGTTCCCATCTTGGATGTTACTTTGGAGTCATGCATGTGTTGAAGGTTGGATCATTTTGGGAGTTAGTGACTTGTTCATCCATGCCTTTAAAGTCATCAACTTTATGGATTAAGGGCTTAGATGGGGTCAGATCAAAAATATGGATGTAGGTCTTAACTATTAAAGACCTCAAGAGCAAAAGGGCTGAAGCAAGGGAGTATGTCGGGCGTAATCCCTAGTACGCGCCGCGTACTGGGTGGCGCTCCCCGATTCTGAGATGCAGTCGGTACGCTCAGCGTACACATCTGGTACGCGCAGCGTAACCCGGAAAGTTGACTTTTGGTTGACTTTTAGGGTATGGTCTATTGTGGGGCCTTTGAGCTATGAGAGGGGTAAAATGGTCTTTTACCCTTCTGAGAGTGTCATAAGAGAGCATAGTCTAGCCTTTGAGAGTTATATTAAGTAGAGTGTTTATTTCATATGAATAGGTGGAGGCTAGGCCAGCGTTTACCGAATCAGAGGTTTACCGAGATACCCGAGGTGAGTCTTCTCACTATACTTTACCTAGTGTGGTAATAGAGTTAAGAGACAGAGTATTATAGAGTTATATGCCAGTGTGATTGCATGTTATTATGTGATGTGATTTATTGTGATATGTGATATGCATGATTCAGAGTTACAGAGTTGGGACTTTCGGGTCCCTAGAGTTAGGGCCAGAGGGCCCACAGAGAGTTGGGGCTGAAGGGCCCCACTGAGACACATTGACCAGAGGGTCAACAGAGTTATAGCCTCGAGTGGCTACTATGTGTTAGTGTGGTATTTTGGGGAACTCACTAAGCTTATGCTTACAGTGTTCAGTGTTATGTGTTTCACGTACCAGTGATGACTATGGAAAGGCACCGGCTTGATTCGTACACACACATGGGATTGGATGTATTTTGATCTTGGGAGACATTTGTGAAATAAAAACATGATGTTATGACATTTTATGAATGAATGGTTTTATTTAAAATGTGTTTTCAAATGTGAAAAATTGTTTTAATTTTTACGGTGTTACAAGTTGGTATCAGAGCCTAGGTTTGAGGGATTCGGGTGCACCTTCGGACATATTTGAACTCAAACCGAGGATTTGAGGAAAATTTTGATAATAAAACAAGGTTTCAAAAGAAGAACTTGCTAGACAAACAGAGCAGAGTCGTGTGTACAAACAGCCAGCGCCCGAACGGTGATTTCCCAAAATACCATTATTATAAGTGTTATGAGATATGATGTGATATGTTATATGATGAGGTATGATATGCATGCTAGAGTAGATTAGGTATTCTTATTAGGACTAGAGTGGCCTGATATGTGATGCCTGAGTCTAGGAGTCTTGCTGCTATGAATATTTCAGAGTGGTTAGGTAGCAGCGAGGAGATTGTGAAAGATCTATTTGCGAGTATCATATGATTAGAGAGAGTAGAGTGCTTGGGACTTGGGGCTCTAGGAGGAGGACTTGGGGTGGATGCTGATGCGGTGTTGACGGTAGTAATGGGCCCATACTACTGAAGATGTCGAGTCAGTGCACAGTCCAAGTAAGAATCTTTGGAGTACCAAGGAACAAGTAGGATGGAGTATTCGAGTGTGAGAATACTCGAGCGAGTCCCTGATATTATTCTTATATTGTATTTCAGAGAGAGAGATCATGGTTGGGACTCGCCACATGCCAGGGACCAGTGATACGAGGGATGAGGAGATCCGTAGGTTCATCCAGGAGGAGGTGGCTGCGGCCATCAGGGCAGTGATACCAGAGATGTTCAGGTCTATCAAGACCACGCTGATAGAGACATTTGATGAGAAGTACGCTGCTCTTTCTGAGGCTGTTGTTGCTGCAGCCACTGCAGCTATAGCTACGACGAGGCCACAGGGTGGCGACGCGTTGCTGTTCCGAGAGTTCAGCAACACAAAGCCACCGGAGTTTGATGGGACCCAGGACCCGATTGCGGCGATGAGATGGATTTCAGACATAGAGGGGTGTTTCTTTACTTTCTCATCTCCTGAGCATTTGAGAGTCCAGTTCGCGCTGAACCAGCTTTGTTTGGGAGTGAAGGACTAGTGGAAGTTTGTGACGGCGCACTATTACGCCTGCTGAGCTTGCAGCATTGACCTGGGAGAGGTTCACTGCTATGTTCAGAGATGAGTACGTTCCCTAGGTGGAGAGGGAGCGTTTGGCCCAAGAGTTTCTGACCCTCAAGCAGGGTACTGAGTCTGTTACGGTGATTACGAGGATGTTTCATGAGCGGGCGATGTTCTGCCCAGAGCACGTGTCCTCCCAGCAGGCACGTATGAGTCGATATTTGAGCATTATGAGGAGGGACATACGTGATTTCGTGGCGAACTCGACGTACTGGACATTTGTCGAGCTTCAGGAAAATGCCCGGAAGAGGGAGATAAAGCTGGAGACTCAGGCTAGGGAGGAGGCCGAGTCTCAGGGGAGGGATCGGTGACCGGTGCAGTTTCAGCCGGTAGCCAAGCGGGCCAAGCCCGCCGATTCAAGATTAGGGAGCCAGAGGGGCCACACTTGTGGCAAGTGCGGCAAGAGCCACGACGGGGTGTGCAGAGCAGGGTCTTGCTACAAATGTGGCAAGGAGGGGCATATGGCCAAGGACTGCCCCAAGGGGTTTCCAGTATGTTTTCACTGCAACCAGACCAGACACCGGAAGGCAGAGTATCCGCAGTTGCGGGGATCAGCACAGGGAGCATCTCAGGGATCTGCCCTTGCTCCCATCAGAGCTACCGAGAGTCGGCTAGTGAAGGCCGAGGCACCGAGGGCACGAGGGAGAGCCTTCCAGTTGACCGCGGAGGAGGTCCGCGCAGCGCCCGATGTCGTGGCTGGTATGTATTCTTTCGTGTATTTATTTTGATGTTGAGATATTGTGCTTATATTATGTTATGCGTAGGTACTTTTCTTGTGAATTCTGTACCTGCCTTGGTGTTATTTTACTCGGGTACGACTCGGTCTTTTGTATCTTTGGCTTTTAGTCAGCATATCAGTGTTAGTCGTGAGGCGTTGAGTAGGCCTCTGAGAGTTTCCATAGCTGACGAGAGGGTGATATATGCCACAGAGGTGATCCGAGGGTGCGTATTCGAGATTTTCGGTGTTGAGTTCCCGATTGATTTGGTTCCTATTGCGATGGGTGATGTCTGTGTCATTGTGGGCATGGACTGGTTGAGCATATTCGGTGCGGTTATCGACTGCGAGCGACAGCTGGTGACCATATGAGACCCTAGTGGGGGAGTTCTTACGGTGTACGGCAAGGGTACACGTTTTGGATCAGCGTTTTGTTCGGCCGCTAGAGTGAGGCAGTGTCTACAGCAGGGCTGTAAGGGCTTTGTAGCGTATGTGATGGATACGCGGGTTGATTTAGAGAGACCGAGGTTAGTTGAGGAGGTTCTGATAGTGCATGAGTTCCTGGACGTATTTCCAGAGGAGTTGTCGGGTGTGCCTCCCGTGAGGCAAGTGGAGTTCAGTATCGATTTGGTTCCGGGGGCTGCGCCTATTGCCAAGGTGCCCTATCGCCTTGCACCTCCAGAGATGCAAGAGTTATCCTCGCAACTTAAGAGCTGTTGCGAAAGGGGTTTATTCGGCCGAGCAGCTCGTCGTGGGGAGCGCCTATCCTTTTTGTCAAGAAAAAGGGTGGTTCACACCGGATGTGCATTGATTACCGGGAGTTGAACAAGCTGACGGTCAAGAACCGCTACCCGTTGCCGAGGATCGATGATTTGTTCGATCAGTTGCAGGGAGCATCTTGGTTCTCCAAGATTGATTTGAGGTCAGGGTATCATCAGGTAAGGGTGCGAGATAAGGGCATCCAGAAGACAGCGTTCAGGACTTGTTATGGGCATTACGAGTTTGTGGTGATGCCTTTCGGACTCACCAATGCCCCGGCAGTGTTCATGGACCTCATGAACAGAGTGTGCAGGCCGATGTTGGATCGATTGGTGATCGTGTTCATCGATGATATTTTGGTGTATTCGAGATCCAGAGAGAAGCATGACGAGCATTTGAGGGAAATCCTCAGAGTTCTGAGATTGGAGAGGCTTTACGCCAAATTCTCCAAGTGTGATTTCTGGTTGCGAGAGGTCCAGTTCCTAGGGCATCTCGTTAACCAGAAGGGGATTTTGGTCGACCCGGCCAAAGTGGAGGCAATGATGAGTTGGGAGGTGCCAAGGTCACCGTCCGAGATCATTAGTTTCTTGGGGTTGGTAGGCTATTATCGGAGATTTATCAGGGATTTCTCCAAGATCGCCGTTCCACTCACCAGGTTAACCCGAAAGGGTGTCGCTTTTTCATGGGGACCAGAGCAACAGACCTCCTTTGAGACGCTTCGCCAGAGGCTATGTGAAGCCCCAGTGTTAGCCCTTCCAGAGGGAATGGAGGACTTTATGGTGTATTGTGATGCGTCGATCTTGGGGTTTGGAGCGGTGCTGATGCAGAGAGGGCATGTGATAGCATACGCATCGAGGCAGCTGAAGCCTCATGAGACGAGGTATCCCACCCACGATCTTGAGTTGGGGGCAATGGTGTTCGCCCTCAAGATTTGGCATCACTATCTGTACAGGGTTCGGTGTACGATATACACGGACCACAAGAGCCTGAAGTATTTAATGGATCAGCCCAACCTAAACATGCGACAGGGGAGGTGGTTGGACGTGGTCAAGGATTATGATTATGAGATCCTGTACCACCCGGGCATGGCTAATGTTGTAGCCGATGCACTGAGCCGCAGGGCGGAGAGCACCCCATTGCAAGATGTATGTTTGAGATTGACCGTGATAGATACGGTGCTAGACACCATTCATGGGGCACAGGCTGAGGCTGTGCAGCCTGAGATTCAGAAGAGAGAGCGAGTTGTCGGGTTGGTATCAGAGTTCATTACTGATAGCCGGGGGCTTATGACATTTTAGGGGCGTATCTGGGTACCGTTTGTGGGAGGGACACGTACCATTTTGATGGAAGAGGCTCATCGGTCGAAATTCTCGATCCATCCTGGGGCCACTAAGATGTATTTAGACCTGAAGAAGGAGTATTGATGGCCCTGTATGAAGAGGGATGTCGCGTGGTTTGTTGAGAGGTGCTTAACCTGCCGTAGGGTTAAGGCTGAGAACCAGAGACCGCATGGTAAGTTGCAGCCGTTGGAGGTTCCCGAATGGAAGTGGGCACAGATTACCATGGATTTTATCACCAAATTGCCAAGGACTACTAGGGGTGTCGATGCAATTTGGGTGATTGTGGACAGGTTGACAAAGAGCACCCACTTCCTTGTTATCAGTGAGAGCTCATCCGTAGAGAAGTTGGCAGAGATGTACGTGAGAGAAGTGGTGTCGAGGCATGGAGTGCCGATCTTGATTGTCTCAGACCGAGATGTGCGTTTCACTTCCAGATTCTGGAAGAAATTTCACAAGGAGTTGGGTACTAGGCTGCATTTTAGTACCGCATATCACCCCCAGACTGACGGACAAAGTGAGCGGACGATTCAGACGCTCGAGGACATGCTCCGGGCATGTGTGTTGGATTTCGGGGGGAGTTGGGACATGTATTTGCCCTTGGCAGAGTTTTCCTACAACAACAGCCATCATTCGAGCATTGGTATGCCACCCTTTGAGCTGTTGTATGGGAGGAGGTGTCGGACCCCCATTTTCTGGGGAGAGGTCGGGTAGCGGGTTATGGGTAGTACCGAGATTGTGCTGCAGACGACTGAGCAGATACAGCAGGTCAGACAGAGATTATTGACCGCTCAGAGTCATCAAAAGAGTTATGCGGACAGGCGCCGGTCCGAGCTCGAGTTCCAGGTCGGCGACTTTGTTCTCCTGAAGGTCTCTGCTTGGAAAGGAGTGATCCGATTCAGGAAGAGGGGCATGTTGGGGCCCTGATATATCGGTCCTTTTCAGGTGATTGCAAGGGTACGCAGGGTAGCCTACCGGTTGGAGCTACCTGCAGAGCTAGGTCAGATCCATGACACTTTCCACGTGTCGCAATTGCGGAAGTGTATAGCCGATGAGTCGGCAATGGTACCATTGGAGGATATTCAGGTGGATGCGAGCTTGAATTATGCTGAGAGACCGGTGGCAATCAGAGATCGGAAGATCACGGTTTTGAGGAACAAGGAGGTACCTTTGATTTTGGTTCAGTGGTAACATTGGAAGGGGTCCAAGATGACTTGGGAGTCAGAGTTGGAGATGCGAGGGCAGCATCCAGAGTTGTTCGAAGAATGAGACTTCGAGGGCGAAGTCTAGTTCTAGTAGGGGAGAATTGTAACACCCCGAGATTCAGGTATTCTCCTTTCATCCTTGTTCTTTATTGATTGGGCATGTTTAGTCCTTGAGCAGTGGGATTGTAGCAAGTGAGTACGCTGGGCGTACCATAGGGGTACGCTGCGCGTACTCATGCACTTAATCTGGACGGGGAGTCGCCAAGGTACGCTGGGCGTACCTAGAGTTACGCCGGGCGTACCCGACCCAGGTGCAAAAACCCTAATCCACCTTGTGCACTATTTAAAGGGTGTTATGGCTCATTTCTCAGCCTCCATATCAGTGAGGGAAACCCTAAAAGAGAGCCCCATCATTCTTAGTGTGTGAGAGTGTTAATTTGAGCTTGTTGGTGCTTTAGTGGCTTAGTGAAGAAGAAGGAAGGGAGTTCTTGGAGGCTAAAGCTTGAGGTGCCATTTTGGATCTGAGATCTACAGAGGAAAGGGCCACACTTGGAGGTATAAAGTTCAAAACTTTCCTCTTCTTTTGGTTGTTGTTGTATGTGTCCTTTTTAGGGCTAAAAAACCCCAAAGGTGGAGACTTTATGAGTGTAAAGTGCTCCATGGTCCGAGATTTGTCCCTTTTCAGTGTTACTAGTGATTTAGAGCCATAAAGTTCCCATCTTGGATGTTACTTTGGAGTCATGCATGTGTTTTAAGCCTTCTAGAGTTGAAGGTTGGATCATTTTGGGAGTTAGTGACTTGTTCAGCCATGCAAAGGCTTAAAGTCATCAACTTTATGGATTAAGGGGCTTAGATGGGGTCAGATCAAAAATATGGACGTAGGTCTTAACTGTTTAAGACCTCAAGAGCAAAAGCGCTGAAGCAGGGGAGTACGCCGGGCGTAATCCCTAGTACGTGCCGCATACTGGGTGGCGCTCCCCGATTCTGAGATGCAGCTGGGTACGCTCAGCGTACACATCTGGTACGCGCAGCGTAACCCGGAAAGTTGACTTTTGGTTGACTTTTAGGGTATGGTCTATTGTGGGGCCTTTGAGCTATGAGAGGGGTAAAATGGTCTTTTACCCTTCTGAGAGTGTCATAAGAGAGCATAGTCTAGCCTTTGAGAGTTATATTAAATAGAGTGTTTATTTCATATGATTAGGCGGAGGCTAGGCCAGCGTTTACCGAATCAGAGATTTACCGAGATACCCGAGGTGAGTCTTCTCAATATACTTTACCTAGTGTGGTAATAGAGTTAAGAGACAGAGTATTATAGAGTTATATGCCAGTGTGATTGCATGTTATTATGTGATGTGATTTATTGTGATATGTGATATGCATGATTTAGAGTTACAGAGTTGGGACTATAACATCTTGGAATAGCAAGAGTAGAGTTGAACGGCTAAAAGTGTTATTTGGGAAAGAGTGACTCGGCGAGTCCATGGATGGACTCGGCGAGTAGAGTCGCGACTTGGTCGCGTGTTAAGTAGCCGACTCGGGGAGTCGATGAGATGGACTCGGCGAGTAGGCGCTGAGTGGAGAAAACCCTAATTCTCGGGGTTGAGCCTTATTTAAAGAACATTATACCCTTCCCCCAGCCTCTTTATTTCCCTTTGAAGTCCAGAAACCCTAGAAAGTGCGATTAAAGGAGATTGGAATGTATTTGGAGCATTAGAGGAGTTTGTTGAAGGAATTTTGTGAGATTGAAGGCTTGGGGCAAGGGGCTTTGCTGGGATTTGAATTACATTGCAGTTGGGGCGTCCATTGGAGGTAATATCTCGTTCTTGGACTGATTGTATGTTGTTTCTTCATTTTGGGGTTTGTGGGATCTTGTCTAAGGATGTAATTGGAAGCCTAGAGGTTAGATCTGAGGTTGCTACCTCAGATCTGGAATGGAGAAGAATCAGAGAGCATGAAAGTCCCTGTGTTGGGGTGTTTAGTGAAGCTTGCATGTCCCAAACCCTAGTTATAAGTGAATAAGGCCTAGATCTCTTTGGATTCACGTAAAGTTTGCCACCTTACTTGATGGATGAGTTGTATGAGGCTAGATCTATGTTTTGGATCATTTGGATGGCCTGGAATGCTTCTGAATGGATTCAGATCGGTGGTACTCGGCGAGTCACATGGGTGAACTCGACGAGTTGCTTGAAGATGAGCTGGGACTCGACGAGTTGGAAGAACAACTCGGCGAGTCGGATGAAGATAGCCTGGAACTCGGCGAGTTGTATGAACAACTCGGCGAGTAGGTTGATGATAGCCTTAGACTCGGCGAGTCTGTTCTTGGACTTGGCGAGTCTTGTCGAAGAGTTCCGATATTCTCTGGTTGAGTCGAGAATCGGTGAGTCAAGGGATGACCCGGTGAGTTGTGTGCAAGTGGACTCTGAGTTGTTGGACTCGGCGAGTCTCGGGGTGACTCGGCGAGTTAGGTCGCAGATTGAGAGAACATCTGAGTATGGGAACTCGGCGAGTCAGAGGGTTGACTCAGCGAGTAGGGTCAGTCAGGGGTTGACTTTGACCTTGTCTTTAACCAAGGGTGGATCAGTGGTTTCCAGGGGTATTCTAGTAATTGTTGATTATTGTTTTGAGTTCAGTGCATTGGTGGTTGTCCAGTGGTGGAGATCGTATCAGTGATCGGAGTAGCTTGGATTATCTGTTCAGCCGGCAGTTTCGAGTTGAGTTATCCTCACTATATCAACGGGGTCTAAGGCACCAAGGCCGGCCCTTATCGGATTGAGATCCGGGTAGTTGTTGTTATGTTATTGTTATGTTGTTGTGCTGTGATATGTTTGCATCCTGTGAGTTAGGATGGTGTATGTTAGAGGCCTGATTGAGATTAGTATCCTGAGAGATAGGAAGGTGCCATGCTAGTGACCTATTAGGTCAGTATCCTGGTTAGGATGATTATATGTTATGTGATCTGTTAGATCTGCTTGAGGTCTGTAAGTTGCTTTATGATTATATGTATGTATGTGCACATGGAGATTTGGACTGGAGTTGGGTTGAGGCGGGTCCTGCTGTGTGCAGTAGGCCAAGATACCCAGGGCGGACCGGTTGTCCCGTAGGCCCAGCGAGCGGTCCGGATAGGCTGTAGGTCCCGATAGGGGCGGACCAGACGTGCCGAAGGCTCGGAGAGTGGACCAGTCAGACTGAAGGCCCGGTGCGGGCGGACCAGTCATACTGTAGACTCAGAGAGTGGACCAGGTGGATTTAAGGCCCGGGAACGGGCGGACCAATCACACTGCAGACTCGATATATGAGGATAGACTCAGAGGGTGGACCAGGTGGACTGTTGGCCGGTGCGGCGGACCAGCCACACAGTAGACCCGGAGAGCATGGTTGTTCTGTGTTTGGATATGTTGTGGCATGTTATGCGTGTATGGTATTGCGGTTGGTATTTTGGGGATATCTCACTAAGCTTTCGAGCTTACAGTTGTGGTTTCATGTTTTTCAGGTTTTTTAGGAGATCGTGGCAAGGCGAAGGCGTGATCGTACCGCTCCTCATGATTTCATGGTGTTATGATTCTGGGAATACGATAAATGTTTTGTATTGAAAACCTTTTTGTAAAGAATTATTGGAATTGAGATGTTTTTTGAAAAATTTAAAATTTGTTGTATTTTTCGGTCGTTACAACTTTCGGGTCCTTAGAGTTAGGGCCAGAGGGCCCACAGAGAGTTGGGGATGGAGGGCCCCACTGAGACACATTGAACATAGGGTCTACAGAGTTATAGCCTCAAGTGGCTACTATGTGTTAGTGTGGTATTTTGGGGAACTCACTAAGCTTATGCTTACAGTGTTCAGTGTTATGTGTTTTAGGTACCAGTGATGACCGTGGAAAGGCGCCGGCTTGATTCGTACACACACATGGGATTGGATGTATTTTGATCTTGGGAGACATTTGTGAAATAAAAAATGATGTTATGACATTTTATGAGTGAATGGTTTTATTTAAAATGTGTTTTCAAATGTGAAAAATTGTTTTAATTTTTACGGTGTTACAATAATAACTAAATTTTTCACAGTCAATGCTTCCAATCGAAGATAGACCACAAAGATCTATATGAATTAATTCGAGTGGCTCGATTATCTTGGTATTCATGATAGAAGAATTACTTTTTCTGCTTTGCTTTCTGAATTCGCAATCAGCACAAAAATGCTCTTTACCATCTTTGAGTAGAGGTAGACCTCTAACCGAATCTCCGAGAACGAGTTTGTTGATGTCTTTGAAGTTGAGATGCACAAGTCTCTTATGCCACAACCAACTATCATCTAATGAGGCTTTCACAAGCAGACACACATAAGGTTTTCCTTTAATAGGATTCATGTTGAGTGGAAACATTTCACCTTTTGTTTTTTACTTCGAAATTGTTTTCTTTTGATTCTTTATATATGATTTCTGAACCTTCTTCATCAAAAGAAACTTTAAAACCTGTACCTACAATAAGTTGAGAAACACTGATTAGATTATGTTGTAAACCTTCTACATAGGCTAGCTTACGAATTGTGAATTCGCAATTTTTTTTTATCATTCTTTATCCTTTAATTTCTCCAGTTACATTATTTCCATACTTCACTCTTCCTCCATCCTTTAAAGTACGATATTTTCTCAGTTGTGATTTTCTTCCGATCATATGACGAGAAAAATCACAATCAATGTATCATTCAAAATCGAGCTGATCGTCACAAATCACCTACAAAATTAAATAGATTTAGGAACCCAAACCATCTTGGGCCCTGATGAGAACTTTTATTTAGAAGAGAAAGTAGGAAAAATCTTGTTTTATAATTCCAAAATGTTTTTCTGATCAAAGTATTGTTTGCCCCTTCTCGATTTTAAAAACTTGAGTTTTCTTATCACAAGGATTTATTTCAATAAAAGAAGTTTTCGATTAGAAAATTCTTTTCTTTGTTTAGCCATCTTTTCCAAAAAGTTTTCTTCGTCTTCTTTCAATTTTGCTTTATACCCTTCAACATTAGCATCATGTTTATTCAAATTTCACTTTTGAACTTTCTTTGTTTTTGTTGATGGCATGGATTTACTTTTTGAAAAATTAGATGAATTAACATTTTGATTAGAAAATCTTTTTGCACCAACAAACTTTTGATGATTGATTTTAGACTGAGAGTCATTATTATCAATTTCCTTTTTCTTCCACAATTGTTTGCTTTTAATCAAATTCATTTTATATCTTGCATTCATTGCTCACCTTTTTGCTTCCAATTCTTCAATAGATTTTTGAGATTTCACACTTTTAGAATTGTTTTTGATTTCATTCTCCTTTTGAATTTCAGTTGGAACGTATTTTGTTCCGCTTGGTCCAGCTTCATTTTGTGAAGATTTCACAATGATCACTTATTCTAAAACATATTTCCTTGTGACCTTCCATGAAGTCAATTCAAGCTTTTCGTTTCGGAAGCACTGTCAAATGGTTTGGACCAAAAGATTCTTCACAACCTTTTGCATTGTCAAGGTTGACCACTGACGTTAATTATGATGTTTGAGTTTTTTCCAGTCCTTTTTTCACAAAAAACTTGATTTGGAGTTTTCTGAGTTCTTGGAAAAAATAGTTTCTTGAATTTCTAAATTTTTCATGCCATCATTTTGCGCAAATTGTTCAAACTCAATTGAATCGTCAAAAATCAAATTTTATTTTGTTTTGTCAGTATTATTAACAAAAGATGAACAATCAACTTCATCTTCAACGAATATTTCACTCATTTCGCTTTAATCAAATTCAGAAAAATTCTCAGAATTTAGATTTTCTTCTTCATTCAATTTCTTGCACAACAAGTTATTTCTCTATTGAATTGAGTTTGGTTTGTTGGCTGTCATTTTCAGTTAAAACATCATTTAACATCTTTTTATTTTGTTTGGACTTAATGTATTCTTCAATTTTCTCAAGTCTAACTCTATAAGAATCACTCATAGATTCATTTGATGAAACCATTATTTACACCTATAACATTCATCATCAATTTCAACTTCTTTTAATTCTAAGAAATTTAAATCATTTTATGCAAACTTTTTCCTATTTCACAGTCAAGATTCAACTGTGTAATGTTAGTGTAAAGACATTTCACAATGAGACAAAAAATATTTCTCTATGTCAGTACAATTCTATTGTCCTTTTTAAGATTTATTACATCATCTTTAGACCTAACAAGATCTAATTCCAAAGCTTATATTCACATACATCTTTCTTCAATCCTAGATGTAATCATGCTAAGAGTGTCCTCAATATTTTAGAATTTCTTATGCGAGTTCTCTTTAAACTATCACTAAGATCAGAAACATTTTCACGTAAATCAGTTAATTCAAAATCAAAATGAGAAATAGGAATGACAAGAGATTTAAGAATTAAATGCACCTTATCAATTACATTTTCACACTCTGTGGTGTGCTCCTTCATTCTCTTCGTAGAAAAATATGCATCTGAAACAGTTCCTTCATCTGTGAAGTAGCTTTGACTTTCTGAACTTACACTTTTGACCATGAAACATTCGTCTCCTCTCTTATTTTCATCCTTCACCATCAAGAAATCTCCATGAGTTGGTCTGCGAACTGCTTCGTCCTCCGAATCAGTTGACCAAACTTCCACGTTTCCATCATCACTATTATCTTCTATCACCACCAAAGCTAGTTTGCTAGAATTCTTGCGAAGTTCTTTGATTTTCTTTATGTAATAAGCTTCATCCTTATCCTTTTCTTTCTTATCATTCTGCTTCCACAACATACATTCCTTTGCGAAATGATTCTTTCCATTAGTATAGTTGCAATCAAAACCTGAATCACCAAGAAGCTTCTTCTCATTGTTTTCATCATTTCTTTGAAAGTTTTTGAAACTTTCATTTCTTGATCTTTTTGAATTTGAACTTCCTTGATTGTGACTGTTTCTAGCAGATTCGTTTTTGTTATTTTTGAAACATGAAAAATTCTTTTTGAAGAATATCTTTGGATTTGTCACCATAAGAACTTTGTCTTCTTTTGTAAGTTCTTCATCTAAAGTATCAGATTCAGGATCTTCCACAACAATCTTTCTTTTCTTTTTCTTTGAACTGTCACTTTTGTCACCATGGCCAAAGAACCAACACTTATACCGACTTTTATTCTTTCATTACTTCATCTTCATGAGACTTTCGTATACAAATAGTTTGACCAAGAGAGTAATTCTTGAATTGTTCATGTGCTTTGACAGTAATTGACTTCCATTCTGATCTCAGACTATTCATGAATCTGACATTTTGTTCAATGGGAACTCTCTCCAAATTATGTTTCAACATACGACTTAAAAGATTATTAAATTGCTTGACAGTTTGTTCAATAGTTTCGTCAAACTTTTGCTCAAAAGATCCAAATTCAGATAGAAGTGATGTTTGCAAAGAATGAGTGAGATCAACATCTCCAGAATATAATTCTTTCAATATATCCCATATCTCTTTTTGCAGATTTAAAAGAACTAACCAAGTGAAAAGTATCAGGAGGAAGAGCAAACCTTATGATTCTCAAAGCTTTCAACTTGCTAATCAATTTGTCCTTCTCCACGGAAACAATTTCTTTATCATCGGCAATGATACATTCAAAATCTTCTTGAGTTAAGACTTCCTTCTTTTTCTTGTAATACTTGTGCGTTACTTTTCTAATTGTTTTCCAGATGCTAGATCCATAAGTTTCGATCCCTAGAACATAATCTTTAAAATGAAGTGTCCAAACTTCATAGTCTTCAGGAAACAAAATAGGAATTCTCGATGTGGAACTGATACTGCTTTGAGGGTTGAATGTGACGGAGTGTGAATCCAGTTTTGACATTTTGAGTGAAATTTGATGTGAATCAGATCAATGAACTTGAAAAAGAGAAGATTAAACGACTCAATAAAGAATTAAAGATCAATTTGCAAACCAATTTGCAAAATGCGAAATAGATATGAGATTCGATGAACAGATATGGAAAAACACAATTAACATGATGAACATATTTAAAAAAGTATAAATGATCTCCCGCTCTGATACCAATTAAAGGAACATTTAGATTCTCGATTCAATCAAAGATAAGATTCATAATAACACACGATGTAAATAAGATTTCAATTTAATTAACGAGTAAGTTAGAACAATTCGATACAACGTGAAGAACTATTCTATCTGCAAAAATCTTACTCGTTCTTCTATCTAATATTCCTATATATATGCATCATAAGAATATAAGAAAAGAATCTCAAGTCAACAGCTAAGCTGCAAACTTAAGGTAACAAAAAGTGCGAGATCGCAACTTGACTCACACAAAGTAAAGACATTACGAATAGACCAATACAAGTTGACACAACAAAAACTATGAACCCTACAGTAGTAGTGAGTCATTAAGCAATTTTGAGGAAGATTTTGATGATGTTAATGACACTTAAGTTATGAATTTTATGAATGATGCTGGAAATCTAGGAGACGATGACATAGTAGATTTGGAGGACAACGTTTGTATAGATCTTTGTAATGAACCTAGAAAAAAATCCAATTTAGAATGAAATTTAAAAGTAAGTTACATGTGAGAAAGCCAGTAACACTTTGGCCCATTGCTCAAAAATTAGAGTTTAAAGTGTCTGAAAGTAAAATAATAAATGGGTAGCAAAATGTAAGAATGTAGGTGCTGAAAAGGGAAATCTCTAACTCTGTGCACCATACACCACATTGTCAATGGTATATTCGTGATGAGTATTGGTTGGATTTAAATTAGGCAATTGAAGTAATTTACTCAAAACTATCTATATGTCGAGGCCGGAGGTTTGAAAACCAAATTTGAAACGAGATGGACACCCATTATCCTGATGAACCCAGAATTGTGGATTGTGCCATCAACCATGTCATAATAATAGAAATTATTCAAAATCTCAACCATGATTCCATGCGACATAAATTGTTTACTTTTTTTTTTACTGATCTTGTAATTTTATGTTTAGTGATCTTGTAATTGCATGCTTAATTGGAATTGTAATTTCTGAATTTAGTTCATATTATGAACAGTTTTAATTTTTGAATATCATCGACATGAAGTGAATTATGTGTTTATTTCTTTCATTATATAATTATAATAATATTTAATATTAATATTGATTTGAAGGTATTAATGAGATCTTTTTCATGGTATTATTTGTTAAAAATAATATATATATATATATATATATATATATATATATATATATATATATATATATATATATATATATATATATAAAGAAACTTCTAATATTCTTTTATTTTTTTCTTCTTACCTATCTTCCTATCATTTTTAGACGATGACAAATATAATAAAAATTATTAATTGTATGAAATATGATAAATGTCACAATCTTAAGTGTATAAGAAGATGATATGAAGAAAAAATAGAAAGATATTTGATTTCTCGAAATAAGATTATATGTGAAAATTTAATAAAATTATAAAATAGAAATTATAAATACCAAGGATATATTTCTAACATATTACATAAAATAAAGGATAAAGTTGTAACATTAAAAGATTTGTTTTTATATAAATATATTATATCGGGCACCTATGAGAGTCATTTTTCAAAGCGCGATTTAAAAGAAAATTTTATAAGTTATTATATGAGACAAGGATTGAAACTGTAACATTATAAGGAATATTTATGTAAATTTTAAATAATTAAATAGGATGTTTGGCCAGCTCATTTGTACAAAGCATTTTGAAAAAGCACCATATGTACAAAACATTTTGAAAATAACATCTACATTGACCATGGATATTGCATAGAAAACTGTCTATTATCTTACGCTACACGCCTAATAAGTAGGGATGAGTATAGGCGGGTACCCGTTTCATTTGGCTAGAATCGGAACCGGCGGTTCCTAGAAAGTTAGAACCAGAACCGGAATCACTCTAGGCGGTTCTTAAATTTTTGGAACCAGTCCCGGAACCGGCGGTTCCGGTTCCGGGAGCGGGTAACCCGGTTACATTAACTTCGTTAACTTTTTTCGATAAAACCATAACTTAGTTCGATCCAAATCCAATCAATTCGAACCAAAGAGGGACATAATCGGACCAATATATTGTAAACTGGTTTAAGTAATACACACACACACACACACACACACACACACACACACACACACACATATATATATATATATATATATATATATATATATATATATATATATATATATATATATATATATATATATATATATATAACCGGTTTCTGCAGGTACCCAGCGGGTAACGGTTCCGAAAGAAATGAGAATTGGAACCAGAACCGCTTAAGGCGGTTCCATAACTTTAGGAACCAGAATCGGAACCGCTTAAGGCAGTTCTAGTTCCAGAACCGGCAGTTCCGAGGCGGTTCCGGTTCCAAAAGCGGTTACCCAGTTCCAATGCTCATCCCTACTAATAAGTGTTTACATACATTAATAATAATGAGAATACATACATTAAGATACGTCAATAAAACATTGTTGGTGAATTCTATATGTTTTGACACAAAGTATTTTCATAACCAAATGTATTTTATAAAATTTTACTTGCTTGACCAGCTTCTATAGATCGGTACTTTTCTATCAAAAATATAAAATAGTTGAGTATTAAAAGTGTATTTGAGTCACTTAGAAATACCATTTGTTGAAATCCAACGTATAGAATTTAACAACTATATAAATAATCAAATTTATATTAAATTTTACTATTTCTATGACCAAAATGCATTTTATATAAATATTGTGAATACCAAGTCATATAAAATAAAGACTTGCCACACCTTCTGGAAATATAAAAGCAACCAATTTCACTTTTATAATTTAGTAGAAGCGATTGTATTGTTTATATGTATAAATCATAAATTTTGAGTTTATAAATTTTGTATGGTCGTTTTGTAGTATTTATTACATGTTATCTTACTTAATTTGAGAACCGACACCTAATCAGTAGGGTGAAATCCTCTTACATAAACATTGTATTTTCGTGTCGTGGTGATTATTAAGTATCATCTTACTTAATTTGGAAACTGACACTCAACCATTCTAACAACACCTTCTCACTACTTAAAGTTTTTTTTTCAAGTAGTATAAGTAAACGAAATCCTCGTGTGTGTGTATATATATATATATATATATATATATATATATATATATATATATATATATATATATATATATATATATATCTTATTTCAATCTTAAATGGTAACGAAATAAATTCGGGGTCTATAATGAATCCATAACCGAACTGCGACATGACACATCTACACCAGCACTAGAAGGAATGTGCTAAAAGTCCACACCAACGTTTCATCAACGTGGTGAATCAAATAGAAACGTCAACGCCCGATTTTGCCTTGTCAGGTGATAATTGTAGCTAGCAATGACAAGCGGGGATGTCGACTCCGTATAAATCGAAAAACATGATCTTATACTTGATGTTCTTTGTTCCATACAGATTAACGAGCTTATAAATTGGAGGGTATTTACTAAGATGTAGAGTCTTAGTGTAAACAACAACACATCCTAAATGACTTAAGAAACAAACCTAACTCATATGGCTTTAGAAACAAACGTAGCTTCTATAGAGAGAGCTGAGAGTGTTGGATCCTAACAATAAACTTTCAGTTATAAGATCATTAAACACTTATAGTTTTGTTGTTCATGAATAATCTCTATTTGGAATCTTTTAGTATTATGGATTCACAAGACTAAACATATTTCTAAATTTTATTATTTATTGCGATAAAATTTGGGCAGCATAACGACTGCTGTTAAGATATTTTTCAGGTTCCAACCAATGTGAAACCAACGATTCCATAAAATTAGTAAGTCACATATTTAATACGATACATAATTTCATAATTAATAATTTTTAAATCTTGAAACCGGTCATGTTATCATATGCAACAAAATCCATATTTAGTAAGAATGATTAATATGTTTATAGTAAGTATAAAAATATAGTAATCGTTTTCAAATTCATTTTTACATAACTTTATATATTCAAAGTTAATTTTTAACAATTTTAACTAAGAATTATATATCTTCATGAACTTTCTTTTTCCACTATTAAAGGTAATGCTCTTTCCTTATGGAAGTCGAGAGGCTTATGTCTTTTGTTTACATAAGTTCATTTCCATTTGTATACAGTCTACAATCGTTTCTAAATCACACAATCTTTTCTGTAATCTCTTGAGTGATTCTTGGATCATAATGGAACTTATCACCTGCATGCTCTTTTGTTCAGTTTTCGTATTTCCAGTCATTGCTCAACATATGAAGGATCGACACTCTTGTCCATATAAATCCTCAATTAGTGTGGCCTTAATTATGGCGTGATAACTATCGTGTAGGAAAAACTCAATCAATGGCAGTGAGTATTTTGTGTAATATGTAAATTCTATTTTGTAGTCTTGGAGCATTTCTTTAGAAGGTTTGGACAGTTTTGACCATTGAGAATGATAAGTTGTGCTTATCCTCATGCATGTCCCCAAGGATTATGGTGATTGTCAAAATTTCTAGGTGAATATACTATCTTAGTGAAAGATGATAGAGATCGGCACCCCATACAATCTAACTAAATCCTTGGCATTAGTCTTGATAAGTTTTTCCATTTTGTTTGTTTCTTTGATTAACGGGAAGTAGGTAGACTTAGTCAATTTGTGGACTACTACCTGAATAAAATTCGAATCCATTAGGTTTCTTGGGTATCTTTGGTATGAAGTCCATTGACATTGGTTACCACTTTTACTCGGGTATTTCTTTATCATGGACCTAATCCTAAGTGTTTATGATATTATGCCTATGGTACAAGTTTGTTATTTGTCCACTCAAATGGTAATCTCTGCTTTCATGCATGTTCACCATTTCCATTTTTCTTCAAATTTAAGTAGATCTAGTCAAATCCTTTATAGATGGGACACATTAATTTGTGAGATTTATCCAAGATTATGCTCCTGTGTTCATTGCACTTAGGCGTACAAATTTGGCTTATAAAGTATTATGTCCCGCCATCCCTAAGCATGAATTGTTTATCCATTCTTCACAGAGCTTCACTCAAGAAGCTTTTCTCTCTCAGAGTCTCGAGCCAAACTTCTTGAAGTTGGGTATGTAAGGTTCGAATGGATGGTCCTATTTAATACTCATACTCGGTGGGGTTTGATGCGTTCTTTTCCATTCATTACATCTTGCTAATACATATTCTCAATACATTGTTAACTAATCTCACATGTCATAATAACAATGTATTTCTCATTTAGGTCATTCAACCAAAATCATAGGCAAAAACCATGTCTTAATTCATCTATATGCACCTTAATCCTTTATGCACATGTCGTAGGATAATAACAAGTTCTTTGTTCTTTCTAGAAGGGTAAAGCTAGTGCATTAAACAATAGTGATGGTTTTACATGTAATAATGTGAAATATACCTGAAATTCTTAAGGGTGCATGCAACCTAATTAGATCTATGTCATAACTCTATTGGAGCAATATACTATTGAACAACAAAATTCTAAACCCTAATTGAATCGAAATTCACAAGGATAATAACATACCTATGATTTGTTATTGTAAAAAAAAAAACCCTTTGATCAATCCAATGGTCTCTTGAAAAATCATTTAAATTGTGTGCAAGCCTCTAATGGTTCATACCCACAACACAAGAACCTTAGAAAAGTTTGGAGAGAAGAGGCAATTTTCTGTTATCTGTGTCTGTTAGCATTTGCCGAAAATTCCAATCCATAAGGCTCTATTTATAACTAATTAGGAAACACCTAGAAACCCTAATTTGAGCATAAAATAATATTATTTAAAATAAGGTAATTATCAAGTTCCTTAATTACCTTTATAAATGCTTCCAGAAGACTCCAAAGGAGCCTCCAAATCATCCCACACAGGAGGGTTCTAGAACCTATCTTCTGCTCAACTTTGAACAATTACAACTATAGTCCTTCAACTTTTAAGTAATTCTAGTTAACCCATAATTAATTCCAAATTAATTCTGATTAATTCTAAATTAATTATGACTATTTATAATTATTATATTAGTCATATAATATATTAATAAAACATTTATCTGGATAATAAATAAATCTAGACAATTTCTTGGTTATGAGGGAAACCCAAAAATGACTTTACTTTTATTCATCAAGAATTCAACATTATACTAATTTAGTTAGGACATTACACACCTTAATCCGAAAGTCTCCCACTTGGATAAGTTGCTAACTATAATTGCTTGTACAACTCCGAATAACCAGTAAAGAGCGTTCTTAAGACACTACCAGACTCTGTTGGTCCTAAGATAAGTAATCACATATTTCTTCTTTTTTCCAGATATTGTATGAACATGAGACATGGATTAGAATCAATCTCTTGTCTAAGATTCTGTTTCCCGATAATCTCGTTTTGTGATGATGTCATAAGACTACCAATCAAACACATCAAATTAGACGTGGATCGGCCCAACACTATAATGTCAACATCAAAACATAGAGGGGACCAAAGATATCACTTTTCATATTAAGGAAAAAGAAAATAATAAAATTCAACTATATAATTACACAAATTTACTCATCGGGTCATACATGGAATTACACTTTATAGTACCTAGTTACGAGATGTGTTGGAGTAAACCAAAGTACAACCAATTTGTAAAATATGACTTACATGTCCGTTTTAAGAATAGGTGATATTATCGTCTTAGATATACTTGTGATTAAATACATGATGTAATCTCTAAGTGCGGATTTGACCAATACTCAAAATCTCTATATCTATGTACTCATGAATTCTGCAGCAATACCAATGCACTGTCCAGTCTCTATGGTGTAGTTCGTATGAATCGAGTGTTAAGAACAAAATCAGAGTACATAATGAATTAAGAACAAGGATGTAAATATAATCCGTTTGGCTCTATGATTACTTTTGAATGAGTACAAGAGTTCTGAAAGAGTAAAGTGCTCTCGTTCTCACAAGAATACAAAAGTTACCCTCACCCTTACACCTACCCCTATTTATAGGGTCATACAGACACATACGAAAAGAACATAAGGACTAGACATCATCACTTCGAACTCTAAACAATGCCTTATGTAATACATATATTCGATATACAAAACACTAACTTTGAATCTAATCAGGACTAACTGTACTTCGACAACTCACAACATACTTCGAACTCTATAATCTCCCCCTTTGCGAGAAGTGTCGAATCTATGTCATTAACATCTTTGTATCCTGATAAAGTACTCTGCGAACCTCCGTGTACCAAATGATTGTCTTTTGATTCTCATCTTATATCCTTCTGTATTCTTCTTATAATTATTTAGACGAACAAGTAGATTCGTATACTGAGAGTTCATGTACCTTGTTTTTCTTGTTCTTCCCAACTAAGACAACACCCATAGGTTTAAGAACAATCTCCCT
This sequence comes from Lactuca serriola, assembly GCF_051521515.1. Lineage (NCBI taxonomy): Eukaryota > Viridiplantae > Streptophyta > Magnoliopsida > Asterales > Asteraceae > Lactuca > Lactuca serriola. The sequence goes on along the minus strand of NC_136413.1, from coordinate 96,832,703 downwards.
ATCCTCAAAATGCTTGAGATTACCTTGACCATTCAGCATTGATTGAGGCACTGTCACTGTTCTATTCATTGCCAAGGCAAGTTCGACATCCATCAATGCTAGACAATCATAGTAACTATCTATGAACAGTTTGATATGAGAAAAACCTATCAAGAAAGATTTTTTGTTGTTCAATTGAACTTTTGACACATCGATAGAGCTTAATATTTTTTCCACATTGATGAGATCACTGAGATTCATAAGAGGAAAGTCTGCCACTGAGAAGTCACAAGCAACATTGTTTTCTCTAACAACATGGTATCGAAAGTTCTGTAACAAGCCTTCGAACAGAATATCTTTGGAAATAGTCAACACCTTGACAATCTTGACCAAAGACCATACTTCCTCATCCTTCTTACCCAAAAGAGCATGAAACCTCAACTTCAATCTCTTGAACTCATCTTTGTCTTGAAACCTATCAACCAATTGATATTGAGCAGAGATGAACATCATCTGGGTAATCGGAAAATCCAGTTGATTAAAATTAGTATTTTTGATTTCTTGGCACTTCTTTGGAATTTTCTCAAAATCATGCAGAATTCCAGAAAAGACGATTTGTTCTATTGTCTCATAGCAATTTTGCTTGCATGGATCACCTTTGTCTAAGACTGGTGGATCACTTTGTCTTTGTCGCATTATACTATTTATTTGTCTCTGCTTCTTAATCTCCTTATCCAAAGCTTTCTTCTTTTCTTCTTCTGAAGGATTGATCTCAATACCCTTCCTTTTATTTTCTATTTCTTCTTTCGAGGGTGGTGGTTTCGAACTCGAACTCGATCCCCATGCACTTTGTCCTATGACAATTCCTTTAGTCAGTGGTCTCGAAGTTGTTGCAATCAAAGTAGTTGTTAATGAAACAAGAAGTGATGTTATAATTTGCATCGAGATCACCTTCCCCAAAACCTTCCATGGATCTGAATCCTTCGAAGCGTCAACACCCTTATCTCCCCCTTGCACCACTTGTTTGACAGGTGGGCATTCGTTCGCAGAAGAGATACAAGATGAAGAAGAGGATCAAGGTCTGTTTCTAGATTCTTTTCGAGAGATGAAATCATCTTCGAAATTGACTCCATAGAAACAATGGATTGTTGAGAAAGATCAAGCTTTGTCATGGAATCCTACAAGCTACCCAAAAAATCATCAAGCTTGAAAAACACTTTCGAATCAGATTCGGTCTTGGCATCAATCTTGGTAGAAAAGAGGTATTATATTCCACAAGCTTGAGAAACACTTTCAACGACATGCTTATCCAACGAAGATCCTAAACACGTGCCAACTATCATTGGCACTTTCAATTTCAAACTATTCGTCAAGCCAAACTTCTCAAGCAGGTTACGAGAGTACTTTTCTTGATTTATGAAAATTCCATCCCTGCTTTGACGAATATTCAATCCCAGAAAATTATTTATTTTACCCATCATACTCATCTTGAATTGACTTTTCATCATATTATCAAATTCCCTAGACAATGAAGGTTCAGTCGATCCAAAAATAATACCATCTACGTAAATGTGAACGAGTATTAGATGACCCCCTACTTTCTTTTGAAATAGAGTGGGATCAACTTATCCTTGTTTAAATTTAGAGAGTTTCAAGAAATTGGTAAGAGTTGCATACCAGGCTCGAGGTGCTTGTTTTAAGCCATAAACAACTTTATCAAGAATATAACAAGGATTAGGAAATTTATTATTTACAAAACCTGGTGGTTGTTCGACACAAATAGTTTCTTCTAGGACTCCATTTAGAAAAGTGCACTTTACATCTATTTGATACACATCAAAGTCTTTGTGTGCTACATAAGCAAGAAATATTTGAACAACCTCGAGTCTCGCGAAAGGGGAAAAGGTTTCTTCATAGTCAATACCTTCTTGTTGCGAATATCCTTTAACGACCAACATCGGTTTGTTTCGAACGACATTACCTTCTTTGCCAGTTTTATTTTTAAAAATTCATTTTATGCTTATACCCAAAACATCATCAAGTTTTGGAACTAGTTGCCAAACCTTATTTCTTTCGAATTCAACAAGTTCATATTACATAGAAACAATCCAATCAGGATCTTCCAAAACAACCTTAATTGTTTTCGGTTCTATTTTTGAAATAAAAACATTAAACATGCAATATTCTTGGTGTTCATGAAGTACCTTGTTTTAGCATGAAGTTGAGCCCTTGTCAAAACTCCAGCTTGAGGATAACCAAGAACTTGTTCTTTAGGATGATTTCGAGTCCATCTGTCCAGTGGTGGATATGCAGGGTCGAAATCCAAAGGTATATCTTCGAACATTTCATCTGTTTTAGAACCTTCACCTACATTCGACAGATTATCAGACACATCATGAAAAACTTCATTTTGTGTATTAGAAACATTAGGTATTAATCAATTTTGCTCCCCCTCGACAATTGGATTTAGATTGTGATGCACCCCCTCGACATCAGCATTCGAATATCCATGCCCCCATCGACAATTGGATATGGATTGTGATGGTCCCCCTCGACATTAGCATTCAAGTACTCCCCCTCCACCTGATCACATTGCAACACATGCTGAAGTTCGGTATGCACTTGAGAGCTTGAGGTAGAATCAGAATCATCATTTCCCTAGTCACCGTCGAATCATCAGAATGTTTCGATGCTTCAGGAATTTGATTATCATATGCATGAACTTTTACATCTATTTCCCTGTCTGGAACACCAAAAATTTATTCATAATGACAATCGAAAGAATTAACAATTTCAAACTCATAATTTGTTTTTATAATGATAGGCTTCTGTTCAAAAGTTTGTTCAACACTTTTGAGATAATAATCATCGAAAGTCAGATTGAAAGTTTCTTCAATCTTCCTTGTTCCTTATTCAACACCCGATAAGCTACGGTATTTTGCGAATATCCCAAGAAGATCCCTTCATCAACTTTGGATTGAAATTTAGAAAGGTTATCTTTGAGATTCATTATGAAACACCTGCAACCTAAAACATGGAAAAGTTTCACATTTGGTTTCTGATTGTTGATGATGTCATATGGGGTGATGTTAAAATGACGTTGAATGAATGATCGGTTTTGAGTGAAACACGTTGTGGAAATTGCTTCTGCCTAGAGATATTGAGGCAAATTCGCATAGGTTAGCATTAAACTTTGCAGTTCGCATAGAGATCTGTTTCTCCTTTCGACAACACCATTTGTTGTGGTGTGTAAGGAGATGAAAAATTATGCGATATCCTTAATTTAGCCAGAAATGAATCAAGAACTTGATTCTTGAATTCTGAGCCATTATCACTTTTGATCTTTCAAACTTTCTTTCTTAGACTGAGCTTGTTGTTCTTGATGAAATCAATCATTACTTGGGCAGTATCTGACTTCTGGTGAAGAAAGAAGACCTATGTGAACCTTGAAAAATCATCGACAATAACCAAGATGTACCGCTTCTTATTGAGAGTTTCAACAGTCGAAGGTCTACAAAGATCAATGTAAATAAGTTCCAGTGGTTCAATGATCTTGGAATCAATCACGATGGGATGACCTTGACGGTGTTGTTTTCCTTGTTCACAAGTTGCACATAACGAATCGTTATCAAATTTTAAAACAGAAAGGCCAAGTACAAGATCATGTAAAACCAATTTGTTAAGATTTTTGAAGTTTAGATGTATGACAACCCGATATGTCAACTCTATGTAATTACCTGAAAAGTCAAGTATTGTAACCACTTTTGATATAATGAAATTAACTTCAAAAATAAAATGTCCAAAAATCTCAAATTTATTACCTACTATGTTAGATGACATTAAACCGTGATCGTACGTAAAAAGAACGCCCAAATCTGACTTCGTATAATGAAGTTATGATTTTTCCAAATTCGGCTTAGCGACAGACAACTAAAAAATCGAAATGGAGATCGAGTGACTTTTGGCCGGAATGACCTAAATGAGAATCGAAGGTCTCGACAATGGTTTTGCAGCGGTAAAAAGTCTGGCAAAAACAGACGTCAGATAACGAAGTTATGAATTTCTAACGAAATTTTCTTACCGCGACCTTTTAGAAATAAATAATAAAAATAATTTCAAAAGTTGTCGACGGAATCTAAACGAAAGTTGTAGAGCGTAGTCTCACCTACGCGTGGATATAATGAACGTCGAAAACAAAGTTCGAATGAAGAAGATATGAATTTTTGAAGTTTATTAAATAAATAAAATATAAATTTTATTATTTAATCTCGGCATTATCCGAAGGAGGAGTCACCAGGTTAATCCGAGTTACGCCCAACGTACGCTCGTACGCCCAGCGTACTCGAGGACTAGGCCTCGGATCATCCACGTCGCCTCTATGCGAGGCTATGCACGTCTCATCTGAAGCTCCGAGGCAGTCGAGGAGGTGGTCACGCATGACGCACACGTACGCCAAGCGTACCGATGCGGTTCCCAGCCCCTATAAAAGGGATGCAAGGGTTCCGAAGCAATGGCTAAATTTCTCTCAACTTTCTTGCGTTCTTGCCTCTTTTTCCGTGCATGTGCTATCCCGAAGCCCTGGTTTCCTTGCTCAAGTCCCAAAGGTCGTTTGTGCTCTCGAGATTCCCGAGAATCCCGAGAAAATCCGCTTTCTCGAGTCGAAATTCTGCTCGGTTTTCATCTCGCCTTTTTCGATCTTTCAAGTGAGTTCATACCCTTATAATCCACACGATTATTATCGTGTGTTATATAAAGTTTCATTATACACTTTTTATCAACGGAATCATATGTGATTTATAACTATTATAGGGAAACTTTCGTATGCAAAATATATCACGATAACATCATATCTTTTTAAATGAAAAATGTTGTTATTTATGTATAAATCAAACACTCTGCTTATACTGTATGTATATGTGTCCATCTTAGGCACTACAAAAATTATACTTTTCATAACCAGTGAGCATTTCACTAGGGATTACTATACAAACGAGACACACTTTTAGAAAACTATAATAGGTATAGTTTTACGAGAACATCACGAACTTTTACATACTAGAAACACTATTTCAAGAAGTCACTTTCACATACAAGAACAAACGAACATTTTCACACGTAAATCTGTTTTATACTAAGTTTTGTGAGACATTAACTTCACGTACGTTGGAGTACACATTTCAAGTCCTGTATTATATACCAGAATCCCTTGGAGGGGGAGCATGGTGTTTGTGTATAGATCTATACGGGATTGACAACCCCGTGCCCTGACTGTTAGCTACAGTACACCATTTGGGGTGACAAACGTCAGAACATTCCAACGCCTGAAGAACGTTGTGTATAGGCATTTCTAGTCAAGAGAATGGTTATAAAACTCACATGGAGTATTAAAAATACATTGATTTACGGGGTTTTTCAGATGTATTGGCAATTTTATACGTACATAAATTTTCTAGAAACAAATATTGGTCTTGATAGAAGGCTACATTTATGCTAGTAGGAAATATGGGATTTTCTAGGAACAAGCAAACAAAAACAAAACATTTCATTTCATACAAACGTTGTTATCTAAATACTTATGAAACTCACCAGCTTAAATGTTGATCTACTCTTTCAAAACTACTTGTATGTCCCAGGGATTCAGTAATTACAGGTAACAAACAGCTTTTGAAGAAGGGACTCTGCGACGCCAGTTTAAATTCATATTTTGGCATCATATTGTAATTGGTTTTGAACATGTATCTTTTAACAATGGAAACTTTCAATTATATATATGATGGTTATATTGCTTTCTTTACTATGTATTCTATTGTTACGTTACCACATGCAGTCATCCGCCCCCGAACGTTTCCACTGTTCCGGTTTGGGGGTGTGACAAGATGGGAGAGTCTTCGATGCCACAGCCAACTAAGATCAGAAGATGCCTTCGAAAGTAAGCAAACAGAGGGAACACCAACAATTGGTTTGATGTCGAGTGTGAACATATCACCTTTCCTCTTAGACTTAAGCAAGACCTTTTTTGTTTCTTTGTTCGAGATGACACTACCTTCCTCATCGAAGACTACTTGATTACCAGTGCCCATAACCATTTGTGACACACTTATCAAGTTGTGTTAAACACCTTCGGCATATGCCACCCGGTTGACTATAAACTTTTAATTTGTAACCTTCTCATAGCCTTTAACCTTGCATTCACTACTAGAAAAACAGCCTTTTACGACGCTCATTGCGCGTCGTAAAAGGCTCAGACGATGCGCAAATGCGCGCCAAGGAAGGCCCTGTCATAAAGAGAGACGACGCGCTTTTGCCCGTCATCTATAGACGACGCGCACTTACGATGCTCATTTACGACGCGCAATTACGACGTGCGTTTACGACACGCAATGCGTATCAAGGAAGGCCCTGTCATAAAGGAAGACGACATGCATTCGCGTGTCGTAACCTTACGACGCACGTGTTAATGACACACAATGCGTATCAAGAAAGCACCTATCAAGAAAGGCCATGTCATAAATGAAGATGACACACATCTTTGCGTATCATAATTTTAAATGTTTTTAAAATTATATATTTTTGATAGATTTACTAATTTTCAAATTAAATAACACATTAAAAGTCTCATAATAAAAAATAAAATACCATAAACAATAAAGATAATTCATTGCACTAGTATGTCAAATACAAATAATCATTCCAATAGTAAGTAAATGTAACACATTGCTAATATTGCATAATATTTATTAAAGAAAACAAAACATGTACAACATTAAAAGAAACCCATGACTAAATTCTCCTTTGACAATTTCCTTTCTAAAAGAATAACCTGAATGCAGGAACTTTGCATGAGAGGCTGTACGGCAATTAGGTGAAAGGACCAATTCATCCATCAAACACACAATCAACACTCAGCAAACCCACTCCACTACCCTCTCCAACAGCAAGTCAAATTAAGCGTCATCCAAGTGTTAGTGCCAAAAAAATCAAAACATTCATCAATTTTAATGTGTTGGGAGGAGAGCAATTAGGTGAAAGGACTGAGAAATTCATACCCATGCTTATCTTAGCAAACTTGGTTTGGAACACCTGCACAATAAAATATAAATTGTCAAAAGACTAAATGACTATCTTACCCTTACATTGAAAAGTCAAAGTGTTGATAGATAGTTTTGTTGGTGGTACCTAAGAAAAGTGCAGAAGGTTTTCCCGGCTGAGACTTGAACTCGGGATGAAACTGGACGCCCACAAAATACGGATGATCACGAAGTTCAACAATCTGTGCAGATTAAAATAAAAAAAATAACTTAAAACTACTAAAATGTTAGAGTAAATCCGTCTTTTAAAACTAACTATATACCTGATTAACTGGAATTCCCTCTTTCTCCTCAATCGTTTACATCACATAACGAATACTGTTCGAGCTTTCCACCTCCAGGCTGATGGTTTTCAATGTCAAAATCTTAACAAAATCCGCATGTTACCTTCAAAGTCAAATCATCTTTCAGGTCCTTTCCAACATTTTACCCCATTTTACCCCTTACATCTTTCATTCAATTTCTATTTTTTTTTTATTCAGGGATCATCTATAGGGACTTGAAACTAGAGAATATATTACTTCAAATAGATGGACATGTTTTATAGAGTGACTTTGATTTATCATTCAGAACTCAGTGTAAATCCCAAGTATGTCCTTTTCTATTTAAAAAAAATGACTTATATTCTTACAAGATTCTGGATTTATTTATTTATTTTTATCGTATGTTAATTTTAATTTTGTAGGTTATAAAACATCCTCATCTTAAAAGAAGAAAATCTAGAAGCCAACCACCACCTACATTTGTTGCAGAACCTTCTACACAATCAAATTCATTTGTTGGGACTGAAGAATATATTTCTCTGGTATGAAAAGTACTCAAAGGGCATTTATGTAATTTCACTTATTTATGGTCTCTTTATTTTACCCTTTGAAATTATGATGATATTTCAGGAAATCATAACAGGAGCTGGCCACTCCAGTGTTATTGATTGGTGGGCAGTGGGTAAGCTTATTAATTTTCATGCATTTAAATTTTTCTTTAAAATATACACCATTTATTTGAATTACCTTCTTTTACCCATTTCAATACTTTACCTAATTTTTTATTATATTCTTTTTTTTTATTTCAGGTATTTTATTATATGAGATGTTGTATGGTCGTACACCATTTAGAGGAAAGAATAGGCAGAAGACATTTGCTGATGCAGTGGAATCCCCTCTATGTCCTGAATCTTTGACTTCACAGTATCAATGTTCTTTGAGCTCTCCACCTCCAACTTTATGGTCTTCCGTGTCAAAGTCTTAACAAAAACTTGCATATATGATTCAACAAATGACAATCAGCTAAATTTTCAGTCAATAAATAGGAATTTAGGAAAATACAGAGCTTAAGTTAATAGTGTGTAATATAAATGAAAGTAATTTGAAGTTACTGATTGATTTTGAATCATCCTAGTTGTGTGTTCCAGATTAGTAAAAGCCAGAAGAGAATAACAAAATGACAAGAATACACTTTTGAATAACACGATTTTACCTAAAATAAACTTGGCCAAATCAAATACAGAAATGAATGAACAAAACCTAAAAAACTCTAGTGTAAACTAATACGGACACACAAAGATCAGTCAATTATGTGTGATCAAATGAAAATCAAGTCAATCGACACAGGAATTTATGTAGAAACAATTGAAATGAGAAGTGATCGAATAAGATTCGAATCATGATCGATGTAGATACCTGTAGGAGACATCGGCTTGGGACATGATAGGGTGATCGTACACAACAACTTTATGGTCCTCCCAAACTCACAACCAGCTCCAATCTAGATCCATTTCGGATGTGATGATCTGCTAAAGTTTTACCATCCTCGAGGATCTTTCCATCAATGATCAAAATCTGTTGATGCCATGGAATCCCCTCTTTCTTCTGAATCTTTTCCTTCACATCACAAATGAAAGGTCATATATGATTCAACAACTGACAAATAGCTATAATCTGTTAAAAAGGGTTAGGTCGTATGTGTCTAAATTCCAAATTTTATCCCTGAACCATATTTCTTAGATGAGATAATATGAGATTAAGTTGTTAAGATCAAATGGGCAACATGGGGAATCAACAACCATGAATAACAAAAGCAGCAACAGCCAAAAGGTCACAAACATTTGGAAGAAGAAACTTGAGGTGTGGATTCCTGGATTACGGCTTCTGATAATAGCACTTAACTCGAATTTAGATACAATAAGTGTTAGGTCAGAATGAAATTGTGAGATTTTTCTATCAATAACTCAACATCAATGGAAAACATGCAGAGACAACAACCATGAATAACAAGGTAACATAGTAGTTAAGAATGAGGTGGCAGCTTCTGATAACAGCAACTAAGCACAAAGAAGGAGCCACATCAACAAAGGATGCGATTACAGACAATGAGATGAAATGATAGGAACCTACTGAATTATGAATTAAACAAAAGAAGGAGCCACATCAACAATAGATGCACTTAAGGCTTACATGATCATACACATATACCATGAACTTGTATTTATCTCTTAAAACAAAGTATTATTTATTAATAAGACATAATAAGAAAAAGAGTAAATTAAAATACACAAGTACCTCTGGTCGAAGACCATTCTAGCCACTAATCCTACTCCCAAGAACATTTGACATAACATTTGAAGATGCCATGGGACTTAGACTTCATGGCGCAGTCTATCAAGCTCATTAAACCCTTGATTTGGCAGCATACTTGAAACCCTCACAATATCTGAAAAAATAAAAGGATTTGAAGCAATTAGTTAAAAAGTGGTAACATGAAATGATTTAAGTTTCATCTGATTCATACATGAATGAAAATACTTCATCAATTCAAGTTCAATGATGAGGATGAAGGGCGTGACTTGTTCCAGATCTTGTGCAAAAGACATGATTGCCCTTAGGTTTAAGCCAGGAGCAGTTTCAGGGAAGGCAGCAGCTGCCTTTGCCTTTGAGTTGAAGGCAGAGGATGGAGGGTGACTTGTTCCAGATCCAAGCAAGAGAGACTCTACAGTTGCCATATAGCTCGCTTCTACAACTCATACACATAAAATCGTTGTCATATACGAATCCAATCGTTGGGTGATTGAAGGCGACGAGGCTGTGTTTGCTTCTTAGAGAGAGGGAGGGCGAGAAAGTAAAAACAAATCTCACAAATTAGAGAGGTTATCGAAGCTAGTAAGAGGAACGCCAATGAAAAATCCAAGGGATTATTGAGAGAAAAACTGAGTTTTGTTTGTTTAAAAGCTATCGAAGTATCAATGAATTTCCAATCTAGGAGAATTCAAAAAGCAGAGAGATAGGTACCTGATTTGACTGGCGAGATTATTGGGAACAAAGGGAAGCCAGCGCGTATACGGAGGTGACAGCAATAAATCGATTGACTGATAATTTGAGAGAGCAAGAGAAGACCCACTTGCTAGCGATTTGGATGAATAGCTGGCTTAGACTAAGGTATTTGAGGCTGTCGATCAGTTTTAGGAGAGAGACTATGAAAGATATCTATGGTATAGAAGAAGAAGAAGAAGAAGACGACTTGACTTTCTTGTTCACAAGATCATGAAATTAATTTTTACCTCGTATTTTTTGGAGAGAATCGCTTGAATGTGGGGTGAGAGAATCATGAAGGCAAACCTTCGGAGAAGATGGAGGAGTGTAGGAGAATGGGGGATAGACGAAGCATCGAATCGTTGAAAACCATAGTAATAGTTATAATTTTAGGGCACGCTATTAGGGAAATAAAGATGACCCAAAGGCAGAAATTTGTGGAGAAAAGAATGTTGACCTCCGTATGGCTGCAGAGTTCCAAAAAGGGAGAAAGATCGACAACCACACAATCCTTTTAGGGTTTCTTTGGAATACGATTTTACAAAATACGAAGAAGAAGGAGGAGAGTATCAGGGCGGGGTTTTCAATTTTTTTGGGTTTTCATTCCCCCCCCCACTTGGCAATTAAAAAAATAGAAGAACGCGCGTCCGTGAAAAAAAATTATAAAGCGACAGTTTTAGACGGCGCACTTTTTTATGGTAGGTGCCCTCCGTGTTTTTTATTTTTTTTGTTGGACACTAATTTTAGGGCACGAATAAACGCGTGTCCTCTATCCTTCAAATTTTGGAAAATTGACATTAATTTTTAGGGCACACACAAATGCGTGTCCTCTATCAGCGTGTGTCATTGTTTGCGCATCGTTAAAGGGCTGTTTTCTAGTATTGATTTTTGTTTATTTTTGAACTTGACCACTCCAACATTTTCCAAACTTCTAAAATCATGCAGATTTTCCTTCCGACCTGTCATGTGACGAGAGCAACCGTTGTCGATATACTAGTGTTCATCGTATTGCTTGTCACACAATACATGTGATCAATTAAAGAATTTAGATCCCCAAGGCTTTTTAGGTCCTTGGTTATAAGAGTGAAATGCATTGTGAAAAGAAGATCCTAACATCCAACTTCGAACCTTTGATTTCAGACTATCGATCAATTCAACTTCTATAGTCTTTGGTATCGAAATGAAATCATTAATTGGTTTAGTTTTAACACTGACTTTCCCTTTTCCATCAGTAGTTCATCTTGCCTCAACCTTTACTTTGGGAAATTCTTTCCATTTTCGAACTAAAGGATTCAATTCCAATGATGAAGAACTCCCAATTTGTGACTCGTTCAAGTAGTTTTCATAAGAATACATGATTTCCTCTTGAGAAAAATTTCCTGATTGGTATGGATTTCCTTTGCCTTCGAGCCAATGATTGATATTCTTCATTTCAGTTTTCCCTTTAACAAATGAAGTTTTGACGTTCTGCTTCGAATCTAGATTTTTGGAAAGTGAGCTTGTGTTGGTTTAAATGGTTCGTTTTACTTTCCTTTAACGTCCAATTTTTCAAGATTTCTTTTTGGAAATGATGATGTTGTAGTGTTTTGAAAATGTTTATAATAACCAACTGGTGTTTAGTTAAAAACATTTTGTTCTTTGAAAAACTTCTTTGATATCGAAATTGACAAAAATTTCTTTGTACTTTATGTTGAAAACCATTTCTTTGAAAATTGTTTTGTGAAAACCTTGCATTTTGATGATTAGAAACAAAATTCCTTTGATTTTGGTTTTGAACAAAACTTTCATTTCTTTGTTTTTGAACCATTGATGTTCGAACTGGTTTTTGAACTTTTGAATGACCTTTTGAAAAATCATTTTGTTTTTTAGTGTGGTTCTTCTAATCAAAAGACTTATTTTGTGAAAAAGTCTTAACTTGGTCTGTCAATTTCTGTTCAGACGATTTTTGTGAAAATTCTTTTTGTTTCTTAAAAGACTTGATATTTTTCCAATAGACCTTGTTTCGTGCTTTAGAAATCGAAACTCCTTCTTCTTTTGAAAATTTTTTAATTTCTTCATTCCAAATTTGTGCTTTTGTCTTTTGATTTTGAGAAATTAGTTCATTTGTTTGTTTATCTACTTTTGCTTTTTTTTTTGTCTTTACTTCCGAAATTCTTTTTGGTTTTTGCCTTTGAAAAGTATATGAGTTCTTGTTTATGGTATTTTCGACAGTGCTTTGGTTTGAGAAAAACCGCTGTTTTGTTATTCCTTTGTTGTCTTCGTCAACAATTTTATTGATTTCAGGATTCACTTTGTCTCCATTTCCTATAGTGACAAACACCTGATTAGGAAACACCAAATCATCAGTGCACTTGAAAGACGAATATATGACTGAGTTCGATTCGAGATAGTGAGGACCTTTTTCCTTCATCACTTTTTTGAATTTCTCTGTTTCCTTATAAAGTTGATCAACAACTCTGGGAATAGTTGTTTCTTCCTCATCACTATCACTGTCATACTCTTTGACTTCCACATGATCATAATCATGAGCTTTCGTTGTCGAGGGTTGATCAATGTTCACCTTTTCCAATTAATCATTACAAATTTCTTTACCCTTGGCCATCGAAGTGACATTAATGACTGATAACTGAGAACAGTTAACATTTTCCTCTTCCTCAATCTCACTAATATTGTCAGAATCATCTTCGATATCAGAAAAATTGTGTTGAGAGTTAAATATCAAATTCTCAGTCTTTTTTAAAATTTTGATTTGTTCAGTATCAGACAAGGTCTCATTCACAATATGTACCAAATCGTTTGCATGTAAACATTCATCTACTTTAACAATTCCATAAGCATGAGAATCATTTGGGACTTTATCATATTCAGATCTTTTTTCTCACAATCATAGGAAGTCGAATCTATTTTCTCCCTTTCAAATACCAAGAAGGGCAATAGTTTCCTATGTTGCCCTTCACTAATATCAGAGGAATGATGATGATCTGTTAGTTTATGATACAATCGTTTTGCACTATTGCAGTAAATATCACGTTGTTTCATTGACACACAATTATCTGCTCTAACAACATCCCTATCTAGAGTAATGTTTTTCAATTGCAATTCTAGATTATCTACTCTACTCCTCTTTATCTCCAAATGTTTATGTATTTCCTGAAACAATGATTTTGATTTTTCAACTTCACTGCTAACAGAAATAAGCATGTCATTAACATAAGATAAAGTATCATCGAAGTCAGATAAAACAGAATTATAAGAACTAAAAGGAATATTAAAGGATTTGAGAACAGAACGTACCTTCGAAGTCATCAGATATTTTTCTGCTCCAGTTGACACGAAGCATTTTCTAGTTACTTTCTCCTCATCAGAACTTACTTCTTCAAACGTCTCATACATAGCGTCAAGTGTGGGATTCCTCATCTCCTCATCATCAGAACCAGATGACCAGATTTTATAGGTTCCTTCCCTATCACCACTTTCCTTCACAACGAGTGACATTCCCTTCATCCTAGCTCTTACTTCCTCCAACCTTTCGACATAGTAGGCTTCATCCTTCACTCTTTCTTTCTTCTCCTCTTTCTTCCTTAGCATACAATCAACTGCCAAATGATTTGCACCATTGCAGTAATTGCAGTTGATACCAAAATCTCCTTTAAGTTTCTTCTCCACCTTCTCAGCAGCGGTCTTACTCTCCTTTTTCTCAACCTTCAACTCTTCTCTAGCACTCTTCCCAAATGACAAATTTACCTTAAAATCATTGTGTCCTTGAACTTCAGATTAAATGTCTTCTTAAAGAAATTCTTGGCTTTGTTGTTGGAATAATATGTCATGGCTTCATCTTCCGAATTCATAAGAAAACCCTCATCATCAGAACCAACAATCTTAGCAGATTCAACCTCAGACTCTTTTCCAGACACCTTCGAAATCAGTGCAAGAGAGCCTCCTATATTTATTTTTCCTTCTTCAGCAATCTCGATGATTTCAGTCTCATGACGTTTTAGAACATTATAGAGATCTCCCAACGAGTAGTTATCGAATCTTTGTTGGGTCTTGATCATCAAGCTAATGTTTCTCCATTCCTTTCGAATTCCCATTAAGAAAGTAAGAATGTACTCGAGAGTAGAACTTGTGACTCTATAATGATTGCATTTGAAGATCAACTCATTTAGATGATCGTAATAGATTTCGATTGTTTCACCGTCCTTTTGCTTGAAATCACCTAATTAAAGTAGATACTACTTAAAAAAAATTCCTCATCTTCTTGCTTCCCCTGATACTTCACTTTCAAGGTATCCTAGATCTCTTTTTCCGATTTACAACCTCGAACATAATTGTTAACCACCGGTGGAAGAGCACCGCGAAGTTCATGCATACACATCTTATCATTTGTTTTCTGTTTGTTAGCTTGCACACCAACATCAACATAATAACCTGCTTTTCTTATCTATTCCAGCCTTTCTGGGTGGTAGTCTCCACTCATAATACAACACCAAAGATCTTCATCAATCCCATTGAGATAATCTTCCATTCTATCTGCCCATTGCTCGTAATATTTTGGAATTTTGGTAGAAGATCCGAGAAGATGAGAGAAACCACAAATAGTATTCATGTTAAAATTTGCCATTGTTGTATGAACTGAAATGATGAAAAGCTTTAGAAAATGGAATCTAATGGATGAATCTTTTGGAAAAAGATCAAAGAACACTCGATTTATTGAACAAAACGTAGATTTGAATGAAATCAGTTGATTAGTTCAGGTTTTCTAAATCAAATGTGTGGAATACTTCTGAATCGAAAATAATGATTCAAAACTCTTGTAAATATGAGAAAACTAGAAAACAACTAAAAGAATCCTGCTCTGATACCAAATGTAGTTAGTATAAATTGAGTGTTTAGAACAAATTCAGAGTATAGAATGAATTAAGAGCATGGATTTAAATATAATCTATTTGGCTCTTTGATTACTTCTGAATGAGTACAAGAGTTCTGAAAGAGTAAAGTGATCTCGTTCTCACAGGAATATAAAAGTTACCCTCACCCTTATACCTACTCCTATTTATAGGGTCATACAGACACGTACAAAAAAACATAAGGATTAAACATCATCGCTTCGAACTCTAAACAATGCCTTATGTAATACATATATTCGAAATACAAAACACCGAATTCGAATCTAATTAGGCCTAAAAACACTTCGACACCTCACAACACACTTCGAACTCTACGTATAGAAATCTAGAAACAAGTCATGACAGTCTTAAATCAATATTTACTTCCTATGTATGACCAAATGTGGTGCTTCAAATAACTTAATATTCTGGAATAAAACATGCAAAGCGAAACGAAATAATAAAATAATTGACAAATAGCATCATACACATTGAATATAAAGAAATCTCTATTTAATTAATCACTATTTAATTACAATTTTAATTGCTATGTAGTTTCAAAATAACATCAACACTAACATCTAAAATCTAATATCGTCTCTCAATCCAATGCTTGCAGCATGGTCAAAGTGCTTGGCCTTGCTCAAACCCTTCGAGATAGGATCAACAAGATTCTCTTCCAATGATACATGATTTACCATGAGTGCACCTTCTTCAACCTTATTTCTAATAGAGTGATATTTCATCTCGATGTTCCTAGATGTACCATGGTCTTTAGGTTCTTCTGTCAAAGCTGTCACACCCTTGTTGTCACAGAAAATCTCCATTGGTGTTTGGATTGATGGAACGAGTCCATGATCCTCGATAAAATTCTTTAACCACATAGCCTCCTTTTTTGCCACTATGATATACTCTAATTCACAAGTAGATTCAGCCACCGTTTGTTGCTTGGAACTTTTCCAAGTTTCCACTCCACCATTTAATAAGAAAATCCAGTCCGATTGAGAATTATTGTTATATCGATCTATGTAAAAACTGGCACCACTATATCCATTCACCTTAAGTTGATATTTGCCGCCAAAAACTAAGATCACATCTTTTTGTTTTATGCAAATACATAAAAGTGTTCTTCACTGCCATCCAATGTGCTAAACTAGGATTTCCTTATGACTACTGGGACATTGAGCCTTGCTCAACTTAGCAGTGTGGTGCATGGGTAAGTCTCCTTTCTTGGAATTTTCCATATTGAATATTTTCAATATTTTATCCAAGTATGTACTCTAACTTAATCCTAGTTATCATTCCTGCCTGTTCCTATATACTCATATACCAAGAATATATGTAACTTCTCCTAGATCCTTCATAAGAAAACATTTCCCAAGCCAAGACTTGAGTTCTTGCAAGGTTGGAACACTATTTCCTATTAGGAATATGTCATCCACATACAGAACTAGAAAAGTTATAATGCTCCTTCTAGCTTTGACATACATGCAAGATTCATCTTCACTTCTAGAAAATCCGAACTCTTTGACCCTTTCATGGAAGAAAAGATTCCAGCTACGAGATGCTTGTTTCAGTCCATAGATGGACTTTTCAAGCTTGCACACCTTATTAGGGAATTTGGTGTGCGTACAGCCCTTTGGTTAAGCCAAGTAAGCATCCTCATAATTTTCCTGTTAAGGAAAGAAGTTTTGGCATCCATCTACCACACTTCATAATCATAGTGAGTAGTCATGGAAATAATTACCCTAATTGACTTAATCTTGGCAACTGGTGAAAATTTCTCATCATAGCCAATCACTTAGGTTTAAGTAAAGCTTTTTGATAGCAGCCTAGCTTTGTTAGTCTGTACATTACTATTTATTTCAGTCTTTTTCTAGTAGATATATTTACACGACACTCTATGTTGAGTTGTCGACCAGGTGCTTGATCAACCAAGGTGCACACTTGGTTATCATACATGGATTGGATCTTGATATCCATTGCCTCTTTGGAATATTTAGCATCCTCAAGGCCTGCCATTACTTCTGTGTACTTAGCAGGCTCATCCAAATTTACCAAGGTTGCATCACTAATAAATGTATCACCTTCTGTAGTTATATGGAAATCATAGAATGAAGGTGGCATGCTAACCCAACTTGACTGACGAAGGGGCGACGAATTGTTAATGGGCTTAGTAATTTCATTCTCAAGTTGAGAGCTAGTATCTTCAGAATTTGCTTCATTTGATGACTCTTAAATATCTTCAAGATCAATCATGCTCCCACTTCACTCTTTAGAACTGAGCTCCCTCTCACGAAAGACTCCTCTTCGAGTTACAAACACCATATTATCACTGGGTTTGTAAACAAGTATCCAAAGGACTTTTGTGGATAATCTATGAAAAAGGACTTCTTGACTCTAGGTTCAAGTTTGTTTGAGGTTTCTCACCTAACGAGAATCTCATAACCCCAGACATTGATATACGTGAGTGAGGTAGGTTTTATTGTCTACATTTCATGAGGTTTCTTAGCAACTTCCTTAGTTGGAAGAAGATAGCAACTTTCTTAGTTAAAACAAGATTGAGGATATGGGCGGCTGTTTCTAAGGCATACGCTAGAATAATATTGGAAGTGAAGCTCGACTCATCATGGAACGAACCATATCAAGTAAGGTATGATTACGTCTCTCAGCTGCACCATTCAATTTTGGTGTCCTAGGCGGTGTTTATTGTGAAACAATTCAACATTCCTTTAGATCGTCATTAAACTCGATACTAAGATACTCACCACCTCTATCAAATCGTAGCATCTTTATCTTTTTTTGTAATTGGTTCTCTACTTCATTCTTAAACTCTTTGATCCTTTCAAAAGTTTTTGATTTATGTTAGATCAATTAAATGTAACCATACCTACTGTAATCGTCAATAAATGTAATGTAGTAGCGATTTGCATCCTTTGTGGTAGATTTGAATGGTCCACACACATCCGTATGGATTAGGGCCAACAAATCTTCACCTCTTTCACATGTGCCAGTGAAAGGTGGTTTAGTCATCTTGCCCAAAAACCAAGACTCGCATTCATTGTTTGTTTTTGGGTCAAACGACTCCAACATTCCATACTTCTGGAGTTTGGCGACGCGTTTCTTGTTGATGTGCCCAAGACGACAATGCCATAGTCATGATTTGTCTAAACTATTAGAACAACCAATATAATATACATTGTTGCCTAATTCATTCACACAAATAATAGTTTCATACACACCATCACAAGGATAAGCCTTGAAAATAAATTCACCATTAAATAAACTAAAAGGGTACCGTCATTATTATCATTACCATAACGATATCCTTGTCTAAATAAAGCATGAAATGAAAGAATGTTTCGAGTCATTTCTGGCGAGCAACAACAATTATCCAAATCAGCCCTAATACTATGAAACATAAGCTCATAAGTCCCAATCCTGGTAACAATCGATATTTGTTTGTTCCCCGCGAGTAGGTTTAGCTTCCCATGCTCGACCACTTCACTTTCCTTTAGTCTCGGCATATCAAAACAAATGTGGAAACTACATCATGCATCAAGAACCCAAGAATTTGAAATATTAGTATTATTGACTTGAATAGAATATGTTCCAGAAGAAAATAAAACCACTTTGGCCTTGGCACCTTTCACTTCTTTTAAGTACTTGGGGTAGCTTCTTCTCCAATAGCTCTTTTGGCCACAATAAAAGCACACGACTTCCTTTGGATCAACAACAGGAGGGGTGTCGAAGTTGGGTTTTGCTTTTGTTCCACTAGGCTCTCTACGATGGAACTTCCCTTTCCATTTGGATGGGGTAGGGTCCTTTCTCTTCTTTCCTTTGCTTTTTTAGACATCCATGACAGGGGAACTTGCAGAACTATTGGAGTGAGACTTCTTCATTCCTTCTTCGACCTTTTTCAATAGATTGTAAAGCTCAATCAATATGGTCTCTATATATTGTTCAAATGATATGTTAATATGAATTGTTCATAGCTACTTGGCAGAGAGTTGAGGACCATATCAATGGCAAGGTTCTTATCCAATTTCACATTATGCTTTTCCAATCTTTTCCCATGCCTCTGTATTTTCTACTTATGAGTGCACATATATTCCCCTTCTTTCAGTTTGCACTCCATTAGGGACTTGACCACTTCATAACGCTCTTGTCTTGCTTTCTTGTAGAACATTTGAGAAAAGGCCATGTTAAGTTCACATGACCAGTAATCCTCATAAGTCTTTTGAAGCTCAAGTGCCATAGTTGAAATAATAATGCAAGAGGTCTTCATGGCATCATCCACATGTTGATCATAGTCAACAATCTCCTCAGGATTTGTAGCTTATTTGTTGATTTCTAGTGTTGGGGTAGTGAGAACATACTCTTTGTTCTTGTAGCGAAGAATCATCTTTAGATTCCTTGTCCAGTTCATGTAGTTTGGACCGACAAGCTTGTCCTTAGCAAGAAAAGATAGTAAAGTGAAGTTATGGCTTGATGGAGCAGGAGCAAGAAGAGGAGGAAGTTCACCACTTGAAAACCTTACTATGAAATAAAGACAAGATTTTAGTTACTTGATTCAATCATTGATAGTTTAACCCATACTAATATTCAAGACTAGGATCTAATAGTGCAATTCAAAATTAAGAAAAGCGATGTTGTAATCTAATCAAGATTCATTTAAGGTAGCTAATTTATTTTACCAATTTCAATCTATATGAAATTCATTTAAGTTACTCTATAACCAACA
Source organism: Lactuca serriola (assembly GCF_051521515.1). Taxonomy (NCBI): domain Eukaryota; kingdom Viridiplantae; phylum Streptophyta; class Magnoliopsida; order Asterales; family Asteraceae; genus Lactuca; species Lactuca serriola. The sequence continues at coordinate 96,812,701 of NC_136413.1, read as the reverse complement.
GATCCCTCGTAGCTAGGGCTCTCAACACTAAATCTCATCCTAGGTTCTCCTAGGGAACACTCTACACCACTCTCTGCCATCAGCTGCAGAAGGAACTCATGCTAACCACCTCTAACTAGCTCACAAATACAATTACATTTTACAAAAACTAGATAATTTTTCGAATGAGAGGTCTCTCCCTACAACAGTTGGACTCAGACAAGAGCTTCGCAATAGAGCTAAACCTAACCTTCTGAAATTATTTAGTTTCCATAATATGTAACTTAGCATATTCTCTTACCAACTAGCTAAGATTAGCAAGAACTCCTAAAAGAAAAAAGCAAGCGACATTCGAGCATCAAGTAAACAGAGCTGAGCATAACCTAATCAGGCCATCCTATCACTGGCTGATCAGTTCTAGCATGCAAATCTATAAACAGGAATACAAAGGCATCTCTCCTAGATCCTTAGTCCTACTGTAGCATGTGATTCACAATTCACAATTCATATCATAGATAAACATGAATGGGTATTTTGGGATAACTTACTTGAGCTCGGCTGATTGCATGCACCACACCCTTTTCCCTTTAGAAATCCTTTTATATAAAAAAATTCATCTGAAAAATTCCATCAATTCCTTAGTTTGAGCTCAGACACACCTGAGAGTGTGCCCCAATCCCCTCAAACTGAGGCTCTGATACCAACTCGCAAATCCAAAAATATGGTCCCAAAAATTTCCGATTCAATATTTGATAAAATACTTATTTTTTCCATATCATCCAAACATTTGAAATAAACCAGTGTATAAAATAGTCATTAATCACAGTAAAACATCATAACAAAATCCCAATGGTTTGTACGATGCAGTCATCCCGAGCTCTTCCCTTTGGAACCAGAGGTACCTGAAACATAAACCGAAAACTGTAAGCACAAAGCTTAGTGAGTTCCCCCAAAAAAACCACATTCCAAACATATAATAAACAGATAGTGGGCCCCGCCTGTCATCGGGCCCCGTCTGGCTTCAAACCCCGTCCCGCATCGGGCCCCACCCAGCATTGAGTTGAGCTCGGTATAACGGGCCCCGCCCAATATATAATAACATATATAGGCACATACACAGACAAATAATAACAGAGATACATAGCATACATATATCCATCGGGCCTTGACCCGGAAAACATATAAACACAACACATGCAAGAGTCACGAAGACAACTAGCATACTAACAACATAATATAAACATGGGATGGCCTTGGTGCGTTCGACCCGCTAGACCCGGTAAGGAAACTAATCTCGAATGCTAAAAGATAACTGGATAAATTCCTGGCACCGGAAACAACTCCACTCAACCCCTAAACAGAAAAATCCCTTAGATACCAATCAATATTAAAAACCACTTAAAGGTCAAACTTGGCCAAAGTCAAAGTCAACCCTCAGAGTTGACACAACTCGTCGAGTTATCCGATAACTTGCCGAGTTTCCATTAAGCACAAAATCACGATATTTCGATCCAACTCGTCGATTTTTCTTTTAAATCATCGAGTTCCTACTTTTTCGAAAGAATTGGGACAAACCCGTCCCAACTCGTCGAGTTCCCTTAAGAACTCGTCGAGTTCTTCGATCAGCCAACCCACTTAATGCATTAAGCCACTATTCTTCAAACTGAAGCCCTATCTTCCAGAGCTAGAGTGATAATACGTCTAGAAGGGTAAAGTTTCCAACTTTTCCCATTAAGAACCACCCCCAAAGGCATTAAGCTCACACCCTAATCCTAAAAGGCTTATGTCTTAATCCAAAAACCACCATATCTTCAAGATAGAGCTTATGAACATAGATCTGGACATTAAAGATTAAAAGGTCATGTAAAGTCTTCAACTTTACTCACATGCAAGGCTAAAAGGAACTTAAAAGTTTAAAAGAAACCATAATAACGGCTTAATGGATGAATGGAGCCCTTGAGACCACAAAGTTGGCACCTCTGTGCCACAAGAGCTCCATAGAACCATAGATCTGAAAGGGTTATCTCAGTGGGACGACCATCTCCCATCAAACACTCAATCTTGGCCAAACATGCAAAATAATCCAAAGAAGGAGATCTAACCATAAACTAAGAAAGGTTGAGACTTTATACTAGAAAAGTGTCAAAAATGAAGCAAGGATTTGAGATCTAGTAGCTCATTATTGTGTCACCAAGCTTCCCTTTCTTTCAATGGCTTCAAAGACACAAAAAAACACTCAAAATAGCTCATAAACACTCAAGAGTGCCTTAGGGTTTCGAGGTTAGGGTTTAGGACAATGGAGGCTGGAAATGAGGCCAACTTGTGAGGTTTAAGTTGTTTAAATAGAGTGCAAAATCCCAGAATTAGGGTTTCATTTCTTCCATCCAACTCGTTGAGTTGAGACCTCTCAACTCCTCTAGTTGGTTACTTAAAATATGTGGTCCATATCATTTCAACACGACGAGTTCGAGGCCACCAACTCGTCAAGTTGCTTTATAGAATTAAATAAATTATAAGTTTAAATACATACCAAGAATCAAGCGTTACAATTCTCCCCCACTTGTCTCAAACTTCATCCTCGAAGTCCACCTACTCGAACAATCCTGGATAATGCTCCATCATCTCCTCTTCTGGCACCTATGTCCATTCTAACCCCTTGCGGTGTAGCCACTGCACCATCACTAACTACACAACCTTGTTCCTCAAGGTTTTCTTCTTCCGATCTAGAATCACCACTGACCTCTCAACGCAGTTCTGGCGGTCATCCACCTGAATATCCTCCAAAGGCACGACTACGGAATCATCCACTAAACACTTCCATAGTTGAGAGGCATGAAGGTGCTGTGAATCTAACTAAGCTCAGCTGGCAGATCTATTCGATACGCAACCCGAGCCACCCTAGCCAAAACCCTGAACGGACCGATGTACCTGGGGCCCAGCTTTCCCTACTTCTTGAACTAGATGACACCTTTCCAAGGTGACACCTTCAGGAGAACCATATCTCCCACCTGAAACTCTAAGTTTGATCGGCGCTTGTCAGCATAGCTCTTCTACCAACACTGAAATGTTTGGACATTGCTCTGGACCTGCTGCATCAACTCAGCAGTCATGAGTACCACTTCGGTACCCCCATGACTCGTTGTCGCTGACCGACCTTGCCCCAAAAAATTGGGGTCTTACATTTCCTTCCGTACAACATCTCGAAGGGAGGTCGATCAATGCTAGCATGATAGCTGTTGTTATACGAAAATTATGCTAACGGAAGAGATGTATCCCAACTCCCAACAAAATTTAATACACAGGCATGCAACATATCCTCAAGAGTCTGAACTGTCTGCTCACTCTGCCCATCTATCTACGGATGAGAAGTTGTACTGAAATAAAGATGAGTGCCCATCTCGTCATGAAACCGCTTCTAGAACATGGAAGTAAAGTGAACATCCCGATCTGAAACTACTGATTCTGACACTTCATGACGTGCCACCACCTCCCAAACATAAATCTCGGCTAGCTTCTTGGCAAAAATACTCTCCTGGATCGGAATAAAATGCGTGCTCTTGGTCAACCAATCCAAGATGACCCAAATGGAATCCACTCCGCGTGCTGTCCTGGGGAACATCGTGATAAAATCCATCGTGATGTCTTCCCATTTCCATACAGGAATCTCCAATGGGTGCATCTTGTCATGAGGTCGCTGATGCTCGACCTTGACTTTCCTACAAGTCAAGCACCGCTCCATAAACCTTGCTATATCCCGCTTCATGCAGGGCCACCAATAATCAGGGCGAAGATCCCTATACATCTTCGTCGCCCCGGGATGAACGGAGAATCTCGATTTGTGAGCCTCTTCAGTACTGCTTGCTCCCGCTAATCCCCTAACACAAGAACTAGATAGGATCTCAATCAATAGCCCAAAATCCTCAAGTTTGACCCAAAGCCAAACTTGGTCAAAAAGCCAACAGTCAGCAGGCCCTCGTGATGTGACCATCTATCGCTTCACGTCGTGACTCACTATATAACAAACTAGTCTCGGGTCTTATAACCCTTAAGACATGACATGCATCTATCTCACATCGTGAGATCCATCTGTATGCCATTTTGATCCAAAAACCACTAAATCCATTAAGCCACTCATCCATGTTTTCCACGAGGCTTCTTAACACTCCTAGGATCCTAAAAATTGATGCCTTAAGGTCTTGTATATCCAATACAAGACATGAGCTCAAACTAGGTCATTCATGGAGAAAAAGATGATACATTCTCAAGAATGGACTCAAACATCCTCCAAACTTCAGATCCATGACATAAACGCATCTAGGAACCCTAAGGACCCATAAAGTTGCCATCATTATGGAGTCCCAACACTCTAACTCTTAAGATCTTGGAAAATTATGCATAAAACATTAGATATAACAACAAGGAACATAAAGGATGGATCTTGATACTCACATCGGTCCAGAAGTGTGGCTTAAGGTTGCAAATGAAGCTTCTAAGCTGCAATTGTGCTTACATGATGATCTCTTCTTCTTCAAACTACCAAAACTCTACCAAAATCTCAAGAAACACAAGGAGAGGCTAGGGTTAGGGTTTTACGGAGTTTAGGGATGAAGGAGGCTGGTTTGGAACCCTAAAATGAAGTTTATGGGGTCTAAATACAATGGAAACCCTAAAAGATCGTGGGCTTGGGTTGCAGTGCCCTTCGCGTTGAGAGCTCTTAATGCCCAACCCATGTTGATCATGGTGTGGTGACCTGATGCCTCATCATGAGAACTGGATTCAAAACAGCTTAATGAGTTCAGCTGTCTCCTTCAGCTCCAAAATCTTTAAAGCTCAGATCTATTCGGAAATATGGCCTAGAAGGATAAAGTTTTCAACTTTATCCATTAAGCCCACCCAAAAGGACAAAACCTCTAATCCTAGGTTCCAAAATGGCAAAGAATTAACCATTAAGCACTTAATACCGAGGGTCATTAGTCTAACTCCTCCAAAATGCTTCTAGGAACCCTAATGGCCTATAAAAATCCAAACTTTATGTACCTACATGACCCATGCATGCCCTTCTTCAAACTAGGTCAAAAGGGAACAACATGAACCAAAATCCATGCATAGCTCACATCATACCACAAAATTACAGATCTATGATATATAATACTCAAGGGACATAGAGAAACCATAAAGTTGCAAACTTTATATCTTATAACCACTCAAACCACTCCAAAAGGACCAAAACATGCTCCAAAAGCTAAATCTATGAAGAAGAACACAAAAGGTCAAAATTTGAGGGCTTACAAGAGTCTAGAAGATGCACACAAATGGAGAAATGGATTGCTTGCTGAACCAAGATGCTAGCTCTTCTCCTTCTTCCTTCAAATCCACCACAAAATTTTCTAAAATGAGAAGATACGCACCAAGGAGGATTAGGGTTAGGTTTTTGGGGGTTTGAGAGTGATGGAGACTGAGGATGAGCAACGCTAGCCTCCCACTTTCCTTTAAATACCCCAACAATTTGGGTTTAAGACGTCAGTGGCGGCCACGTCGTGGCCTTTACTTGTCGCATCGTGGCGAGTCAAAAGAGATCCACGACTAAAGATGCCTCACCAAGTCGTGGCGACTCTAAAAATCATTTTTGATTAAAATAAAGTATACCTCAAAATTTGGATGTTACATAATTATGAAGAAAACATCCATTGTTGTATAAAAATAACTATTTAAAAATATATGATTAGTGATTTTGATTTTTAGTCTTTATATTATTTTTTTAATTAATTGGTGTTGACCATGGTTGTAAAAAACGCTAGGCGCTTGCTAGTCGGTGGACTGGGGTTAAGGGATTAATCGGCAAGGCGGGGATTAATCGGAGACCATTAACTGCTAATTTGTTGAATTTTAAAAAATTAAATATGACTAATATCATAACAAAGTTTGTAATTACCACTAATATCATAATAAAATCGGTTAATATGATTGATATAGCACTAACCATTCATCAAACAGATTCTATTGAGATAGAACTTCTTCAAATCTTAAAATTTCGTCTTTTTCTACTGATTCGGTAATTTTCTAGGCATGGATTAATCGCTAGGCACCCTCTAATCGGTCGGGTAGCGCGTAGGGATTTATTGGGACCTAGTCGGGATTTTTACAACAGTGGTATTGACTAATTTTTTACTTGGAATCAGGAAATATGTACCTGTTGAAACCAAAAGGAGTATTACGTGATAAGACAAAGGGAACCTATATTGACTCATTTGCAAAGGCGATTCCATTAATTAACGGTACAACGGAACCATGCTATATTCCAGACAAAAATGATGAATTGGAAGAATTGAGGGTTGCTTGTGAGGAAACAAAAGGAGCAAAATGAAAAACTGAAGGAAATAATGAAGGCCATATATGAACAACACAACATAAGAGTCAAACAACTTGAACGACAGCTACAATCAACAATGATGTTATTAACTCCTTTAAAGAACTCTACAATTAGTTATAAATCATAAAGTGTTGGCCTGTTTCTGGAAAAGTATTTGTTTTAAATTAGGTTACATTTCATTTCCTTATAATAACTATTTGTTGTTTTATTAATGGTATAAATCATATTTGATTATTTGATATTTTTTATGTGTTCATACAAAATAATTAGGAATTAATTTGTAAATTAATTATCCATCCGTAGTTATCAAGCTTTTTAACGAAAGTATTCATACAAATTTTCTAGAATACTACCATGGATTTTTCTAGGGAAATATTCCTACATCACGGATTTAGGTATGGAACCTAGACCACGGATTTAGCTACATAGTCATCACCAAAAATTTTGCTAGAGATTCTGTGACATCCCCAAAATCTCGGCCAGAAAAGACCGATTTTCATTTATGCTTTTAAATAATTTCAGAGTAAATCCTTTTGATTTGAAAGAGTTGCGGAATTTGTTCCCAAAACAAAACATGATAAAATAATATTTATCAAAGCATTTCATCAAGAGATGCATTTCATTATATGATCAAAACTCGGGATGTCATGTTCCGATACAGACCATAAAGCATAAACGATAAACATTACAAGTCATTCAACAAATATATACATATACAGACTTGTAAACAAAACAACAAGATGATCCATCCATCTTACGCCCTTGTGCCACTTCCTGTAATACAAATAAAACTGAGTGGGTCAGGCTTGGGAGCCTGGTGAGCATATAGGGTTTTCAACCCACAATAAATAAGTTATTTTTAATTTCACCAACCAATCACAATCCCAATTACCCATTCCCGTTATCCTCACTTTACGTCCCTAAAACAACAACTATCTCAAGGGACCTAATCTAGGATTTTCATCGGGACGGACATCACTGCGTAGGGGTTTCCTCAACAATAGATATCCTAAAGGCAACCATGAGGGGGATAGAGTACACCGGTGAACACATCGTTCACAACACCTACAGGTTATGAACCTGCTAGCGTTCCACTGGACTGTCTAGAAGGAGTCCGTGGTCGTTATCCATACTCCGCTGAATAACTAGATCAACAACAACAACAACAACAACAACAACAACAACAACAACAACAACATCGAGGCCTCTCATCTGTTTATTACACACCAACTATCTACCCATGTTCTACCCAACATATTAGTAGATAACAATATATATATTTTCATACATAGTTTAAACCTGTATATCATTTTCATTCAATATATATTCCACATAACAGATGAGGCATACCACATAACACGTATTCCATAGAAAACAATTCAGATCTATGAGATAGAATAAAGTGAATATCCATTCACGCATACAATCACAAAATATACACATAACAAGTATATCATATAAAATACTTCATAGTTACTCGTTAGAAGAAAGTAACTATACCCTCACACATATAAACCACAATTTACTTAATACACTCAAACCGCACTTGTATTATTATCGTGTTTATGAAAGGTAGTATACACTCACTTGATCAGAAGATGATCGGACAACACTACGACTTGCAGAAGTAGTAATCCACAGCAGATCTGGAAGATCTCCACAAAAATCGAACTTCTCGCGGGCAGAGCTTCGGCTCGGGAACCGCACTTCTCGGGATCTTTGGGATCTCGGGACTTGCCTCGGGGCTAGAGTATGATACCGGGGCTTCGGGGTATTTCTGGCACACAAAACGATGCAAAACGGGAGAGAGAAGAGAAGAAATTGGTAAAATAGCCGGCTGCCTTCGAACCCCTTTTATAGAGGCTGGAGCCTCGGAGTACGCGGGGCGTACTGCAGTACGCAGCGCATACTGCTTCCGAAATCGTCACTGCATGCGTCATCCGAAGTGTCGACACTATCGGAGTACGCGGTAGCGTACTCGCGTACGCGGGGCGTACGTCGGATCGGACTGGTGACTCGGCCTTCGGATAATGCCGTATTTTGATTTAAAAATAAATAAAATTTATTTATCAAACTTCGGAAATTCATATCTTCTTCATACGAACTCCGTTTTCGACGTTCTTTATATCCACGGAAAGGTGAGACCACGCTCTACAACTTTCGTTTAGATTCCGTCGGCTAATTTTGACTTTATTTTTATTATTTATTTTTAATAGGCCGCGACAGAAAAACTTCGTTATAAATTCATAACTTCTTCGTTTGACGTCCGTTCTCGCCTAACTTTTTATCGTTTCGATACCAACAATGAGATCTTCGATTCTCATTTAGATTGCTTCGGCTAAAAACCGCTCGATCTCAAATTGAGTATTTCAGGCTGCACATCGCTAAGTCGAAACTTCGATAAATCATAACTTCCTCATACGAAGTCAGATTTGGGCGTTCTATATATATACGAAAACCTCGTTTCAACTACTACAACATTAACCAAAGATATTAAGTTTATTTTACACTTAAGTTTTGACGCTTATTTTTATTCTTAATTAATCAGACCACATAATTAAGCAACTAAGCACAAAACACGTAATACTCAAATAATACATTCTTATTATTTCAAAATGGGTTACAAAGGTTAATCTAGACTATCACATTGCTAAAAATGGCAAGCCCGGAAACACAGGCGTTACAGATTCATCACCATGGAATTTGCTACGGATCCACCACAATTGAGTTTGTGAAGGAACAACTGCTATAGAATTCGCAACAGAATCCTACTAAGGAATACATGTAGGAATAACATCCACAATAAATTTCATTTTGTTGTCACATTTGCAATGGAAGTATTGTTTTTGTTGCAAACCCTTCCTACAGGGTTTTTAGGGACGGAAATAGGTTATTGCAAATTCCATAGGTATTTTTCTTTTGCAACGGAGTTTCAGGTTTTTGCAAAGGATTCCTTTCATAGAAATATCGACTTTTACTTGTAGTGGAAGTAGATACTTGCCAAATATTCGTAAAGTGTTCACTAAATTTTTTTAGAGTTCTTAAGCATTTCGGACTATGATCTTCCTTAAATTGTGCATTGGTCTAACCATAACTAAACATAGGTGATCAATCTACGTTTAGTTGTGGTTCGGCATATGTACAACCAACTTAGCTAAGGTGTTAGGCCTAAAACCTTGTGTTGTATTAGCATTCAAGGGTACACACACACACACACACACACATATATATATATATATATCACCCTATATTTGTAGGTTAAGGAATATACATAACCTAAGAGAGTAAGCCCTATGCTATAGTCGAACCTAAGAGAGTAAGCCCTATGCTATAGTCGTGCTTTCCTAAGAATGTACTAGTTCGTTATAGCCAATATCTCTGATATCAATCTGTCACACCCCTACCACCATCAGAAACGCTGCGGTACGCACCGTAAATTAGTCATCACAGTTATTGAACATACATTGAACAGCATAAATGTAATCTTCTATTATCACCAAGATAGAAATTACATTGTCAATGGATCTTGCTAAATCACGAGACATTCCTAATAATTCGCATTTACAAAGGTGTAGTAAGATAATTGAAAGTATTCTATGCAGTTCTTCATGCATGTTAATAATCCTAAGAATACATGCATTAAAATACATCAACAAAAGATTGTTGATGAGTTCTACAGGTTTTGACACATAGTACTTTCATAACCAAATAATGTTTATAAAATTTTATTTTGTTGAGCAACGTTTATAAATCCGAACTTTTCTTTCAAAAGTACAAAAAATTGAGTATTAAAAGTGTATATGACTCATTTAGAAATATCATTTGTTCAAATTCAACATATAGAATTTAACAACTATATAAGTAATTCAAACTTATATTAAATTTTACTGTTTCTATGACCAAAATACTTTTTATATAAAGACTGAGAGTACCAATGTATATAACAAAAAGACGTGTTGTAGTATTTATTAAGTGTTATCTTACTTAATTTGGAAACCAAAACCTTATATTTAATTTTACTGTTTCTATGACCAAAATAATTTTTATATAAAGATTGAGAATACCAATGTATACAATCAACTTCAGTTTTATAATTTCGTACAAGAGATTGTATTGTCTATATATCTATAACTCAAAAATTTTGAGTTTATAAATTTTGTAATGTTCTGTTATAGTATTTATTAAGTGTTATCTTACTTAATTTGGGAACCAAAACCTAATCATTTGGGCGAAATCCTCTTACATAAACGTTGTATTTTTGTGTCATGATGATTATTAAGTATCATATTACTTAGGCCCCGTTTGATAGTTGCTGACTGAGAAAGGTCTGTCTGAGTAAGAAATTCTGACTGAGTAAGAAATCATGTTGTTTGATTGAAAATCTGACCGAATGTGCTGACTGGTGTAAAATGACCATTTTACCCTGATGCTATACACGTTTCTATGCAATATTACAATAATAATAATAATAATAACAATAATAATAATAATAATAATAATAATAGAAATTAATAATAATAATAATAATAGTTATAATAATAATAATAATAGACATTAATAATAATAATAATAATAATAATAATAATAATAATAATAATAGTAATAATAATAATAATAATTTATACAAAAACCTCCACCATAATAGACATTAAATATATTATTTTAAACACAAAACACAAAAAACCCTTCAGCTTGCTGGTAAACACCATTGCTTCTACAAGGGAGACCCAAGTTCTATTCTTGTAGCCATCATTAGTTGTGAATTTTTATCCAAGCCAAGGGTACTATTGGAAAGCCTTGTTTTCTTTCTCAATCAGCCAACTCCCAACTTCTTTCTCAGTCAGACATTGCTTTCCGAGTCAGACGCCAGGATTTTGTCTATCAAACACCTTTTGTCTGACCGAGTCAGCAAAAATGTCTGACCTGACTCAGTCAGATGCCATATCAAACAGGGCCTTAATTTGGAAACCGACACTCAACCATTCTAACATCACTTTCTCAATACTTAAAGTGTTTTAGTGAACAAAATCCCCGTATATATCCTATTTCAATACTATACAGTAACAAAATAAATTTGGGTCTATTATGAATCCATAATTGAACTGCGACACGACACCTCTGCACCAACACTGTAGGGGATGTTCTAAAAGTCCACACCAACTTTTTATCAACGTGGTGAATTAAATAGAAATGCCAATGCCCGAATCCGCCTCATCTAGCGATAGTTGTAGCTAGCAACGACAGGCGGGGATATCGACTCCATATAAATCGAAATACATGATCTTATACTTGACGTTCATCGTTTCATACAGATTAATGGTTATATATTTGAGCGCTTTTACTAAGATGTACAGTCTTAGTGCAAACAACATAGCTTAATCGACTTAGGAAATGAACCTAACTAATATGGTTTTAGAAACAAATGTAGCTCCTACAGAGAGACCCGAGAGTGTTGGATCCTAACAACAAACTTTCAATTATAGGATCATTAAATACTTATAGTTTTTTTTGTTCAGGAATAATCTTTATTTGGAATCTTTTAGTATTATGGATTCACAATACTTAAAATAAATCCGAAGTTTATTATTTATTGGAATAAAATTTCGGCAACCTAACGACGAGTGATGTTATGATACTTTCTAGGTTCCAACCAACGTGAAACCAACAATTTTATAAAATTAGTAAGTAACATATTTAATATGATGCATAATTTCGTAATCAATGATTTTTAAAACCGGCCATGTTATCATATGCAACAAAATCCAAAATTTAGTAAAAATGATTAATATTATTATAGTTAATATAAAAATATAGTGATGGTTTTCGAATTCATTTTTACATAACTTTATGTATTAAGAATTATATATCTCCATGAACTTTGTTTTTCCACTATTCAAGGTGATGTTCTTTCTTTTTATGCATATAATTACATTTTTCATGTATTCCTAACATACTCCAACTTATATATATATATATATATATATATATATATATATATATATATATATATATATATATATATATATATATATATATATAGTTGTCATGTATTATAGAACCATCTAAATTAACTTTGTTTTTATTAAAAAACACAATTTTTTCACTATTAGCTTCTTCCTATTAGTTACAAACTCATTATTTTTTTATTTTGGAATTCATCCCCAACATCTATGTGTTTCGAATGTATTTTTTGTTAGACCTCTATTAGAAGCTTCATAACTTTCTCCGACACCTATCTTATGTATACTTCCATTGTTTTTTTAATGGATTATGAGAATATGACATCCCCATTTTCACGGCCAGAAAAGACCAGTTATGTTTATGCTTCATAAAAATCAGAGTACCCTGTTTATAAAAATATTGCGGAATTTGTTCCCATAAAAACATGATACATACGTTGTCAAAGCATTTCCGAAGAAATGTATTTTTTTTTTTATTTATTTTAAAACATTGGGATGTCATCGTCAATACAGAAACATAAGCATAAACAGAACTTACATCCATTATCACTAGGGATTTACATCTCCTTAATCTCTCACTGTAATGTAACTTCATATAGACACTTGTGATACAAATAAGCTGGAGTGGGTCAGGTTGGGAAACCTGGTGAGTACATACGGATTTCAATCACACAATGTTATATCATATATATAATTTAGAACTCACAAAATATACAATTTCACCATAAATATATATAAGCAACTCTTACCCCACCCCGTTAATCCTTACAACGAGAATATCCATACTCTCGGACCTTAAATTTTACCTCTTACTTAACCCATACTCTCGGATCTAATTCATGCTCTCGGATTAATAATTGTGCCCATTCCATACTCTGGGATTAGGGACAAGTATCTATGTGTATATCCATTCTCCCGGATTAACGACGAATGACTATGTCCTATCCATACTCCCAGACTGAGGACGAATGACTATGTCTTAATCCATACTCCCGGACTAAGGAAAATTGACTATGTCTTAATCCATGCTCCCGGATTAAGGACAGTTGACTATGTCCAATCCATACTCTCGGACTAGGCACAATGACTATGTCTAATCCTTGCTCCCGGATCAATGACATATACTAAAGTTCTTTTCTCTAAGTATAACTCACTTGTACTCGTAAGAAAATACTACCCAATATTCCTCATAATTAATTTAGGTCTACTTTTTATCCTAAATCATCATATAGAACCAGGTATGTTCTTTAAAACGTATTTCAGGCAACATCAATTAACTCGCACATAAACATATAATTAATACTTCAATCAATACTTGTATTAAAATGATGTTCATGAAAGGGACTATGCACTCACTTGAAAAGGTGGTGATTCCGAACTCAAACAGCGCTTCGCTTCTTAAAAAATAATTTCCTTCGACAAAACAACAGGTTTTATGGAAAACCGGGCTTCGCTGGAGCAGCGTTTCCGAGCCGAAAGCTTTTCTTCTCAGAGCCGTCGGGCGCTCCGGGGCTTCCTTCTCGTGCTAGGGAGGTTCCCTAGACTTGGGATGGGTTTAGGCAGGTTAGAGAGAAGTTAGAGAGAGAAAGAAAGGCTTACGGTGTGAAGAAATTATGAAGAGTTCATCTCTTATTTATAGGAATTTTATAGTAAAGTAGTCTCCAAGCATCGTCCGTATCTTTCGCGTACGAGCTCCATTTTCTACGTTCTTTATATACACGCATTGGTATTTACGAGTACTACAACTTTCATTTAGACTCCGTCGGCTAGTTCTCCTTCTATCTCATATTTACAAACACTGTATCGAATTCGCCGCGCTCGAAAAGTAGAGACTAAGCTTCGTCCGTAACTTTCGCATACGAGCTTCGTTTTTGACGTTATTTATATCCACGCGTAGGTAAAAATAAAATCTACAACTTTCCTTTTTTACTCTGTCGATTAATTCTCGACCGATCTTAAATTTAACAGTAAGAGGAGATTAAACTGTTAAATGACCGCGAAGAATTCGTAACTCCTTCATACAGACTCCGTTTTCGTCTGTATTTTACCGTTGACTTCCTATTAATGAGATCTTCAACTCTCATTTAGGTCACGTAAGCCAAAAATTTCTCGAACTAAAATTCGAGTTTTGGGCCATGCACCGCTATGCCAAATCTTAGAAAAATCATAACTTCCTCATACGAAGTCAGATTTGGGCGTTCTTTTTATGGACACTCTCGGTTTAACATATTCTATGACTTTTGTTTAGATCGCTAAGGCTAAAAGCCACTCTATCGTAAATTCACTATTTACACTTCCCGGTGTCGTGCCGATTCCGACACGAAACTTCGACGGCTCATAACTTCTTCGTTATAACTCGGATTTCGGCGCTCTTTATATGTACGGAAACCTTGTAACATATACTACAACTTGGTTAAAATTATTTATTCTAAATAATCGTTTTCCAAAAATTTGTTTTCGACCCCTATTATCTCCAAATTGACTAGCCCGGATCTACGGGCGTTACAATTATCTCCCCCATAGGATGATTATGTCCCGAAATCATCAAAGAAACAGGGCTCACATGATGACTCCATACGTTATCTCTTCATCTTAAGTAATAACCATAACTTTGATGTTTGTTCAAACGAGTATCTAACTCTATGATTTCCTGAGTACAGGCGGTGCCCGATCTTAGACCCGCTCCCTATCTCACGTTGGACTCCCAATTATGACCTTCAAGTCACAATCGCGATCCTTACTGGAGACTTCTTCTTCCTCTTAACAATCTTAGGATTACTACCATGGAACGATGTGTCGTATTGTAATGACCTAACATCGTATGTTGCAACGGTTAGACTCGGGTCTTTTAGAGTCAAATTTCCAGAACAGACTATACCTCCCTTCATGTTCTAATGTGATATAATCACATCTTAAAAGGTAGAATTTCTAGCCACAACTGACTATCATGATACCTCTAATGATCGCTTTGATTATCTTTTATTTCAATCTTCCGATTTAAGTTAGATGTTACATCGAACTTGGTTCTCTGAACCACGTGTCATACTCATTGTATTCTGACTCAATTAGATATGACCATTAGGGTCGAAATAACAAAAATCTTCTTAGTGATTACTGAAACGATGGTAATGACATGCTTGAATAAAACGGACTCAATTATTGGCTTCTTGGTAACCTTGTGACTTTCCATGATCCATGCGTGAGTCTTGTGCTTCCGGTAGTATATGCATCTACTACCTTTCACACCTACTCATACTCATCCCAAGTATTGTCTCGTAGTCCCCAAGTCCTAAAATCACAAAACAAATGAACACATACGAGTGTGTCCAAATAATCATAAAATTTTCCCTAGACTCTACTAGGACTTCTTCCATACGTATCTTCAATCATCAATTCTGCTTCAACTCAGTTGGTGATGGAAATTCCAGATGACAGGAAAACTTTAGGAATTACACCAATCGTTCTATCATCCCGCCAATCAAATGTGTACATTCAGATGTACTGTACTTCTCTAGACGTACTTCTATTTTATCAGACGTATTCTAAAGGCAAGAGACCTCTCTTATGATGTCTTCCAATAGGTATCATTCACTATCGTAAGCCATCTCATTTTCTCTATTTTCTCAGTCTATCATGGTTCACATCACTTCCTAAAATTCTGCCATTGTGATAGGTTCGGGTGCAGGCGCAACGACCGATGCATGACCCATCACATTCTTAGGCTCAGGTTGTCATCTTCCTCGAATATTTCCTAGTCTGTCTTCACCATGAAGTTTTGTACACCCAAGCAGACATTCGGTGTACCGAGGCAAGAATTTTAAGATATGAAAGATTTTCTTTACGATAGACGTATAGATCTCCTTGTCACACCGAAAAGTTATGTGTCACTTCTAGTACCATAATCAAACGTTTAGAAATCTGAACACATAAAATTTCCAGATCCGGTCGGCAACAGACCATAGATCCGAACAAATAATAACATATAAGGCATCTTCATAGCTATAACATAAAACATTTAGCACATAAAACATTTTAGGCATCGTTCCTAAAATAAGCTAGTGCTTGTGTCTATTCGGATGAATTACCTAAATCTATTAGACACACTCCTCACAATCATTGCTTAGCATTCTAAGTTTAATTCTAGAAATCCTACAAATTCCTAGTTCGCTTAAACTAATGCTCTGATACCAACTGTGACATCCCCATTTTCACGGCCAGAAAAGACCGGTTATGTTTATGCTTTATAGAAATCAGAGTACCCTTTTTATAAAAATATTGCGGAATTTGTTCCCAGAAAAACATGATAAATACGTTATCAAAGCATTTCCGAAGAAATGTATTTTTTATTTATTTATTTTAAAACATTGGGATGTCATCGTCAATACAGAAACATAAGCATAAACAGAACTTACATTCATTATCACTAGTGATTTACATCTCCTTAATCTCTCACTGTAATGTAACTTCATATAGACACCTGTGATACAAATAAGCTGGAGTGGTTCAGGTTGGGAAACCTGGTGAGTACATACGGATTTCAATCACACAATGTTATATCATATATATAATTTAGAACTCACAAAATATACAATTTCACCATACATATATATAAGCAACTCTTACCCCACCCCGTTAATCCTTACAACGAGACTATCCATACTCTCGGACCTTAAATTTTACCTCTTACTTAACCCATACTCTCGGATCTAATTCATGCTCTCGGATTAATAATTGTGCCAATTCCATACTCTGGGATTAGGGACAAGTATCTATGTGTAAATCCATTCTCCCGGATTAACGACGAATGACTATGTCCTATCCATACTCCCGGACTGAGGACGAATGACTATGTCTTAATCCATACTCCCGGACTAAGGACAATTAACTATGTCTTAATCCATGCTCCCGGATTAATGACAGTTGACTATGTCGAATCCATACTCTCGGACTAAGGACAATGACTATGTCTAATCCTTACTCCCGGATCAATGACATATACTAAAGTTCTATTCTCTGAGTATAACTCACTTGTACTCGTAAGAAAATACTACCCAATATTCCTCATAATTAATTTAGGTCTATTCTTTATCCTAAATCATCATATATAACTAGGTATGTTCTTTAACATGTATTTCAGGCAACATCAATTAACTCGCACATAAATATATAATTAATACTTCAATCAATACTTGTATTAAAATGATGTTCATGAAAGGGACTATGCACTCACTTGAAAAGGTGGTGATTCCGAACTCAGACAGCACTTCGCTTCTTAAAAAATAATTTCCTTCGACGAAACAGTAGGTTTTATGGAAAACCGGGCTTCGCTGGAGCAGCGTTTCCGAGCCGAAAGTTGTTCTTCTCAGAGCCATCGGGCGCTCCGGGGCTTCCTTCTCGTGCTATGGAGGTTCCCTAGACTTGGAAGGGGTTTAGGTAGGTTAGAGAGAAGTTAGAGAGAGAAAGAAAGGCTTACGGTGTGAAGAAATTATGAAGAGTTCATCTCTTATTTATAGGAATTTTATAGTAAAGTAGTCTCAAAGCATCGTCCGTATCTTTCGCGTACGAGCTCCATTTTCTACGTTCTTTATATACACGCATTGGTATTTACGAGTACTACAACTTTCATTTAGACTCCGTCGGCTAGTTCTCCTTCTATCTCATATTTACAAACACTGTATCGAATTCGCCGCGCTCGAAAAGTAGAGACTAAGCTTCGTCCGTAACTTTCGCATACGAGCTTCGTTTTTGACGTTATTTATATCCACGCGTAGGTAAAAATAAAATCTACAACTTTCCTTTTTTACTCTGTCGATTAATTCTCGACCGATCTTAAATTTAACAGTAGGAGGAGATTAAACTGTTAAATGACCGCGAAGAATTCGTAACTCCTTCATACAGACTCCGTTTTCGTCTGTATTTTACCGTTGACTTCCTATTAATGAGATCTTCAACTCTCATTTAGGTCACGTAAGCCAAAAATTGCTCGAACTAAAATTCGAGTTTTGGGCCATGCACCGGTATGCCAAATCTTAGAAAAATCATAACTTCCTCATACGAAGTCAGATTTGGGCGTTCTTTTTATGGACACTGATGTGTGTAAAATGCACTTGTTTTATCCCTACTTTTAATTAATAATTTTAACACACAAAGGCAGTGAACCTGTCTTTTAGTGGTATAGATTAGTAAGTAAGGTGTCGAACTCAGGGAACGGAAAATTAAACTAATAACTAATTTTAACTAAACAACTAATAAAAGTAAAAGGGGTTTTCTTCTAGTTTTGCAAGACTAGAAACTTAGGCACACTATATTAACTAAATAACTAAAGCAACAACTATTCACCAAGTTTGATAAAGATGTTTCTATTTAGGTTCAACCAATTCACTCCTATGGTTATTTGTATTTATGATAGATTAATTGCTATTGGTTACCAATTATAATGGTTAGGTTCATGTTCATTACTCCTAACCCTTAGACAATTAACTAATTTAAGCGGTGATCAAGTGTTTAAACTAATTAATTCCCTAGATTAATGGTTTGGATTAAATAAGATTTGTAATGGTCAATTAAGTTATTAATTCAATTAACCTCTTGTTTGATGGTTTATCCAACAAGCTCACACATTAATCTTCCTATTGTCTTATTAATCTTAGTTTCATAATCATTACTTCTAAGCATATGGTTTAGTATTCACATAGACATATGAGGTTAACAACTAAGAGATGTTCATGCAGCCTAATTGTCTTCCAATTAACAGAAAATAGTAGTGATTAATGCATAAGGTTCTTTAACAAACTTAATTTAATGAATCACCAATAAACAATTAATCAAAGCTAAGAATTAAACCATAGGAGTTCCTTGGTATTCCCCAAACAGAAACGAAACGAATTTAGTTCATAGTTGTAGTAGAAACAAACATAAAAACAAGGTTTTCTAGATCAAACATATTCAATTCTTAAATCTAAGTGGTAGGATTAACCTAATTGCTTGAATTCTTCAAAAGATTGAAGCTTAGGGTTCCTCAGCGTCCTTCAGGGCTCTTAATCACAGCTTAACCTTCAAAAATCGCCAGGAATGTCTCCTCCTCGGATAAAGATTCGGTTTATATAGATATCTCAAAACAGGGTGTACTCGGCGAGTAGCAGGACCAACTCGCCGAGTAGGTGCATAGTTATCCGTCTTGAATAAGGAATCGTATCTACCTTCTGGAACATCCTCGTGTACTCGCCGAGTAGAGTCGTCTACTCGGCGAGTAGATGGTCTTTTGTCTCTTATTTTCATTCTTTGATCTTCAATTGCTTCTCCTTGCTTCCTTTTACTTCCAAGCATATCTTCTGGACTGAAAACAAAATTCAAAACATTTTAAGTACCTTTTGTCCACATTATTCACATAATTAATTAAAAATGATTAAGAAAATGTACTAAATAATTAACTAATTATGCACATATCAGACACTCTCAGTTTAACATTTTCTACGACTTTTGTTTAGATCGCTAAGGCTAAAAGTGGCTCTATCTTAAATTCACTATTTACACTTCCTGGTGCCATGCCGGTACCGTCGCGAAACATGGACGGGTCATAACTTATTCGTTATAACTCGGATTTCGGCACTGTTTATATGTACGGAAACCTTGTAACATATACTACAACTTGGTTATGATTATTTATTCTAAATAATCTTTTGCCAAAAAGTCGTTTTCGACCCCTATTATCTCTAAAGTGACTAGCTCGGATCTACGGGCGCTATAGAGAAGTGGTTTATCGGGATTTTAATGAACAATTTCAATCTTTCACTATAGTTTTCTGTAATAAATTTCAATATACCAAACCACATGTAATTGGTAAAATATTTTTCTACATAGTTTATTATGCAAAATTAAACTTATAAAACTCCATAAAAAAAAATATACAAAGCCTAATATAAGCTCTAATAGAGGATACAAGAAATATGGTAGAGATATTTGATTGGATTATGTTAAAATTATGTAGCTTTTGATGGTTATATATCTAATATTAGGTACATAACAACCACAAATTTCCGAAACCCATATATATATATATATATATATACACCTTCTTATAAAGAGTTTATCATTGTGGGCCCTCTACAAATTAAGATAATTGTCTTAAAACTCAAGGAAACAAAATTTGGTCCCTTAAATATACATTGGACGGTGAGGATTATATCAATGCTGATCCGTGTGATTTGCTTATAACCAATCAAAACATAGCATTCAATATCAAGGTTCAATACTAAGAAACGTTTGGGCGGCATTTTTTAATTTTAATCTAGGGTTAAATTCTAGGAGGGCAATTCAATTTTTTTTGAAATTAGATGGCGTATCTTTTCCTGTCTATCACTTTCTCTCACCCCATTCAAGATCGTATACCTCCTTCTCACTCCTTCTAAACCCTAGATAATTGGTCATAACCATTGTGCCGCCTCCTGCTTCCCTTACCTGCACATTCATTTAAGCGATAATGAGATCATGTAAGATTTTACTAGTATATAGGCCAACGGAAAAACAACACTTATCAAATCAACAATAGGCCAATTTCCTCAACATAAAACACGTTTTTAGTAAAACGGGCACATAAATCAGAATATCCTACAAAACTTTAAGTTTGCTCAATCACTTCACAATAAATACATTACCATGATGTTAGACAAACAAATGGCAGAGCTTTGACCCTTTGCAGATCTAATTTTGAATAGATAATGTAGTTGATCAATCAAGATGTTATGGATAAGTGATCTACTGAGTTCTGGGCTTTTGGGGTTTTGATGTAGTAATGTTTTCATAGCCAAAAAACAACATTTATAAAGTGTAAGTTAGTGCAATCTAATAACCATGAATGATTTTTTTTGTATTAAATTGATTATAATTAATGTTGTAAATCAGAGAAGATATGAACTCACATAGTTCTTACTTTTTCTTGTGTAAGAGTTGATAAGTTCTTGCCTAGTCTGATAACTCCTTGGTTTTGATTTGGTTATTCCTTCAACTACCACCACATTAAAACATTCCCAATAGCTTCATGTAATAGAAACAAATGAAAACGTTAGATTTGGGTTTTTTTACTCTTTATTAGAGTGTAAAGCTTAAAGAATACCTAATTACCCTTGATCTTGGACGGCGGTGACAACAACTTTCTATCTCCAATCAACTAAACCTCATTATTCTTTACATATCCAAGCTTTTCAAGCTTTACCCAATTTTTATAAGTATTAGGGGGTAAATATCAGAAATAGCAACTTACACCCCTTTAGTGACCATGTTAATGAATTTATATAAATGTAAAAAATATATATATAATGTTATAAAATGGCACCTTTTGTTTTGAAGTACAACTTTTCATGGATTCATCTGACTTCCATTATTGGCTACTGCAAAACCACGAAACCAAATAAGAACATCAAGATTTCATGACAAAGGCTTCCCAGTAACTCATCTACATTAGCATAATTAGGCCATCCATAACTTATCTTCAACTCCATCATCATTAATTTGAAACACAAACAAAAACATCAAGATTTCTATACAAAAAATAAACAAAATAATATTGGTTTTACCTGGATGCAAAGTATTATTAAAATCATTGTATCTTTCAAGTTAGAAGACACAGTATCCTGAAGCCCTAAGATGCGATATTTCCAAAAGTTACAAGACTCCAAATCAGATTTCAGATCTAGAGATTTCCGTGTGCAAGTTTATCGAGAGGTTTCCTTCACTAAAAATCGAACCTGCGATATCAAAAACCAAAAACAATCAAACATGAACATCGGATATCTTGTTTCAACAGTTATAAATTAAATAAGAGAAAACAATTACCACCAAATTCGTATCCACAAAAACTTCCTGGTGTTCCGAAATCCCTAATAACAAGACACTGTTTGTGTTCAGAGAGAGAGGCGGAGGGAGATAGAGAGAGAGAGAGAGAGAGAGCTTAAGGTTTATGGAGACGACAATTGATATGTAATTTGCGATTTTGCATTTTTGGTATTGCGACGGTCGCGACAATCGCAATGGCTTGGAGGTTTATGCTTGAAGATTGGTTGGATCTACCCGTTCCTTAGTCAAGACTCATTAATCTTCGAATTGAAAACTAATATCTGACATAGTCAACATACATTCGACTTTTAGAAATCAAAATAGATTATTAGGGTATGTGAGAGTCGAAATCATAAGTTGCAATCTCATACACATGGGATGGCGTAAAATCTTACATGATCTCATTATCTCTTAAATGAATGTGCATGTAAGGGAAGCAAGAGGCGGCACAATGGTTATGACCAGTTATCTAGGGTTTAAAAGGAGTAAGAAGGGGGTGTACGATCTTGAATGGGGTGAGAGAAAGTGATAGACAGGAAAAGAGACGCCATTTGATTTCAAAAAATTTAAATTGCCCTCCTAGAATTCAACCCTAGATTAAAATTAAAATGCCGCCCAAACGTTTCTTAGTATTGAACCCTGATATTGAATGCTCTGGTTTGATTGGTTATAAGCAAATCACACGGATCACCATTGATAGAAACCTCACCATCCAATGTATATTTAAGGGACAAGATTTTGTTTCCTTGAGTTTTAACACAATTATCTTAATTTGTAGAGGGCCCACAAAGATAAACTCTTTATAAGATGGTGTATATATATATATATATATATATATATATATATATATATATGTATGTATGTATATATATATATATATATATATCATAGTTTTTATAAATAATCATATTAACTTGAATCATTATAGCAATCTACTCTTGATTTCATGGTTTTCTTAACTATTATAACCAATTTTCACAACAATATGCAAGTATGTCATTTATAGCATTCTACTTAATTTACTAGACTTATTGATGATTTATAACATTTTCGGTTGTTATTTCATCCTTTTAAACTTTAACAAAGTATGATACTATTTTGCGTAAAAAACTTATAAATCATCCAAACTTTCAATAGACACATATGTATTCCCCCAAACATGAAAATCTAAATGAGAGGCCATAGAAACTCACATTCGATATGTGATCTCGATCTAGATTCGTTTTGGTAAAACTTTATGTGGAAGACCAAAAGTCAACAATTCTTGAACTGTGCAACACTTTCGGGACTATTTTGTAACAAAAACTAAAAGGATTACTTCTGTAATTATTTAAATCATAATGGTTGTTTTGAATCTTGTATAATGATTGGAAGGCTAATTTGAACAATAACTACAAATAAAGGGTTAACTTTTTTATCATCAAATACAAGTGGGGGTTGTTTTTGTCAAAGAAAAATCAAACAGTGGGTCGTTTGGTCACATTAAAATAAGAGGGGCTGATCTGGTAACATCTTGAACAAATGGCAGTTGTTTTTGGGTAACATTACAAATGGGAGGGTCATCATCCTCATCAGATCGACGAAGAAATAAACGAACAGAAGCAGAAAGAAAAGGGAACGAAGGCATTTGACCTGGAAGGAAAAGGAACACGAACAAAATCAGAAAATGGGAAGCACTTGGGTGTTTGATTGATTCGATGATGGTGAAGAACAAAAATAGAAGAACTACCATTGATGGCTTAGTCGGCGAGGGCTGCTCCGGAAGCTCTCAGTTGTCTCATTTGTCGGTTGTCTCATTTGTCTGGAAGAATACACACAATAAAAGGGAGAAGGGAATGGAGCAGCGAAACAGTGGCATGATTCTCTCGATGGTGAAACCTCATTAGAGAAGAGGTGGAGGAGGGGTTTCGCGGGTTTGCCAATCAACCAGAGAAGAGGTGGAGGAGGGAGTCAATTTTTCCAACATGATTCTCTCGATGGTGAAGCCTCATCAGAGGCTGTTAACGTCGATTGGAGGTGGCAGCTGGGAAGGGAGATGTTGGTGGTGGCAGATTGCGAAGGAAAGGAGGCGGAGAAGGAATAGAATAGCCAGCAAGAGGGTTGTCGGTCCTCCTCTTCTTTTCCGGTGAGGTGAGAACAGGAGAGAGAGAAAGGGAGTAAGAAAAAGAGAGACTAGTGAGAGATTAAGACTAGCTTCTAATTGATGCTTTCCTGCATTATCTTCGATTTACATTACCATTAATATATAATACAACATGTAGTTCAATACATATCGATTGAAGGCAAACGGGCAACAAGTTGCGCCACTAGCCCTTTCTGGATAGCAAAACCAATTCTTTTGAAAACTACATTTGTGGATCTAGGAGATGACATTAGAATGCATGACCCGTTGGACTGTATTGAGGAGCTCCATCGTCTCTAGTGCGAGAAAACCAAATGTATTGAATGCAAAAGGAACAAACACATGTTGATTTGCTATACATGCATTCTCGTGCTTTACCACTTTGCACGCAACGACTTTCAATGCGGCATGCCCAGCTGTGAAACCCCCGCTCACCAAACCAACGAAGAGACCCCAATAAGATCCACGCACACATGCTTCCCTCCTATCCATCCAAAGACCAAAATGTCAGTCAGTCTAAGTGTGGACCTTCCATCCTGCGGGTCCGTCAAAAAGTTCACTAGCGCTTCTTTCTTCACAGAAATACCAGCACGCCGACAAGCATCAAAGAGAACATCCTGAACCACATCATGTCTATACGTGAAACCAGGGAGCTCTCTACAATGAACCGCGTGTTCCCCAAAGGTATCCAAACATGCCTTACGACAAACTATCCATATCTCGTCAATTGGAAATATGGGAATCATGAGGCGGTAACGAAGGATAGTTCGGTACTCCACAGGAGACATATGTTGGCCAAGACCATCAATAGAGATAGTTAGCAGAAAATCCTGAGCATGAGGCGCCCGCAGACACTCAAAGAATGCTTTCTACATTATTGACGAAGTCAATGCTGACTTTTACTAGACATTTTTGGAATAAGCATTTGTGTTATACTTTCAAACTTTAGTGAATAAATTGAAATTCTTGTGTCATCATACCGTCTCATAAATTTTTCCTAGAAAGTCCTTGATTATTTTCCCGTTCGTGGTGATTCCAGAAACACAGACGACATTCAATTCTGATATATAGAACTCCGGGGAAATGGCGTTTAAAGTTTTGTAATTAATTAGATTCGATTCGACAGATTTTACGAATCTGATTTTTCTTGATATTAAAAATATCATAAAAATGAAATTAAATAATAAACCTAGTCTGAGCATAAAAACATGCTCAAAAGCAATTTACGAGGTTCGTACCTATTTCAAATGAAACAGTGTAGAGTTCGTTTAGGGAAAATCAGATAAATATTGATTTTATAACTTGAAAGAAGCATAACTTCCTCATACGAACTTCATTTTGGGCATTCTTTACATCCACGAATTCAAGAGAATATAATTATTCAAATTTATCATAAATTATTCCTAGGGATACTCGATACAAAAAAATATTTTTAATGTCACAAATAGAATTAATTTTGGTGATTTTCGATTTGATCCTCAACTATAGACAATTTGTTGAGTAGTTTGAGACGTTCTGAAAGTAATTATAAATATAATATATTTAATATATGTTAAAAAAAATAAAATTACACACAATTGGTCTTTAATACATAGCAGTTCGTGGTGGTTTGACCACCGAATTCTGACTAATTTTTACCAATTATTACATGAACAGTCTCTAGCTCAATCACAGTAGCGCACGACCATGATAGTAATAAATCTCATCATACTTTCATTTACACATCCTCTTCGTGAAGCACAAATACGTTACCACGCCATATATTACTCACTTCCTCAACTTACTTTAACCTCAGAGATTATAATCAAATTTGTGAATATTGTCGTGTTTGTTTCTTGTATGTTCAACATATGATGTATTCTCTCGTCAAACAAGCGCCAAAATATAATCAATGTTGTAAGTTTAGTAGGGATATATTGTAATATCCAAAAGAACCTCCTAAAGCTATAAAACAACTATTTGAAAATATTGATGTTTCTACGTGGGCTTCCCGATACGTTTATATTTTATTAATGTGTGGTCTTCTAATGAGCATGTTTCGTCCAAAATATAATCAATGTTTCAAGGTCGGAGCGGTTGTTTTTGACAGTCTAGCCGACATGTTTTGGCCTCCTATGCTCGAGCTACTGGTCGTTTCTATCGTTATCGAGATCGCCTACCTATCCTTCTTCTTTTTTCTCGATGCTTGGTCATTGGGCGTTTCGTTATTCTAAGTGTTTGCTTTGGTGGAGGGTAGTACCACTGGTTGTGATGATGTAGCTATTGTTGGATCAGCAGTTAGTGTTGTTATAGTTACGAGTGTTAATGTTGGGATCAGATTGATGGGGCTAAAAGGTGAGTCGGATTGAGGGAGCAAGGTATGCTTTTATCTTGCATTGTTATACACGGATGACACTAATGTTGCTATGTGGGCATGTAGATATATTTATAGTTTATCACTGGGAGTTCTTGTAATAAGAATTCTGGAAGTCATGCTGCATAGAGTAGAAAAAATCTAGGCTAGAAAGATATACCGAGGGATGGACCCCAGTGTTGCTGTCTGATGCCTAAGTTAGATTCCAACTTGAGGTATAAGAATAATTACTTAAGATTTTTTGCTCGAGTGTTGTCTTACCTGTTTTATGAGTGCTTGGTGTTTTTATAGGTGGAAGTTGGTTCAGTTTTTGCCATTCGTATTTAGGTGTTTCTTTTGTCCAAAGGTTGCAATAGTAGAACCCTTTAATAAAATATCGTAACTTTGCCCATTTTTCTCGGGATATTGGTCGAAGATCTATACGAAAGATTTTTATATATTGTTTAATGTGGATCGGTACGACATGTTTGTGTAGTCTTTCTTATCAATGTGTGAGGGTATTTGGGCTCTATTGTTGTTGTTTGATTTGCTTTGCCATCCTACTCTTGTGTGTGGGCCTATACCCATACACCATTAAGTCCCCCACCTAATTTTTAAAAGTGGTTGCGAAGCCGTTTTTAATAATTGGGATTAAAATGCATATTAATTTGGTAAGGAAATGAAGCGTCCAACGTGTTTGTCATGTGTCTTGGTGGTTGTGTGCCCTTTGGTTAAACTGATGTGGTGGCAGCTCTCTTTTCCCGCTTCTGATCTGTTTTAAATGATTGTCCCATAGGATTGTCTTTTCCCTTTTCTCCTTGGTATTTTTATCCATTGTTTTACTTTGTTCAAATTTCTTTGAATCAGTAGAAGTAATGTCTCATCTAATAATGCCTCCTCTCATGGGGGGCTTAGAAGGGGGCAAAGTGGGCAGCTGCACATGGCCCAAAAATTTTTATTATATATTTTTATTTAAAGATAAAAAATTATAATAAAGATATGGGCCCTTTTTTTCTTGTTCGTCTTGGGCCTTTAAGAATATTTCATTTTCCAGGACCGGCCTCCTCTTGTTTCTTCTGTGACACACGAGCGCCTAAATCTGATTTCCTTAAAGTAGCATCTTATAGTTGATGATTGTGCCATTATTCCTGATGCCACAACTATTATTGATCTTCCTCTTCCAAGTAAGATCGACTTCTACCTTTACTATTTTGAGGCTAGGTTACGAGTTCCTCCTTCCCTTTTCTTTGGGAAAATTATCGAGGCATATAATATTCACACTTGTCAATTGAAGTCGAATTCTATTTTGAAAATTCTTTTCTTTGAATTGTTGTTTTATGCCACCTTTTTTGTTCCTTCTGTTGTACTATTTTAGTACTTCTTTCAGATCTGTGGTAGTAGTGCTTGGTACTAATTTCGCTCTAGGGGAAGAGTTTCATTGAAGGCCTTCTGGAGTCTATAAAGAAATTGAAAAACGAGTTTATTTGGTTGAAATTATCCTGTTTCCCTTATCCTGATAGGTTTCATCTTCCCGAGACCATTAATGAAAAAAACATCGATAGGAACCCTGACCTAGGTGAGAAACAGATAAGATCTCCCGCCTAAATGTTCTTATGAAGAAATTTCGTGAAGCTGTACTAGGGAAAGTTGGGATAAGTCTACATGGACTGCGTATGGGTATGGTGTTAACCTTGTTTGTTTTGGCCCCAAGTACATGTTTGTGTTTTCTATGATAGTGCTTCTTCTATTTTGCATGACTGTTCTTAGCTGTTTTTAGATGGTGATCAGCTGTCGTTCATCTTGTCTATGTTTTTTGAGGGAAAAGTTTCTGCCTGGGAATTAAAGTCTTATGAAGTTAAGATTCCTTTCATTGATGATACTTTTAATGAGGATAAGGATGAAGGCAGTAATAGTAGTGATGGGGAAGACGATCGTGATCCAAATCTTCCCTTGGGATTCATGATTCCTATGATGATAATGTTAGCGAGTAGACTCCTAATGTGGTAACTGCTTTGATTTTGGTGAATGATGATGAAGATGATGGGGATGGTGGTAAGCCTTTGATTCATAGAAATAAATATAAGGGTTCGATTGCATCTGTTGCCTTAGTTGCAACATTTTCGGGTAGATAAGGTAGCAACGGAGGTAGAGTAGTTAAAAGATCTCGCTCATTGGACCCGAGTGCTTTTCGCTTGTTTTGTAACACCCTGTTTGGATCATTCTGTGATTCAGGATCATGGGCCATGAATCAATTATGTGAAGACTTTGGGGCTTGGAGAAATTAAATTTTAGTACTTATTGAAGGTTGACAAGTTTGGTTACAAGATCATAACCTTTGAATTGGGTTTTGGGCCGAAGGGTTGAAAAGGGAAAATCATAGGTCGGGGTATTGCATGAAAAAAGGATTTTTTTTTTTTTTTGAGAAGTTTTTAGTCCAAGATATCTAGATAATAATCTAGGGCTCGTCAATACCTTTCTGTGGATATAAAGATCATCGAAATCAGAGTTGAAATGAAGAAGTTTTGAACGTTTGAAGTTAGGACGATTTTGGGTTAAGCCACGTACATTGGGCGTACTAGGGCATCCCTGAGTATGTTAGGCGTACGCCATCATTTCCTAAACCCCATTTTTTGGTTTGAGCCCTATTTAAGCTCCTTAACTTCCCCAAACCCATTCCATTCTCATCCTCCACCTCTCCAACACCCTCCCTTGAAACCCTAACTCTAGTTTGAGACTTATGAGCAAAAAAGAAGGTGTTTTTAGTGCTTTGGAGTGTGCTTGGTAAGTCATGAAGAAAAAGGAGCTCATTGAAGAAGTTTGGTTGCAATGGAGCTTATAGATCCAGACTTTGTTCACCATGATCTTTCTTCTAGAGGTATAAAGCTTGAATCATGATGATGTATTTGTTAGATCTAGCTAGTTTTGGGTGTTATGAGCTTTTGGTCACTTTAGTGCATAAAGTTTAGATCTTGAAAGCTTATGACCTTGTTATGATAAAGTTGGAAACTTAATCCATCTAAACATCATATTGATTCATCTAAAGTTTGGAGACTTGGACTTAATGGATTAAGTTGAAAGAGATGCTCTTTGGTTCCTTTAAGACTTAAAAACTAGATCTTGGTCATTTGGACCATTCTAATGGATAAAGTTGGAAACTTTATCTATTATGGATATATTAGGATCCATAAAAATGTGATCTTGGTCCTTCTATTCCTCCCATAAAGGTGGGAACTTTAAGACTTAGAATGATGTTATGGGGTATACATCTGAGTGTTGGGTGAAAGGAATTAATTGAATAAGAACTTAATGGAAAAGTGTCATATTGAGTATGTTGGGCGTACCTTGGAGTACGCTGCAAATCCTCGTGTGGAGTCTCGTCTCTAGATGGTGAGTACCCCATGTGTACGAGCTAAGTACGTTGGGCTTACTCAGCCTAAAGTTGGACTTCTTCACTTGTTGACTTTGACTTCCATTGATCATTGAATTTGGAGCAACATAGACCTCGTGTCAAACTTGAGGAGTTTGGGCTATTAATTAAGATTTTATCTGCTTCTGGTGTTAGTGGATTCGCGGGTGCAAGCAGTGCAGAAAAGGGATCGTATCGTAGTGTTTCAAAGTTCTTCGATTTAGGTGAGTTTTTTCACTATGCTTGTGGCTCGAAGGAACTAATGCCGAAGCACTAACTTGTGTATATAGGATGCTTGTTATCTTTGTGGCTCTTACTTGATTATCTGTGTATATATGTGCTGACCAGCTGGGTCTTATTTGTTGTTACTATTATATGTGATATTGTGTATACTTACACCTTGAGTAGTCTCCAGGGTTGCTGATAACCCACAGGGATTGTTGTTTTCCCACTGAGACTTCAGATAGTCTCTAGAGTTGTTGATAACCCATGAGGCATGTTGTTTGTCCACTGAGACTTCGGGTAGTATCCAAGGTTGCTGATAACCCATAGTTGTTTATTTGTGATGTGTTGTGTGTGGTATTTTGGGGAACTCACTAAGCTTTGTGCTTACGATTTGTGGTTTAAATGTTTCAGGTTTTCTTATAATAAAGGAGGAGTACGGCTCGATTGCATCGCGTCCATGGGAGACTTGTGCACATGATAAATTTTAACAATACTCTGATAAATGTTTGAATTAAATGTTGTTATCTAGATCTATGTTGTTGTAAATTAAATAAATACTTTATGTTTAAATGAAAAAAAATTGGGTTGAAATATGGGACGTTACAAGTTAGTTTCAGGGCCTTGGTTTGAGGGATTTGGGCGTACTCTCGGGTGTGCCAGAACTCAAACTGAGGAATTGGCAAAAATTTCTAAAAGAAATGATTTTCTAAAAACGTTTTTTTTAAAATACAATAGGGTGCAATTCGTGCAATCAACCGAGCTTAAATAAGTATTTCCCAAAATACCCATACGTGTTTATGATTGATGTTTGATATGAGTATACGAGAATTACCTGCTCGATTAGGGCTAAGGATATACTCAGTGTTTCATGGTAGGATGCATGATTCGGAGAGATGCCTTTATGCCTTTTATGTGAGATGGTAGTGATGCATGATAGTGACTAGAGATCTTCTGGAGCTTCTGAGACAGGACTTCCTGTTTATGCGATGCTATTAGTTCTTGATGCTCGAATGCTACGTGTTTTGTGCTTTTTAGGACTCATATTGATGTAATTTAGGTATCACATGAATATGTTAAGTTACATGTAGTAAGGGTTAAATAATATTAGAGTCGTTGACTTATCTGTATTATGCAACCCTCGTTTGAGGCTAACTGTTGTAGGGTTGAGTCTTTTAGTCAAAGGATTATCTAAGCTTTGTTGCATGTAATTGTATTCATGAAGTAGTTAACTGACATTAGTAGAGGTCCTTCTGCAGCTGATGGCAGGGTGGGTGAGGAACTTAGGAGATCCTAGGAAGTGTTTGAGTGGGTTTGGATGTGTTGTTTAGAGGGTACTAGGAGTACTAGTTTGAGAAGGTACTTAGAGGATTCGGGATCGTTCTTAAGGAAAGTACATATAGATGTGGAAGGTAGTATTGGGCCCATACTACTGAAATCATAGGATTCATATTCGAATCAAGGAAAGTCCCGAAAATTCTAAGGAGCTCGTGGAGGGTAGGAACATAGTTTGACACCATGAATTTGTTGCAACATTTTGGTATTTATCACCTCTTCGGTTATGGCTGCCCGGGATGAAGACGGGTCTGGTGATTGTTTTGGCCTTACTGGTCATGTCAGTTTGGGATGAATAGTGCAGTCTTGAATGAGTAGTTGATTTCGAGGTCTTGGGGGTCTTGCTAGAGGTAGTGTCAGAGTCGCGGGACTCAAGGATGGAGCGGTTGGGAGGAGCGGCTAGAGGATTTCAGCCGTGAGGTTGAGTGATCAGCCGATGGCTTATGATGTCATTTTATATGACGAGGATTTTGTCCTTTCATCTTTCTGTGTTGAAGTAAAGAGAGAGCGAGCATATGATTTCAGAAATTAGAGGGTGAACCAGTGGGGAAAACTAGATGGTTGCAATATATGTGACATGGGGGGAATGCACAAAAAGATTATTGTGGTTTGATCTCCTCGAGATATTTCATATGTGGAAAGATCTTCATTTTCGTAGAGACTGTACAAGATGGGGAAACGGTATGCTTTCTGTGAATTCAGTTAGAGCGTGTTCTTGGAGGTTGTTCCAGGTGATCAGGAGAAGTGAATCGGAAACGACAACTTTCATTGTCTATGTTGTAACTTGACTATGAAGATGATGCCTATTTTTTATAAGTGTTTCCTACGGTGGTGTGATGCTTAGGGATTCAGAGGCAAAATGTGTTGTAACCTATTTGTTTTTGGATAGAGAATTTGGGCTTTGAATGGACTGTTGGGGTTGCTGGGTCCTTATCAAAAAGATTATCTTGCGTTGTGTTATACATTCCAAGAGTCAGGGACGATATGTATCTGGTTGAGCTGGTTTGAAGTGTGTTTTGTCTGTAACTTCAGTTGCTTATAGCTCGAACCCATGTGGAGGAGAACTGGGTATGCTACTTGAAAGATCACTGATATGTTTGAGTTCATGGTTCTAGAGTAATGGGTTGTAGGGATCAAGAGTTCGACTATGTGATTCTTTGGTTCGAGTCGAGGGTGCAGAGCAAGTTGCCTCAAATGTATGTGCTCGGGAATACATGAGTTTTCTTCGTGGAAGGAAGATTTGGTCAAAGATCACATTATAGACAGTGGTCCCATTTGGGGATGCCGATGAACTAGTCAAAAGGTGGTTAAGTTGCACAGGTCGAGTGTTGGTTGTTAAAGGATTCGTCATCTTAGGGTATAGATTGCTACTATCGTTGGTCTATGAATCAACTTCATAATTTGGAATGTATAGTTTTGCATGGGTTAGTTCCGTAGAAGATTGGAAAAACGAACCGTAATCAGATTCCTGTCCAACGGCCACCTACCGTGAAGACACTTATGTTGGGTTTTGAGCATCACACTCCTATGGTGTACATGCAACCCTATAAACCTTGGATCTATGTTTTCTCTATTATACATGCAAATAAGAACTTTCCAAGGCTTTAAACCTAACTAGTATACTATGAGGCAACTATACTACAAAGACTAGTTAGATGACATACCTTTTGGTGTGGATTGATGTCTTCAAGCTTCAAGAGCTTAGCCCCAATAGTGTGGAAGCCTCAAGTGGAATCACAAATCACCAAAGTAATCGATCTTGTACCCAAAGTAAATGGGACACGATTCATGATGTTTCACATAAAGACATGATTCTAGACCAGTCTTTTGCCATAATAATTTTTGTTTGCCATATTCTCAAAATTTGACTATGAAAAGGGATGTCATAATCATAATCGAATTTTGAGAACACAATATATAGAATTTTCTTAAGTTGAACCAATCCAACATGAAATTCATATATATATATATATATATATATATATATATATATATATATATATATATATATATATATATATATTCTTGACTAAAGGTGATTAAAATCTCAATATAAGCTCTTTAGAATGATTATAAACTCAATCTAAGCTTTTTAGAATTGAAACGAAATATAATTTCCTCTCCCTTAATAATAGCAAAAAAAAATTTTCAACCCCTGCAACCTCACAAATTGAAATTTTGTTTTCTATAATTATCATGCACCCACTAACATGATGATTATTAGCATAACACTTATGCTCCCACTGGATTTGACATGTATCTAGAAACTAATGGACTTCTAGAAATCAATACTTTATTGACTTTCTTACCAAAGCTCAGATTTTTGATACTAGATTGCTTTGATAAGGCTTTATCAAAATTATACACCTTATCTTAGATAGCTCACAGGTGTGTCTAAACAATTTCAGAACTATGAAAAGGGATGTTGTAATCATAGTCTCAATTGTTTAGACTTTTTTCCATTTCTCATAAGTCCATGTTAGTGTGCCGGTTAACCACGCACGCTCCACTAACGACTTTGAGAACTGCAAATATCACAATTACTTTCTACTTAAAATCTTCTTAGTGAAAGAATTTCCTCACCATCATTTTCATGAATTGGAGAGAAACCATAATCACAAGACTAGGTTAGTGACAAATCCTAACTCATATGGATTGAGCTTGTGCAATCTTAACTTCTTGCCACCTGTCAACTCAAGGGCCTACCATTGCTTCCAAGTAGCTATGCAAACAATTGAGAACATGTAGAGCTCAAATGTATAGCCAACTTAACCGGAATGGGCACAGAAATATCAACACGATAGGTTATAAACCTCTAGTTATGTGCTAGTGATGAAATACAGGTTTTATTCTTGATTACTTCTTGAAACCCTTTCAGGATCTTTTAGACTCCCACTGTCTCCTTGACCTATAAGACTTTCTTGCCAAATATTCAAGAGATAGTGTGGATTCTAATCAAGACAGACACTTAAGACAATTAGCCTTAGTTGGTCTTTGTTTTATCCAAAACATCACAACTTACCAATTTCAAATGTACAAGAGTAGAAAACTTTTACTCTTACATTTGACAAGTGTTTTAAACCTTCTTTAAGACATGTCACTCAAGTTACAATCTTAGAGTATAACTCTATGAATTTTTTTGGAACGAAGTATGAATCATCTTCTTGATTTAACCACTTCAACAATTCCTAACTCCTCTTCTTAACTATCATAATGTATTTAGACGATGAATTGTGATAGGGTCTCAAAATAATTAAGATGATCTTAAAACATGATACTAAAGTACTCTCCCATCTTTTCAGATTTGAGAACCTTTTATCCTTCTGCCTAATTCGATTCTTCTTATTCGTTGTGTCATACATTGAAATTTTTTCAATGTTTCAGAATTATACTTAAGCTTGTAAATATAATCATATTTACTAAACCTTAGTAAATCATGATGAATAGTCTTATCTATATTTTGTGGTGGACTTCGACAAGTGCACAAGAAAGTGTACTTGATCCCTTAGTCCTTCTCTTGAGTCACATATACATGTGAACACGGATCTAGTCTTAATTTTCCAAAGTTAAAAATTTTCACACATCACACTAAACACCTTGTATGATACCAAGTTTCGATCCAATTGAAAACTTAAGTGATGAGAATATTTCCTTACTTGGTAAATTTAGACACTACCACAAATGAAAGAATCAAGTTCATTTTTCCAATGTTGATTGAAACATACAAACATCAAGTTTTCATAAATTCCATTGTAAGGAGATATAAAATAAAGTAAAACAAATTTTTATTTATTTATCAAAATGTGGAAAAAACTTTTTCCTTACAATGTAACTTGAAATGAAAACT
Source organism: Lactuca serriola (assembly GCF_051521515.1). Classification (NCBI taxonomy): domain Eukaryota; kingdom Viridiplantae; phylum Streptophyta; class Magnoliopsida; order Asterales; family Asteraceae; genus Lactuca; species Lactuca serriola. Next base: position 96,777,297 of record NC_136413.1, on the reverse strand, counting down.
ATGTTATTACATGTTTCCTAGCAATCTTTCATAACTCCTAAGAAGTATCTCAAGAATCTGATCTTCAATCAAGCGATAGAAATCCATCTTCGCGGTCAGATTCAACATACTCTTTCTGTAAGTTTCCTTCATTTTTCCTTTGATTCTTAAAACATCAACATGTGACCCAGTCACATCATGTAATAAGAGTCTCAGAATAGAAACTTAATAGAGTTTGATAGTGGACTTTACTTGAAGTAGAGTCAAACTTATTGACTTTACCAGCCTTATGATCTTTCAGGTAAATTTGGCAGCTTCGTAACCAATGCCCTTCCTTTGGCAATTTAACATATGGACGCTTTGGTGGTACATGGGACTATCAAAGACTTAGCATTTCTCATTACCATTTGGTCAACAGAGTTGACTATGGCCGAACCCTTTCCATTGGGAAGAGAATGCTTTTTTTGGATTTCCAATGTCACCATTTTAAATGTCCATAAAGTTTTGGGAAGTCGATCTTCTAATCAAATTTGCTTTACTAGCCTTCCAAATCATTGCTGATTCAGCATCACCAAGCAAATAGATAAGATCATTAAGGGTCTTGTCATAGTTTGTTTCATAGGAGTCCCAAAAGAACTCACTATGTGACTTAGAAAGTGATTGAACCACTAACTTTCTCAAGACTTTGACACCCAACTCTCCCGGCTTGTCAGTATGTGACTTCATCTCCAAGATGTGATCACACCTAGAACTTGCCTTGCCAATAGGGCTTGAGTGACCTTGAACTTGTGGGTAAAGGAGAATAATTGGAGGAGGTGGAGGAGGTGAAGTTTCAAGAGACTTGGGAAGATCATAGATGTCTGAACCAGACATCTTTTTGGGAGATATTCAAGATAGTTGATTTAAAGTCCTTAATATAACACCCAATATGAAATATTAAGGCTACGACCCAACACAATATTTTATAACTTGGAAGAGGGATGCCGTAATCCAAGCTATAGAATATTTGAAGGTAGGTGAATGACGATTCACCAATTTCCACCATGAAAAACGAAATAAATTATTAGGTTTTTAATTGGATTTGAAACTCCTAAATTTGTTGAGATTCATTGAATTGTTCAATGGCATGTTTCAATCTCGAGTGTGCCCTTCATGTTTTGTGACTGGGATGTCGAGGATCACAAAATAAGGTGTGAAGTAACCATGCAAATTACTTGGTACCCTTAAGTGTTTACCCCTCAATCGATGTGCCGGTTAACCACACACGCTCCATCGATACTATGATAAACATTAAGTTACCCTTTGCCTACCTTGTTAAATACGAGTTAGTGTGTCGATTAACCACACACGCTCCACTAACCGACTTAAACAAAGTGCAAAGTGTAATTTCAAGGATTAGCACCTTATTCACATTTTCCTAAGTAACTAAGATTGGGTATTTATAAAAGGTTTAGTTACTTAGTATTTATCATTAATACTTTTAATGAAGGCAGAATTTATAGTCTTTGTCCTACCCGTTCGGCTAACGACCCTCCATCAGGCAAGGAAGCGGTGGGTGAGAGATGACACCCATTAAACTGCCATTTTATTGGCAGTAACCTTATACCCCCTTATAGACCGGTTTCGTGAATGAGGCCTACTAACGGTAAGACTGACTTGCTCTTATACATACATACATACATATATATATATATATATATATATATATATATATATATATATATATATATTATCTGATAATATTATAAAGTATAAGGGTTGAATTTTAACTTTTAAAATTCTAAGGGCTTAACTTGGAACTAAAGTATTCAAGAGAAAACTTTACAAATTCCAAAACTTGAGGGCAAGTTTTGAAACTATTCAAAACTCTTCAATTCCATAACTTATGTGTTTAAAGTAGTTTTAATTAAAAACTCTTCAAGTTCCATAACTTGATGACAAGTTATGAAAGACTTTAAACTAATTAAGAAAGTGACTCTTCATAATTTATAACTTATGGAAGCTTTATGAGTTTAACTAAGGTTACACATATTTTATTTAATGAAGAGACTCTTGAACCTCCACAACTTGAGGACAAGTTATGGAGTCATAAAACCATTTAATAAGAACAAGACTCTTCATTTTGTAACCTATGACAACTTTTATGAGTCTTAAGAAACTTAAATGTGACTTTTCATGTTACTTGAGGACAAGTTACACAAACACATTTTAGAATCATCTCTTAGATTAAAATAGATTGAAAACACATAATCAATTAACTTTTCTATTAATCTAAGCAACTCATAAGAACAAGATAATTCAAATCAAACTTTTTCATGTAATTAGCCTAATCACTAAACTCATACAAAACATGAATCTATTGACAATTATCTTTGAAATTGGATTAGCATGAACATTACCACATCAAAAACAAGTTTATAAGTCCAAAAACATCTTAGGGTAATGTTCCTAGTCCAATTCCAACAAAAAAAAGTCGAATATATGCTGTCTGGGAGTCTAACTCGTCGAGTGCATGAACCAACTCGGTGAGTTGGATCGTTTTGAACATTTTTAAGGCATGGACTCGTCGAGTCCCCTGATGGACTCGTCGAGTCCGTTGTCCAGACAGCAAAAAACTTCGATTTTTCAGCAGTTTTTGCAAGTGTAACAAGAAAACAAGCCTAGGCTCTGATACCATTGTTGGGTTTTGAGCATTCTAACACTCCTATGGTGTACATGCAACCCTATAAACCTTGGATCTATGTTTTCTCTGTCATACATGCAAATAAGAACTTTCCAAGGCTTTAATCCTAACTAGCATACTATGAGGCAACTATACTACAAAGACTAGTTAGATGACATACGTTTTGGTGTAGCTTGATGTCTTCAAGCTTTAAGAGCTTAACCCTAATAGTATGGAAGCCTCAAGTGGAATCAAAAATCACCAAAAGACCTTGGAAGACTTTGAGAATAAGAATACTTTGGTTCTCTCTAGTGAAATCGGCTAACCCTCTTAGTGTACCCACACTAGTGCCAATTTCACCAACCAAGGACATCTTTATATAGTGTGGAGACTAGGGTTAAACCCATGACCTTTCATTTCATATGATCCATGGGTTAAACACTTCATGGACTATCCATGAAAACTTAGCCCAACCTATTTGAACTTAGCCCAACACACACATATATCTAAGAGTCCATATTTAATTAGTTCATTTTGATCACTTAATTAATTCTAAATTAATTCTTGATCAATACTAATTAAATAATATGTTTCCATATTAATATATTAGAACTTATAATATATTAATATAAATCATAAATATACTATTCTCAAAAGACTATCCATATAAATTGTGTCGGTGAAGTGCAACCCAAATGGACCATGCCGGGTCGGGTCAAGTACATACCAAATATAGTTATGGACTTAGACATTAATCCAACAACTTATTCCCTCCACAGCATATGCAACATGCATCCTTTCGCTCTGTATGTTGCCTTGACTACCACATAACCCCATCCTCATATATTAGGGACCGCAGATCTCCATAACCCAAACTTTTGTAGCACGTCAGACTGAGGATCCTCCCTACAAAATACCCAGTCCTCCCCCACTTAGGGTTCGAACCATCGTCCATTGACATACTAACAGCCCACACCACATACTGCCTCACCAGATGAATCATTCCTGACTCATGGAACGTACACACAACACTCGATGACCTTGTAGATAATGACCCAATAACTCCAAGTATTCTGAATATCATATGAAAACCTCAGAATCCTCCTAATGTGACTACCTCTAGTCACCCCAAATCTCATACTGACACTTCACCGGACATCCCAACTATCCCGAATTAGTTACAACTCTCAACCTGAAATAATGATCTATCACACACACCTCATCTCCGATTCCTCAACCAACATTCCATCGTGTGAATTATCATAGAACCAAGAGACCTCACTCTCACAGTCGATATACAACGTAAACAACGAGGGTCGCCGCCCTGATATACTCATATTGATTACTTGGAAATGCTGCTAAAGTATGCCATATAATACAGTCCCCACTGATGACTCTCTTATGGTATAAGAAATACCTCGCAGCAGGCATACTACAAAATACTCTGGTGAAAATATCGCAACAATATGCCGCCCCACAGGGTTTACCTCTAAACTCTGAAACCGAAATCTTGTTATCTCTTTCGATCCACATGGGAAGCGAAAATATTGTAATTATTGTCACAGAAAGTGACATCTCAACCATTGTCCAATCACCCAATCCAGACCGCAAACCTCCACAAAACATCATCTCCACTGTTCCTTGAGCCCTGCGACTCCAACTGGCGCCTCACCAGTCAAATCCTACGAGATCTAAACTCAATTTTCCTTGCAAGGTACACTCCATTGAAGACCGACTGACATGGCCCTATGGCCCGACAATCTACCATGTCCAGTCTCAGTCTGACCAACCACAGCGGAATAACTAGTAAAGACGGAAGCACGCTCTACTACGAACCATGGTACCCGAACCATGTTATCTCCCCTCAATCTTCTACTTAGAACCTCTTGAATTCTCCCTGTTTCGTGTATGGGTCCTCTGCTTTCAGTAGTACGGGCCCATACTACCTTCCACATCTACCCATACTTTCCACACGAATTGTCCCAGATCTCCTAAGTAGTTTCTAAACCTTCTCGATCAACCGATCCCTTTACACATGCTCGCTCCCCAACGAATGCTCACCTCTAAATAGCATACTCATCGGCTAAAATTACTCCCTAAGCTCTCCTAGGTTCTCATACTTCTCTGCCATCAACTGCTGAAGAACTCCTCATGATGCCATCCATCTACCTCCTGAATATCTTCATATTCACTTAGTAGCTGACTCCCATCATCAAGAGTTCCACAAAGCACAAAGCAAGCAACATTTGGGCATCGAATAACCTCCACCCACACATAAAGCCACTCTAGCATACAACTTCACTCACTCTATCCACAAATCAAAAGGCATCACCGAACTCAGGCAACCTTACCTCTCGTAGGTATCTAACTACTCTCTCTATAGATTCCTCAAATACACATCTAGGTATCTCTCCTAGATTACTCCTCTACTCAAAGCTCTCTCTAAAAGATTTCTGTTAGGTACTCTTACTCAGCACATGCAGAGAGCAAATAGCAGATAATATCAATCAATAGCATCCCCTAGGTTAAGGAATCATGAATCAGGCAACCCTATCCCTAATATCTGAAATAACTGGCCTATCCTCTAACATGCAGCTCCAATATCTCGTAAATATCTCATAATGTAAACAAGTAATGGTATTTTGGGAAATCACCGTCCGGGCTCTGGCTAATGGTACAAACTGCTCCATCTCATTTCCTCTTTAAAACTCTTACTAGTTTTAGAAAAATCATTTCTTTATAGAAAATTTTTCTCAAATCCTCAGTTTGAGTCTAGACATACTCGAGGGTACATATGAATCCCTCATACCAAGGCTCTGATACCAACTTGTAACGCTCTAAATTTTCAAAACAAATTTTTCATTTTTAAATCACATAAAACTCAATATCAAATTTCTCAAAAACCACAATGTATCAGTTGTCAAAACATAATTTATCAAAATGACTGATAATATCCCAGAATCCTCAACATAATCTCGAACAGGTGTGTACAATCAAGTTGGTGCCTTCCCGCGATCATGAGAAGTACCTGAAACACATATCACACAACACGGTAAGCATGAAGCATAGTGAGTTCCTCAAAATACCACACACAATAATTAGCCTCTCGTGGCTATATCTCGATAAGGACCCTCCGGTCATGTGTCTCAGTGAAGACCCTCCGGTCCTAACCAATAAAGCATAGGATAATATGCAACATAAATCACAGAGACAAATGCATGATATTACATACTCAATATAAGCGTATAAGACCCTTAGGTCGCACAGTATTACCACTCAGGTAACTATAGTGAGAAGACTCACATCGCAGAGTAAAGCAATATATATCCCACACTCGAATTGTTGGTCTAGACTCCGCTCCTCCATGGCCTTCAAACTGCACAACTTGACCAAAACCCTAAATTCAATGGAAGTCAACGGTCAAATCTGACCCAACTCATCAAGTGCAACTCATGAACTCGTCGAGCTCCTTAGTACTTAGTAAATTATGAAAACCCGAGTCAACTCGCCAAGTTGCTAGCCAACTCATCGAGTCCATGCAGTGTCCAGAAGATCGGGGAAAACCCTACCCACTCGTCGAGTTGCTCAACCAACTCGTTGAGTTTACTCTGAATACAAAAATGGGAAATCTCAACTCAACTCGTCGAGTTGGATGCCCAACTTGTCGAGTTCTTCACCTATAACACAATAAACTCATTCCAGTCGATTCCAATGCTCCATACTCCAGATCGAACCTCCTAGGATGAAGTTACCATGTAAAGTTGCTAACTTTACGATCATGCAACGCCTATCAAGGTTAAAACACTCAAAACTAAGCTAAAAAGGGTTTAGGACATGAAGACGGGTCAAAGCTTCATAAAGCTTAAGACTTTATGTACATGAGGGCTTAGAGGAGTCCAGATTTGCAACTACTTCCCATGGACAAGCTCAACCCGAAAATGGACTTCATTTTGCACCAAAATACCCATAAACTCACATAAGAAGAGATCTAAGAAATGGCAATCCAAGGTATGGACTTTTTACCTCCAAATAGATGCTACAACTGTATGAATGTTGGATCTAAAGACTCCTTCTTGTTCCAAGCTCTTCACTCTTCAAGCTTCCTCCAAGAATTCACACTTTTGGCTTCACACACTCAAAATATGGGCTAGCTCATTAGGGTTTCTCTCTGGACGTGATAGGGTGATGAGGGAGGCGGGGTAAAGGAGTTAAAGTCCTTTAAATAGGGTGCTAACCCAAATAATTAGGGTTTTTCTATAAACAGTCTTAACTCATCGAGTCCAGCTCTCCAACTCGAAGAGAAAGCTTCATGACTCATGCACCCAGATCAACTCCTACACGACGTTTTAGGGCCAACCAACTCGGCGAGTAGGCCCTTCCACTTGCAATAAATCTTCAAGTTCCACATCCATGAATCGGGGTGTTACAGGCTACGCTGCATGTAGTACGCCTCACGTACGTAAGGAGTACGCCCAATATAGTCACTGAGTCAAATCGATTGACTCAGTTGACTTTGACCTGGATTTTAACTAGGGTTTGACCTATGGGTATTTTAGGTATTTTGATCTTTATGTTGAGTTGGTGTCATGGAATTTATTAAGGTGACTGGTAGAGTTGATCTTGGAGCGGCATGCTATTCAGTTTACTCATCTGTCTGTGCGGTGAGTTTTCTCACTATATCCATGGGTCGCAGGCACCAATGTCGGCTCATTATTGTGTTACTCAGAATGATAGTTACTATGTGGTTTATATGTGATTGTATGTTGGGTTGAAATATACCCAGAGCGGGGCCCATTGTAGTATGTTTGGGTTGAAATATACCCTAGGGCGGAGCCCACTACAGTATGTTCAGGTTGAAATAGACCCTAGGGCGAGGCCCCAGGGTGGGGCCCATATGCGTTGATGAGGTTGAAATACACCCCAGGGTGAGACCCATATGTATGTACTAGGTAGGATTATACCCCAGGGTTAAGCCCAATTATATGTTTAGTATGTGGTACTTTGGGGAACTCACTAACCTTTGTGCTTTCAGGTACTTCCGGTTCAAGAGGGAAGGTCCCGACGTGATGGCACAACATCCTCCCCTCATGATTTCCACATTTGAAATAATTGTAATCTGATTTTTTGAATATTATGACTTGGTGTTGATTTTGAACAATTAACGAAGGATTTGATAGAGATTTAAATGAAAATTTTTATTATCATTTTCAGGACGTTACATAGGTTGCGAGGTATATTTTTATCTTGCATTGCTACCTGGGCTTCCAGATACGTTTATTGTTTATCACTGGGAGTTCTTCTAATGAACATTCTAGAAGTCATGATGCATAGAATAGACAAAATCTAGGTTATAAAGCTATACCGACGGATGGACCCCGATATTGCTCTTCGATGCCTAAGTTAGATGCCACGTTGAGGTATAAGAATAATTTGTGACAACCCGAAATCTCCATTCTGAACAAACCATATCAAGCCAATAGAAGTAGACCAGTTACAGTGAAAACTCGGATTTCGAGTATAAGTTTGGCAGTTTTCAGGATTTACACTTAAGAAGATACTAGGAGAGTGGTTGCACTAGGGTTTTGTGCAACACTATAAATCCAATACTCTAAGACATTAGAATTCATTCCGAGAATAGAAATATTTTCTGCCAAAAATCTCAGGACTATAAATAGAATTCTGAACCAAAATGGTTCATTAGTTGAATTCCAATTAGAGAAAAGCCAAATTCTCTCTCACGGATCTTCGGGTTTTCATCCCAAATCGTGAGTACACTTCTCTAGTTGTGTTATAATACTTGTTTTATGCTTATTAACATAGTTTGTATGTCAAATACATGAGATCCGGGAGTTTACCGCCCAAGACCGTTCTTGGGGAGTAAACTCCAAAATCAAGCTTAAAGGCCATTTAGTCCCATTTCCTTGTTAGGTAACTAGCTTAGGATGATATGTATGAACATTTGAGACTAGAAATCAATCAAGAACACTTAGCCTAAGGAGTTTACGGCCCAAGAGATTCTTGGACCGTAAACACCAATTTCAAGGGCCTAAATGTGCCCTACTTCCCCCAAAGGCTTAGGCTTCATTATAGACATGTACACTAATGTGTTTAGAACCTAGAAAACATAAGAAAAGCACAAGTATTGAAGAGTTTACGACCAAGAGTGGTTCTTGGGCCGTAAACTCCTATAAAGGGGTCAAAGGACACCCTAAACCCTTCCTTGTGCCAAGAAACAATTTGGGCATGTACCTAAATGTATTATGGACTAACTAAAACACTTAGAACTCCAAAAGTGAGGGAGTTTATGGCCCAAAAGGTTCTATGGCCGTAAACTCCAAGAAATGGTACCAAATGGTGCCATAAACTCTTCTAAAGCCAAGTACAAAAGCCTAGAATTGTTCCTAGTTATTATAGAGACTTGAAAGCACCATAATCACCCTCCCAAGGGAGTTTACGGCCGTAAAATCCAAGGGAAAAGGGTCTTTGGGCCGTAAACTCCCCAAAGGAGTCAATATGGTGCCCAAACACTTGTATAAGCCTTGAATCAATTCCCACTAGAGTTGTAGTAATTCTAAGCACCATTTCAAGCCTTGGTTGGGAGATTACGGCTAGGAGCTTACTCCCCTGGGCCGTAAACTCCAATGAATATGGTCATTAGACCTTAAACTCACATTAGGTGCATTGCACTCCTTAGTTGCAACCCATTAGCCTCCTAGCACTTGTCCAAAAGTGTTTTCCTCGCGCTTAAATGTTATTACATGTATAATTAGTGTTATAATCACTAATTATTTATATACATATGTTTTCATATATAATTAGGATCATTGTGTGTGTCTAAGTCTCCACTTGACACCAAGCACTTGTCCGATCCTTCCGTACGATAACAGTCCGTTCAATTCCAGTCACTTATTGCAGGTGAGTTCATACCCCTTAACTAATGTTTTAAACTACTTTTAAATGTTTTATGGGGGGGGGGATACAAGTAGAACCATGCTAGTTATTATATCAATCACATGTGATTAGTAAGTAGGATTATATTACTTATTACATCAATCACATGTGATTAATATACAGCATTCAAATGATTTGGCTACTCATTAGCCGTTTTACCAAACAGTTTCCTTCAAATGACTTTTATAAACATTTTATATGTTTTAAACTCCTTATTACACTGTACATCTTACACTGTACATTTCCTTTCAAACTTATTTACAATTGTGTTTCAAACAAATGTTTCCTTATACTTAAACTGCTTTATCAAACTTATGCCTTCAAATTGTTTTATAGATTGACATCAAGTCGATCTTTCTTGAAATAATATTTATGTTTCCAATGTCTTACAAAACTTATTTATGCTTTTATATTATAAATTGCATGCCTCTATATGTATAGTTATATAAGAAATATTTAAAAGACTTAGGAAGGCTATCCACCCTATTTCCTTTTCGCGCCTTGAGATGTGGTCTGGTGGGATATCGGGTATTCGTCCGAAAGTCATTTAAATATTAGTTATATATCATGTGTACATATATAGTCATAAAAGGTCCTTCCAGTTCAACATATGCCCTTGAGTAGCAAGGGTATACATCCATGTCCATACTTACCAGATAGATTACTAGTAAACTACCATATGGGTAGTTTAGGAAGATACTAGAACAATTACTAGAACACGATATCATACAAATGAGTCAGTTCATTCATGAGTCAATACCTTCTAAAACATTACAGTACATACTATACTTGCTAGATAGAGAGAACACACATTACAGCTAGCACATGTAGAACATTACAGTACATACTATACTTGCTAGATAGAGAGAACACACATTACAGCTAGCACATGTAGAACATTACAGTACATATTATACTTGCTAGATAGAGAGAACACACATTACAGCTAGCACACGTAGAACATTACAGTACATATTATACTTGCTAGATAGAGAGAACACACATTACAGCTAGCACACGTAGAACATTACAGTACATATTATACTTGCTAGATAGAGAGAACACACATTATAGCTAGCACACGTAGAACATTACAGTACATACTATACTTGCTAGTTAGAGAGAACACACATTACAGCTAGCACACGTAGAACATTTCAATACTCTACTATACTATTACATGATCACACTTACAGGAATACTTTTACATAGATATATCAGGAGGAGTCCTATTACATTTTATATGTATCGACTCTGTTATCAAATCCTCGTTCTTATCTTTACCTTGTGATACAATCACATAATCGACGGGATAGATTGGATTTAATATCCTAGTACCAAAGGATACATTGCGGGATTGACCATTCCTAGAATCTCTGTTAGCAACAGAGGTAAAAGCACATCCACGGATGTCAACGGTTGGTACCATTACAGGTATACTTTAAGGGACTGACTATTCTTATACCCAGCTGTTAGCAACAGAGGTAAAACTACGTCTACGGATGTCTTAAAGTTAACAATGTTAGTTACCCTAGTACCAAAGGGTAATATTCAGGTTAATTGTATTATTACCTTTATTTTGTGACTCATTCACATAACCAATGAGGTGAATTATATTTAAGTATCCTAGTGCCAAAGGATACAATTTCTTATAATGATAATAATAGTAACACAGTTAGGTCTTGGTAGAAGACTACAATCAGAACAGTTAGGTCTTGGTAGAAGACTACATTCAAAACAGTTAGGTCTTGGTAGAAGACACCTTCATATACTAGAAAGAATCATAGGGATTCTAGGGTTTTTTAAACACTTACAGTTCATATACACTTTCAAATACTTACAATACATATACGTACAAATTCTTACATACAAATACTTTCATACAAATTAAGACACTAAATACTTATGATCTCACCAGCTTCAAAGCTGATACTCGCTTTCAAAATTACTTGTATCCTCAGGTTATCATAGACAGATACCGATGCAAGGAGAAAGGAAGATGGAGCTTGTTCAAGACTTATCTTTCATTTTGATTTATGCTTTAGTGTTTATCAAAATTTGACATAACACATTTGTATAATAATTATATTATTAATGCAATGGATGATGTTGTTGCTTGTTTACTACTTTACATTGTTGTTGATATTATACATGACGTCCTCCGCCCCATAACGTTTCCGCCGTTCCTGGTTTTGGGGTGTGACATAATTGCTTAAGGTTTTTTTGCTCGAATGTTGTCTTACCCATTTGATGAGTGCTTAGTGTTTTTATAGTTGGAAGTCGGTCCAGTTTTTTGCATTCCTATCTAGGTGTTTCTTTTGTTCAAAGGTTGCAATGTTAAAACCCTTTAATAAAACATTTTACTTTTCCCATGATTCCCGGGATACTGGTCAGAGATCTATATGGAAGATTTTATATATTGTTTAATGTAGATCAGTATGACAAGTATGTATAGTCTTGCTTATCGGCATGTGATGGTATTTGGACTTTGTTGTTGTTGTTGTTGTTGTTATTTGATTTGCTTTTCCAGCCCACTCTTGTGTATGGCCAATACCCATACACCATTAATCGACATCATTGAAAATATTTCTGCATACAACTCGTTGTTTGTAGTGACTTATTTTGGGGTTAATATAGACAAATCAATCAATTGTGGCTTAGATCTATACGTTTTTAGGGTTGGACGTCAAATTTTTCATTGGATGGGTTCTTTATCTCCACCTACTAATGAAAAACCTTGATTTATACACATGTAAATATTTGCTACCAAACATGAAATTTCCAATAACTTTCTTTCTTCAATGAAAGTGAAAAGCATACTATAGATTCATAAATTATTCGATTGCTGATACAAATACTGAATGATTCTTATGAGTTAGTCGGGATTTTTCGCAAGACCAAAGATCTTTCAACCAATATCTGTGACTTTAACATTCATCTATATAATGTAAATAACTAAGTAAAGTACAAAGCTCCAATGAATGCTACTATTGGTGGAATTGTATACAATAACAATCCAACCTTTGTGCTTTTACTTCTTTTTATTATTTGATAATTTTACTTTCAAAACTATGATGGCTTACTACAAATTAACAACAATATATTGCTATTTTTAGGATGCTACTATACGTACCTCTTCTCACTCACATAAATCGCCTCATCATGGGGTACATGGACACTATTCCACTCACATTGAGGGTAGGTATAGAAATTCCTTTTTTATCTTAATTATTTCGGTCTTCCCGCTGAAACGCTTAAGTAAACTTCCTAGTATAATACAAAAGACTCAACGGAATGGTATGCGATTTGGCTGCACTCACTACCACATAGGTAGGGGAACACCGCCCCTTATGCGGTCTTGGGTGCAGTTTGGCCACACCTCTCCCTCTTTTGCTCGTGTTTTGTGATTGGGTGTGGGTAAAAAATGATTTTTGAATGGTCAAAATATATATATTTATATATATATATATATATATATATATATATATATATATACCTATAAAATAAATCTTTCACCCTTCTTCAAACCAAATCCAAATTTTTATATCTTTCTATTGTTTTTTGTTCAAAATTAGAAGAAAACGTCATCATCTTCATCTTTGGAAGATTTTCAAATTGTTTTTGATGTTGCTGTTGCTTGTACTCAAATGTTGGAGCAAACATATGACGCTTTATACAATAACGCAAATGAAATTTCTCAATGGTAAACGCAAAGATATATTTATATGAACCATGCAGAAGCCAACGAACGCTTGATACAAAACTACTTTCATGAGAATGCCACTTTTCAAGGGTACTACTTTCGAAAGTGTTTGAGAATGTTCAAACGTCTATATGAATGTATAGTCGAAGAGTTAACGGGGGAGTGTAGTTTTTTCCAACAATGTCTCGATGCTATAGGTACACCCAGTTTCACTCCCTTACAAAAATACACAGTCACACTTCATCAATTAGCATATGACATCACATCGGATGCGTTGGACGAGAATTTTAGGAAATCCGCTAGGACCGCACGAGATAGTCTCCATTTTTTTTTTGCAAAACTGTGATTGTGTTTTATGTTCCAAAATATTTACATAAGCCTACACGCAATGACATCTTACAATTGCAAGCTCATCATGCTAGCGTACATGGCTTTCCAGGAATGATAGAAAGTTTAGATTGTCTCCATTGGGCATGGGAAAATTGCCCTACCTCACACCATGATCAATTTACCCGATGTGATCATGGTCACCCACTACTTGAAGCGATGATGTCACAAGATCTGTGGATTTGACATGTTTTTTTGGTTCTCCCGGTTCGATTAACGACATCAATGTTATTAATCGTTCACCTATATTTAACAACATATATGCCATATTTGCACCATATTCTTTTTTAAAGTGCATGGAACGCCATATAAGTATGGTTATTATCTTATTGATGGGATCTATCCTGAGTATGTTGTGTTTGTTAAATCATTTTCGTGTCCACATGGTTTTAGATGGAAAAAAATTCAAGAGAGCTCAAGAAAAAGCTTGGAAAAATATCGAGCGGGCTTTTGGAGCTCTTAAGAAACATTTGTACATATTGAAAAAATATCAATTTATTTCGGCGAGGAAAAACTTCAAGAAATCATGTATATATGTATCATATTGCATAATATGATTATTTAAGGAAAAGGAAGAGAAATATGTGAGTATGACAAGCAGGATAACATCCCCGAGACATAACAAATAAAAATTGGTGATGACGAGTATATGGAATGGAGAGCAGAGATATGTTGCACTGAAACATTTCACAATCTTCGTACGGACTTGGTGGGACACATTTACAGGATTCAACACATTAACCTTAATTTGGATCCCCCGGATGACTCGGAAGACGAGTTCTCAGAGAACGACTTCATGTGTGTTTTTCTTTAAAGTTTTGTAGGATTTTTTTAATGCGATGTTAGTTTTTAAAAGTTTAAGTAATGCAATGCAATGTAATGCTTTTTTTCTATTTGAAATAATGATATTTTACTTTTTTTTATTAACAATGAAGTATTATTTAAATTAAATTATTAAAGAAATATATTTGGCACAACTCTTTCGGTGTAGCAAGGAACCACACCTTTGTGGTAAAATATGACGTAACGCTTATGTGAGAGTGAAGGGAAAGCGGTTTTGTCACCATTCCCTCTGTCCTAAAGCAACATGCGATGTGTGGGGTACATTTGCTAAGTTTTTTTAAAGGCAAAAATGAAAAAATGGTCCTTGTGGTTTGTCATTTTTTGTGGATATGGTCCAAACCTTTTGAAAATTGGATTTTTGGTCCTTACTGAGAGTTTTGTGTGTGGAACAAGTCCCTGAAGTTAACCACCCTTTGTTTTTGGCTGTTAAGTCCCTCACGTGCATTGCACACGAGGGCATAAATGTCTTTCTACTCGAGGGACCATTTTTGCAATTCTTGAAGTAAACTCAGTTGTGACTGTATTAGCGTCATATTACACAAAAAATATTTTAGTTACCTCTTCCACTTCCATGTTCTTCGTCATTCATTTTGAATGCAAAAAACCCTAATCAAGATCTGGTCCAAGGTGTTTACTTGTTATTGCTTTTCAGCTATAAATGTTGTTCGTAATGTCAGCAATTAGGCCAAAAGGCGAGACGCATGACATCACAAATGAATATGGTTAGTTTCACTTATCCTCTATTTACGAAATTTTCTTAAGTTTCTTGATGATCTGAAGAACAGAGTCAAAAATTCAAACATCTAACAATTTTTTATTTAATGTTTTTTTGTATCTTGTAGAGCGTGTACCAAAAATGTTCACCATAAAGCTACACCATGGTGGAAATTTTACCAAGCTTCCAAACATGAAATATGTTAAAGGTGAAGTGTGATATATTGATTTAGTAGACATTGATGAGTTCTTAGTTCATGAACTAGACGCAATGATGCTCGCAAGGTTACTCCATACCCCAAGTAATATATTACCATTTTAGGATTCCTCATGAAGACTTGGATTTTGGTCTTAGAGCTGTAGGGAATGATAATGATGTCTTGAATTTGGCTCAATGAATTAGAGATGACAAGGTCATTGAAGTGTATATAAAACATGGACAAACTAACTTGCTGACCTATTTTATGTCTCCTAAAGGAAAGCAAAAAGTTATTATTAAGGAGCTCTATGATGGTGATCTTCCAAAAGAAGCAAACATACCTCAAGTACCAGCAAAGGATAAAACCCTAATAATAGATGAAGCTAATGATCAAAGACAGTTAGCAGGGTATATGTCCTTGATACTCTTTGACAGAGTCCCTCCACAAGTTTCACCAGAGTATAGAAGAAATAGAAGGGTGAACTCAACAACTGGTCAATGTTCTTATGCCAAGAAGCTTCGTTTAGTTGAATTGGATGATGTAGTAGAAGATCAAGGTAGTGATCATGCTAAATTGGATGATGTAGTACAAGATCAGGGTGTTGAGAATCCTAACTTACATAATGTGGTACAAGATCAAGGTGGTGAGTATGTTAACATGTATGTTGTGGTACAAGATCAAGGTGGTGAGCATGCTAACTTTGATTGTAATGACTTTCATTATGAAAACTTTAATCATGATCACTTTGATCCTTTTGATGGAGATCATTATCAACCACCAGAAGATGAGAATGTTGAAGACCATTAGTTTGAACATGAAAAGTCTGTTAACAGTGATGATCTTGGGCAACAATCAAAAGAACAATGCGATGAACTTGTTGATGATGAAAACAATGTATCAAAAGTGGAGGTGGATATGACTGAATTTAACCTCAATCTTGACAGGGATGATGTTTTTGTTCAAATGGATGCGTTTCATAATGGGATTGGGACGAATGATGAACATGAGGACATAGAAGTCATTGACAATGATAGATGGGATTCTTTGGATGATGGGTCAAATGATGAGAGGAAAAGAAGATGTGTTCTTGAGAATTTGGCTAAGGAGAAAAGATGCATTCTTGGAAATGTCCATAAGGCCGGTTTTTATGTTGGGCAAAAGTTTAAATCAAAGAAAAATTTGAAAGAAAAATTGACATGCACACATTAGAAACTAGGAGGAATTTGTATTATAAAGAGAATGAAAAACTTAGAATTTGGGGATTGTGTAAAGGAGTAGTCCTTATCATGAATGCAAGTGCGGTGGTGGGCCATAGTACTAAACGTAAAAGCAAGGGAAAAGAGGTAAATTTAGATAAATCAAAATGTAGTTGGTTCCTTCATGCTTCTAGGTCAAATACAGAATCTCCCTGGTTTGTAAAGACATTAAATTACAACCACGCTTGCTTTAAATCAGGAAGATTAGAGCTTACACTGCTACTTTCATATCCAAGCGAATCATGGAGCAAATTGACATGAATCTAGGGATTCCTCTTCGAGCATTGTAGAAACAACTTCAAAAGGACTTCAAGGTTGGTGTTTATGTTGACAAAGTATTCAGGGTCAATGCTATTGCAACTAAGATTGTGAAAGGTGACTATACGAAACAATATGAGATCTTGAGGGACTTTGTTTTTAAATTGCAAGGAACCAATGTTGACACAACTGTCAAGATTGATGTTATAGTGAACATAACCCATCAAACCCAACTAGGAGGTTTAAAAGAATCTACACTTGCTTGGGTCCTCTAAAAAATATTTTAAGATTGGCCTCAGGGATCTTTCGGGTTTCGATGGTGTGTATATCAAAGGACCATTCCCTGGGAAGGTTCTAACAGCAATTGGGTTTGACTCTAACAATGTCATTTACCCCTTGCTTATGTCATTGTTGAGACAGAGAACAAAAGTAGTTGTATATGGTTCTTGCAATGTTTAGGAGAAGACTTGGATCTTGGTTCAAACTCAAACTTTACTTTATCACATATCGACAAAAGGTATCTCTTTCGAACTTGTTTTATTTATTAATTATTATTATATAAACTAAATACTTAATCATTGTTACTGTTTTAGGGTTTAATACCAGCAATAGCCCAACTATTCCCATGTGTTGAGCACAGTTATTGTCTCAGGCACATACATCAGAACATGAGGGTGAAATGGAGATTGAAAGAGTACAAGGACTATTTATGGAAACGTGCAACTACAACCACTATACCTTAATTTGAACATTGCATGAGAGAATTTAGCAACTATGACAAGGAGGCATGTGAATGGCTTAGAAAGATTCCTCCAAAACACTGGGCAACAACACATTTCACAAGTACATAACTTACCATTAATTACTATATGTTAAATGTGGACTTGTACTTAAAACATTATATTGTTCTTTGTAACAGGCAAAGCAATCTCTGCTATACTGTTAAACAACCTTTGTGAGGTATTTAACAGCAAGATAAAAAGGGAAGAGATAATCCTATCATAGGTTGTTTGGAGTATATTGATGAATAAAATCTGTAATGTTATGAAGATGATGGACAAGGCAAAAGGGCCTTTAACACCCACTGCAACAACCATATTGGATGTAAACAAGTCTCATGCATCACATTACATTGTTAGGTAGAATGGTGATGAGAAATACCAAGTGACTAGGGCATGGTAAGATCAACATGTTGTACATGTTAGGAACAACACATGTACTTGCAAGAAGTGGGAGCTAAAGGCATCCCTTGTAAACATGCCATTGCAACCCTTTATGAAATGACCAAGAACTCAGAGGATGTTTGTAACATTTATAGGTGGATCAATAAGGTATACTGGTTGGATACATGGAAGAATGCATATTCCTATAAGGTAGAGCCCATAAAAGGAAGAATAATGTAGCCTAAAAGTTTGTGTCTGACCACACTTATCCCTTCAATACATCATAAGCAACCAGGTAGGCCTACGAAGAAGAAGAAGAAAAGCAAGGATGAAAAATTGAGTAAGAGTCAAAGTTAGAGTTGCACTCATGGTGTAAGTCATGATGAAGTTGTAATGTTGGTCCTGATGGAGTTCGAAAATTAACAAGGAAATATGTCAGAGTAACATGTGTAAAATGCAAAAACAAAGGTCACAACTCAAGGACATGCAAAGGTCCAAGAGGTGGATGAAGTTGGGTTGCCAAGCTAGGTGGAAGTTGAGGATCAAGGTTGTGTTTGTTTTGGCATATATCATTTTCTACTTTTGGCAGTGTTATGAAACTTATGACTTATGGTTATTTTGGTTTTCATTAGTATGATAAGTATTAGAACATATATAGGGTTGCATATTTTGGGAGAATGTAATTGCACCATATGGTTGACAGTTTGGTTGATATGTTTGTAGTCTATTATGTAATTGCAGTCAATTATTCGCATTAATCTTTCTTGTAAAGCAACTCTATAAAATTCACATTTATATCAGGAAGTCAGTTAGTATATAAACAACTTACTTTGACCTTACAAATAACTACAAAGAACCTAGGTCAAAGTACCAAAAACCATTAATCCACCGAAAAACCACACTTTTATCAATCTTCAACAAAAAAAAAAATAAATAAATAAAATAAAATAAAATAAAAAAAAACCAGCCCATAGCCCTAATACCTAAACCTAAACAGACCATATGAACAAAATCACAAAAAACACCTAACTAGCCAACAAGAGAATCTTTTAAGTTGTGTACTAAGCTTGCATCCGATTCATATTTCTCAGTACTCCAGCTATAATAACTTTAGACCTTTTACACATGGGGGGATCAACCCATCCGATAAAGCGACAAGCAGAATCCTTCAGAAAGGGGAAAAAACAAATGTTATTAGGTTAGAAACCATCACAAATTAAATGGGTGCAAATAGATTTCTTTACCTTTTGAGGGAAAGCATAAAAAAGTCCGCCTAGGTTCTTCGGTGTCCATGAGCATTTAACATCAAACTTACCACAAAAACAGAGAACCATTGTGTGATTAACTAGCAAGACGATCGATAAGAAAGAGAGAAGAGAGAAGGAAGAACAACGTAAACGTTGGGGAAGTCTCCATATATTAGTTTAGGAATTGCAAAAATGGTCCCTCGAGTAAAAAGACATTTATGCCCTCGTGTGCAATGCACGCAAGGGGTTTAACAGCCAAAAACAAACGGTGATTAACTCTAGAGACCTGTTCCACACACAAACCTCTCAATAAAGACCAAAAATCCAATTTTCAAAAGGTTTGGACCGTATCCACAAAAAATGACAAACCATAGGACCATTTTTGCATTTTTGTCTTTTTTTTTTTTTTTTTTTTTTTTTTAAACAACAAAATTCCTTTTAGAAAGATAAATGCTTGTCTTTTTGCATTTTTGCAGGCGGGCCTTCATCTATCACTTCGATTCCTTCTCATTCACTATCCGCGGAAATCGCATTAGAACTTACAGCATCGAAAAATGGCAGGATTATTCGACAAGCAAGCAGATGCATATTTAGATGCACGCCCAACTTATCCCGCCGACTGGTACTCCATGTTAGCTGATCGGACTTCCTCTCATTCTCTTGCCTGGGATATCGGAACCGGCAACGGTCAGGCGGCGATCGGTGTTAGTCTTTCTTCATCCCCCTTCTCTATCTCTTCCCATTTCTTCAATCTTTTTTCGTTTGTTATGATGATCTCTTTCAAGTCAATGATTCCCAATTTGCTTGAAAGAAGCTAGCACTAGATCCCATAAACTGTGAACCCTATTAGGTCAACGTTTATTCTAAAACTGATACTGTTATCCAGGTAGCGGAGCATTACGATCAAGTGATTGGTACCGATGTGAGCGAAGCTCAATTGAAACTCGCCAAGGCCCATCCTCGAGTCCGATACCTTCACACTCCGCTGACTTTGTCCGACGATGAGCTAATTAACTTAATCGGCGGTGAAAATTCTGTAGATCTTGTAACCATAGCTCAAGCCGTACACTGGTTCGACCTCCCGAGACTCTACTCCATAATCAATCGTGTTCTACGAAAACCAAACGGTGTATTTGCTGTTTGGGGGTACAACGACTTTGCCATAACCCCTGAAATTGATGCAGCACTTAAGCGCTTCCATGAAACTACGATTCCTTATTGGAATGAAAAGATCAGTTATGTATTTGATGGGTATCAGTCGTTGCCTTTCCCTTTTGAGAGCGTCGGATTAGGGTCTGAAGGGAGCCCATTGAAACTTGATATACCGAAAGAGTTAGCGTTTGAGGGCGTTTTGGGGATGTTAAAGTCTTGGTCGGCGGTGGTGACTGCTAAAGAGAGAGGAGTTGATTTGCTGTCGGAAAGTGTGGTTAAAGAACTTGAGAATGTGTGGGGTGGATCGAAGGTGGTGAGGCATGTCGTTTACAAGGGTTTCATGATTGCAGGAAGACTCAGTCGCTTGAAAGTTTGATCTTAGAATGTGATCCCACCAAATGGTGTGTGGGTCTTTTCCTCCGCGCATGTGACGTGGAATAACATTTAATGGTGAAAACTATTTTGTTTTAATCAAAACTTATTGATCAAATGAAAATTCGTATTTGCTTAATTTGTATTTTGAACAGTGATTTTATATTTTTATTTGATGTTTTGAACATTTTGGGATTTTGGAATAGGGTTATTGTGATAAAAAGGTAACCAATTTTTAAAAGTGTTTAAAAATACATCCAACTAAAAAAAACTTTTTATAATGAACAATTATTTAGTTTTTTAAAATACCATGTATATTGGTTATACCTCGTTTATCTGTTTTCTTCCTTACACAAGCCACATCACATGGAATGAGTCGGCATAGGATGTTAAGTAGGTTATTTTCTAATAAAGATAGTAAACTTCGGGCATCTGCAATCCATTGAGCTCTATAGACTTCAATGAATTGTCATATTATTCATTAAACATCTATACAACACCACTTAAAACTCATTAAACGCATATTCAATCATAATCATTATTATATTGTTTTTATTAAACCATTCAATAATCATTCAACCCCTTCATTCAATTCTACTCTATGTCATCATCCACATTCCATTCAACTCTTATTCAATCCTAATCATCAGCATATTCAACTCTTATATTACTTGCATTGTGGATGCTTTTAGTGTTTATCTTTTTTAGTGGGCGAAGGGTAAAAAACCCTAGTTCATATTTTCTCTCTTGGGAATAGGACGATGGAGTGTGGAACACAGGAAGCACTGAAATCAAACAAACGATATACCTTAATCAACTAGAAGGAGCACTGAAACTGAACAAATCAACGGTGAGTATTTCAATTTTTTTTGGTATAAATCGGGAAGAAGAATGATTCCATAAGCAGTTTATGGGTTTGTTTAGGGTTGCAAATCGCCATTCTTTTAGTATATTTTCAGAACCATTTTAACCCATTGCAATTTTCTTAGTATTTTAACCATTTTCATGTGTAATAAGAAATTTGGGCAAAACCGTTTTTCTAGTTCATGTTGAAAATGCTTGTTGATTTTGTTCGTGATGTAAATGACTAGTTATTTGTTCTTGACGAAAATCCTTCGTAATCCCCTATGATTTTTATATGTTTCTCATAATCATGAAGTTTGGCGGCTTGATCTCTTTGGAGGTGTTTTTACGCAAGGTCCCTTCAAATATTATACTTGACGCTTTGTATTGGTGACTGAAATTGACTTCGTATATTTTTAGAACCATTTTAACACATTGCAATTTTCTTAGTATTTTAACCATTTTCACGTGTAATAAGAAATTTTGGCAAAACCGTTTTTTTAGTTCATGTTGAAAATGCTTGTTTATTTTGTTCCTGATGTAAATGACTAGTTATTTATTCTTGACGAATATCCTTCGTAACCCCCTATGATTTTTATATGTTTCTCATAATCATGAAGTTTGGCGGCTTGATCACTTCGGAGGTGTTCTTTGAAGGCGTTTTTACGCAAGGTCCCTTCAAATATTATATTGGTAACTGAAATTGACTTTGCTTCCATGGATTTATCTCGGTGTCAAAACTTCCTACAAACATTGGTGAGATAACCTTGTCGGAGTATGTACTATGTAACGCCCGCAGATTCAGACTAGTCAATTTAAAGACAATAAGCATCAAAATGACTTTTTGATAGAAGATTATTTAGCATATATAATCTTAACCAAAGTTATATTATATGTCACGATGATTTAGTACATATAAGGAACGTTGAATTTCGACTTATAAAGAAGAAGTTATGACCCGTCGAAGTTTTGTGATTAAACCGGCACGGCTCCGCGTAACCTAAAAAATGAATTTTTGACGAAATACTTTTTAGCCTTAGCAATCTAAACGAAAGTCGTAGTATACGTTAAACCAAGAGCGTGCATATAGAAAAACGTCAAAATCTGACTTCGTTTGAGGAAGTTATGATTTTTGTAACATTTTGCATAGCAGTATACAGCCCGGAAATCGAATTTCAGATCGACCAATTTTTAGCCAAATTAATCTAAATGTGAATTGAATATCTCATTAATAGGAGTTCAACGATAAAAAGACAGTCGAAAACGGAGTCCGTATATAGAAGTTATGAATTTTACACAGTCGTTACCAGTGTAATATTCTCTGACTG
Organism: Lactuca serriola; assembly: GCF_051521515.1. Classification (NCBI taxonomy): domain Eukaryota; kingdom Viridiplantae; phylum Streptophyta; class Magnoliopsida; order Asterales; family Asteraceae; genus Lactuca; species Lactuca serriola. The sequence continues at coordinate 96,754,239 of NC_136413.1, read as the reverse complement.
TTAAATTTAAAATAGGTCAAGAATTAGCTGATATGGTCAAAATGAAAGTTATAGATCTTGTCAATGAACATCAAAAATGGATCCCGTATGCGAAAGTTATGAATTTTTTTTATGATTGGCTGTTTTATCTGCGTCCAACGCCACGTGTCAGCACCAAGCGAAGCCTTGGTGCCCATGCAAGTTCACGACGTGAATCGCCCCGAGACAGCCTATAAATAGAGGCGCAAATCATCCATTTTCTTCACACCTCAACCCTTCTTTCTCTCTCAATACTCCAAACTTATCCCTCCCATTACCTTGCACTTCCCAAGTGCTAGAGGCGAGTCCCGGAGCGCCAGAAGGCTCTGAGAATACTTAGGATTTAAAAGATACTTAGTATTTAAAAGATAATCATACATACTTAGGATTTAAAAGATAATCGACTGCGTGCTTCTGCCCTAATCAACATTCAGACCAGAAACAGAAAAATAAGGCAGGATCACACACTCTTAGTTTGTAGAATCCTAACGATATATGATGCTAATGTTTATATGGAACCATCCTGGTCCATTCACAAGGATCTCTAGTTTCTCCGTGATTTACACGATTTGCTCGAATGAGGAAATAGTTTTTGATTATGTATTTAATTGAAAAAACCTTTTTGTGATAATTCGATGCCTAAAGTTTATCGTGGGAACGTACCAAAAATATCGTTAGGGTTCCTTGTCGCCTCTTCCTATCTAGTTGTCAACTCCTACGTCATTCATCTCTGTCAGACAATCTCTCTTGAAATGTCATGTTGCACCGCATTTGTGACATACTGGGCTTACTTCTGGGTTGAGGGTCAGAGTGACGCATGGGGCCGGCGCCCTACAGTAGCGGGAGAGGTTCCCCTTTCTTGTTGCACCTTCTACAAAGAAATTCCCAGCAGAACCCCCGATGATGGTATTTGCATTTTTTGCAGTGTGGAAATTTCCCAAGATATGATTTTTTTGATGTGGGAGGGGTAGGGTTAGTGGGGTAAGGACTGCTCCCGCTTGTTGCCCGTTGGTAAGCCTCTGAGTCGAACTGCCTCCTTCTTCGTTCCCGAACTTTCGCTTCATGACCTTAGGTTTGGAGTTTGGGATGTCTTGGTAAGTTGTCCTTCGTTGGTTTCTTTGGTTGTTATTGATGGGTTTTGAGCATTCTAACACTTCCTAAGTGTACATGCAACCCTAATAACCTTGGATCTATGTTTGTCTAATTATCATGCAAAGTTGAATTCCAAGGTTATATTCCTATCTAGCATACCTGGGGAACAATTTTTAACTAGAATGAAAGATAGAATAACTTACCTTGTTGTTGCTTATGTTCCTTGAAACCTTGTGAGCCTAGCACCCCAAGTGTGATGCCTCAAATGCTTCACACAACACCAAATGCTCTTGGAAAGTCTTTTGAGAGAATACACACTTCTTCAAATCGGCCTAGCCCTCTAGTTTCTCATGTGTAGCCGATTTTGTGGAGAATGGGATTCTTATATAGTGTTGACACATCTAGGGTTACACCATGTAAACCCTAATGTGTCATGGCTCTTTATTTCCATGACCCATGGGTTTGTAACTCCCATGGAGCATCCTATGGGTAGAACCCAACTTGATAATCCATGGAGCCTCTTAGCCCACTATACAAGATATGAATGATTTACATAATCAACCCATATATTTAATTAGTTATCTTTTGATCACTTAATTAATTCTAAATTTATTCTTGATCAAACTAATCAAATAATATTATTAATATATTAGAACTTATAATATATTAATAATCTCCAAGTGTTATTTCTCTCATTTAGTCTATCCAATTGCATGGTGCCATGCAACCCAAATGGACCATGCCGGGTCGGGTCAAGTACATACCAGAAATACTTATGGACTTAGACACCTTATCCAACAGTCTTCCACTTGGATAAGTCTAATAACTATTACTTCAAGTATGACTTCAGGAACTGATCGGCAATCGTAGCTCTTTCAAGGTCTCTCGGAACTGAGAAGATGATGGTATGCCATTTAAGATAAAGGATCATATAATCCTCTGTTCTAGATATCAGCCGAGCAAATACATGGAACAATGTCTTACTTATTGTCCAGCAGTTTGTTTCCCGATTTCCGATTTGTTTGACAAAGAACTTAGTTGAACACATCAACTTAGTTCTGACTGGGCGCGGTACATAGGTCAAAACAAAATCATCGAGGGGCCAGATATCAGCTTCTAATCCAAGAAGGAACAGATAAAATTCGACTCATATGTTTGTTCTACCACTCATTGAATTACACACAAAAGCACGGTTTATAACATCGAGTTACCAATGTGTTTTTGTACAATCAATGCATAACCAACTTGTAAGTAACAAATCATATCTCTAGGTTTGAAGACTTATATGATATTACCGTCTCACGATCACTCGAGATAGAATTCCATGAAGTGATTCCAGTGAGCGTGGGATGAGTCCAATGCTCAGAACTTATGAGCACTCATGATTGTTGTAGCCTTGTCCAACACCTTAGACCTCTACAACCAAACATGACAGTCTTGATTCATACCTACTTCCGACATATGACCGACTGTGGAGATTTGAATAATACGTTATACCAAACAAAAATTATTCTGGAAGTCAAAACATGCAAAAGAAATATAGTAAACGATCGACAAGAGATAGCAACACTTTACTCATAAATAAAACACCTTTTATTCATCATCTTATGTCAATTACACTTTACAAATTTCGAGGTTATCTAACTACTAAATCTAATATCATCCTTCAGCCTTATGCTCCGAGCATGCTGGAGATGCTTAACCCGAGTCAGTCCCTTCGTGAGGGGATCTGCCAGATTCTCATCCGATGATACCCTCTTTTCCACGGGGAGTCCTTCTTCTATTCGATGTCTGATAAAATGGTATTTTCTGTCGATGTGTCTGGATCCCCCGTGATCCCTTGGTTCCTTGGCTAAGGCAACAGCACTTTCACTATCACAGAAAATTTCCATTGGCTCTTTAATAGTTGGTACAACTCCAAGGTCTCCAATGAAGTTCTTCAGCCATATCGCCTCCTTTGCCGCCTCGCTAGCTGCAATATACTCTGATTCACAAGTTGAATCAGCCATTGTCTCTTGCTTGGAACTCTTCCAAGAAATTGCTCCTCCGTTTAGGGTAAAGACCCAGCCCGACTGAGAACGGAAATTATCCCTGTCAGTCTGGAAGCTAGCATCACTATACCCTACAATTCTCAAGTCATCACTCCCACCGAGTGTAAGGACCCAGTCCTTAGTCCTCCGTAGGTACTTAAGGATATTCTTTACCGCTGTCCAGTGTTCCTTGCCAGGGTTCCCCTGATACCTGCTAACCATGCTCAGGGCAAAGGCTACATCAGGTCGAGTACACGTCATAACATACATGATCGATCCTACAGCCAAAGCATAAGGTATTCGACTCATTTTTGCTATCTCAGCCTCAGTGCTAGGGCTTTGTGTCTTACTCAGTCTGGTGTTACTCTGGATGGGTAACTCTCCTTTCTTGGAATCCTGCATGCCGAATCTCTTCAGCACCTTATCCAAGTAGGTACTCTGACTAAGTCCAATTAGTCTTTTACTCCGATCTCTCAAGATCCTTATCCCTAGAATATAGGCAACTTCTCCTAGGTCCTTCATAGAGAAACACTTCCCAAGCCAGGACTTAACTTCCTGCAGAGTTAGGATGTCATTTCCTATGAGTAGTATGTCATCCACATACAATACCAAAAAGCTAACTATACTCCCACTAGCCTTGACATACACACAAGATTCATCTTCACTCCTAGAAAAGCCAAATTCCTTGACCTTTTCATCAAAGCAAAGATTCCATCTGCGAGGTGCTTGCTTCAAGCCATAAATAGATTTCTCAAGCTTACACACTCTATTAGGATACTCGTTGCTGACAAAACCTTCTGGCTGACTAATGTAAACATCTTCAGCCAACTTTCCATTAAGGAAAGCGGTTTTGACATCCATTTGCCATATTTCATAGTCATGAAATGCAGCTATGGCTAACAGAACCCTAATAGACTTAATTTTGGCTAATGGAGAAAAGGTCTCATCATAGTCCACTCTAGGAATTTGAGAGAAGCCCTTTGCAACCAGTCGAGCCTTATAAGTGTGTACTTTACCATCCATGTCGGTCTTCTTCTTGAAGATCCATTTGCAACATACTGTCTTACGACCTGGTACATTCTCAACCAAGTTCCAAACTTGATTGTCATACATGGACTGTATTTCACTGTCCATTGCCTCTTTCCACTTGGCTGACTCAGGGCCTGCCATGGCTTCCGTGTAACTATTAGGTTCATCCAGACCTATCAGTGTCTCATCACTGATAAGTGTATCCCCTTTTGCAGTAATATGGAATCCATAGTAATGCTCAGGAGCATGCCTAACCCTTGTGGAACGCCTCAGAGGTACAGACTTGTCTATTGGCTCAACAGGAGTTTCCTCCTCAGGTTGAGTGCTAGGGTTTGAAGTTCCTTCACCGCTTGACTCTTGAATTTCTTCAAGATCAACTTGCCTCCCACTGTTTCCTTGGCTTATGAACTCTCTCTCTCTCTAAAGAAATCCCTTCTAGCTACAAAAACCACATTTTCACTAAGTCTGTAGAAGAGGTAACCAAAGGATTGCTGTGGGTAGCCGATGAACATACACCTCTCGCTTCGAGGTTCGAGCTTATCATGAGTCTCGCATCTCACGAAAGCCTCGCAACCCCAAATCTTGATGTGGTCTAGTTTAGGTACTTTACCAGTCCACATCTCGTGAGGAGTTTTGGCAACTTTATTTGTAGGGACTAGATTAAGGATATGGGCGGCAGTCTCTAAGGCATACCCCCAGAATGAGATTGGTAGCGAAGCTCGACTCATCATGGAATGAACCATATCCAACAAGGTTCGATTACGCCTCTCAGCCACACCATTCAACTGTGGTGTCCTGGGAGGTGTCAATTGTGAGACAATCCCACATTCCCTAAGATAGTCGAGGAACTATGAACTAAGATACTCACCACCTCGATCGGATCGAAGCATCTTAATGTTCCTGCCCAATTGATTCTCGACTTCCTGTTTAAATTCCATAAACCTCTCGAAAGTCTCTGACTTATGCTTGATTAAGTAGACATATCCATATCTATTGTAATCATCAGTAAAAGTCAAATAATAACGATTAGCATCCCTTGTGGCATGTTTGAATGGTCCACACCCATCTGTGTGTACAAGGTGCAACAAACCTTCACCCCTCTCACACGAGCTTGTGAAGGGTGACTTTGTCATTTTTCCAAGTAAGCATGATTCGCAACTATCATCTGACTTTAGGTCAAACGACTCCAAGACTCCATCCTTTTGGAGTTGGCCTATGCGTTTCTTGCTTATATGTCCAAGACGACAATGCCATAATGATGCTTTATCCAAGTTATTATTATTAATAGAATCAATACACAAAACATTATTTCCTAAGTTATCTACAACAGATACAACTTCATACACACCATCACAAGGTAATGCTTTAAAATAAAGAACATTATTAAAGAAAGCATCAATAGAATCAACTTCATTATTAAATGAAAAGGTAAACCCTTGTTTGTACAATGCATGAAAGGAAATAATATTTCTTACCATTTTTGGCGAATAACAACATTTATTCAAATCTAAATTTAACCCACTACTTAGTGACAAAGTATAAACTCCAATCTTGGTGACAGGTGTAACTTTCCTATTCCACATGATTAAGTTTATTCTTCCTTGCTCCACATTCTCACTTCTTCTTAGTCCCTGCAAGTCACAACAAATATGAATACCACAACCGATATCAAGGACCCAAGATTTAGAATGGGGTGAGTTATTAGAAATGATAGTGTAAATACCTGCATGGTTGGGTTTAACTTTCCCATCCTTCACATCTTGCTGGTATTTTGGGCAGTTCCGCTTCCAATGTGATTTTTCATGGCAATAGAAGCATTCAGCCTCTTTTGGGTCAGAAGAAGGAGTGATGAAACCTTTATTGGTTCCACTTGAAGAAGAGCCATCAAGGGTTCGAGCCTTGGTACCCTTTGAAGAGCTCTTTCTGTTCTTCCCTCGACTTTTCCCGATTGCCAAAACCGAAGTGGAGTTTGGAGTAGGAGTGTTAACAACCGACTTCCCCTTAAGACCTGTTTCTGCGGTCTTGAGAAGTCCCTGAAGTTTGCTGAGTGTGACCTCTTCCTTATTCATGTGATATGTCATGCGGAATTGATCATAGCATGATGGTAAGGAGTGCAAAATGATATCTATTGCAAGCTCCTCAGGGAAGCTCACATTAAGCTTCAGCAACCGATCCACATACCTTTGCATTTTCTGCATGTGGCTCGTGACGAATTCCCTGTCCTTCATCATGGTTGTTGTCATGGAGCAGATGATTTCATACCTCTCTTGTCATGCACTTTGATGGTATATTTCCATCAAATCTTGGTGCATTTCATAAGGGTAGAAATCCTCATAGGACTTTTGGAGTTCCGCTGTCATCGTGGCCATCATGATGCTGTTGGGTTTTGAGCATTCTAACACTCCTATGGTGTACATGCAACTCTATAAACCTTGGATCTATGTTTTCTCCATAATACATGCAAATAAGAACTTTCCAAGGCTTTAATCCTAACTAGCATATTATGAAGTTCTTATACTACAAAGTACTAGTTAGATGACATACCTTTTGATGTAGCTTGATGTCTTCAAGCTTTAAGAGCTTAGCCCCAATAGTGTGGAAGCCTCAAGTGGAATCACAAATCACCAAAACACCTTGGAAGACTTTAGAGAATATGGATACTTGGTTCTCTCTAGTGAAATTGGCTATAGTGTACCACACTAGTGCCAATTTCACCAACCAAGGACATCTTTATATAGTATGGAAACTAGGGTTAAACCCATGACCTTTCATTTCATATGATCCATGGATTAAACACTCCATGGACTATCCATGAAAGCTTAGCCCAACCTAAATGAACTTGGTCCATTCCATATATACAAGAGTCCATATTTAATTAGTTTATTTTGATCACTTAATTAATTCTAATTTAATTCTTGATCAATACTAATTAAATAATATGATTCCATATTAATATATTAGAACTTATAATATATTAATATTAATCATAAACATACTATTCTCAAAAGATTATCCATATAAATTGTGTCGGTGAAGTGCAACCCAAATGGACCATGCTGGGTCGGGTCAAGTACATACCAAATATAGTTATGGACTTAGACATTAATCCAACAGTCTCCCACTTGGATAAGTCTAAAACTATTCAAGAGATAGTTTGAATTCTTTATCAAGACAAACACTTTACACTATACTTCCAACTGTCCCTGAGCAACCAATCTTTGGTAAACCTTAGATTGTCCTCGACAATTGCTTAATCGTTTTAGTCATATCCAGTTCTAGACCTTTTCCCTTCTTAATGCCCCAGGCATTTGGAAAATTTTAGAAAGGTTGAATATAGCACATGTAATCGATCCTATATCCGAAGCATATGGGACACGATTCATGATGTCTCACATAAAGACTAAACCAGTCTTTTGCTATAATATTTACATTTCTATTTGCCAAGTTCTCATAATTCAGATTATGAAAAGGGATGCCGTAATCATAATCGAATTTTAGAACGCAAATAATGGACTCATATACAAAATTTCCTTATGTTGAGCCATTCCAACATGAAATTCATATATATATATATCCTTGACTAAATGATTAAAACCTCACGATCTAAGCTTATAGATTTGAGATGAAATATAATTTCCTCTCCCTTAATTATAGCAAACAACTCTTTCCCAATTGAAACCTTTTGTTTTCTATAATTAACATTGCTAACTTGCAATACTTATCATAATTATCATGCTCCCACTAACATGATGATTATTAGCACAACACTTATGCTCCCACTAGCTTTGACATGTACTCAGAAATCAGCTGACTTTCTTACCAAAGTTCAGATTTCTGATACTAGATTGTTTTGATAAAACTTTATCAAAATCATACACCTTCCCTTAGATAGCACACTTGTGTGTCTAAACAATTATGAAGAGGGATGTCGTAATCATAATGGTTAGACCTTTTTGCCACTTCTCACAAGTCCAGGTTAGTGTGCCGGTAAACCACACACGCTCCACTAACGACTTTGAGAATGCAAATATCACAATTGCTATCTTGCTAAAATCTACTTAGTTAAAGTGTTTCCTCACCATCATTTTCATGAATCGGAGAGAAACCTTATGACACTTAGATTTAATGGTGTATGTGTTCTTATCCATGTGAATTGTCATAACCATAGTCACAAGACAAGGATAATGACAAATCCAAACTCATATGGACTGAACTCAATCTTAATTTCTTGCCACCTGGCAGCTCAAGGGCCTACCATTGCTTCCAAGTTGTTGTGCAACAAACTGAGAACTCTAAGAACTCATATGCAAAGCCAACTTTAACTGGAATGGGCACAGATATGTCAACACGATAGGTTATAAACCTCAAGTCGTGTGCTAGTGAAGAACTTCAGGTTCTATTCTTGATTAGTTCTTGAGACTTTCAAGACCTTTAAGACTCCCACTGTCCTCTTGACCTATAAGACTTTCTTGTCAGATATTCAAGAGATAGTGATGATTCTTAATCAAGACAAACACTTCACACAATTGGCCTAAGTTGGTCTTTGTTTTATCCAAAACATCACAACTTACCAATTTCAAATGTACAAGAGTAGGAAGCTTTTACTCTTACATTTGACAAGTGTTTTAAACCTTCTTTAAGACATGTCACTCAAATTACAATCTTGGAGTATCACTCTAAGACTTGTATTGGAACAAAGTATGACTCATCTTCTTGATTTAACCATTTCAACAATTCAAGTTCCTCTTCTTAGTCATAAGAATGCACTAAGATTTCCTTAGAGAACTAATTTTGATATGGTTTCTTAATCATTAAGATGATCACAAAAACTAATACTAAAGTACTCTCCCATCTTTTCAGATTTGAGAAACTTTTATCCTTCTGCCTAATTTGATTCTTCTTATTCGCTCTGACATACATTGGAACCTTTTTCCAATGTCTCAGAGTTACACTTAAGCTTGTAAGTATAATCATATTTACTGAGCTTTTGTAAACTATGACGAATAGTTTTATCAATCTTTTTGTGGTGGACTTGACCAGTGCACAAGAATGTGTACTCGATCCCTTAGTCCTTTACTTGACTCACACATTCATGTGAACAAGTAATTAGTCTTAATTTTCCAAAACTTGAAAGTTCTCATTCATCATGCTATACAACTTGCATGATTCCAAGTTCCGGTCCAATTGAGACTTGGGTGATGAGAATCTTTCCTTATTTGGTAAGTTTAGACATTACCACAAATGAAAGAATCAATTTCATATTTCCACTCTTGCTCTTAATGGAATCTTTATAAGCAACAATTTTTCCTCAAATGCCATTGTAAGGATATTTTAAAATAAATAAAATCAAAATTTTCCTTTTATTTTAAAAACTTTGCGGAAAAACTATCCTTACAATCCATATGAAAACTTGTTGTTATCTATTCCTAAGCAGTATCTCATAACTCCTAAGAAGTAGCTCAAGAATCCGATCTTCAAACTATACGATAGAAATCCATCTATGCGATCAGATTCAGCATATTCTTTCTTTAAGTTTCTTCACTTTTCTTTGATTCTTAAAACATCACCATGTGACCTAGTCACATCATGTATCAAGAATCTCAGAATAGAAACTTAATAGAGTTAGATAGTGGACTTTACCGGAAGTAGAGTCAAACTTATTGACTTTAACATCCTTAGGTAAATTTGGCAGCTTCGCAACCAATGCCCCTTCCTTTGGCAATATAGACATATGGACCCTTTGATAATGGTACACGAGACTATCACAGACTTAGCTTTTCTCTTTACCATTTGGTCAACCGAGTCGACTATGGCTGATCCCTTTCCATTGGGAAGAGAATGCTTTACTAGATATCCAATGTCATCATTGTCAATGTCCATTAAGTTTTAGGAAGTTGATCTTAGCAAACAGATAAGATCATTAAGGGTCTTGTCATAGTCTGTTTCATAGGTGTCCCAAAGGAACTCACTATGTGACTTAGAAAGTAGTTGAACCACCAACTTTCTCAAGACTTTGACACCCAACTCTCCCAGCTTGTCAATATGTGACTACATCTCCAAGATGTGATCACACCTGGACCTTGCCTTGCCAATAGGGCTTGAGTGACCTTAAACTTTTCAAGAACTTCTGGGTTAGGGAGAATAATTGGAGGAGGTGAAAGAAGTATGATTTCCATGGGACATCATCTTCATTTAGGAAAGCTTGTTTCAAGAGATTTGGGAAGAGCATAAATGTCTAAACCAGACATCTTTTGGGAGATATTCAAGATAGTTGATTTAAAGTCCTTAATATGACACCCAATATGAAATATTAAGGCTAGGACCCAAAAAACTATTTTATAACTTAGAAGAGGGATGCCGTAATCCATGCTATAAAATATTTGAAGGTATGTGAATGACGATTCACCAATTTCCACCAAGATAAACGAAATGTATTATTAGGTTTTAATTGGTTTGAAACTCCTAGATCTTTGAGATTCATTGAACTGTTCAATGGCATGTTTCAATCTCGAGTGTGCCCTTCAAGTTTTGTGACTGGGATGCCGAGGATCACAAAACAAGGTGTGAAGTAACCATGCAAATTACTTGGTACCCTTAAGTGTTTACCCCTCAATCGATGTGTCGGTTAACCACACACGCTCCATCGATACTATGATAAACATTAAGTTACCCTTTTCCTACCTTGTTAAATACGAGTTAGTGTGTCGGTTAACCACACACGCTCCACTAACCGACTTAAACAAAGTGCAAAGTGTAATTTCATGGATTAGTACCTTATTCACATTTTCCTAAGTAACTAAGATTGGGAATTATTAAGAGTTTAGTTACTTAGTATTTATCATTAATACTTTTAATGAAGGGAGAATTATAGTCCTGTCAAACCCGTTCGGCTAACGACCCTCCACCGGTCAAGCAAGCGGTGGGTGAGAGTGGACACCCATTAAGTTGCCATTTTATAGGCAACAACCTTATACCCACCTTATAGACCGGCTTCGTGAATGAGGCGTACTAGCGGTAAGACTGACTTTACTCTTATACATATATATATTATTAACTTATAATATTATAGAGTATAAGGGTTGAATTTTAACTTTTAAAATTCTAAGGGCTAACTTGGAATTAAAGTATTCATAAGAGAAAACTTTTCAAATTTCAAAACTTGAGAGCAAGTTTTGAAACTATTCAAAACTAATTAATTCCATAACTTATGTGTTTAAAGTAGTTTTAATCCAAAAACTCTTCAAGTTCCATAACTTGAGGACAAGTTATGGAAGACTTTAAACTAATAAAAGAATTAGCTTTTCTTTATTTTTATAACTTATGAAATTAATTAAGGTTACATATTTTATTACTTAATGAAGTGACTCTTTGAACTTCCATAACTTAAGGATAAGACTCTTCATCTTTTGTAACCATTACCAAATTTTATGAGTTTTATGAAACTTAAATGTGACTTTTCATATAACTTGAGGACAAGTTACAAAAACACATTTTAGAATCAACTCTTAGATTAATTTGGATTGAAAACACATAATCAATTAACTTTTCTATTAATCTAAGCAACTCATAAGAACAAGATAATTCAAATCAAACTTTTTCATGTAATTAGCCTAATCACTAAACTAATTCAAAACATGAATCTATTGACAATTATCTTTGAAATTGGATTAGCATGAACATTACCACATCAAAAACAAGTTTATAAGTTCAAAAACAGCTTAGGGTAATGTTCCTAGTCCATTTCTAGCCAAAAACCTCGAAAATATGATGTCTGGGGATCCTACTCGGCGAGTGCATAAACCTACTCGGCGAGTAGGATGATTTTACGCATGGACTCGGCGAGTTCATCAGTGGACTCGGCGAGTCCAGTGCCCAGAAAGCTAGAAAATCGAGTTTTTCAGCATTTTTCAGCAATTTGCATCAAGTATAATAGAAAACAAGCCTAGGCTCTGATACCACTGTTGGTTTTGAGCATTCTAACACTCCTATGGTGTACATGCAACCCTATAAACCTTGGATCTATGTTTTCTCTATAATACATGCAAATAAGAACTTTCCAAGGCTTTAATCCTAACTAGCATATTATGAAGTTCTTATACTACAAAGTACTAGTTAGATGACATACCTTTTGATGTAGCTTGATGTCTTCAAGCTTTAAGAGCTTAGCCCCAATAGTGTGGAAGCCTCAAGTGGAATCACAAATCACCAAAACACCTTGGAAGACTTTAGAGAATATGGATACTTGGTTCTCTCTAGTGAAATTGGCTATAGTGTACCACACTAGTGCCAATTTCACCAACCAAGGACATCTTTATATAGTATGGAAACTAGGGTTAAACCCATGACCTTTCATTTCATATGATCCATGGATTAAACACTCCATGGACTATCCATGAAAGCTTAGCCCAACCTAAATGAACTTGGCCCATTCCATATATACAAGAGTCCATATTTAATTAGTTCATTTTGATCACTTAATTAATTCTAAATTAATTCTTGATCAATACTAATTAAATAATATGATTCCATATTAATATATTAGAACTTATAATATATTAATATTAATCATAAACATACTATTCTCAAAAGATTATCCATATAAATTGTGTCGGTGAAGTGCAACCCAAATGGACCATGCTGGGTCGGGTCAAGTACATACCAAATATAGTTACGGACTTAGACATTAATCCAACAGATGCATGCCACTTTTGTAGCATCCCTTTCATGTGCCTGAAAGTCAGCGATCTCCTAGGGAGTTGCAGTGGTCTCATCAATATCCTTAAGCTCCTTGTCAAGGACATATTCTTTGTCCTCATAGCGGGTAATCATCCTGACGTTTCTGATCCACTCATTGAAGTTGGATCCATCAAAAGTGACTTTCCCACACAAGTCATAAGGGTAAAGGAGCCATTAGGATTAGAGCCAGAAGTAGCATTTTTTGAAGACATCTGAAAGAAGAGGACAAGATTAGTTTAGATATTAAGAGATCCCTTAATAAAACACCCAAATGTAATATTAAGGCTAGGATCCAATCACAATATATTATAACTTAGAAGAGGTATGCCGTAATCCAAGCTATAACATATTTGAAAGGTAGGTGAATGACGATTCACCAATTTCCACCACGAAAAACGAAATATTAAATATTAGGTTTTTGATTGGTTCTTAGAAATTCCTAGATTCTTTGAGATTCAATGAACTTTTCAAAGGCATGTTTCAATCTCGGGTGTGCCCTCCAAGTTTTGTGACTGGGATACCGAGGATCACAAAACGAGGTGTGAAGTAACCATGCAAATCACTTGGTACCCTTAAAGTTTATCACTCAATTGATGTGCCGGTAAACCACACACGCTCCACCGATACTATAATAAACCTTAAGTCACCCTGTACCTACCTTGTTAAGTCCAAGTTAGTGTGCTGGTTAACCACACACGCTCCACCAACGACTTAAACAAAGTGTAAAGTGTAATTTCATGGATTAGCACCTTATTCACATTTTTCCTAAAGTAATTAAGATTGGGAATTTAATAAAACATTTAGTTACTTTATAATATTCATCATACTTTTAATGAGAATTTATAAGTCCTTGTCTTACCCGTTCGGCTAACGACCCTCCACCAGTCAAGCAAGCGGTGGGTGAGAGTGGACACCCATTAAGTTGCCATTTTATAGGCAACAACCTTATACCCACCTTATAGACCGGCTTTGTGAATGAGGCGTACTAGCGGTAAGACGACTTTGTTCTTATATATATATATATATATATATATATATATATATATATATATATATATATATATATATATATATAATTATTAAATCATAATAATATAAGTATAAGGGTTGAATTTTAACTTTTAAAATTCTAAGGGTTGGAACTAAAGTTTTTAACATGACTTTACTTGTTCCAAAACTTGAGGGCAAGTTTTGTAAACTTTCAAAACTTTTCATTTCTTGTAACTTATGAGTTTAATAGAGTAATAAAATGAAGACTCTTCATTTTTCTAACTCTTGTGTTCTTTTAATGGTTTTTAATCCAAATGACTTTTGGTTTTCCATAACTTGAGGACAAGTTATTGACTCCATTAAAACACATTATGATCAATAATTAATCTACCACATAGGTTACAAATAATTCCTATGATCATCTAAACATCATAAGATCAAGAACATGAATATGAACACTTTCATGAATCAAAAGTACACTTAAAACTTTGTAATTTTGATAACTATTTGTTGTAAATGAATTAGCAAAGACATTACACCATCTAAAACAAGTTTTCAAGTACCAAAACAGTTTAGGGTAATGTTTCTAGTCCATTTCCAGCAACTAAAGTCGAAAATCTGCACTCTGTGGCTCCTACTCGCCGAGTGAATGAACCTACTCGACGAGTAGGTTGAAGATACAAGTGAACTCGGCGAGTCTACCCATGGACTCGGTGAGTTCATCAGGCAGACAACAAGCTTTTCGACTTTTTTCAACTTTTAAGCACAAATAACAAACAAACAAGCCTAGGCTCTGATACCACTGATGGGTTTTGAGCATTCTAACACTTCCTAAGTGTACATGCAACCCTAATAACCTTGGATCTATGTTTGTCTAATTATCATGCAAAGTTGAATTCCAAGGTTATATTCCTATCTAGCATACATGGGGAACAATTTTTAACTAGAATGAAAGATAGAATAACTTACCTTGTTGTTGCTTATGTTCCTTGAAACCTTGTGAGCCTAGCACCCCAAGTGTGATGCCTTAAATGCTTCACACAACACCAAATTCTCTTGGAAAGTCTTTTGAGAGAATACACACTTCTTCAAATCGGCCTAGCCCTCTGGTTTCTCATGTGTAGCCGATTTTGTGGAGAATTGGATTCTTATATAGTGTTGACACATCTAGGGTTACACCATGTAAACCCTAATGTGTCATGGCTCTTCATTTCCATGACCCATGGGTTTGTAACTCCCATGGAGCATCCATGGAGCATCCTATGGGTAGAACCCAACTTGATAATCCATGGAGCCTCTTAGCCCACTATACAAGATATGAATGATTTACATAATCAACCCATATATTTAATTAGTTATCTTTTGATCACTTAATTAATTCTAAATTAATTCTTGATCAAACTAATCAAATAATATTATTAATATATTAGAACTTATAATATATTAATAATCTCCAAGTGTTATTTCTCTCATTTAGTCTATCCAATTGCATGGTGCCATGCAACCCAAATGGACCATGTCGGGTCGGGTCAAGTACATACCAGAAATAGTTATGGACTTAGACACCTTATCCAACAGTTATTGCGGTTGAAATTATCGACACCCCTTCCATTTTAATTTGTGTTGTTGGCATTGAGGTATGCCATGACAGCTGCCACGACAACCGTTACAGTGGTTTGGAAAGTGGTGGAGTCTATTCTTAGGACCGGTGCTTCGTCAGGGTGTTGGTTGTCCTCATGAGTGGACATGATTCTATTGCATGATAGGAAACAGGTTTGTGAGTAACTATGGTTATTTCTAGTCACATCTTATCTATGATTATAGATATGAACTTATGCATGTACACATACAAATCATAGGTTTCGTTATACGTTTCTTGTTGTTTCGACCTACATCCCTATGATGTATTTACGATTGAGAGCAGAATTAAGTATCGCATGAATGTTATGTTTTATTAGGATGTGGTATAGCCACCTATACAATGATTGGATTTATATCACATGGGTTATTGGAGGGCGTACCTCTCTTGGCTTACTACTACGGGTTGTGGTTTAAGACATTATAAACCTAGGGCGAGTAGTGTGGTGATTTTCTTATGCCGAAATGGCGCACAAAGTGCTCGGCCATTTTACTCATTTCATGAGCAGCCCCTTCCGCTCTTTGTTCTGCTAAAGCTATCCTAGTCTCAGTCGAAATCGGGTGTCGTCTCAGGGTGGTCACTTCCTCCTTTTCTGGAGTGTAAACGACTCATACGGTTCTCTAGTTCTACTCGTTGGTTCCATAATGCTTTGGAATGGTGTTCTTGTTATTCATGGGGAAGTCAGATTTACATTGTCGTATATCAAACTTCGCCTTCGGTATCCATTAGTTCACGATGGAGATTCGTAAACTAAGAGTCTAGACGGGTCACCTGTGGCCCATATGGGGTGGTGCTTGGATTGTGAGGGTGTTGGGGATCGGAGCACGGTACACATCAACTGTGGATTGTTGGCCAATAGGCGGGTAGTTGGGTTTTCTTTGTGGGAATGCATCCTGAACCTGGTAGGTGTCAATCACTAAGCTTGCCTTTGCGTGGGTCTTGTTCTGTTACTAGGTACGTCTACTCCAGGAGTACTTATATTGTATGCTTACATATCCTGGGAAGAGAGAGGTGGAAGGACCTCTTGCCTACTCCCAATAGGGTAAAGCTCGCTAAGTGTTTCCTCGGCGCTTTCATCCTTTCTTGGCTCTTAGTCGAAATCCTCTCTTTCATAATTCATCTCTTGGTATTCCTTAGGATCCACCTCTGGGTTTTCCTCATGGGCCTCTTTTGGTCCCTTCTTGACCCATCCGCCAGTCACCGCGACAGGATAGTAGAGTTCTCTGTGAGGAATTTCAACTATGTTGTTTGTGCGAGAATAGAAGTATAAAGAATACAGGGGATGGTTTAGGCGTGGGGGTGGTTTATGGTATCCTAAAATAATCCTATAGTATTTTAAACTTGATGTTTTATTCTTATGTTCTCTTGCATGTATAGTTGGTAGGTTTTAGGTTTGTTGCAACACCACCATAACTCCCAAGCACATGTTGGTCATATCTCAAGTAAATATAGTTGATCAGACTATATTTATCCCAGATATAATTACATAACTGCCTAGGTTTGACTGTAGTGTTCAACCTTTAGTTAATTTTGTTTTCTTCTCATTATGATACTATGCTAGTAAGTATGTATACTATTATAAAATACTTATATCTTTAAAGTATACTATTAGTAAGAGTGTTTTAGTCTCATTGTATTTGAAGTTGTATATCTTGTGTATGACTAGATATACTAGTTCACCATAAACAATACTCTGATATCAATCTGTCACACCCCCGGACCAGACGGCGGAAACGTTCGGAGGCGAGTGACTTCATTGTGCAGTATCATAACAATTGTATATAAATGAAACATAGCAAATCCAAACATCATACATTAAGATAATAAACTTACATTTTTTACAATACTTGTTCTGTTCAAAAGTTAAACATGAAATAACAAAAGTAGCAATAACATAATGCAGCGACGCCCATCCTTGATCGTGGTGATTACCTGCTTACTAGATCCTTGAGAATACAAGTCGTTTTGAAAAGCGTCAACATATAATATGTTGGTGAGTTCATAAGCATTTTTGTATAAAACTTTGTGATAGTTTAGAAACCCATAAAATTCCAGTGTTTTCTTGTCAAAACAGTTGTAAGTCTCATTTTCAATCAAGTATAGTTGCTTATGTGTTAGTTTATCGTTTTCGAAATCGTATACAATCGTTTTCCCCAGATAATCCTATAGTTTCTGATGTGTAAAATAGTAGTATTAAAAGCCTAATACTTGTGTGGTAAAAACTTCGTTTAAAGTATCCAAACAATCGTTGTTATAGTCGAAAGGTGTAACTTATGTTTATTTCTAAAAAATTCATTGTTATATATTCTAAGTGAGTCGTTATTACCATACTAATATGACGGAGGCCTGTCTTGGCGTTTCTCAGGTGCCCGGGTTCGTTTAAAGACATTTGTTACCCTAGACTGGCCGGTCTAGCTGTAGTGAACATCAAAGGTGCGGGGTGTCAACCCCGTATATATCTATACACAAATTCCCACTCTCCCTCCAGGAAACTCTGATTATAACTCTTTACGGGACTTTAGACGTACACTAATATATATATATATATATATATATATATATATATATATATATATATATATAGGTACATTGGAGATGCGTCTGACTAGAATACTAACAGGTTTTTGAGCAAATCGTGAAAATCCATTATTTATTAAATAAATAACAATAGTTGTACTCATTGACTAGATCTATCGTTTTCGTTTATTGAGGATAATCCACTTGGAATCATAATTATCAAAATTGACCCAATATTATCGGTATTGGCAAAAATGACCCTTCTTTTTATAAAGTATCAAATAAGACCCATATTTGCCAAAAGGTGTCATAAGTGGTTCAAAACTTGGTGAATTATTGAAAATGGCCCATTTCTTCTAAAACGTTCATTTTAGACTTATATTTATGAAAATATTCAAAAAGGCCCTTATTTATCCAAAATTTCATTTTTTATCTTTTAGAAATTGAGATGTTCAATAATTTCCCAAATTTATCCCATAATTCGAAATAGTCCTTGTATATTTATATGGCCGAAAGTGGTCCCCCAAATATATCATTATTTCCATTTTCTAACCACTTCCAAATATTTTGTCCAACAATTTGTTTTAAGAAAGTTTTTAAGAAATCCTTAGGGTTTTTTTCATAAAAATTTGTGACGACTCATATATTGTAACATGCTAGTTCTAGATTCAATACATCATTTGTAGACTACGGTTCAAACACTTGAAATTTGCACATAATTTCGAATTCTAGGCCTATTTCATATGAAGTTTTCATAGATTTAGCATATATATAACTTGGCATACATGTATAACAAGCAAATATATCAAGATTTAAACAAAACCTTGACTTGTATCCTCCCTCAAAACCATGAAAACATCAAAAAAGAGGGGTATGAAGCTCACCTTGGGTAGAAGATAGTGTAGTTAAAGGAATGAGGTGAGAAATGGGAGCCTAGAACACTTGAAGTGTTGGATGAACTTCTTGATCAGGGATTTCTAACATAAGGTTATGAACACATAAATTTATATGTGTGAGTAGAAGATTCACATTAATTAAACGTATGAACCATTGCAAGGCATGAATTACTTACCGAAAGCTAGGGAGAATTATGAAGAAAATGGTTTTTGGGACTAAGTCTTGAGTTTTCTGAGAGTTCACGGAGGTTCACAGTATGCAAAATGAATTGTGAAATGAGAAAGGGAGTCTACGCTTCTTAATATGGGGATAAGAATTGGATGTGATGTTTGCTTGGTTTACTGTTGGATAATGCATAATTTACTGAGATTTGTGTTGGAACTAATCAATTGATAGCTCACAATCCGTAAACATTCTTGAAATAGGGAAGGGTTCACGGTCCAGATGGACCTTGAACAAGGGTTTACACTCAAAAGGAATCCCCCTAAGGGGTTTATGGCCAAAAGGGATCCACTCAAGGTGGTTTACAGCCTAAAGGTGGCCTAGAAAGGTGTTCATGGTCCATGCTTGAAGGCTTAAGGTGGTTTACGGCCATTATACTTCCTTGGAAGTTGTTCACGGCCAAAACCATTCCACAAGGTGTAGTTCACGGTCAAGGTGCTTCCTAGGGAAGTGTTTATGGTCTAGATATATAGGATCTTTAATATGCTTGTTTATGTGATCATAATTGACGTAAGTTCAATATTACCTTAATTTGCATGGATCATAGGAATTTTAGGGTAGCATAATCCTCAAAACATTACATTACCAAGATATAATAATAGCATGGATACAACTATCACATGTACGAGACTCTTTTGGCTTGGTTTCTAGACTTGGAAATTTCCAGTTGTGACAGTCGAATATCTTGTTATTAGCTTTAGATTATAAATAACACATGTAACTAGCACACTAGACACACACTTAGCTTATATACGTCAATTATACTTACATTCATACACTTATCTTTGTACTTAACGATTTATATCAATAAAATCATTAATGTGGGTGATCATTATCACCTCCCAAGGTTTTATGCGAGAGATCCTATCAAGGATCAAGGGAATTCCATGTAACTCACTTGTGTCGCCTTGATTATCATTTCTTACTTGATTTACCACGAACATCACAGTCTCTCATATAAATTGGTTAGATTCTACTTAGTTGAATTTTGACCAAAACAGTCCTCATATTCAAAGGTTAGTTTTTCTTTGAGAGACTTGATATAGGTAAGGAATTATTCTTCTTTCTTGATGAACTTCTAATGATCATGTTGCCTTTGAATGCCCATATGCTTGAGTCAACTTTGAACTTGTATCAAGATTTTATCCTCAATAATTTTTTCTCATGTTTCCCTCTCTGTCTATTTTTTTTCTCTATATTTTGTAGTGGATTGACAGGTGGTATCTATGGTGGTTGAACGCTAGTGAATGCGGCAAGAATCTGGTCAACCTTTCCTTTGAGGTCAAGGGATTCTTTCCTTGAGACTACATGCTTCCTTTTCTTCTTTTGCTTCGGTTTTGAAGTGGAGTGTTGAGAGCCACTTGATTCACCTATCGAGATATACATTGGAAAGTCCACATTATTGTGGTTCTTTTGTACTTCGCCTTCACTGAGATCATAACCAAAGGTTAGTTCATCGATGATCTCGACCTTGGTGCCATTTGAGTCGTTATCTTTGTTGAGACTCAGTTTTTTTGATAGTTCCCGTTGCTCTTGCTTAAGTCGATGTTCCTTCTCTGACTCTTTTCATTGCTTGCTCCATCATTTCAGTCCAAGTGTGAGTTATTACCAGATCGTAAACTGTTTTGGAGTTGTTGATCCAGTTTGCTCAATAGACTGCTATTTGATGAGTTTCCTCTTCCTTTTTCTATTAAATTAACAAGGATGTTGCTTTTCTTGCACGAATCGCCTTTTTTAGTAACTCAAGTTTTCTACTCTCTTCCTTAGTTGTTTGTTGATAGTTAGTCCAACTGTCACCTGGAATTTTATCATCGAAACCCGTTACCAACGGGGTGTCCCTCAAGTTCACGGATCCTTGCATATTGGTTCTCCCAGTGCCTAATCAACTTGGATGTAATGTTATCAGTATAGGATTTCCAGGACTTTCTCAAACTCCTTGGTCTGAAACAAAGTTTGGCATCGGTCTATTATGGTGAGGGTCTCTGAAAACGGACCCTATGGTGCATGAGGTGTTTTCAATGTATGTGAAAAGTGAAGAAAAATGTAGTGCAACTCCTCAGTAGTGAAAACATGCAATTTTCTTATCCTAGAGACCTTAAGATGTTTATCGAATCTAGAATTCCCCTAGAATTCTGAATGGGCTTTATCTCCATGTGTAGTAGAAATCAATACTCCTTTGTAATGGAGTGGATAGATGGGGTTTTCCGGTTGATTCAACGTTGAATCCAACTACACTTGGAGTCTTTTGAGAGACTCTAGTGGTTTGTTTCGCTCGCTTTTGGGTTGGTAGGGAAGGGAGTTTCAGCTTTCGCTTGCGAAAGAGGTCTTCGAAGACGGGTGGGGATAGCTCTGCAGTACCAAGAGGATCTATCACATTTACCGTCTCTGCAGTGTGAATAAACTCATTGGTACGTATGGGTTCTTCAATGTTTGGAAACTCTCCGGTATGCATTGTCTCCTCAGTGGCTACTGGCTCATTAGTTTTCTTGGGTTCCTCGGAACCAGTTTGGTTAGCGGTATCCTCATTTGCATTCTTTTGGGCTCCGGTACCCTTTTTTCATAGTTTTCTTCGTTATAGATCTCTTCTTTGCTATTAATTTGGTCTTGATTTTTGTAGACTTAGGATTTGAGATATGTCTATCAGTCTGCGGTGTGGGGTAGGCAAGGTAGAGCAATAAGGTGGAATATCGCTAGTAGCGTCTATGTGATCAGTTACAGCAAGGTCGAAAAGACCTATCTAAAATAGAATATACTCTGGGAGTTTGTGAATGGGTCCAAAAATAGTTTGGTCGTTAGGAAGAGAATACATTTTTAGATCTTTGTAGATGAAGAGATTGTCATCGTTGTCAAGCTTGAGTGTAGAGATCATGAATACAAAAGCCCAAAACCTTATTGTAACTATTATATAATAAAAAAACATTGAAACAACCTCAAAGACAAATTGGTAATTTAAATATTTTGTTTTGTTGTGTTGTAGTCTTAACATTTAACAAATGCTACGCAACCGGTTATATATGTTTTCGTTCAATCAATTTTGTTAAAGTTTAGTTTCATTTAGACCATACGGTATACTCTCAATGAGAGCATATGTGGTCCATGTGGCCACGAGAAAAATTCGTGCACACCACCCCAATAAATCATGGTCGGGCGTGGTCGTTGTGCATCGTGTTGCCGACGACGATTTTAAACGCGTAAGTTGATTGGTAATTGCTTTCTCGACCGTTGAACAGCTATTTGGCCTTTTTTTTCAAACTCAATTCAATACACATAAATAAAACCTTCTATTTTCACCAAAACTTACACTTTCATTCTAATCTTCATTCTCTAAAACCACAAAACACATGCACATGGATTCCACAAAACACATGCACATGGATTCCACAAAACACATGGAATTCTTAAAAACTTTTGACTCGAATGACGACGTAGAATTCGTCGAGACATTCTTCAACATTGTGCAACACCTTCATGAAGAAGAAAGTTTGAATGTTGCTCGTACAAGGGCGGTCGTCAATCCTGATCGCCAAGCTGCACACGACTTATTGGTACGTGATTGCCGATAATTGTCTTTATAATGACGACTCGGTCGAACGTCGTTTTCGTCTAAATAAGGCTATATTTTTACGTATTAGTAATGCTTTAGAAACTCGTTATGATTTTTCAAACAAAAACCCGATGCTAGAGGAAGAATGGGTTTTGGTAGTATACAAAAATGTGCGACTGCTCTTAGGTATTCGGGATACGGTATAGTGTTTGATGTATCTGACGAATACTTGAAAGTATCTAAGAGGACCACAGTTAAATGTGTAGATTGGTTTTCTGCATGTGTGTATGAGGTTTTTCCCGAACAATATTTGCGCAAACCTACTCAACGTGATATTGAGAGATTATATTGGCTCATAAAGAGAGGCGTGTATTTCTGGGTATGCTTTGCAGTCTAGATTGTACGCATGTGGCTTGGGAAAATGTCCAAATGCATGGCATGGTCAATTCACTCAAGGAAATATAGGTGAACCAACTATCATCCTAGAAGTTGTTGCATCTCAAGATTTGTGGATATGACATGCCTTTTTCGGAGTAGCGGGGTCTAACAACGACATTAATGTTTTTGGCTAGTCTCCTCTTTTTAACGATATTTGGACCAACAAAGCACCTGATATGACGTTCACGGTGAACGGGCACGTGTACAAATACGGTTACTACTCGGATTATTCTACATTGATGAAGGCATACTCGGTTCCTCGAAGTGAAAACACAAAGTTGTTTACAAAAAAAAACAGGAATCGGAGAGAAAGGATATCGAGAGGGCATTTGGAGTCCTTAATGACATGTAGTAAAATATGCTATAAAGAAAGCATTAAATGGATGGTCCTAGCATGTATTATAATGCATAATATGATTATTGAAGATGAAGGTCGAGCGATTTTCACGCATGATCCGAACGACGTTCTCATTCCAATTGAGGAGTTCGTACCCGGAACGAATGATTTTTTAGAGTGAGTTGTTGAAATTCATAACAGTGAAACGTGTTTAAATCTTCGAGAAGATGTCGCGGAACATTTGTACCAACGTAACATGAACGAAGATTTTTATATGTATGTTTGTTTGTTTTTTTAATTAATGTAATGTTTTTTTTAATTTCTAGATTAATTAAGTAATGTAGTTTGAAGTTGTAATTTTATTTTTATAATTAATGAAAAACTAGTTAAAAAATGAATGTTTTTTAATTATTAAAAATGTAATTTTATTTTATTTTTGAATTAAAAAAATAATGATGATGTGGAGTGGTGTGTTAGTGGTAAGTATCCCATGTTAGTGGTAGATGAATGTGGTGCTGATGTGGCACCCACCACTCTAACGCCCTGATTCTCAGGTATTATTTAAATATGAATTTCTTTAATTTGAGGTCTACTCGACGAGTTGGTTGTCCTACTCGCCGAGTAGCAGCGGGTTGGGGACGCGTATTTAGTGGCCTACTCGCCGAGTCCATGAAGGGACTCGACGAGTAGGAGCTGGCAGATGAAACCCTAAATCCTGGGGTTTTGCACCCTATTTAAGGAAGCATAAGCCTCCTTTGGCCTCTTTGCAGTCCATTGTGAGCTCAGAAAACCCTAATTCGTGTGGTGCTTCATTCTTGTGTGTCTAAAGCTTTGGAGAGGAGATATTTTGAGAAGAAGAGCTTGGAGGACAAAAGGCTAGGGGCAAGGAAGTGTGGGAAATCAGAAATATACCTAAGATAGCATTATTTGGAGGTATCAAGTCGTCACCTTTACTTCATTTTCCTTCTAGACCTCTTATGGTTGAGATTTCGGTTTTTTATGGTTTGGTTGAGATGATAATGTGGGATATGAGCTAGATTTTAAGTTGTAACTTCAGATCTAGACCCTTCTTGGGTTCTAGAGTCATAAAGCTCCGAATTTGGTCATGTATGAAGCCTCTTTGAGTATGAAACCCCATTGCGAGCTTGGATTTGACATTTAGAGCCTTTATAGCTATGCATGCATGTAAAGTTTGCAACTTTACGTGAAAAGCATGCCTTAGAAGCTTGATTTGTAATTTGGAGCTGCTGCATGGCTTAAAAGAGTTTGTATAGCTTAAGGACTGAAGGAACTCGGTGAGTCGCAAGGTTGACTCGGCGAGTCTCATGAAGATGAGCCTGGACCCGACGAGTTGGATGAACAACTCAGCGAGTCCGATGAAGATTGTTGTACACTCGACGAGTTGGGTAAACAACTCGGCGAGTCGGTTGAGGTTTCCCCAATTTATGTATGCGTTTGTAACCGTCGAGTTGCAAGAAGGAAACTCGACGAGTAGCCTTAGGGTTTCGATCATAAACCGAAGGAACTCGACGAGTCACTCCGGTGACTCGGCGAGTGGGCAAGTACTTCAAGGAACTCGGAGAGTAGCCGAGGGTACTCGGCGAGTTAGGGTCAACATGGACTGTTGACCTTGACTGATGACTTTGACTTTGATCAGGGTTTGATTAGTTGGCTTATGGGATACCTTAGAAGGTTGGTAGCTTATGTGTATGATTATGCTATCGTAATAGGTGGTGGAGTTTGTAGTGGTGATCCGAGGGTTGAAGTTTATCTACCGAGTCGACATCTGCAAGGTGAGGTATCCTAACTATATCAATAGGTTCTAAGGCACCAAGGTCGGGCCTTTAGTTGTTATTGTTATGGTATGCTACCTATGGTTATGATCTGTTAGATCGGAATCAGGATAGACAGTATGTTATGCTCTTATGATCCGTAGGGATTGGTATGATAGTAACCTGCTAGGTCGATGATCTAGTTATGAGAGATTGCTATGATTGATGATCAGTGAGATAGATATGTTGATGTTTGTATATGACAGTATATGCTAGTTATGCGCACATGGTTTTTTCCTTGTTGTTCGGGTTGAGGCAGTCCTGCTTTGTGCTGACGGCCAACACACCCTATGAGCGGTCCGGGGAGACTGTAGGCCCACGTGGTGGTCCAGTTATGCCAAAGGCTAGGGACAGATTCAGATAGACTGTATTCCCTACAGGGCGGTCAAGTTAGGCTGATGGCCCAGTATGCATGTTGTTGTTTCTCTGTTGTTGATATGGTATTATCGGTGTGGTATTGATATTTTGGGGGTAGCTCACTAAGCCCTTGGGCTTACAGTTTTTAGTTTAATGTTTCAGGTACTTTGGGAGATCATGGCAGGGTGAAGGCGTGACCGTACCGCTCCTCATCCTTATGATCTGGTTATTGGGACACTCTGATGAATCATGATTGAAAACATTTTTGTAAACAAATACTATTTGGTTTTATTTATGATTGGAAAAGTTTAAATTTGGCGTAAAATTTATGGATGTTACAAGTTGGTATCAGAGCTTTGGTTTTAGTGAATTAGGGGAAACACATGTGTGATCCCCCAGTCTCAAATCAAGGGAAATTTTCGGAATAAATTCTAAAATGGTTTTCAAAATAAAGGATGGAGGATGCAGAGGGTACGATCAGCCGGAGCCTATAAGTAAACCCCAAAATACCATACAGTTATTTGATATTATGATATGATAGAACAGCATGCTAGTGCTAGGCTAGGAATCTTCAGGAATCGCGTGATAGACTTGTCTGATTATATGATACATACTAGCCTAGGGTTTCTTGTATATGGAATTGACATCATAACTGTAGGTATTTAGTGTATACATTACGGCTGTGCATAATCAAGATCCTATAGCCTGAGAATGTCTTATTCGACCTTAGTGTAGGATTAGATATTCGAAAGTCTATCGGGTCCAGCGTTATGTGTGGCTAGCATACACTAGTGCTGCAGGGTTGGTGAAAGTTTCATGAATGTGTGAGTTGTGGAAAGTTGTGAGACCAGTTGCGAGATAGTCGATATTCCCCTAGAAGTGAGGGTTAGGCGCATATTATGTTGGTGATAGTATTAGGGCGTTGTGGTGATACTTGAGACAAATATGGGTAGGTGCGGAAGGTAGTATGGGCCCGTAATACTGGAAGCACAGGACCCATATGCGTAGCAAGGAAGTCACAACCCCTAGGGTTGTGGGAATTGGCCTCCCGATATATGTTGTTTATCTGACGTCTTGGTTATATTTTCAGTATGGTGGTGATGAGACGTTTTACTTCTAGATCCGGATCAGGATCAGGATCGGGAGACGGAGGGTCGGAGGTGTCGGTAGCACCTTAGCTCGTGGTACAGATAGGGACAGAGAAGTTGGATGTCAGGATCCGGGAGATTCTGCATGATGAGATTGTTGTAGTGTTCCGAGCACAATTGTCAGAGATGTTTGGGTCGATTAAGATCGCGATGGTTGAGTACTTTGATGAGCGATATGCAGCTCTAGCAGAGACAGCTACCGCTATAGCCACTTCGGCTGTAACCGCGACAGGGGTTGGAGGAGGAGCCGGCAGGGCTTTCCAGTACAGGGACTTCGATAACATGAAGCCCCAAACATTTGATGGTACACAAGATGTGATCAGGGCTATGAGGTGGTTATATGACGTGGAGGGCTGTTTCTTCACGTGTTCATGTCCTGCTAACCTTCTCGTAAGGTGTGCCCTGAACCTGCTAAGCTTTGGGGCAAAGGACTGGTGGAGATTGACGACAGGGTCGTACACTGATGATCGGCAAGCCGCTGTTACTTGGGAGTAGTTACGGGATATGTTCCGCACCCGCTACGTTCCACGCATTGAGCGGGATCGGCTTGCTCAGGAGTTTTTGACATTGAGCCAGGATGCGGAGTCAGTGATGGAGATCACTCGTATGTTCACGGAGAGGGCTATGTTTTTCCCGGAGTTTGCTTCAGAGCAGTCTCAGATGACTCGTTATCTGAGTATGCTCAAGACTGATATTCGACAGTTTGTTGCTACACAACGTTGTGAGACTCTCTTGGATCTTCAGGAAGCCGCGAGGCGGCCTGAGTTGGAGTTAGAGTTGCAGTTGAAGGAGTAGCGTCAGGTTCCGGCACAGTCTCAGCCGGAACCTAAGCGATCCAAGACCGCTAATACTCGGACCAGGGGTCAGCAAATCCGCACTTGTGGAAAGTGTGGCAGGGGTCATTCTGGGGTTTGTCGAGCAGGAGGTGGTTGCCACAAATGTGGCAAGGAGGGGCACTATGCCAGGGACTGTCTCTAGTCCGCCCCTCCAGTAGATATGAGGATTTGTTACTAGTGTCATCAGGTTGGTCACGTGAAGACCAAATGCCCGCAGCTCGCCGCCAAGCTGGCGCAGGGATCCACTTCGGCTACTTTGAGGATTGGGGATGGGAGGCCAGTCAAGGTGGAGCCTCCGAAGGCTCAGGGGCGCGTCTTCCAGCTCACGGCCGAGGAGGCCAAGGTAGCACCGGATGTGGTAGCTGGTATGTTTCTATTTTCTATTTCAGTTATTGTATCTGTGTTATGCTTATCGGTGGTACCTGTGTTTAGGTACGTTTTTAGTAAACTCTTTGCCTGCTTTGGTTTTATTCGACGCAGGGGCGAGTCGGTCGTTTGTATCTCATACTTTTAGTAGAGAGTTCAGTATGTCGGTATATGAGCTTGAATATGAGGCAGAACAGATGGCTGGATGTAGTCAAGGACTATGATTGTGAGATCCTTTACCATCCTGGTAAAGCAAATGTGGTTGCAGACGCTTTGAGCAGCAAGTCAGCTGGGTCTTCTACCCGAGCAAGTATGAGGATAGCAGTGGATTCCCCGCTTGTGAGCTTGATTAGGGATGCTCAGGTTGAGGGCATGAGACCAGAGAACTGGAAGTTGGAGCGGATTAAGGGCGAGAGCGCCTAGTTTGTCCAGGATAGTCGCAGATTATTGACCTGACACGGTCGGGTTTGGGTTCCGATGTCCGGAGGGGTTCGGCAGACAGTGATGGAGGAGGCTCATAAGTCTCACTTTTCTATACACCCGGGGGCCACCAAGATGTACCGTGATCTGAGCTTGAGTTACTGGTGGCATGGTATGAAGCGAGAAATCACTTGGTATGTTGAGAGGTGTTTGACTTGTAGGATGGTCAAGGCCGAGCATCAGAGGCCGCGTGGTAAGTTGCAGCCTCTGGAGATTCCAATGTGGAAATGGGAACAGATCACGATGGACTTCATTACGAAGTTGCCAAGGACGGCAAGGGGGTTCGATGCTATATGGGTCATAGTGGATCGGTTGACCAAGAGTGCCCATTTCTTGGCCATACGGCAGAGTTTTTCAGTCGAGAAATTGGCCGACATGTACGTCAGCGAGATTGTCTCTCGCCATGGGGTTCCAGTCTCCATCGTTTCCGATCGGGATGTCAGGTTTACTTCCCTTTTTTGGTAGAAGTTCCATGAGGAACTGGGTACGCGGCTGCACTTTAGTACAACGTTCCATCCGCAAACCGATGGACAGAGTGAGCGAACCATTCAGACCCTCGAAGATATGTTGAGGGCGTGCGTCATTGACTTCGGTGGGAGTTGGGATTCCCACCTACCGCTTGTAGAGTTATCCTACAACAACAACTATCATTCCAGTATTGGCGCCCCGCCTTTTGAGCTGTTGTATGGTCGGAGATGTAGAACCCCGATCTGTTGGGGCGAGGTTGGACACAGAGTGATTGGTCGGACAGAGGTAGTCTTGCAGACTACCGAAAAGATCCAGCAGATTTGATAGTGGCTGCAGACCGCTCAGAGTCGGCAAAAGAGTTACGCTGATAGACGTCGATCGGATTTAGAGTTTCAGGTTAGTGACATGGTACTTCTAAAGGTCTCGCCCTGGAAGGGTGTGATCCGCTTCAGGATGAGGGGAAAATTGGGTCCCCGTTATATTGGGTCATTCAGGATCATTGAGAGGGTTGGAAAAGTGGCTTATAGGCTTGAGCTACCGGAGGAGCTCATCCGAATTCATAGCACGTTCCATGTTTCGCAATTGTGAAAGTGTATTATGGATCGGGAGGCAGTATTATCGTTGGATGATATTTAGGTCGATGAGCGTCTGAATTACGTGGAGAGGCTTGTAGCCATCTTGGATAGGAAGAAGAAGATCTTGCGGAACAAAGAAATACCTTTGGTGAAAGTGCAGTGGGAACATCGGAGAGGATCCAAGTGGACATGGGAGCCGGAGGCGAAAATGCGAGAGCATTACCTGGCGTTGTTTATTCTAGTAGACTTCGAGGGAGAAGTCTAGTTTAGTTGGGGGAGAACTATAACACTCTGATTCTCAGGTATTGTTTAAATATGAATTTCTTTGATTTGAGGTCTACTCGACGAGTTGGTTGTCCTACTCGCCGAGTAGCAACGGGTTGGGGACGCGTATTTAGTGGCCTACTCGTCGAGTCCATGAAGGGACCCGACGAGTAGGAGTTGGCAGATGAAACCCTAAATCCTGGGGTTTTGCACCCTATTTAAGGAAGCATAAGCCTCCTTTGGTCTCTTTGCATTCCATTGTGAGCTCAGAAAACCATAATTCGTGTGGTGCTTCATTCATGTGTGTCTAAAGCTTTGGAGAGGAGATATTTTGAGAAGAAGAGCTTGGAGAACAAAAGGCTAGGGTCAAGGAAGTGTGGGAAATCAGAAATATACCTCAGATAGCATTATTTCGAGGTATCAAGTCATCACCTTTACTTCATTTTCCTTCTAGACCTCTTATGGTTGAGATTTCGGTTTTTTATGGTTTGGTTGAGATGATAATGTGGGATATGAGCTAGATCTGAGGTTGTAACTTCATATCTGGATCCTTCTTGGGTTCTAGAGTCATAAAGCTCCGAATTTGGTCATGTATGAAGCCTCCTTGAGTATGAAACCCCATTGTGAGCTTGGATTTGACATTTAGAGCCTTTGTAGCTATGCATGCACGTAAAGTTTGCAACTTTACGTGAAAAGCATGCCTTAGAAGCTTGGATCTGTAATTTGGAGCCGTTACATGGCTTAAAAGAGTTTGTATGGCTTAAGGACTGAAGGAACTCGGCGAGTCGCAAGGTTGACTCAGCGAGTCTCATGAAGATGAGCTTGGACCCGACGAGTTGGATGAACAACTCGGCGAGTCCGATGAGGATTGCTGTAGACTCGACCAGTTGGATTAACAACTCGGCGAGTCGGTTGAGGTTTCCCCAATTTATGTATGTGTGTGTAACCGTCGAGTTGCAAGAAGGAAACTCGACGAGTGGCCTTAGGGTTTCGATCATAAACCGAAGGAACTCGACAAGACACTCTGGTGACTCAACGAGTGGGCAAGTACTTCAAGGAACTTGGCGAGTAGCCGAGCGTACTCGAAGAGTTAGGGTCAACATGGACTGTTGACCTTGACTGATGACTTTGACTTTGATCAGGGTTTGATTAGTTGGCTTATGGGATACCTTAAAAGGTTGGGAACTTATGGGTATGATTATGCTATGGTAATAGGTAGTGGAGTTTGTGGCGGTGATCCGAGGGTTGAAGTTTATCTACCAAGTCGACATCTACAAGGTGAGGTTGTTGGAATAGTGTCTAAGGCTGCAACTATATTAGGCAAGTATTTGACCCGATTGTGCATGGTCCTTTTGGGTTGCCTTCACCATAGCAACTTGATAGGATGATTTATTATGATTTATTAATATATTATGAGAATAATATAATGAATAATAATATTGTTATTTGATTAATATAAGTCATAGATTAATTAGTATTAATTTGGTGACTTAAAGAGATTAATTAAATAAGAGGGTATAAACTGTCAATTGTTTGATAGTTACACTTTGGGCTGTAAATCCTTAAGGGATAAAGGTTGGACGAATTCTAGGGCTTGGGATAGCCTCAAATTCATCCAAGGCTTATCTTTGGTAAGGATTAGGATTGCTTTAAAGAAAGATTATCCAACTAGGGTTTAAGAGTGAAACCCTAGGAGCCTTACAAGTATATATAGACCCCTAGGGCAAGGGAAATCGACACCTCTGCTAAAGCAAAGAAACCCTGGCCGATTTCTAGTCCCTCTCCTCTCTCTCAAATCATCCTCCTTGCTAGTTGGTGTTTGTAAGCCATTAGAGGAGTGACAATTGTGACTCTAGAGTTCCAAGACAACAAGATCAAACAAGAGATTCAAAGGTAAACTTCTAGATCTGATTTTGTATTGTTCTTATATCTAATTAGTCATTAGAAGTCTTGAATTCAAAGCAAGTTTAATTAGAGAAACCTAGATCCAAGCATTAGGGTTTGCATGTGCACATAGGAATGTTCATATGTCCAAAACCCATCAGTGGTATCAGAGCCTAGATTGGTTTCTATTAAATTGTTGCTTGATTGTGTGTTTCTTGCTTGAAAATTTCGAATTTTGAGTTTCTGAGTCATGGACTTGACGAGTCCCATGGTGGACTCGGCGAGTTGGCCTGACTCGGCGAGTCCCATGGTGCACTCGGCGAGTCCGAGCGTCAGGAAGAGCTAAAATCGGGATTTTTTGGTATTTATCTTATGGAAACTTGCCTTTATCATATTAGATCAACCCTAATCCGATTTTTTGATATATATGACTATAATCTTGATCTAATTAAAGATATTTATCAACTAATAAAATATTTAATTTCCTTATGTGATAATTAATTAATTATTTTGATTAAATTGGTAATTATCTTGCAAGAAATCATTAAAGAAATCAAATATGGATAATTATGGAATTAATTGTTAATTAAGATTATTGTTATTTGATCCTCCATGTTTTAAATGTTTAAAACTTGCCCTCAAGTTTTGAAATTCATGTTTTGTGATTACAAGTTTAATTTAGACAATTTAAATTTCAAACCCTAGAATTTTACAAGTTTAAAATACAACCCTATACTAATATAATATTACAAGATTAATATATATATATATATATATATATATATATATATATATATATATATATATATATATATAAGGTGGGTATAAGGTTGCGGCCTATAAAATGGCGCTTAATGGGTGTACACTCACACCCACCGCTTGCTTGATCGGTGGAGGGTCGTTAGCCGAACGGGTAGGATAGGGCAACATCATCCTCTCATTAAAAGTATAATAATAAATATAAAGTAACTACACATATTTTAAAATTTCCCAATCTTAGTTACTTTAGGAAAAGTGAATTGATGCAATCCCATGAAATTACACTTTGCACCTTGCTAAGAAGTTAGTGGAGTGTGTGTGGTTTACCGGCACACTAATTGGTTCTAAGCGAAGGTGGCAAAGGGTGATTCATTGTTTATCATAGTTCGATGGAGCGTGTGTGGTTTACTGGCACATCGAATAGGTGATTGTTACAATGAAGGCACCATGTGAATTTGCATGGTAATTCACACCCGCTTTGTGATCCTCGGTATCCCAGTCACAAACAAGATTGGCATATCGAGATTTAAACATGCCATTGAAGAGTTTCAATGAATCTCATCCAAACCTAGGAATTCTCAATACATTTAGGACTTAAAGTTATGTTTTTATGGTGGAGAATTAGTGAATCGTCATTCACTTACCTTCATATTATTTGCATGTTGGACTACGGCATCCCTTTTCTAATATGTAAATATTGTTGTAGGATCCTAGCCCTAATTTTTCATATTGGGTGATAATTAGGGATTCATATTCTAATCTATCTTTGTCCTTTCTATTTGTAGATGTCGAACGCAAGCAACGCTGCTGCTAGTTCTTTCACATTGATGAGCCTTTGTCAAAAGGTCACTTTCGATGGGACGAACTTTAGCGAATGGATAAGATACATTCACACTATTGCTCGCTATGAGGACAAAGAGTATGTCATCGATGAGAGGCTCGAGAAAATCAACCCTGAAATCGCTACTCCGGCTGAGATGACCGCTTTTGAAACTCACGAGCGTGATGCAACGAAGGTACATTGCATCATGATAGCCACTATAAACTCCGAATTCCAAAAGTCCTATGAGGACATGTACCCGTACGAGATGCACCAAGACTTATTGGAGAGATACCACCAAAACGCGAGACAAGAGCGTTATGAGATTTTCACTAACATGATTTCCGCTAAGATGGGTCATGGAGAGTCTCTTACCGTGCACCTGCAAAAGATGCAAAGGTATGTCGACCGTCTTCGCAAGTTGAATGTTGACTTTAGGGAAGACTTGGCGATCGACATGGTGCTTCACTCTTTGCCTCCAAGCTACAATCAATTTAGGATGACCTACCACATGAACAAAGAGGAGGTCACCCTAAGCAAACTCCAAGGTCTCTTGAGGGTCGCTGAGAGCAACTTCAAGGACAAGTCTGTTGCACCAACTCCCAATCCGCCCGCTGCTCCTGTATTGGCCATTGGACAAGGAAAGGGAAAGAAGAGGAAGGCTTCATCTAAGAACTATCGCAAGGTTAAAGCCCGAGATGGTGCCTCTTCTAGTGGGACCAAAGTTGATCCTGCTAAACCCTCCCCTAACCCAAAGGAGGCAGAGTGCCACCACTGCCACAAGATAGGACATTGGAAGAGAAGTTGCCCAGAGTACCTACAAGCCATCAAGGAAGGAAAGATCAAGCCGTCTTTCGCACGTATATATACAATTAAATCTAACGATTCATCTCATTCTATTTCTTGGGTTCTTGATACCGGTTGTGGTTACCACATTTGTTCTAATGTGCAGGGACTAAGAAGAAATAGGGATGTGGAGCATGGAAGGATTAATCTAATCATGGGGAACAGAAGATCGTCGCCTGTAACCAAGATTGGAGTGTATTATTTAGTGCTTAGGAATGGTTTAAGTTTAGATTTGAACAATTGTTGCTATTCGCCAGAAATGGCTAGAAACATCATTTCATTTCTTGGTTTGTTTAGACAAGGTTTTAGATTTTCTTTTAATAATGAGAATGGTTCTATTTTGGCTTATCTAAATGGTGTCTTTTATTTTGAAGCAATAACGTGTAATGCAATTTATGAAACTATTATGATTGTTGATAACTTAGGAAATGATGTTTTGAACATAGATTCTTCCAATAGTATGGATAAAGCATCCTTGTGGCATTGTCGCCTTGGACATGTTAACAAGAAACGCATAGCCCAACTCCAAAAGGATGGAGTGTTGGAGTCATTCGACCTTAGGGAATATGACACATGCGAGTCTTGTTTTCTTGGAAAGATGACTAAGTCACCCTTCTCTGGTTCTTGCGAAAGGGGTGAGGGTCTATTGGACCTAATACATACCGATGTATGTGGACCATTTAGATCAACCATGAAGGATGGGAACCGCTTCTACGTGACTTTTACCAATGACTATAGTAGATATGGGTATATCTATTTAATCAAGCAAAAGTCAGAAACTTTTGAAAAGTTCAAAGAGTTCAAGAATGAAGTGGAGAATCAATTGGGCAGGAAAATCAAGATGCTTCGATCCGATCGAGGAGGAGAGTACCTAAGTCTTGAATTCCACAATTATCTCAAGGAGTGTGGAATAGTTTCACAATTGACACCTCCTAGGACACCGCAGTTGAATGGTGTGGCAGAAAGGCATAATCGAACCTTATTGGATATGGTTCGCTCTATGATGAGTCGTGCTTCACTATCAATCTCTTTTTGGGGGTATGCCTTAGAGACTGCCGCCCATATCCTTAACCGATTCCCTACTAAGAAGGTTGCCAAAACACCTCACAAGATGTGGATAGGGAAAGCTCCCTCGTTGGCACATATCAAGGTTTGGGGTTGCGAGGCTTTCATAAGACGAGATACTCACGACAAGCTCAAACCTCGTAGTGAGCGATGTATTTTCATCGGCTACCCGTAGAAATCCTTTGGATATCTCTTCTATAGACCGAAGGACAATGTTGTCTTCGTTACGAGGAGAAGAGTTTTCCGAGAGCGAGAACTCATAAGCCAAGGAGACAGTGGGGGGCAAATCGAACTTGAAGAGATTCAAGATTCGATAGATGAAGGAACCTCTACCGCTGACACTCAACCCGAGGAGGAAACTCCGGTTGAACCGATTGACGAGTCCTTACCTCTTAGACGTTCCGAAAGAGTTAGAGTTCAACCCCAATTTTATGGTTTTCATATTACTACCGAAGGGGACACGTATATTAGTGATGGTACGCTAATAAACCTTGATGAACCTAATAGCTATAAGGAAGCCATGGCAGGCCCGGAGTCTGCGAAATGGAAAGAGGCAATGGATAGCGAGATCCAATCCATATATGATAACCAAGTTTGGAATTTGGTTGATAATGTGCCCGGACGTAAGACCGTTGGTTGCAAATGGATCTTTAAGAAGAAGACCGACGTGGATGGAAACGTACACACATATAAAGCGCGATTGGTCGCGAAGAGCTTTACTCAAACTCCCGGAGTTGACTATGATGAGACCTTCTCATTAGTTGCGAAGATAAAATCTATTAGAGTGATGCTAGCAATTGCCGCATTTCATGATTATGAGATTTGACAAATGGATGTCAAGACCGCTTTCCTTAATGAGAAGTTGGCTGAGGATGTTTACATGGCTCAGCCAGAGGGGTTTGTGGATCCGAAGCATCTGAATAGAGTGTGTAAGCTTGAGAAGTCCATTTATGGACTTAAACAAGCATCTCGCAGATGGAATCTTTGCTTCAATGAGAAAGTCAAAGAGTTTGGATTTGTACGAAGCGAAGATGAATCATGTGTATATGTCAAAGCCAGTGGGAGTATAGTTAGTTTTCTTGTTCTATATGTCGATGACATATTACTCATAGGAAACGACGTCCCGACTCTGCAGGAGGTTAAGTCCTGGCTCGGGAAGTGCTTCGCTTCGAAGGACCTCGGAGAGGCTTCCTATATTTTGGGAATAAGGATAGTAAGAGAGAGAAGTAAGAAACTAATAGGACTTAGTCAGAACACTTACTTAGAGAAGGTACTAAAATGTTTTAGTATGGAAAACTCGAAGAAGGGAGAATTACCGATACAAAGTAATGCCAAATTGAGTAAGACTCAAAGTCCGAGTACCGAAGCTGAAATAGCAGAAATGAGCCGAGTACCATACGCTTCCACAGTTGGCTCAATCATCTACGCTATGACTTGTACTCACCCTGATGTAGCGTTTGCTTTGAGCATGGTTAGTAGATATCAAGGGAACCCTGGCAGAGCTTATTGGATTGCGGTGAAGAATATCCTTAAGTACCTTCGGAGGACGAAGGAATGGTTCTTAGTACTCGGAGGGAGTGATGACTTGAAGGTGCGAGGGTATAGTGACGCCAGCTTTTAGACCAACAGGGACAACTACCGTTCGCAGTCGGGCTGGGTCTTTACCCTGAATGGAGGAGCAGTAACTTGGAAAAGTTCCAAGCAGGAAACCATAGCTGATTCAACGTGTGAATCAGAGTACATTGCAGCGAGCGAAGCGTCGAAGGAGGCAATATGGTTGAAGAACTTCATTGGTGACCTTGGAGTTGTACCTGCCATAAAGGAGCCCATGGAGATTTTCTGTGATAATGAAGGAGCGGTTGCCTTGACCAAGGAACCGAGAGATCATGGTAGATCACGACACATAACCAGAAAATATCACTTTATTATACATCGTGTAGAAGAAGGACAACTCGTAGTGAAGAGGATATCATCAGAAGATAACCCAGCAGATCCGCTTACGAAGGGGCTAAGTAGGGTTAAGCACTTGCAGCATGCTAGGAGTATTGGGCTGAAGGATGATATTAGCATAGATTAGATAGTATTAGAAACGTGTAATAGATAAATGTAATTTACATTTGATGATTAAATAAAAGAGTATTATATGAATGGAGATTGTCATGAATTGGTGTGTAGATTGTCTAAATGGTATTAGACATAGCAAAAGATTGATGCGACGTTCATGAGTGCTTATGAACTAGTTTTGAGCATTGGAACAAACCCGCGCTTGCTGGAATCACCTAATGGAATATGATATAAAAGGGTGATCGCAAGACGATAATATCATATAGTCTTAAAACCTAGATATATGGTTTGTTATTTGTTAATTGGTTGTACATTGATAATGCGAAAACACATCAGTAACTCGGTGTTATAAAACGCATTGTTGTGTATAGTTGATTAATGAATAAGTAAATGCATATAAGTCGAAGTTTATCTGTGACTTTTATCCCAGGAGGGTAAAAGCGATATCTCGGCCGCTCGATGATTTGATTTGACTTATGTGCCGAGCCCGGTCAGAACTGAATTGATGTGTTCGATTAAGTTCTATGTCAAATAAATCGGAGATCGAGAAACCAAAAAATGCTAGACTAATCATTCCATAGAATAGTCAGCATGATATCTAACAGAGGACTGTACGATCCCTTATCTAAAGGACAAGATTGATTTGATCATATTTTGGCAGCGTCTTTGTGAGCTACGATTGCAAATCGAATTGTACTTGTGCATATAGTTATTAGACTTATCCAAGTGGAAGACTATTGGAATAGTGTCTAAGGCTGCAACTATATTAGGCAAGTATTTGACCCGATTGTGTATGGTCCTTTTGGGTTGCCTTCACCATAGCAACTTGATAGGATGATTTATTATGAGAGAATAAATATTATTAATATATTATGAGAATAATATAATGAGTAATAATATTGTTATTTGATTAATATAAATCATAGATTAATTAGTATTAATTTGGTGACTTAAAGAGATTAATTAAATAAGAGGGTATAAACTGTCAATTGTTTGATAGTTACACTTTGGGCTGTAAATCCTTAAGGGATAAAGGTTGGACGAATTCTAGGGCTTGGGATAGCCTCAAATTCGTCCAAGGCTTATCTTTGGTAAGGATTAGGATTGCTTTAAAGAAAGATTATCCAACTAGGGTTTAAGGGTGAAACCCTAGGAGCCTTACAAGTATAAATAGACCCCTAGGGCAAGGGAAATCGACACCTCTGCTAAAGCAAAGAAACCCTGGCTGATTTCTAGTCCCTCTCCTCTCTCTCTCAAATCATCCTCCTTGCTAGTTGGTGTTTGTAAGCCATTGGAGGAGTGACAGTTGTGACTCTAGAGCTCCAAGACAACAAGATCAAACAAGAGATTCAAAGGTAAACTTCTAGATCTGATTTTGTATTGTTCTTATATCTAATTAGTCATTAGAAGTCTTGGATTCAAAGCAAGTTTAATTAGAGAAACCTAGATCCAAGCATTAGGGTTTGCATGTGCACATAGGAATGTTCATATGGCCAAAACCCATCAAAGTTATCCTCACTATATCAATAGGTTCTAAGGCACCAAGGTCGGCCCTTTAGTTGTTATTGTTATGGTATGCTACCTATGGTTATGATCTGTTAGATCGGAATCAGGATAGACAATATGTTATGCTCTTATGATCCGTAGGGATTGGTATGATAGTAACCTGCTAGGTCGATGATCTAGTTATGAGAGATTGCTATGATTGATGATCAGTGAGATAGATATGTTGATGTTTGTATATGACAGTATATGCTAGTTATGTACACATGGTTATTTCCTTGTTGTTCGGGTTGAGGCGGTCCTACTTTGTGCTGACGGCCAACACACCTTGTGAGCGGTCTGGGGAGACTGTAGGCCCACGTGGTGGTCCAGTTATGCCCAAGGCTAGGGACAGATTCAGATAGACTGTATTCCCTACAGCGTGGTCAAGTCAGGCTGATGGTCCAGTATGCATGTTGTTGTTTGTCTGTTGTTGATATGGTATTATCGGTGTGGTATTGGTATTTTGGGGGTAGCTCACTAAGCCCTTGGGCTTACAGTTTTCAGTTTAATGTTTTAGGTACTTTGGGAGATCATGGCAGGGTGAAGGCATGACCGTACTGCTCCTCATCCTTAAGATCTGGTTATTGGGACACTCTGATGAATAATGATTGAAAACATTTTTGTAAACAAATACCATTTGGTTTTATTTGTGATTGGAAAAGTTTAAATTTAGCGTAAATTTTATGGATGTTACAACCACATATATGGTATGTGGTGGGTATAACGGATGACCTTATCAAATGTTATGTTGTATTAGAGATTAAGCATATATAAATTGTTGAAATATAATATAAACTAGAGAAGAGACCATGTGTTGTATGGGTCAGAAGGAATATTTTCACATTACAACAGGTCAAATAGATCTTGTTAAGGGAAAACACAAGGACAAACATGAGGGCATTCTCTTCTTTTCCATTGAAAATAGTATGCACTAGATGGTTATCAAGATCGTCTATAAGATAATACAAATTCAATAAAGTAACTAACTTTACCAAATATTCAAGAAAACAATATCATATTATTAAAAAGAAGTGCAGTTGCATCAAAGGCTAGTAGATGCCCAATCTGAAACACCAAAAAAACAATTCATGTCAATTATGAAATCAAATTATAACTAATCTGACCTTAAAAAGTCAAAACAAATGTGTTACCCTTTTCTCATTCAACAAAGACAATTAAGTGGGAAGCAAAACATGGCGAGTTAGGCGGTTCAACCAAAGCAAGAGGTGAGGGATTCATCTTCATGAAACAAACTCAATAGTCAGTGAGTGGCATTACCCTGAAACATTCAACCAAAGCAAAAGGTAGGGGATTCATCTTCCCCAAAGATACTAAATATTATTGTGAGTTATATCAATATTTTGTAAAAAAAAATAAGAAAATAAAGATTATGGATAACAGTTCAACTTTAGACTAATTTTTGTCAAACATAAGATATAATATGTAGTTGTTAATTTAGGTATTGTGGTTTTTAGGATAGCGTCTAAGTGTAATGCAAATTCCAAGATCAAGTTTCATTATTAACGTCTAAGTGTAATGCAAATTCAAGATAGACCAAAATATGGGACTATAAAATGTCACTGATTTGAAAGCATGCTTGTTTTTTAAAGTTCTAAACTTTTATATAAATTTATCACATATAATAAAATAGCAATGTACTTCACTCTTGTTACTAAGATATGAAATATACTTTATATTTTAGACATAAAAGCAATGTACTAATATTTTTTACATATAATAGCAATAGGATGCCTTAAAAATATCAATTTAGAAATCTGAGGATTGTCCTCAAGGATTTCAGGTGTAAAAAAAACAATACCATAATAACAAGTGGGTAAATTGATGAAATGGTGAAAGTACAAGTGTTTCCAGAAATTTTATCTTTTTTAGCAGTAAAAAAAGTATAATAGTAAAAATACGTTGTGCTTTTTCTGTACTTTGCCTTGAGAGAAAACGTTTTTTTGTGACAAAATATAAAATATAATCCATGAGTGAATAATCAATAAGCATCGAATAATTAATTGTTAGAGTAACGTAAACATAGTTACATAAATCCATCTGAAGTCACCAAGAGTTGCTGACATGTGACCACAACTTGCTCTAAATTAATATTGGGTGTTGCAAAAGTCACTCAAACAAATGGTCAAACACTTGGCGGGCAAATGAAATTCAATGACCATCTACAAATGTTCATGTGAACAACAATACAAACCACATAGATAACTAATAGATATTAGAAGTTGGCTGTAGAATTATAAAAAAAATGCAATTGTGGAGTTGATTTCAACCTCTAATGTTTCATTTAAATGACCAGATGTAAGAATCCTAACCAAGGTACTTTCCTTGGAATCTTTCAGAAACAACAAATAATTGATATCAAGATACTATGAATTAGGAATATAATGAACACATATAAGAAGCAAAAGACATTGGATTGTTTGTGCATATAAAGAGAGATAGAAATTTTACCAGAGTTCAAGGTAGCAGAAGGAGGAATCGATTGAATTGTTATAGACCCAAAATCCAAAGTTGAACTAAAATCCATGAGAATAATCAGATACATAAACCAGAAAGTTCTTTCTCTGTAAAAATCCATGAAGAACGAACATTTATTGCAAACATCAAACATCAGAATGGTTAAAAATGCTTACCTGATAGATGAAGAGTTTGGATACGAATTCCTTTTCTTTCTAAATGAAAAAAGAAATTAAAGATTACAGTCACAATAACTCACCATATGTAATCAAATGCAAAGTAAAAAAAGCACCTTACAGTCAATTGAACCACAAAACTGTGTAAATCGATGCAGTAGGTTTCGAAATCATCTTTATCTTTAGAGAATTCATTCAAATGCCGACAACCCAAGATGGAGAAGAACTTAAATCAAAGGCGTCACCGGTGGAGAGAAGATGGTATTCAAAGCACTTATGGTTAGCTTAAGAAAGCCCCAAAGAAAGCATCGCTTCTTTGAAGAAATAATCGACGCTTCAGGTAACAAATATTACCGGCGACGGCTTCAGAGTGTCGAAATCCATCGTCGTCAAGCGGTTGTTGTGGGGTAAATGGAAATCGATTAGTGTTGGTGACGAGTTTTAGGAAACCAGTGAAATGTAGAGAAAGAGAGGGTTTGACGGTGGTTCATACGGTATTGTGAGGAAGGGGAAGTCACTGCTTTAGTTAGTGAGAGAAGACGGTGTAAAAGTCCTAAGAACCTGATTGGAGGTTACAGGAGGAATCGGAGGTGGAGAGCTTATGTAAAGAATCGAGAAGCATCGAGTCGGTGATGGAAGCGGTGATGGAAAATAGATTATTTGAGACGGTGAACCTGCGGGATAAAACTAAGGGGCTGTTTGGTAGGATCTGAACTTTTAAGATCTAAAAATTTAAGAGATCTGAATTTCTAAGAGGGTCTGAATTTTTAAGATCTGAATTTCTAACATGTTGTTTGGTTAAAACCTCTGAATTATTATGCTGAATGATAAAAATGACAAATTTACCCTTCTGTATCATTTCTTTCAATTACCAACATTCTCCTTTCAATTACAACATTGTATTTTCAATGTCACAAAATCAAACATACATTTACTTCACAAAAATCACAAAATCAAATAACAACCATCACATTGATAGAAAAATGTATCGGCTTCCATAAGCACCAGACAGCAACACTTCGTTCATGCTTCAACTAATTTTCTATCAAAGTACAAAAACAAATTTTTATATCAAAGTGCAACATTAGTTAATTCAGAAACAAGAACATCATGATTGAGAGCATAATTAGCTAAATTTTTTTATCAATGTAGATCATTCGTTTTTGCTTCAACCCACCACCAATCCACACACAAAACCTACAAATCACAAAAGCAATAACCAAATCTTAAACAAAACAATTACCTAATCTGAATCTAATCCTTCATCAGGACATTTGGGCTATTGAACGAAAAATCAAATAGAAGATAAAGACCCATAAATCAGAAATCCAAAATCCGAAAAGATGACAACGATGCCAACATGTGACTGGAAAAAAGAACAACCATAGCAAGAACATTTGGGAAAGAGTATGATTTCAAGCAAACAATCTGATTTCTTGTTGTGTCAAAAATATGGTTTATACTTTACTTTTCTAGAAAAATGTATTTTTATGTCTTGGACCGTAAACAACTTGGTGTTTACGGCCGTAAACCCATTTACGACTCATGGTCTCCGGTCCATGTTCCCCTTGTATATATATAGGTGTTAGGGGTGAGGAGTAGGGATTGATGAACGTGTGAGACATAAACTAGAGAGAGAGAGAGAGAGAGAGAGAAGAACAGGTGTGTGTTAGTGTGTGTGAATCTCTTGTATCCGGATCATCATTCTATTTATCAATACATTGAGATTCATATTATTATTCTTCTCCTTCTCTTCTATTTGATCTGACATCATCCGTTTGATTGGGATTCCGCACCATCAAACGGATCTGATTGAGACACAAGCAAATTAGGGACTTACAATTGGTATCAGAGCTTGGATTCTATCAGTCAATTTTGTAAGATCTGGAGCATATTTGATCTTATTTTTGAAAGGTTTTTGCGTTTTTGGATAAATCTCTGAAAATTAATTTGGGGGGGGGGGGGGGGGGGGTTCTTCTTTGCATTTTTCGTAAAAATGGGTTTTGGAGCAAAAAAGGGCAAAAATCATTGTTTTTGGTCGAAACCTGCGAGGGGGTGGCGGAGTTTGCGGTCGGCGGCTAGGGTTTCGGAGTTCACGACCCGAGGTTCACGGTCCGGAGTTTGCGGTCCGAGATTATGCCTCGGAGTTTACGGCCTCGGTTTGCGGTCCTCGGTGGTTTACGGCTCGCGCGTGTTCGGTCTCCTGGTCAGCAGCATCCTCGCACCTCGCATCGCATGGCCTCGCAGCTACTTCCTCGCCTTGCTTCGCATATATAAAAAATAGGAAACGAGTTTGGGAGCTGCCAGAATCGAACTCGGGACCTCTGATTCATCGACCAGTGCCTTAACCAACACCTCTAGCATCACTTTTGTTCCTTTCCTTCGCATTTCTTATTCAAAAACACTCTTTTTCGGTTCCAACTTTCGAAATTTGACACTTTCAGCCCAAAAATTAAATTTCTTTTATTTTTATTTTCCTTTTTCATCCAAAATATAAAATAATAATAATAATAATAATAAATAAAATAAATAATAATAATAATAATAATAATAAAAGAAAAAATGGAGGTTTCTTAATTTTTGACCTTTAATTTCGATTTTTTTTAAAATTTTTAACTTTGACTTTAAAGTTTGACCTTTGACTTTAATCTTTGAGTTTTTCGTATAGTTTTTAGTTTTTGACTTTTGTCTTCAAAAATTGACTTTGACTTTCAAGTTTGACCTTTGACTTTTTTGTTTAATTTTTTAAAATTTGAAATTTAGCTTTTCGGT
The DNA here is from genome assembly GCF_051521515.1 of Lactuca serriola. NCBI lineage: Eukaryota > Viridiplantae > Streptophyta > Magnoliopsida > Asterales > Asteraceae > Lactuca > Lactuca serriola. The sequence continues at coordinate 96,710,018 of NC_136413.1, read as the reverse complement.
TTGACTTTTTCGTTTGATTGTTCAAGTTTGACTTTTTAAATTTGACATTTAAGGTTGACTTTTGAGGTTTATAGTCAAAGGGCATTTTTAAATTTTATTTTGACGTTTAAGTTTTATTTTAGCTTCGAGTTGTGCTTTTAATGGCTTTTGAGGCCAACAAGGGAGTTGAAAACATGATAGAGAGTCGTCAGGATATATTAAGACAAAATTTCAACATTTTCGATTATATCCCTGGAGAAACCCTCGAAACTCAGTTGCAGTGATTTACCACACTTACTACTGAGATGAATATAGTTGGGATCTTCTTGACTAAGTTGGAGATAAACAAAAAGCTACTGAATTCACTTCCGAAATCGTGGGATATGAACGTAGCTGTCATCAAGAAGACAAAAGATCTCAGTCGTCTTAGTATTGCTGATATAATTGAAGAGCTTGATGCTTTGAAATGTGGAGAAGCAATGAGTTCTGCAAACATCCTAGTCAATGAAGCTTCATGTACTCCATCTTGTAAAGACACAATTAAAATTCTTCGTGAACATAATGATTTGCTAAAAAGGGAAGTTGAGGACCTAAAATACGAAGGATATCAACTTAGGAAAGGACAGAAACCCCTGAAGGCTGAATTAGAAGCAAAAACCAAAGACTTTAGGAAGCTTCAGGAAGAGTATAGCAACAAGTGTGAAAATTATGAGTATATTAAGAGACAACTTGCTGCTGTAACTGAAGAACTTGACACTTTGAAAATTAAGTGTGAAAAAACAGATGTTAGTTTTAAAAATTATACTGCATCAAGTCAGACAGTCGAGTCCTTATTTGAAACCCAATTAAAATTCAAAGATAATCAAAACAAGGTTCTAGGGTATGATAATGTTCCTCCACCTTTCAATCATAACTGCACATCCATCCCTATGACACAGGAAGAAATTGACAGGGAGGCACATCTTCAATATGGAAAACGAGTTGGATTTGTGTCAGGAGGAGTTATTAATGTTGAAAATACTAATGTTTCTACTTCATGTGAAGGAAAAGTAGCAGAAGATGAGAACAAGGAGAACATTACTGAACAAACCAATGAATCCTTGAACTCAGAATCTGTTGCTTCGAATTCTGTTACTCCTAACAAACCTGCCGTTGAGAAATACAGGCCTCCAATTCCAGCGCAACAGAGTGCCTATTGCAAGTGTGCATCTGGGAACAATAAGAGTCAAGGCAAGGATATGCCACTAGGGGCAGGAATAAATAACTTCACAGTGAAGAAAAAGACTTGTTTTCACTGTGGAACACCTGGACACGTTGCCAGAAATTGTCCTAATCGCGCATATGTTCCCTACTATGCACAAGGGTGGCAGAACGTGCCAAGTGGGAGATACTTCAAAAGAAACCCTTCCAGGTCACGTTTAGACAATGGTGACTGGAACGCGCAGAAGGCCAAGAATCAAACCCACAAGGCAAAGAATCTGAATCCCAATGGGAAGAAGGAAATCCTTGCCAAGAAGCCAAATCCAAGAGATGCTCCAATGAAACAAAGACCGGCTAAGTCAAAGTCATCTTGAAGATCAACTTCAAGTTCCAAATCAAGTGCCGAGGCACCCATCGGGTCGAAAAAGAAATGGGTTAAACCCAACTACCAATGGGTACCAAAGGCTCAATCTCCTAAATCTCCAAATGATTCTAATATTTCTACATCTTCTGTTTGTGATAAATAGGACATGTCATGGGAGAAAGTATCGTGTGTTGATGACAAAGGTCGACCCAGTTTCAAAATGGACTGGGTTCCAAAGAGCAATTGATCCCGCTCTGTGTTGGAGCAACTATGGAGGCATATCATCAGATTTCAGTTTGTTGATAATGGCTATTCCAGGCACACGATAGGAGGCATCTCTCAACTGTACAACATTTTGACCTTTGCTTGAGAGTATGTGTCCTTTTGCGGGAAGGGAAGAAAGGAAGGGATCACTCATGGGGTTAGTGCTTAATAACGTAAAGAATTTTCGGATCTGTTCCGAGATTATGCGTGTTGTTCTCAGACCTTCTGGATGCAAATTCAATCGGTGAATTATGGTTTGAGTTTTCTTCTCTATACTCCTGAGTTTTTGTTAAGCTGATTCGCTTTAAAGACTAATTTTTGTTTTTAGGATAGTTTAAATTTGCGCATTTACTTTCGTTTCTCTCCTATGCCCAAATTTAGGGGAGAAATAAAAACAAAACAAAACAATTTTTTTTAAAAAAAATCCAAAAACATTAGAAAATAAAAAAATCAAAAATATGGTGTTAATGGAATGTGCTTGCAGGAGATGTTTCGGGAAATGAAATTAGCATGTGATAACGGGCAATCTGAATCTGCGTAACGTACCTAAGTTGAATTGTCTGGGCTCTGTGCTTGATGCGCTGGTAGGCACAAAAGATTTTAATTGGACTTGACTAGGAAGAATTAAAACTTAAGCAATTCAAGGACTTGACAAATATTGAACTAGTTAGATCTATTTGCCCTGACAATACGACGCTCGGATAGGTTGAGCAGGGAGATATACACGGGAATCTACTGGTCACACTAATGAACCCGTATCTAGAACTGTGGATTCACTTTTCCTCGATGTGCGGATTCTGTCCTTAATTTCGATTTTGATGGGGTGACTGGGGAATTCCGATAAACTAGGTCTGTAGAAGGTTATTTTCTTTCTTTCTGTCTGTTAGTCATATGTTGCCTCCTCTTCGTGATCGAGAGATCCGACCTGGACTGTAACATATGCAATTCTATCTCTCTGCATCTTCTATCTATGCAATTATTTCCATCTGTTAGCCATATACTGTCTCCTTTGAGTGACTCAAAATCCGACCTAGTACACATTATATGCACCATTCTTTTCTCAATCCTTCTAAAAACTTCAGTTAGTCATATGTTTCATCCTTTGCGTGATTGGAAGAGATCTGACCTGGATGTACAACATATGCATTCTAAATCTATCTTCTCTCTTAATAATTGTCTGCTCACCCGGTGTAAGGAGTATTCTGAAAGTCCTTGATGACTAGAGCATATCAGGAAGCGGGAAACACGTTCTAGTACAATTAAAATTGAACACATACAGATTGTCTGTAGATCTTGCTGCTCAATTTAGGTGGACAACAATATCCCTGGTTGTCGTAAGCTAAATGGTCCCTAAGAAATTTACTTAAGGATAAGGGTCAAAAATGTCATATTATTGGTAAATTGGCCAAAATTATGTCACAAATGTTTCGTGTTTAAGTGGACCACAATACTGGCGATCGATCAGACGAAGACGTGAAAATAAGGGTACCGACAAGTGGAATAAGGCTGTCCAACAACTTTGATCCCAAATCACTTTTAAAGTTAGCTATTATTTTTGTTTTTGTTAAGTTTGTTCATAGTGTTCTTCTAATTTAAATATTAGGGGAGAATTAAAATTAAAAAAAAAAACAAAAATCAGAAAATTCAAAATAAAAAATAGTGTTATTTCTGTTTTATTTCTTGTTCAAGAAAATAAAAAATCCAAAAATATTTTTGTTTCTGTTTTATTTTTTTTAGAAAATATGAAAAACCCAAAAATATTGTATGCTAACTTTTCTTTTAGTTTTGTTTTGTCTTTAAAAGTGAATTCAGATGTAGATGAGACTCATGGAGTTTGTGTCGAAGATTTCTGAGCCAATGCTTCATCCGTAAGCATCGAAGAATTCTCATTCGAAGGAGCAAGAAATGAAGATTATTCTTTCAAATTCAATCTTTCAACCCCAGAATCAAGGTGAAACTGAAATTGAAGATTATGTAACGGATTGCATTGAAGCCTCCTCAATCAGTCTACTGCTATCGTTGTACCTGCTAAAGTGATCCATAAGATTTGTTCTCTCTGACGTTTTCTCTGAAGATTCTCAAGCTGAAAGCGCTATCTTTCAAGAATCAGTACGTCAAGCCTCCTCACCCATTGTGCGTTCAATGCCAAACCTTGAAGAATTGCCCAAGTACTCAAGATGAAATCATTCATTGAAGATAAACGCTGAAGCCAATCTCCCAATGAAGATTAACAAGAAAAGTCAACTACTTTTTAGGGGGAGCTTGTTGGGTCATTTAGAAAAGAAAGTTATAAGCCAAGGGGGAGATTGTTGGGTCAAAAATATGGCTTATACTTTACTTTTCTAGGAAAATGTATTTTTGTGTCTTGAACCGTAAACAACTTGGTGTTTACGGCCGTATACGTGTTTACGGTTGTGTTTACGGCCGTAAACCCATTTACGACCCATGGTCTCCGGCCCATGTTCCCCTTGTATATATATAGGTGTTAGGGGTGAGGAGTAGGGATTGATGAACGTGTGAGACATAGACTAGAGAGAGAGAAGAACAGGTGTGTGTTAGTGTGTGTGAATCTCTTGTATCCGGATCATCATTCTATTTATCAATACATTGAGATTCATATTATTCTTCTTCTCCTTCTCTTCTATTTGATCTGACATCGTCCGTTTGATTGAGATTCCGCACCATCAAATGGATCTGATTGAGACATAGGCAAATTAGGGACTTACATTTCTACCAACATCACAACCATTCCAGCGAATATAATCGAGTTTTAGGGAAAAAAACATCTCCAACTCTTATTATCAAGTTTTAGGGCAAACAGAATGATAATCTCACTTGGAATCGGAAAATCGATTATTTGACGAAGGAAGGCGACGCTACCGGCAGAGATAGAGGAGGTGGTGCAATCGGCGGAGATGGAGGCGGCGAAATCGTTGGTGGATGGAAGCAGCTCAGAAAGGTAGTGAAAAGGAGAAGTGGGCGCCGGTCGTATGAAGTGAAGAAAAGAAGCGCTGGAATTTTGGGGGTACAAAAAGGAAAGACGCGTTTATTAAAATTTTCAGACAATGTTCTACATCTGAAAGTTTAAGAGGCATTTACAAAATTAAGGGGCAAAAAACAATAGGCTACCAAACGGCCTGAATCTGAATTTTTAAAAAACTGCCTCTTAATTTTCAAATTAAGACGCAAAGAAACAGCCTCTAACCTAGTTACACTAACTAACCTAAGAAACATTACCATGGTCAGGTAGTGTTCCTAAGGGAATATAAAATTAATTTATATATAAACTAGAAGTGAGTGTATATGTACAATATAGAAATATATATTAAACTTTTTTTTTTTGAAACTCCTGAATTTTATTAAGCTAGCAAGGATTAATAATTTAATAGTATCAAATATTATATTTTTATGTTAAAGATTTTTAACATTTGCCTTAAGGGCATATATATATATATATATATATATATATATATATATATATATATATATATATATATATATATATATAGGTTCAGGTTCATTTGAGACCATTCTAATTTTGTGAGATCGTGTACATATTCTAAAAAATAATTTTAAAATGCAAAATAAATGGAAAAATCTAAAAAATCTTTTTTTAAATATTATTTTCGGAACTTGAATTAACTAAAAAAAATATAAAAAATCCTATTTTTCTAAAAAATACGTGAAATATTCTAATAGAATATTACACTATACATATTCTAAAAAATAATTTTAAAATGCAAAATAAATGGAAAAATCCAAAAAAAAAATTTAATATTATTTTCGAAACTTGAATTAACTAAAAAAATATAAAAAAATAAAATAAATAAATAAAAAAATACGTCTCACGGTCTCACAAAATTAGACCGTCTCACATGAACCTAACCTTATATATATATATATATATATATATATATATATATATATATATATATATATATATATATATATATAAAAGAAACGTTAATGTTAATTAAGAAAAATATTATTATTATTAAATATAATATTCTCCTGTAATTAATATATCTTATTTTTTTTCTAATGAAAAATATTCATTTTATATTTAATTATAATAATATTATAATGTCACTTGATATGTTATATTTCTTCCAAAGAAAATCAAATCGTCTCTAGGGTTAGTTTGTGAAAAAATACTTTAAATCTGCACATATACATTTGCCGACTACAGTTTGATGGTTCAATCGCCACCATTCATTTACTCCCACGTGTCGACCATCCCGATGCGTGACATTGTTGTGAATTCAAGGTGCGTACACATGGAACTTTCAAGTGAAACACATCTCACCGTCCATTCCACGTGACTCCAAAAGTCGATCAGGCCATCACAGCCGTCGCCCCCGCCGTGGCCCATACATTTCCACGTGTTTTTCCTTTACACGTGTCACATACTTAAAGGCTTATCAAAGATTATCTGTTTATCTTTTTTTAATCGTAAAACTTTGTTCACGTAATCCTTGTTGAATCTCGAAGTCGCCCTATATATAACGCTTAACTCCGGCACTTCCCCTTTTCATCGAATCTCTCACAAAAGTCTCATTACTAGTAACAATTTGGAGAAATTATTGCCATTATAAGGTTTACTTGTATAATTATAAGCATCTTTTAACATAATCGAAGGTTTATTTTGTTTTTCGACTCTGATTTCGCAACTATTGTGGAAACTCAACGATATATTTAATGGCGATGAGTTTAAATCAGATCGGAGCTTTGTCTGGGACTCCAATCTCAACCGATTCAGGTCACACGGCGGGAGGAGAGTCAACAACAGCTGCAGTCAGTGCGTCCGCTGTATGGAGATCTCAACCGGCGAATATCCGTGTATCGGTACAGAAACAAGGGGCGGAGATGGACAGGTTATCGCCGTCTCCACCGATGAGTCCGGTGAGAGGCGGAATGAGAGCGGATCTGTCGGTGGCGTGCCAAGCGTTAATGGAAGCTCCGACGGAGGAGGTGGTGGTGAGAGAGCATCGAAGTGGTGGCGTTGGAGGTAAAGGGAAGGGGGTTCCGGTTTATGTAATGATGCCGTTAGATAGTGTTACGATGGGGAACGGAGTGAATAGGAGGAAGGCGATGAATGCGAGTTTACAGGCGTTGAAGAGCGCCGGAGTTGAAGGGATAATGATGGATGTGTGGTGGGGATTGGTGGAGAGGGAGGCGCCCGGAGAGTATAATTGGGGCGGTTATGCGGAGCTGTTAGAGATGGCCAAAAAGCATGGGCTAAAGGTACAGGCGGTCATGTCCTTCCATCAATGCGGCGGAAACGTCGGTGATTCCTGCACGTAAGTCCATTTTCTCTCCTTCCTTTCGTTGCTTTCTTTCATTTCTCATACGTTACACGTGGTAGTAACGTTCACGTCAGTAACCATTACTTATCTAAACAAAAAAGCCAATTGGAAACTGTGTTTGCTTGTTTTGAAATTGTAAACTGATTATTGATGAATTTTTCTTCAGGATTCCTCTTCCAAAGTGGGTGTTAGAGGAGATCAACAATGACCCTGATCTTGCGTACACAGATCAATGGGGAAGAAGAAACAATGAATATCTTTCCCTTGGTTGCGACACCATCCCCTGCCTCAAAGGCAGGACTCCAATTCAGTGCTACTCGGATTACATGCGTGCTTTCAAAGACAAATTCAGTCATCTTCTTGGTGACACCATCGTGGTAATTGTTCTTATCTATTCATATCCCAATTTGTGATCTCAACGCTTTATGGCAGTAATTTTATTAAATAAATTTTGAAGTACCCAAATGTTGGAATCCATGTAGGAAATTCAAGTTGGAATGGGTCCAGCCGGAGAGCTTCGATACCCATCTTACCCGGAGAAAGACGGAGTATGGAGGTTCCCGGGAATCGGAGCCTTTCAGTGTTACGACAAGGTACATATAGTGATGCATATACATGCTGCCATTTTCGTTATCAATAACATCGATGTTAACATAATTACACAATACGTTTGTGGTGCAGTATATGTTGAGTAGCTTACAAGCTGCAGCTGAGAGCTATGGTAAGCCAGAATGGGGCTGCACCGGCCCAACAGACGCCGGAGAGTACAACAACTGGCCGGAGGACACCAACTTCTTCAAAAAAGAATCCGGTGGCTGGAACTCCGAGTACGGCGACTTCTTCCTCTCCTGGTACTCCCAAATGCTACTAGACCACGGAGAAAGAATAGTCTCCTCCGCGACTTCCATTTTCAAAAACCTAGGTGTCAAGATCTCTGTCAAAGTCGCCGGAATCCACTGGCACTACGGGACACGCTCCCACGCGCCGGAGCTCACGGCCGGCTACTACAACACCCGTTTCCGAGACGGCTACCTCCCGATCGCCAAAATGCTTGGCCGCCATGGCGCGGTTTTCAATTTCACATGCATCGAGATGCGTGACCATGAACAGCCACAGGACGCACAGTGTTCGCCGGAAAAGTTGGTGCAACAGGTGGCTATGGCTACCAGGGAAGCGGGGGTGGAACTCGCCGGAGAAAATGCTTTGCCTAGATATGATGAGTTTGCACATGAACAGATCTTGAATGCGGCGTCGTTGTCCGAGAATGATGAGATGTGTGCTTTTACGTATTTGAGGATGAATCCTGATTTATTTCATCCTGAGAATTGGAGGAAGTTTGTGGGATTTGTGAAGAAGATGAAGGAAGGGAGAGATGTTGACAAGTGTAGGGAGGAGGTTGAGAGGGAGGCGGAGCATTTTGTGCACATGACGGAGCCATTGGTGCAGGAAGCTGCTGTTGCTCTTATGCATTAAAATGGATTTTTAAAGATTTGATATCTTTAAAATTACGTTAGTGTTTTAGGGTGTTATGGTTGTAGAGGATGTGTAATTAGTAAGTAAAAATAAATGGTGGGTTTTTATACAAGCCATATACGTTTTCTGTTGTCTTTCAGTGTCTGTCACATGGCAAATATCCCTATAATTTAAATCAAGAGCCTCGTAGATGCAGAAGGAATCAGTTCGTTCCCAAAACCATGAAATTCTTAAAATTTATTCTTAAATTTTTTTTAACGGCCGAACGATTAAAAAAAAACAACAACAACAACCACCCTTTGAACAAAGAGCAAGAAAAAAATTCAAAAGCGGAGGAGAACATAAAGTCCTTCGATGTAAGGTTGTCAAGATCGGGATCTTACCTAGGAATGATTTTGCAAACTTTGATGCAAGGTTGTCAAGATCGGGATCTTACCTAGGATCGATTTTGGGTTTGCAAGATCGGGATCGTAAGATCGAGATCGAGATCCTAAGATCCCACAAAATAGAATATAATTTTAATTTATAATATTTAATCATGAAAAATATTTCAAACATTTAATTTTTCGTTCAAAAGTTATAAAAACTTCAAAATATCAGTCATAAGTCACAATAAAAAATGATAAATGGTAGATTGGTAAAGAGTAAAAGACATAAAGTGGTAAAAAAAATTCATTTGAAAAAAAAAATTAAAGGAAGGTAGGATCGGATCGGATCTCGATCCTACGATCTTACCTACAATCTTACGATCCTACCTGCGATCTTACCCCAAATACGATCATTTTACGATCCAGATCGTTTTTCATACCTAGATAGGATCGTACGATCCTACAATCAGGATCACGATTTTGACAACCATGCTTCGATGTATCTCTAGTTGAAATGTATAGGAATGGTAACATATGTAACAGTGAAGAGTGGATAGTTTCACCATTCTCCTCTTAAATCCCTGCACTTGTTTGTTTTTGTTCCTTTTTTTTGCCTTCTTATTCTCCTCTTAAATCCCTGCACTTGTTTGTTTTTGTTCCTTTTTTTTTTGCCTTCTCATAGCTACTTGCTATATGTGGCTTTTTTATAATATATTCAACACTTTAAAAAAAAAAAAACAGATATTTATAATCGGGGTTTTCATGTTCCAATCTAACTTATTTCTAAGCCCGTAATGCTTATTACTTACTAAATCATTAATATGAGAATCATACTTATTCGAAATAAATTATGATCAAAGATAGTGTCGTTTCGATACCACCAAAGCACCCATATCAAGGATAAAAGTGACCATCATTTTTCTTTTCCATTTAAACATCGACAAACCATCCACCAAAGCAATCAAATCTGAAAAATTAGAAACCACAATTTGGAAATTTAACCATCTCAAAATCACAATCAATGTATTAGCCGTCACTTCACACTTGACTAATAAATGAACCATATTCTCCTCAGCTCATTGGCGAGAGGGGTGCAAAGAAAACTCAACATCAATGTCTCTAGCAAGCAAAGTTAGTAAGAAGTTTATTCAAAATTCATCTCTGTCACACCCCAAAACCGGAACGGCGGAAACGTTCTAGGGTGGATGACGTCATGTCAAGTATCACAACACATGCATATAGTAATCAAAGTACAACAAGACATTGCATTAATAGTAATAATTTTACATGGTTTACATTACAACGTATTAAGTAATACAGACAAATAAATATAAAGTACAGCAAGGTACTAAGCCATCTTCATCAACAGCTCCGGGGGTGTACCTGTCTAATTGCTGACCTGAGAATACAAGTTATTTGAAAAGCGAGTATCAGCATTTTTACAAATGCTGGTGAGTTCATAAGTATTTAGTGACATTTATCCAAATAACTTTATAAAGTAGTAGTTTAAGTGTTTACTGTGTATTAGAGTCCTTTCCAGAAAATCCTATATTTTCTTTAATAAAGCAGCCTTCTACCAAGACTGGTCAGTGTTATGTGGTAAAAAGTCATTTTCCCTAAATTGCTATCATTATCAAAATACCGAATTTGATTATTGAGGAAAGCAAACGACATCAGGGAATAACATATGCCTCAGCAGTGAGGACTGTTGACTAAGGCAAGGAATCATAGACTCCAGGAAAGTATCGAATGAACGACACGCCTGGTTCAGTCTAACAAATAGAGATACAGACCCCAGACAGTATCAATTGAAAGATACGTCTTGTAAGGTTAAAACAGAGAATACAGACCCCAGACAGTATCAAATGAAAGATACGTCTTGTAAGGTCAAACAGAGAATACAGACCCCAGACAGTATCAAATGAAAGATACGTCTTGCAAGGTCAGAACAGTGTGACTCTGAAAAAGTGATACCAGCATACAGTGTAAATTGTTGGCGAAATACCGTTACCTTAAAGCCATGAATTATAAGGTAACCCGGGATACTCGTAACCATACTGACTAGAGTTCCAGACGCCCTACAAGCGTTTATAAGATGTGACATTTGTCACCCGTTGGCTTGGTAGGCTGGGACTGTAGCTAGCAGTCTGGGTGTGGGGTTGTCAATCCCGTATAGATCTATACACACAATGTCCGCTCTCTCTACAGGAGATTCTGGTTACCAACTAGACGACGGAGAAGACCGTGTCCTGAAGATGCATCCCAAATAGTGGGTAGAGACTTCCAAATAGTGGGTAGTGTGTTTCTAATGTAAGCGTGGACTAGAGGTAGAGACTCTTAACTGAACTGACTAGAGACTTCCTGTATGTCCATACTCATATACATAATATATAACTAATGAATCAAACGACCTTTGGACGGCCATCCGATCCCACCAGACCACATCTCAACGAAGAAAAGGAAATAGGGCGGACGAGCCTTCCTAAGTATTTCAATTATTACTTATATGTACCTATATAAGCACAAACATACATCTAACTACGACTGAGTGTGTATCAAGTAGAAGTGATTCTTGTGAAGTAGGAGTGTCTAACAAGTGAAGTAGGAGCGGTCACGAGTGAAGTAGAAGTGTCGAACAAGTATAAGCGTATCACGAAGTAGAGACGACATCAAGTGAAGTAGGAGCGTATCGAGTATAAGTGAAGTAGAGGCGATATCAAGTATAAGTGAAGTAGAATCGTACCACTAAGTAAGAGTGTGAATAAGTATAAGCATCCATCAGGTGTAAGTGTATCATGAAGTGGAAACATTATCAAGTATAAGTGTATCTCGAAGTGGAAACGTTATCGAGTAGAAGTATAAAAACATAGACGTAACTTTGGAAAACCTTTATATTTTAAGAAAATCACGACTTGGTATTCCTTTGTGAAATAAGTTTGATTTAAAACCTTTAGAAATTCTTTGGAAACCTTTCATAAATCAGTTTGAAATGAAACTTTGATAAAGCAGTAAAAGTAAGAACTTGAACAAGTGAAAACCTTTCAAAAAACCATTTATAGTGTCCTACTCGGTAAAACAGTATACAGTGGTAAAGTCTTGTGCATGTGGGTTATCAATCACATGTGATTGATATGATAACTGGCATGTTTAACTTGTATTCCCCCCTATAAAACTTGTAAAAAACATTTAAAAGGTTCATTCAGGGGTATGAACTCACCTGGTATAAGTAGGTCCGACGAAGGTGTCGTTGGGGCGTTCGGTGTCACGTAGGGACTCGAACACACTCAATGACCTATTTAACATATGATAACATATGTTCACATACAATTAGTATATTAATACTAATTAAACAAGTATACGCACTCAAAGGAGCGGAAAACACTTTGGTTAAGCGTTTGGGGTGTCCCGGGTAGCGTCTAAAGGTGTGTATGGCTTAGGAATGGAGTTTAATCTCCGAGAGTAAACTCTTATCACCTAGCTTACGGCCCAGGGACTACTTACCATGAGTTTATGGCCGTAAACTCATGGTGAGGGGTTTTAGTGTGTTTTAAGGCTTCTAACTTGTTCATGGAATTATTCTAGGTCCAAAACTATATAGTATGAGTGGGTTTAAGGTCCTTAAAGGCATCTTATTGGAGTTTACGGCCTAGGGACAACTCCTAAGAGAGTTTACGGCCGTAAACTCTCATTCCTTGAGTTTTGTGAAGTTTCAAGCCCTTATATCACTTCTAGTAATTTATTCAAGGCTATAGGGGTGTTTGGGGTTCCAAGAGTGCTCTCCTTTAGAGTTTATGGTCCAAATGACCAATCTTTGAGAGTTTATGGCCGTAAGCTCTATGGCTGGGCCGTGAACTCTCATACACCCACAACTCTTGGAGTTTAAGCCCTTAAATCATTCCTAGCATTTTATAAAAATAGTCTAAGGCCATTTGGGGGACAAAAACCAACATTTTGGCTTGGTTTGGGGAGTTTACGGCCTTGACACATGTATGGGCCATAAACTCCTTTTAATCCTCCAATTCCATATGTTTAATTGATCTAAGCCCAAAAGGATAAGCCCATAATTTATGTATTAAGTCCTAGGGTGGTTTGGGAGTGTTTTGGAGACATTTTGACAAGGTTTAGAGGTTTTTACGGCCTAAGCATGTGCTTGGGCCATAAACTCTCTTTTATGCCCAAATTTGATTGTTTTAAATGTGCAAACACTCCTAGGCTAATGCCTCTATTTATTTCCAAGCTTTTAGGGACTTTTGGGGGTCATTTTGGCCTTTATTTAGGGGTTTACGGCCTAAGGAGGAGCTTAGGCCGTAAACTCCTCTTTCACAGCTTCTATGATCGATTTCTAAGCTATAAACATGAATCAATATGTTTAGAATAAGCTAGGGTAAGTGGACTTACGATTTGGAAACGTTTGGTTGCGGATTCGGGGCGAAAACGAGTCTAGAGAGAGAGTATAGAGAGAGAGGGTGGAAAAGCTCCAAATGGAGTTTACTCCCCTATATATATGGGTGGGAGTTGGAGCTCAGTGGAATTCTACCCAATACTGCCGTTAGACGGGGCTTTTGGTCGCACCCGATTTAGTGGTCGTAATAATAAAAACTAACTTTTTCCAATTAAATGGAAGTGTGTGTTATGTGTTTTTATTTTCTTTTATCATGACTTAACGGCATAATAGGTGTAAACAAATGGAATGTTTATTAAATTGACGACCTCTAATTAACGGAACTTTTATAAACTGGAATATTCCGTTAACGGTAATGGGGAAATGTAACGGGACAACTTGGGTTGTCACAATCTCCAAGCTATACTATTGACTTTGGTAGGTATCCACTTGATCCATCTCGTCTCAACAACTCCAACTTCTAAGAAAACCTCATCTATATGATGTCGAGTGCTACTAACACAAAACCAATCATAATTATCCAATATACACAGCCACTTATCCGCATCATTCGGATTGGCAACCGAACTACAGAAGGTTACAACGTAGTTAGTCGGTTAAGTTCAACATCCCCTCTGATCTGATCGACCTTCTCCAACTCCTATACATCCATCTATCTCGCACGAAAAATCTTTGTCCAATTCCAACACATAAAGTCTGTCAAACCAACTCCTCACTTTCACACTTCCTAGCTAAGCCTCTTCCTAAAAATAGGTGTTACCACAATCCCCCACCCTCTTTTGCAAAAAAATGCATAATAATACCTTTTTATTTAACCAGATATAATCTTGAATAATATTAACCCAAGTCCCCATAACCGTTGACTTTGGTACATCTAAACACCCATGTGAACCGTGAATAGCTTTGACAGCCTTGACCCACAAATTCATATCATTTGAAAAGAACATTCATCTTCATTTTTTCAAAAGTACTCACTCCCAGTCCATCATTCTCAAATGTAGACATCACTGACATCACCCTATCCCACTTGATCCAACTAATCTTCTTTAGATTATCTTCCCCCTTCCAAAACAAAAAATCTAGAACGAGTGGATTCCAAAAATCTACACAAAACTACCCACATTTTGAATAATGACATATAATACGTAGGTAGACTAACCAAAACAGATTTAATAAGAGTAAAACAACTACCAACCTATAACATCTTTATCTTCCAAGTAGACAATTTTTTCTTGAATTATCAACAACTTTTCCCCAACTTGCTAGGTGAGCCATCGTCCGACCAATCGACATTCCCAAATAAGTAAAAGGGAATTTTGTAGCTCTATACCCCGTATGAAGATCCAACATCTCGATATTCTCCACTAGAACCCCCAACACCAAGAAAAGTATAAGGAATATGGAATACCTATATTACCATCATTATAAGATACATAATCAATGTTGAACACCTATATAAGAATAACAAGACATATAATTAAATCCACTCAATGATATGCTAATTAGGTTACTACACTTAATTAACTCTTCTAAATCCTTAAACATAAATTTCTTACCCCCAAGGCATCAATAGATGTGATTAAATGCCTTCCAAATGCCCAAAAATCAATTATTAGGGTTCTTAAGGTTTGGAGACAGAAGAGTACACACCCTGTTTGATTTACAAATGAAATTCCACAACTCGTGTACATGGCGACTCATAACCAGAAATGCCAAAAACAACAACCTACTTGGTTAAATGTGCTTTTAATACCTCAAATACCATTTTAATGGTTTTAAAATATTAGGTTACTTGCTAAACTTAATTACACATGTTTTAATGCATCCATATAATCACTAACACTACTACATCATGGATCAAAGTTGTTGGTTTATGAGGGTTCTTAAAGGCCACAAAGTTGTACGGCAGAAGCAACTAAACATAATAATAATAACCTCATAATCCATCCACTGGATCTATGCTCAACAAATCTAAAGAAACTAAACTAAAGAGAAGGAAAAACAAAACATTCCTTTTGTAGATGATTAAAACCTTTTTGAATTGATTGAATAATTAGTGTTAAGAGCCCTACATATGACTCCTCTTTCGTAGGCGCACCTAAGGAGCAGATCTACAACTTCTAACAACACCCCAATCAACGAACACCATGAACGCAATGCAGAAAAACCAAACAACAACAATGTCATGTCATGACCTTCTGATGGTCACGTCGCAACCTACGGGCTTTCTTAGGGTTTCGAGAATGAGAGGAGGCTGCCGAATTTTAGGCTAGGGTTTATGAAAAACTCACTTAATTTCGGCCTAGGAAGGGAAGGATTTAAACCCTTAAAAAATAAATATCTAGTCATAAGATAATTATCCATATATTTGGTAATTAGTTTACTATTAATTTCCTTAATCTAGAACCCTATATATCACCATGTTTTATTTAATTAGTTATACAAAAAAAATTGCAAATTTAGTCCTTGTGGATTGTCAAAAATTGGGACTTTGGTTCAAAATATTTTGGAGTTGCACCATTGGTCCAAAATAATTTTTTTTATGTTTTTGGTCAATTTCATTGTTGAATGTGTTTGAAATGATATTTTTTTCCTTTCTATTTTTTTCCTTTTCTTTTTATTTACTTTATTATTTATTTAATTAAAATACAACGTAAGAACAAAATACAAACCCTACCTACCCACATCCCTCTTCCAAGACTATTTCTCTCTCTCTCTCTCTCTCTCTCTCTATATATATATATATATATATATATATATATATATATATATATATATATATATATATATATATATATATATAGTAAGCAGACGATACTTGTCAAGACTCAGAACAAATCTGATGCCACTTGCCAAGTTCTAATTACCCTTGTTAGGAAGTAATGTAGATAACACACAAAACCAAAAGCACACAAAGACACAATATTTATGTGGTACGGTCAATGTGACCTAAGTCCACGGGAAGGAGGGAAGTATTCTTAATTCATAGAGTTCGCAAATAGATATTACAGTTACAAACAACAGAGATTCGTCCTACTCACTAAGGATACAAAGACAAGACACACCAAATGACTTAGCATAAATCCCTATTTACACTTGAGGGATTAGACCTATCATGATGGTGACAACCAATCACATTTCGTCATGCAGTTGAATCTGGAACATTCATCCATGTAACATCTCGAAATTCAGGTAAAGCTATTTAACCCTTCTCCTTTTCCCAAGTTGTCAAGTTAAGTCCCTTAAGTAAAATGTTAGGCTAGTGAGTACGTTGGGCATACTGAGGAGTACGTTGTGCGTACTTGCATGCTTAATTTGGACGCGAACTCGCCTGGGTACACTAGGCGTACCTAGGGTTACGCTGGGCGTAGCGAGCCCATGTGTAAACCCTAATTTGGGGCTTGTGCACTATATAAGGAATGATATGGATTTGACCTCAGCCTCCATTCCAGAGAGTGAAACCCTAATAGAGAGTCATCCTTCGTTTCTAGCTAGTGTGTTGGTGTTCTAAGCTTCTAAGTGTCATTTCAAGGTGGTGGAAGAGAAGAAGAGGCCATTTTGGAAGCTAGAAGTTTGTGGGAAAGAGTAGATCCAAGCTTTTTAGAGGTTGGAGCTTCTTCCTGGGGTAAAAAGCTCAAAACTTGCCTTGTCTTCTGTGTTGTGTGCTTCTTGGACCAATTTATAGGGTTTTTGGTCCCAAGATGGAGACTTTATGAGCAAATGGTCTCCATTGGCCTAGATCTATCATATGTCAGGACTATATGAGTTGTATGTTTATAAAAATGCAATCTTGGACGTAAATATTGAGCCATGCATGAGATCTAGACCTTTGAAGGAAAAAGGAAAGGTGTTAGAGGGTGTAGGGACCTTTACAACCATGCAAAGGCTTAAAGGTTTCGACTTTATGGGATAAGAGGCTTAAGGAGAGTCAAATCTAGAAGTTGAAGGAGTGTCTTAACCCTTTAAGACCAAAATCCAAGGAAAGGCTGAAACTGAGACTTACGTTGGGCGTAACTCTCAGTACGCGCAACGTAAGGGGTTGAGACCCCGATTGTGGTTCACCGGCGTACGCCCCGCGTATAGAGAAGGTACGCGCCACATACTGCCTCCTGTTGACTTCCGTTGACTTTTAAAGTTTTGGTCAACCTTTGGACTTTTGGGTCAGGGAGGGGTAAAATGGTCTTTTACCCTTCTGTGGAATTTGTAGAGTGGATTTAATCTAGCCTTTGAGAGCCATTATTTATTTGAGAGTATTGTTATGTGTTTAGGTAGGGGCTAGACCAGTGTGTTCGAGTGCGAGACGATCCGAGATATCCGAGGTGAGTCTTCTCACTATACTGTACCTGGAAGGGTACCTATGTGTGATCGGAAGGTCTTATATGCTATGAGATATATGTGTTATATGTTGATATGTGATATGTATGTGTTATGTATGCTATGTATGATAAGGACCGGAAGGTCAAGATGATATGGACCGGAAGGTCAACATGACATGGACCGGAAGGTCGATACGGGTAGGACCAGAAGGTCTACCAGGATTCGGGACAGAAGTCCCCTGAGACACTTGGACCGAAAGGTTCCACAGAGTTATGGCATGGAAAGGCGTATGTGTTGTATGTGGTATTTTGGGGAACTCACTAAGCATTTATGCTTATAGTGTTGTGTTATGTGTTTCAGGTACCAGTGAGGATCGCGGGAAGGCGCCAGCTTGATCAGTACACACACATGAGGAGTTTTACATATTATGATCTTGGGATGTGATGTGATGGATTGTTATGTGATACAATGACATTTTTATAACAATTATGAATGAAAGTGTGTTTTTAAAATGTGAAAAATTGTTTTGAAATTTACGTCGTTACAAGTTGATATCAGAGCCTTGGTTTGAGGGATTCGGGTGCAACTTCGGATGTATTTGAACTCAAACTGAGGATTTGAGAAAGTTTTTCATAAATAAACAATTTTTCTAAGTGAGTAAAGGATTTTGGAAAAGGCAGAACAGAGCAGTGTGTACGATCAGTCAGCACCCGAACGGTGATTTCCCAAAATACCCTTATATTATGTGTTATGAGATAGGTTATGATATGATATGCATGCTAGAGTAGGCTAGGTATTCATATTTGGACTAGAGTGGCCTAATTTGTGATGCCTTAGCCTAGGAAGATTTATACTGCTTGAGAGTGAGTAGATAGCAGTGATGAGCTTATGAGAGATCTACCGAAGGGTAGTCTATGCTAGCGAAGTGTAGAGTACTTGTGATCTGGGATCCAAGGAGGAGGACTTGGGGTGAATACTAATGCGGTATGGGCGGTAGTATAAGGGCCCGTACTACTAAAGACATCGTATTAGTGCGCAATCCAAGTAAGAATCCTTAGGGTACTAGGGAACAAGTAGGGATGTGTTATCGAGTGCGAGTATGATCGAGCGGGTATATGATATTTTATGTTGTATTTCAGAGAGACATCATGGTTGGGACACGCCACACACCTGAGAGCAGTGGTTTTAGCGAGGAGGAGATCCGCAGGTTGATTCATGAGGAGGTGGTTGCTGCTATCCGAGCCGAGATTCAAGAGATGTTTGGGTCTATTAAGACCACATTGATTGAGATCTTTGATGAGCGGTACGCAGTAGTGACTGAGGCTGTGTCTGTTGCAGCTACTGCAGCTATTGCTGCTGCCAGGCCTCAAGGAGGTGACTTGTTGTTGTTTCGAGAGTTCAGCAACACGAAGCCACCAGAGTTTGATGGGACGCAGGACCCGATCGCTGCGATGAGGTGGATTTCTGATATCGAGGGATGCTTATGGCCAGAGCATCTGAGGGTACGGTTCGCGCTAAACTAGCTTCGCTCAAGAGCGAAGGACTGGTAGAAGTTCATGACGGCGAGCTTCACTCTTGCAGAGATTCCGGATGTGACCTGGAAGAGGTTCACCACCATGTTGAGAGACGAGTATGTTCCCCCAGTGTAGAGGGAGCGGTTGGCTCAGGAGTTCTTGTTCCTCAAGCAGGGTACTGATTCGGTTACTGTGATTACCAGGAAGTTTCATGAGAGGGCGATGTTCTGCCCTGAGAAAGTGTCTACCAAGCAAGCACGCATGAGCCGATATTTGAGCATTATGAGGAGGGACATTCGGGAGTTCGTATCGAACTCGGCTTACCGGACATTTGCTGAGCTTCAGGCAAATACCCGAAAGAGGGAGATTGAGTTGGAGACTCAGGCTAGGGAGGAGGCCGAGTCTCAGGGGATGGATAGGCGGCCGACACAGTCTCAACCGGCAGCCAAACGGGCAAAGCCCGCCGGTTTGAGATCTGGAGGCCAGAAGGGCCACACTTGCGGAAAGTGCGACAAGGGACACGATGGGGTTTGTCGATCAGGTGCTTGCTACAAATATGGCAAGGAGGGGCATATAGCCAAGGACTGCCCCAAGGGATTCATGGTTTGCTTTCATTGGAAGGCCGAGTATCCGCAGCTGCGGGGGACAGCACAGGGAGCACAACAGCGATCTTCCCCTGCCGTCGTGCGCGCTTCTGAGGTTCGGCTGGTGAAGGCCGAGGCACCGAAGGCTCATGGGAGAGCCTTCCAGTTGACAGCAGAGGAGGTCCGTGCAGCACCCGATGTCGTGGTTGGTATGTATTCTTTCATTTATTTATGTTGAGTTTGAGGTGTTGTGCTTATATTATGATATGCGTAGGTACTTTTCTTGTGAATTATGTACCTTCTTTGGTGTTATTTGACTCGGGTGCGAGTCGCTCATTTGTTTCCTTGGCATTTAATCATCACATTAGTATCCGACGAGAGGCGTTGAATCGACCTCTGTGAGTTTCTATAGCTGACAAGCGAGCGGTGTATGCCACGGATGTGATTCGAGGATGTATACTTGAGATCTTCGGTGTGGAGTTCCCGATAGATCTGGTCCCGATTGCGATGGGGGACGTATGTGTCATAGTGGGCATGGATTGGTTGAGCCTATTTGGAGTTGTTAAAGACTGCGAGCGTCAGTTGGTGACGATACGAGACCCTAGTGGGGGAGTACTTATGGTGTACGGCGAGGGTACCCGATGTGGGTCAACGTTTTGTTCGGCTGCCAGAGCGAGACAGAGTTTGCAGCAGGGCTGCAGCGGGTTCGTAGCCTATGTGATGGACACACGAGTGGCTGCTGAGAGGCCAAGTTTTATTGATGAGGTTCCGATCGTGTGCGAGTTCCCGAATGTTTTTCCTGAGGAATTGCCGAGTGTGCCTCCCGAGAGGCAAGTAAAGTTCTGTATCAATTTGGTTCCTGGGGTAGCGCCTATCGCCAAGGTGCCTTATTGCCTTGCGCCTCCAGAGATGCAGGAGTTATCCTCGCAGCTATAGGAGTTGCTGGGGAAAGGGTTTATTAGACCGAGTAGCTCACCTTGGGGAGCGTCGATCCTTTTTGTCAAGAAAAAGGATGGTTCACACCGGATGTGCATTGATTACCGGGAGTTGAACAAGTTGACGGTCAAGAACCGTTATCCGTTACCGAGGATCGATGATATGTTCAATCAGTTGCAAGGGGCGTCTTGGTTCTCTAAGATAGACTTGAGGTCAGGATATTATCAGATGAGGGTTCGGGATGAAGATATCCAGAAGACAGCGTTCAGAACTCGTTATGGGCATTACGAGTTCGTGGTGATGCCTTTTGGGCTCACTAATGCACCGACAACGTTCATGGATCTCATGAACAGGGTGTGCAGGCCGATGCTGGATCAGTCGGTGATCGTGTTCATTGATGATATTTTGGTGTACTTGAGATCTAGAGAGCAGCACAAGGAGCATCTAAGAGAGATTCTCGAGGTATTAAGATCGGAGGGGCTTTTCACCAAATTCACTAAGTGTGATTTTTGGTTACGAGAGGTCCAGTTCTTGGGACACCTCGTTAACCAGGATGGGATATTGGTCAATTCGGCCAAGATTGAGGCGGTTATGAGATGGGAGGTGCCGAGATCACTCACCGAGATTAGAAGTTTTCTAGGATTGGCCGGCTATTATCAGAGATTATCAGGGATTTCTCCAAGATCGTCGTGCCTCTCACCAGGTTGACCCGAAAGGGTGTTGCTTTTTTAAGGGGTCTGGAGCAATAGACCTCGTTTGATACACTTCGCCATAGATTGTGCGAAGCCCCGGTGCTAGCCCTCCCGGAAGGGATGGAGGATTTTGTGGTGTATTGTGACACATCGATATCGAGGTTGGGTGCAGTACTTATGCAGAGGGGGCATGTGACAGCGCATGCGTCGAGGCAGCTGAAGCCTCATGAGACGAGGTATCCCACCCACGAGTTGGAGTTGGGGGCAGTGGTGTTCGCCCTCAAGATCTGGCGTCACTATTTGTATGGGGTTCGGTGTACCATCTACACGGACCACAAGAGTTTGAAGTATTTGATGGACCAACCCAATTTGAATATGCGCCGGAGGAGATGGCTGGATGTGGTAAAGGATTATGATTGTGAGATCCTGTACCACCCATGCAAGGCTAATGTCGTAGCTGATGCCCTGAGCCGTAGGGCGGAGAGCGTCCCGATTCGAGATATTTGTATGCGGTTGAAAGTGATGACTCCGGTGTTGGACACCATTCAGGAGGCCCAGGCAGAGGCCGTGAGACTAGAGAACCGTAAGAGAGAGCGGGTGATTGGGCAGGTGCCGGAGTTCATTACCGATAGTCACAGGCTGATGACCCTTCAGGGTCGGATTTGGGTGTCGTATGCAGGCGGGACGCGCATCACCTTGATGGAGGAGGCACATAGATCGAGATTTTCTATCCATCTCGGGGCCACTAAGATGTATTTGGATTTGAAGAAGGAGTATTTGTGGCCATGTATGAAGAGGGATGTAGCATGGTTTGTTGAGAGGTGCTTAACCTGTTGCAGGGTTAAGGCCGAGCACCAGCGACCGCATGACATGTTGCAGCCATTTGAGATTCCCCAATGGAAAGTGGGAACATATTTCTATCGATTTCATCACCAAGTTGCCGAGGACCGCGAGGGGTGTCGACGTGATTTGGGTGAACGTTGACCGGCTGACGAAGAGCGCTCACTTTCTTGCTATCGGTGAGAGCTCTTCTGCTGAGAGGCTAACAGAGTTGTATATGAGGGAGGTGGTATCGTGGCATGGAGTGTCGATCTCGATTGTATCAGATCGGGATGTACGTCTTACTTCCAGGTTCTGGAAGAAGTTCCACGAGGAGTTAGGCACGAGGCTGCATTTCAGTACCTCTTACCACCCATAGACGGACGGACAGAGTGAGCAGACGATTCAGACGCTCGAAGACATGCTTTGGGCATGTGTGTTGGACTTCGGAGGGAGTTGAGCTGAGTTTTCTTATAACAATAGCCACCATTCGAGCATTGGTATGCCTCCCTTTGAGTTGTTGTATGGGAGGAGGTGTCGGACTCCCATCTGCTGGGGAGAGGTAGGGCAGCGAGTGATGGGCAACACTGAGATAGTGCTTCAGACGACAGAGCAGATACAGCAGGTCAGGCAGAGGTTGTTGACAGCTCAGAGTTGCCAGAAAAGTTACGCGGATAGGCGACGATCCGAGCTCGAGTTTCAGGTCGGGGATTTTGTACTCCTGGAAGTGTCTCCTTGGAAAGGAGTGATTCGATTCTGGAAGAGGGGCAAGCTGGGGCCCTGGTATATTGAGCCGTTTAGGGTGATCGCGAGGGTGGGTAAAGTAGCATATCGTTTGGAGCTACCTGCAGAGTTGAGCCAGATTCATGATACCTTCCACGTGTCTTAGCTGAGGAAGTGTATAGCCGATGAGTCGGCAGTGGTACCGTTGGAGGATATCCAGGTGGACGCGAGTCTGAATTATGTTGAGAGGCCGATCGCAATCTTGGATCGGAAGATCAAGGTTCTGAGGAACAAGGAGGTGCCCTTGGTTTAGCTCCAGTGGCAGCATTAGAGGGGGTCCGAGCTGACTTGGGAGCCGAAGTCGGAGATGCGGGAGAAGCATCCAGAGTTGTTTTCGACATGAGACTTCGAGGGCGAAGTCTGGTTCTAGTGGGGGAGAATTGTAACATCCCGAAATTCACGTAAAGCTATTTAACCCTTCTCCTTTTTCCAAGTGGTCAAGTTAAGTCCCTTAAGTAAAATGTTAGGGTAGTGAGTATGCTAGACATACTAAGGAGTACATTGCGCGTACTCGCGCGCTTAATTTGGATGCGGACTCGCCTGGGTACGTTGGGCGTACCTAGGGTTACGCTGGGCGTAGCAAGCCCAGGTGTAAACCCTAATTTGGGGCTTGTGCACTATATAAGGAATGATATGGCCTTGACCTCAGCCTCCATTCCAGAGAGTGAAACCCTAATAGAGAGTCCTCCTTCATTTCTAGCTAGTGTGTTGGTGTTCTAAGCTTCTAAGTGTCATTTCAAGGTGGCGAAAGAGAAGAAGAGTCCATTTTGGAAGCTATAAGTTTGTGGGAAAGAGTAGATCCGAGCTTTTCAGAGGTTGGAGCTTCTTCCTGAGGTAAAAAGCTCAAAACTTGCCTTGTCTTTTGTGTTGTGTGCTTCTTGGACCAATTTCTAGGGTTGTTGGTCCCAAGATGGAGACTTTATGAGAAAATGGTCTCCATTGGCCTAGATCTATCCTATGTCAGGACTATATGAGTTGTATGTTCATAAAAATGCAATCTTGGACGTACATATTGAGCCATGCATGAGATATAGACCTTTGTAGGAAAAAGGAAAGGTGTTAGAGTGTTTATGGGATAATGTCACTCCCCCGAACCTTAAAGGTTCCGACTTTATGGGATAATGTCACACCCCCGAACCAGACAGCGGAAACATTTGAGGGCTCGCGTGACTTTAATTGAATATCATCACAATGAATATACATGAACCATAACATAAACATCACCATGCATCAATATATTACAACTGGAATTGTTCACATCAAGTACATTGTTTTAACATTACACATTCATAACATAAATTGTTTGAGTGTTTTCACCAACATAACATCCTAACATTACTTCATATTACCCTTCCGCTTACCTGTTACCTGAGAATACAAGTCATTTTGGAAAAACATCAACATATGAAATGTTGGTGAGTTCATAAGCAATGTTGTGAAAAAATGATTTGTGTAGTTTGTAAAACCCAGAAAATCCGATATTTTTTTAAAAGACTTTTGTTTATCAAAGCGTGAAGATCCATAAGTTGATGCATGAATGATTTCAAAAACATATATATGAAGGGTATTTTGTATTATAGTTATAGAAATTTCGAGCGAGTAGTATTGAATTCCCCGGAAAACCCGATGTTTTCCGATGTCGAAAGGTATTCATGATTACTAATTTTTGTATTTTCATATCGAATGAATATTGATTACTCCACCTTGAATATTGTCCTAATTCCGTCTACTTGATTTCTCATAAGCCTTAGCGAACGAAGAGAAGAGGAGCACTATGTCCTGCTACTATTGTAAGTACCTTAGGCTGTTGGGGATGCGAAAGACATGATGGTCCAACTCGCATTTGATTACTTTGACCTTAATAGCCTTACTAATGGGCCACTAGGGCCCAATAGCACATAAAAGCTATTGAAAGTCCTTTTACACGGAATTGGGTCGTAGGAGGCCCAATAACATATAAGCGTTATCCCTTTGGGCCCAGAGATCATTTTGATGGACTTGCAAGATCCAACAGGCATGATTTGAAACTCTCAAGCCCAAAGTTTGTAAGTTTTCTCATCGTAGGTATCGCGTATCTATTGAAGGGTTTGATTTAACGTTTGTTATTTTGTATCGATTCGAGACCGATTGATTCATGTATCACGATATTTGGAGTTAAACATGTATTCGTTTTCCGTTTGTCGGTAGTCGTGGTTTTGTATTTCGACTTAATGAATTAATTGGTTTAAAAGTAGAAGTTTGACCTTTTTACTACCTTTCTTTTTATAAAAATAATAATTTTAGTCCTTTATATAAAAGAATTTCATTTTTAGTCCTTAAAACATTTTCTTGACACTTTTGCATCATAAATTTGTTGAAAAGATAGTCTTAACTCAAAATTTATTTTGTTAACAGATTCAGCCCTTCCAGAATGGTATTTCTCGGTTAAAACCCTATTTTTCGCAACTCTTACAGTTTTGGCCCAAAATCCAAAAACTTTACATTTTTTATCCTTTTTTGGTAGTGAAAAGCATTTTAACCCTTGAAATAGTTTTATTACACTATTTATCCTCTGTTTTGAAGAAAGTTTCATTTCAGCCCCTTAAATTGTCATTTTTCGCAATTTTGGGCTTATTGGGCCAAAAAGCCCAAAATTAGCCCATTAAGCTAAAAATTTACATTTCAAATCCTTTGAAAATTTTATTATTCAGAAAAACAATTATGGAAACTGTTTTGACTCTTTTGGCCCTTAAGAAACCGTGACTTGGCCATTTTTAACCCTAGTTTTGAATATTTGACATTTTAAGCCCAAAAATGGGTTTTTAAGTTGAAATATGTTTATCATAATCTCATAAGCTATTATTCTTGAATTTTTTAGTGTACAATAACTTAGATCATGTTTGTTTCCTTTCTCATATCATAGATCTCGAGTATCACCCCTTTTTAGTTACATGTTTATCACAAAAACACATAAAAATACACATACATGCATAAAATCACACATAGTATACACATACACATAGATCTACACATTTTATTGTATTCTCCCCCATAAAACACATGAAAACCGAAAAGAGAGGGGTATGAAGCTCACCTTGAGTTGTGGTTTCGGTTTTGAAGAGAGAAATGAAGAAAGTTTCGATCCTAGCAAGTCTTCTTGGAAGATCTCGAATTTAGAGGCTTCTAAGATGCAAGATCACAAGTTTGAATAGATTTAGAAGAGATTTTTGATGAAATGAAGTAGCTAGATCATATATCTAAACATAAACTTACCTTGGATGATGATTTTTGTGGAAGAATCTCCTTATCAAGCTCTAAATCTCGAAATTTTTATGAAGGATGGAGAGAGTTTCTTTGAGAGAGAGTTTGAGTGAAATGTGTGTGTGTGTGTGTGTTTGTGTTGTTTCGGCCGAGAGAAAAAGAGAGAGGAGAAGAGAGATGGTTGATAAGATGGTTACTTGGAAGCATGGGATCTTTTGCATGGAAACCCATCAAATATTAGTGAGGTGACAAATGAAAAGTCAACCCTTCCTCCTTTGGGTTGTTGGGCCGAGAATGGAGAGGGGAAAAGGAAGAAAATTTGGCTTTTTCCCTTAGGCCCATCTTGTGCTTTACTTAGATGATTTTTGGCCCAATAAAAATCAAAGCATCATTTTTATGACCTATTAGGGCTAAATTAAATTGGTTGTGACCCAATAAGGCCCATTAAAGCTAAGCTAGTTTATTTTAGGCTTATAAGGCCTAAAATATTAAGTTTCATGTATATGGGTCCAATTAGGGCCCATTTGAGAGTTTGATGTTCAAGATAATTAAATTGGAAGCTAATTGGTCCATTAGATCCAATAAGGAAATCCTAGTCCAAAATGGACTTAACCCGAGATTTTTAGGGCTTCCAAACTTTTGTCGACTATTTGATGTGCTCTTATAAAGAGTTTGATGGAAGTTTTGTTGTTATTGAATAAGCATCATACATGCTTTCACATTGTTGGTTTATAGTTAACATAATTTTTGTAGTTACAAGGCATCAAAATTTCCTAGTTGTGACAGATAAGAGGCTTAAGGAGAGTCAGATCTAGAAGTTGAAGGAGTGTCTTAACCGTTTAAGAACAAAATCCAAGGAAAGGCTGAAACTGAGACTTACGATGGGCGTAACTCTCATTATGCGCAACGTAAGGGGTTGAGACTCCGATTGTGGTTCGCCGGCGTACGCCCCACATATGGAGAAGGTATGCGCCGCGTACTGCCTCCTGTTGACTTCCGTTGACTTTTAGGGTTTTGCTCAACCTTTGGACTTTTGGGTCAGGCAAGGGTAAAATGGTCTTTTACCCTTCTGTGGAATTTGTAGAGTGGATTTAATCTAGCCTTTGAGAGCCATTATTTATTTGAGAGTATTGTTATGTGTTTAGGCAGGGGCTAGACCAGTGTGTTCGAGTGCAAGACGATCTGAGATATCCGAGGTGAGTCTTATCACTATACTGTACCTGGAAGGGTACCGATGTCTGACCGGAAGGTCTTATATGCTATGAGATATATGTGCTATATGCTGATATGTGATATGTATGTGTTATGTATGCTATGTATGATAAGGACCGGAAGGTCAAGATGATATGGACCGGAAGGTCAAGATGACATGGACCGGAAGGTCAGGAGGTATGGACCAGAAGGTCGATACGGGTAGGACCGGAAGGTCTACCGGGATTTGGGACGGAAGTCCCCTAAGACACTTGGACCGGAAGGTTCCACAGAGTTATGGCATGGAAAGGCGTATGTGTTGTATGTGGTATTTTGGGGAACTCACTAAGCATTTATGCTTATAGTGTTGTGTTATGTGTTTCAGGTACCAGTGAGGATCGCGGGAAGGTGCCGGCTTGATCAGTACACACACATGAGGAGTTTTACATATTATGATCTTGGGATGTGATGTGATGGATTGTTATGTGATACAATGACATTTTTATAACAATTATGAATGAAAGTGTGTTTTTAAAATGTGAAAAATTGTTTTGAAATTTACTTCGTTACAATCCATGACATATAGCACATGAGTATTAGCAACATACATGATAGAGCACCTTATGCCATCGTGGAGCATCATGATGCACAAGTGGTGCATCATGAACACTAGTTAGCCAACATTCATCATGGTGGCACAACATGGTGTATTCCTTGAGAATCACCAACTTCTGAGCATCATAGGGGACTTCATAGCATACATGGCTCATCAGGGATATCATGGCTTATAAAGGAACCAAGATGGCACAACATGTATGATGTTGCTCATCTTGTGTAAGGATGGTGAAACATCCTTCCAAGGTGGTACAAGATCTTTCAGGATGGCACAACATCTTCCTATTTAGTGCAAGATCCTTCTACCTGGCGCAATATCCACCTTCATGGCGCAACTTCCTTCCACTTTCCCCAACTTCAACTTGAATGGCACAACACCCTTCCTTATGGCACAACTTCTATCATGATGGTGCAACATCCCTACATTTGGCGCAACATGCATATGGATTGTGTAACATCCAACCTCTTGTCGCAAACATGGATGATGCAACATGTTGGCCCAAGTTTCTCAAAATGCTCCAAGTTGCTCCAAACCCCCTTTTAAATGATCCATTCCTTTGGCACTTGATTTGTTCCTTTGTCATATGATTTATTCCCTTCTCAGATGATCCATTCCTTTCTCACATGCTCCATAAACCCTAAGTGCTCTATTGAGTTCTAAGTGCTCCAAATGCTACATGAAAATGCTCCAAATGCTCAAATCACATTTAATAATCTCCACTTGACTTGAGTATCCTCTGAACTCCAACTTAAACAAGAACTTCCTCTCCCTTCCTGCCAACAATCCCTACAAGGGCTTACCTCCTACTAAAATCAACCAAGTCCAAGAAAAGCTTGAACTTCTCTCTGGGTAACAACCTTGTAACCATGTCTTTCAGATTCTCCCTGGCACCAGGATTTTGAATGCATAACCTGATGGGTTTTCATCATAAGAGCATCCTATGTGCTCATACAAACCCTAATGCTTGGATCTAGGTTTCTCTATTGTACATGCAAGTTATCCAAGACTATAAACCCTAATTCTAGCATTCAAGTAATCATATTAGCATAAGAATGGGTTTAAGATGTTACCTTGATTGTTATATAGCAATAACAATCCCAATTCCTCCTTGTATTGACCTTAGAAAGCTTAGAGTCACAAATGTCACTCCTCTAATGGTTCACAAACACCATAAGCAAGAGGATGAAGGATGTCCAAAACGTGTTCTAACCCTAGAAGAGAAGTTCCCCCACGTTTTTGAGCCTTAAGGGTTCTTTATATAGTGAGGCTATTAGGGTTATCTAACAAGGAAACCCTAATTTGGATGCTTAAGCCCTAAGCAACCCATGGACTCCTTTATTTAAGGCCTTGGACGATTTCTAATGGGTTTCCCCATATAATTCGTCCACCTTCTAATATAAGGCAATCCATAGCCCAAATTGCAATTATATTATAATTACAATTCCAGTCCCTTAAGTTTAATTAATCTCTTTTAGTCAAAAAACTAATTACCAATTAATTATTGACTAATATTAATTAAACAATATGATTTCTCCTTTAATATATTATTCTCATAATATATTAATAAATCATATTTAATCCTTT
Source organism: Lactuca serriola (assembly GCF_051521515.1). Lineage (NCBI taxonomy): Eukaryota > Viridiplantae > Streptophyta > Magnoliopsida > Asterales > Asteraceae > Lactuca > Lactuca serriola. The sequence continues at coordinate 96,680,386 of NC_136413.1, read as the reverse complement.
CTTTCCATAATTCATCCTATCAAGTTGCTTTGGTGAAGGCAACCCAAAAGGACCATGCACCATCGGGTCAAGTACATACCAAAATAGTTATGGACTTAGACACTAATCCAACAGTCTCCCACTTGGATAAGTCTAATAACTATTATGCGTATGACTTCAGATCCTGATCTGCAATCGTAGCTTTCGAAAGCCGCTGTCAACCCTGATCCTATCAGATACGCGTGTCCTTTAGATATCATATGAGATATGATTTCAAATCATTCTCTTTGTACTATATCTCGATTCCCGATTTATGACGACTGACTAATTGAACAAATCAAATTAGCCCTAGCCCGGCCGAGCATTTACGTTTGTCATCACTAAATCATTGAGGGGCCCAAAGATATCGCTTTTATCCTACTTTGGATAAAAGGAATGGATAAACTTTGATACAATGCTTGCTTGCACTCACTCACCGAATCACACACAACAATATGTTTTATAACACCAAGTTACTAGTGCGTTTACATATTATCAATATGCAACCGACTCACAAGATACAACTCACACATCTCAGTTTCAAAAATATAAGATGTTATCGTCTCACCAATCACTCGTGATACAATCCATGGAGTGATCCAAGTGAGCGTGGGTTTAATCCAATGCTCAAATCATATTCATAATCACTCATGAACATTGCAACAAACATTTGCTTATGTCTAATACTCTTTAGACAATCCACACACCAATTCATGACAGTCTTTATTCATACCTACTTCCAACATATGAACGACTGTGGCCCGTTCGAATAATTTGACTGTTCTTAACCAATTAAATTATTCAGGAAGTCAAAACATGCAAATGTGAAACACAAGAATAATAATAATCCCATATGGCCTCAAACCTTTGAGTATAAATAAAATACCTTTTATTTATCACCATATCGATTACTCATTATTTGTCGTTTCGGGTAATCAACTTCTTACTTGAATTATTACACTTGTCCCATGCTCCTAGCATGCACACAATGTTTACCTATGGTTCTTACATTGTGAAATCGATCAAATTGAACACATTTCCAATCATTCTCATTTCATAACACCAAATCCTTTTCATAAGTGAAAGAATATCAAATTCTTGCTACTTATAGAATATGCTAGATTCTAACATTTTTTTATGCAATGATACTTTCGTAATGTCACTGCACCAAAGTCACAAAGACTATTGCCAATGATATTACAAAGTCCTCTATCGGAGATTATTACAAGACAATTCCTTAGATATGATGTCTCTCACTCAAAGTACATTCCTTTGAACATCCTTTTGCATAAAAGTTTCTAATCTAGACATAGATTTTCCATATTCAATTCCCAATATGGACACGCTTTCATATTTTCCATATGACAACTCATTCTTAATAGAATCTTATCTATTCATAATGATGTCGATATGGTCCATCCAATACCATGCTTCCAACTACTCACAAGCAACCAATCCTAATCGAACTTTGGATTGTCCTTTGATAGTTGTTTAATTGTTTTAGTCAAAACCAATTCTTGTCCTTTTTCCCTCTAAATACGCTAGACATTTGGAAAATTTTAGAATGGTCAAATATTATAGCCTATGCAATCGATCCTATACCCGAAGCGTATGGGACACAATGCATAAAGATTTGATACTTCATCAATCTTCTGCCATAATATTTTATTTGCTATGTTCTCAAAATTCGAATTGTGAAGAGGAATGCCGTAATCATAATCGAAATTTTAAGAACACACTATGTTTCTTTGACTAAGTTATTAACATTCCACAACCTAAGCCTTTAGATTTGAAATGAAGCATAATATTCTCTCCCTTAATTATAGCAAAACAACTTTACAACCCTTACGACTTTGCAAGGTATAACTCTTGTTTTCTATAATTAATATTGCCAACTTGCAATACGTGCCTTAATAATCATACAATCATAACATTTATGCTCCCACTATCATGATGATTATTATAAAAAACATAACACTTATGCTCCCACTAGCTTCGACATGTATTCATAAACATCTTAACTTTCAGAAAAACAATACCTATTGAATTTCTTAAGTCCATGTTTCTAATACTTAATGCTTTGATAATCTTTTATCAAGGCCTCTTAAACTTATACACCGTTGCCTTAGATAGCTCATATGTGTGTCTAAACAATTAAGACTAATTGTCAAACCTCACAATTCAAATTATGGAAAGGGATACCGTAACCATGATTGAATTCGAGAATGCAATTTTACAATCACTATCTTCTTAAAATCTTTCTTAGTGAAAGCATTTCCTCACAATCATTTTCATGAAGGAGGAAATCTTATGACACTTAGATTTAAACGGTGTATGTGTTCCTATCCATGTGAATTTGTTAAAACCAAAGTTTACGACAAATTCAAACTCATATGGATCGAACTTTCTTAATCTTGATTTCTTGCCTTATGGTAGCACAGCTGCCCACCATGTCTTCCAAGTAGTTAAGCAGCTCACCTTTTTCTTATCAATGTACTTTCCATTGATCAAGGTCCTTGCCTTTTATGCATTCAAATGAGAACTCATAGGACTCACATGCATAATTAACTCGATTGGATTGGCACAGAAACAAAATAATGTCATCACGATAGGTTGTAAAGCTCAACTTGTGTGCTAGTGATGATCGACAAGGTTTATTTGATTTGTTCTTGAAACCTTTCAAGACCATTAAGACTCCCACTGACTCCTTGACATATAAGATTCTCTTGTCAACAAACATTTCTTGACAAACAAATATTCAAGAGTTAGTGTAGCTTTTATCAAAACATTTCATAAATTGGTCCTAGTTAGTCTTTGTCTTATCCAAGACATTGCAACTTTCCACATTTGATGAATGTTATAAACCTTCTTAATACTTATCCACTCAATGTCACAGTCTTAACTCTAAGACTTGTTTTGGAACGAAGTATGATTTACTTCTTGATTTAACCATTTCTTCAATTCTTGATTCCTCTTCTTAGACATACAATTGTACTAAGACTCACTTAGAGGATCAATTGAGATATGGTTCTTAATCATTAAGACCTATAATAAAGCATAAAAGCTACTCTCCCTTCTTCTTAGAATGGAGAAACTTTTAACTTTCTGCCTACTTGATTCTTCTTATTCGTTTTGCTATTGATTTAAACCCTTTTAATCAATTCAGAATTACACTTAATCTTATAAGTACAATCATATTTACTAAACCTTTAGTAAATCATGACGAATATCTTTGTTACTCTTATGGTGGACTTGATCAACACGCAACTTTGTGTATTCGATCTCCTAGTTTTTCACTTGACACTTTATCAATGAATTATTCTAATTTCCAAATATGAAATTCCTCATTCATCGTGCAACCAAGTTGCATGATTCCAAGTTTCTGTCCAATTGAAACTTCGGTGATGAGAAACTTTCCTTATTTGGTAAATTCTTCGACTTTTCCACAAATAACATAATAAGAACCAAATCCATTATTGCTAATAATAGAAACATTCAAACATCAATTTTTCATATACGCCATTGCAAGGATAAATAAATAATATAAAATCAAAATTTATTTTATTGCGGAAAAAATTTGTCCTTACAATGCAATTCATTGAAAAACTATGCTAAAACATCTTTCTTAGCAATCTAATTCTAAATCTAAGTAGTAGCTCAAGAATCTAATCTTCGAGAAATGCGATCAAAATCCATTCCTTCACGGTTAGATTCTGCTCACTTCTTCCCTTAAGCTTCCTTTCTTTTCTTCGATCCTACAAAACATCAAATGTAATCTTATCACATTATGTATTAAGAATCTAGAATAGAAGCTTAAAAGAGTTAGTTAATGGATTTTACCTATATTAGAGCCATACGTTTCGACTCTCCCATCTCTTAGATCTCTTAGGTAAATGGGGCAGCTTCGTCTCCAATGCCCTTTCTCTTGGCAATAAAAGCAAATTGACTCTTTTGGAACATGACATGGAACTACTTCAGACATTGCCTTTCTCTTATGATCAAACTTTTCGATCATAGCATGTCTTTCGTTGCCATTGTCTATATCCATAGAGGTCTTGAAAGCAGATTCACCAATCAACTTTGCTTTTCTATTGCGCCAAACCATTGCTGATTCAGCAGCAATAAGCATATAGGTGAGATCTATAAGGGTCACATCGCGGTTCATCATATAGTACTCTCTTACGAACTCACTATATGAGTTAGGAAGTGACTGAAGAACCCAATCAACAACCATTTCCTCACAGAGAACTGATCCCAACATTCTTAACCTATCAATGTGTGACTTCATCCCTAGGACGTGTGCACACACCGACTTTCCTTCTTTATGTTTACTTGCCAAAAGGGCTTGAGTGATCTTGAACTTTTCAAGCCTTTGAACTTGTGGGTTAGGGAGAATAATTGGAGGAGGTGGAGGAAGTGAAGCATGATTTCTTGTTCCTCGATCGAATCGTGGAATATCATCTTCATGTGGAATGCTTGTTCCATTAGATTTGGGAAGACCATAGTTGTCGAACTTTTACATCTACAAAATGGGAGAAAACAAACTCAAGTTAGTTGATTGATTGAGTCCTTAGTAAATCACCCAAATGAAATACTAAGGCTAGGACCCAACACAATATTCCATAACTCGGGAGAGGGATGCCGTAACCCTAATTGCAGAATATTTGAAGGTAAGTGAATGACGATTCACTAATTTCCACCACGAAAAACGAAAAAGAAATTTAAGTTTTAAATCTATGAAAACTCCTAGATCCTTTGAGATTCATTGAACTTTCAATGGCATGTTTAAATCTCGATATGCCCCTCTAGTTTGTGACTAGGATGCCGAGGATCACAAAGCGGGTGTGAATAACCATGCAAACTTACATGGTGCCCTCACATGTTACAGTCATCTATTAGATGTTCCGGTAAACCACACACGCTCCACCGAACTATAACAAACATTGAGTCACCCTTTGCTACCTTTGCTTAGAACCATTTAGTGTGCCGGTAAACCACACACGCTCCACTAATGTCTTCGCAAGGGTACAAAGTGTAATTTCATGGAATTGCATCAATTCAATTTTGCCTAAGTAACTAAGATTGGGAATTTTATGAAAACATTTAGTTACTTTTATACTTCATTATACTTATAATGGAAGGTTTCGTCCTATCCTACCCGTTCGGCTAACGACCCTCCACTAGTCAAGAGTGCGGTGGGTAAGAGTGGATACCCATTCAATCGCCATTTTATAGGCAATTTCCTTAAACACCCCTTATAGACCAGCTTCGTGAAAGAGGCCTACTAACGGTAAGACTGACTTTTACTCATACATATATATAATGTTATACTTTTAATGTTATATATAGTATAGGGTGTATTTTACACTTTTAAAATATTAGGTGGTCAAATTTAATAATTATACCTTTAATTCAATTAAATTGTAAACCAAAACTTTTTATGGATTTATTAAACCTCTTTTAATTATACACCTTAATTAATTAATAAAACCATAAGGGTGTGATTTGAACTTTTTCAAAACAATACTAGGGTTTTAGAATTTAACATTCCTAAATTAAACTTTTAATCAACTTTTAAATTCCAAAACTTGAGGGCAAGTTTTGAAACATTTCAAAAACTTAGGGTTTAGAATTTAAATATACATCAAAATTAAACTATTAATCAAAATTTAAATTCCAAAACTTGAGGGCAAGTTTTGAAACCTTTTCAAAACATTAGGGTTTCAACTATTTAAATTTCAAAACTAAACTTTTGAGTTCTAATTTAAACTATAAAACCTAAAGGGATTAATTTGAAACTATTCCAAACTTTGTCAAGAATATTCTAGATCACATAATTCAAATAAGGCAATTATCTATAATTGGTGGTTGTCTAATTAGATCTAGTTCAAATTCTTGCAAGATAATGATCAATTAATTTCCATAACTTAACATATATCAAATAAGGTAACAATTATCTAATTAAATGACCAAAATCTTTTATTTTGACAAGGATAATCATAAGGGATTAACAAAATTCGAATTTTATTAAGTTTAAACAATTATGGCAATTATCCTAAGTTAAAATAGGTAAAAATCCCGAAAATCTGCCTGTCTGACAGCTAAACTCGCCGAGTCCCCTTATGGACTCGCCGAGTAGGGGCCTACTCGCCGAGTCCACAATGGGACTCGCCGAGTACATCAGGCAGGAGGCAAAAAAACGATTTTTTCAAGCATGAACAAATTAACAAGTCATCAATACAATAGAAACCAATCAAGGCTCGGATACCACTGATGGGTTTTGGTCATAAGAACATCCTATGTGCTCATACAAACCCTAATGCTTGGATCTAGGTTTCTCTATTGTACATGCAAGTTATCCAAGACTATAAACCCTAATTCTAGCATTCAAGTAATCATATTAGCATAAGAATGGGTTTAAGATGTTACCTTGATTGTTATATAGCAATAACAATCCCAATTCCTCCTTGTATTGACCTTAGAAAGCTTAGAGTCACAAATGTCACTCCTCTAATGGTTCACAAACACCATAAGCAAGAGGATGAAGGATGTCCAAAACGTGTTCTAACCCTAGAAGAGAAGTTCCCCCACGTTTTTGAGCCTTAAGGGTTCTTTATATAGTGAGGCTATTAGGGTTATCTAACAAGGAAACCCTAATTTGGATGCTTAAGCCCTAAGCAACCCATGGACTCCTTTATTTAAGGCCTTGGACGATTTCTAATGGGTTTCCCCATAGAATTCATCCACCTTATAATATAAGGCAATCCATAGCCCAAATTGCAATTATCTTATAATTACAATTCCAGTCCCTTAAGTTTAATTAATCTCTCTTAGTCACAAAACTAATTACCAATTAATTATTGACTAATATTAATTAAACAATATGATTTCTCCTTTAATATATTATTCTCATAATATATTAATAAATCATATTTAATCCTTTCTTTCCATAATTCATCCTATCAAGTTGCTTTGGTGAAGGCAACCCAAAAGGACCATGCACCATCGGGTCAAGTACATACCAAAATAGTTATGGACTTAGATACTAATCCAACATAACCTATCATAGAACACGATAGGTTTCTACTGTTGGATTAAGTTGTATAAGATTATAACTAAATTGGTATACACTTGAATTAGAAGCAAAGTCATTTTTGGGTTGCCCTCATAACTAGTAATTGTGTAGAATGAAAGATGGAGAGAGAGGTTGATTTATTTATTTAATATATGATTTATAAATTGTAATAAATGATTTGTTAATATATTAATTTAAAATAATAGTAACTAATTAATAATTAATCAAAAGTTAATTGGAATTAATCTTGGGATTACTTCAATTAATAAAGGGTGCAAGGACTTAAGTTGTGTTCAAAAGTTGAACAAAGGAGGATTCAAGAACCGTCCATAGGTGGACGGTTTTAGAGGAGCCCAATTAGGGTTTCTGGGAGCCTCCTGAGGATAAGGATACTAGATAATATCTTGAATCTGAAATATTATTATTTTATTCAAGATTAGGGTTTCCATGGTTTTCCTATCAACTATAAATAGAACCCCTTGGGTGCCTCTTTTTCATTCACTCCTTCTTCCCAAGAGAATAATTGATTTCATGTCTATCCTCAAGTCTTCTAATTGCTAGGGTTTGGGTACAAATCATTAGAGGCACTAAGCTTTTTGTGTTAGGCTTTCTAAAGAAATCAAGAATCAGATTAGGGATATATTTACAATAATAATCAAAGGTATGTAAACCCTAACCTATGAATTTTCATTTCAATAGTTTTAAATTAGGTTTCTTGATGTTCATAGTTTATTACAATCAATTAGAGAAATATATAGATCCTTTATAGGTTGTATGTGCAGTTAAGAGTTAAGCTTTTCCGCTACACATGTTTTTGTTATAATCTATAAAACCCATCAGTGATATCAGAGTCATTGTTTTCTATTGATTGTGTATAAAATTGAATGGATAAAATTCGGGTTTATCGAAAATAAACCCTTTGCCTTGAGGATTTCGAATTTGCTATGGTTTCTTAAAACCCCAGCCTCCTAGCCCTATTTTCAAAAATTATAGGGTTCTCTTAGGGTTTCCTAGTTTCCTTAATTATTCTTTTAATTGCCTTAAATTTTGAATAATTAAAACTTGATAACCCTAAACCTTATTTTCGAAAATTATAAGGGTTTTGGATTAGGATTAAATTTGAATTATTTTGTTAATTGTTAAATTGAAAATAAATATTTAATCCCTAAATGATTTAATTTAGTTTAACTAATTGTTTAATTAAAAGATAAAAGATAAATCATAATTGGTTTAATATTAATTAATTAAAAGTTTAATTTAGATAACTAATATTTAAACCTAGTATTTTGAAAAAGATTTAAAATACATCTTATATATTATTAAAAGTTTAATTACTATATGTATAAGATAAAATCAGGTGAATCAATAGTAAGCCTCATTCACGAAGTCATGCTATAAAGAGGGTATAAGGAAACAACTTATAAAATGATTGTTGAATGGGTGTATTTTTCACTCATCGCTCTCCTGTGTGGTGGAGGTTCGTTAGTTGAACAAGTTTGATATGACATAATTACATTAAAAGTATAATCTATAAAAGTACTAGAACCTTTTTAATTCCCACTCTAGTTACTTTAGAAAAAAATGTGAAAAGTATGTTAATCCATGAAAACGCACATCATTCGTTATACTAGTCGTTAGTGAAGCGTGTGTGGTTAACCGACACACTAATTTGGGATTATAAAGTTGAATGGTGGTACAACCCAAAAATTATAATTGTTGATGGAGGATGTTTGGCTTACCGACACATCAATTTGAGATGATAAATGACATCGAGGTTGTCAAGTGGGCTTGCATGGTTATTCACATCTTGTTTTTGATCCTCAGTCCCAATCACAAATAGAAGAACAAAATCCAAGATTAAACATGTCATTGATAAAATTAAATGAATCCCAAAAGATTTAGGAATTTCATATTAGGTTGAAATTGATGAATTGTTTTACCTACCTTTATAAATTCGCAATAAGACTACGTCATCCCTCTTATTGATTGTGAATTTTATTTTGGATCCTAGACTTAAATATTTATTTTGGATTAAAATATTAAGGATCTGTGTCAACTAATTGAAACTGTATCTCTTAATATAGATGTCTTCTTCTGGTGATGCTACTGTTGCTCAAGCATCCGCCAACAACTCCAACTTCACTCTTTTATCGATTTTATTGAACAAGAAACAGGCTGGTCCAAATGACATTGATTGGATGTGAAAACTCAAAATGACTCTTAAATACGAGAACAAAGAGTATGTTCTTGAAAAAACTCTTTTTGAAGTCGATGAGTCAACTGCTACTTTAGAGGATGTTGCCACTTACAAACAACATTATGACAAGGCAACAAAATGTCGCTTACATAATGGTTGCAACCATGGTACCTAAGTTGCTGAAGTTCTATGAGGACTATTGTCCATACTAGATGTGCTTGGATCTTGTTGAAAAAGTTTCACAAGAAAGCATAACAAAAAAGGTATGAGGTCGTCAAGTCATTAATGGCATGCAAGTTGAAGGAAAGAGAATCTATGTGCAACCATGTGCAAAGAACGCAAAGATATGTGGAGCGCTTGGAAAAGATCAATGTGTCTTTTGATAAAGAGTTAGCCATAGACATGGTCCTTAACTCTTTGCCTCCCAGTTATGATCAGTTCATTTTGACTTATCATTTGAACAACACACATACCACATTGACCCAACTCCACAACTTGTTGCAAACTGTTGAATCATGGATGAAGAAAAATCAGGTCACTTTTATGACAGGTGTTCCTGTCCTGGCCATTAGACAGAACATAGGAAAAAAGAGGAATGTTAATCCTCAATCAAAATGGAAGGGAAATGAGACCACTTGCTACTACTATAACAACACAGAGCATTGGAAATGAAGTTGCCCAAAATACTTATAGGACTTGAAGGATGGCAAGGACAAGCCATCTTCGGCATGTATGTACACTATTCAAGTAAATAACTCACAACTTACTCGTTCTTGGCTCTTTGACACGGGATGTGGTTAACACATTTGTTCTGATTTGCAGCGGCTAAGAGAAGTGAAGAAATGGAGAATGGAAGAATAAATATGATCATGGAGAATATGTGATCTTCACCTATTACCAAGATTGGAACTTATGGTCAAGTGCTTGGTGGTGATGTTAGGATAGATTTGATTACTTGTTGTTATTTGTCAGAAATGACAATAAATATTATTTCTTTTCATGCATTGTTCAGACAAGGTTTTCGATATTCGTTTGTAATGTAAATGGTTAGATTTGGCTTATAAAAATGATGTTTTTATGTTTAAAGCTTTACTTTGTAATGGTGTATATGAAACTGCGATTTGTGTTGATAACTTAGGCACTAGTATTTCACATTGATTCGTTTAATGGTGTAGACAAAGAATGCTAGTGGCATTTTTGTCTTGGGCACATCAACAAGAAACGCATCGCCCAACTCCAAAAGGATGGAATGTTGGAATCATTTGACTTAAGGTCAAATGATGAGTACAAGTCTTGTCATTTGGACAAAATGACAAAATCACCTTTCATCGTAACATGTGAAAGAAGTGAAGGATTGTTAGACCTTATCCACGCTGATGTATGTTGGGCCTTCAGATCTGCCACAAGGGATGCAAATCGATACTACATGAATTTTACTGATGATTATGGTAGATATGGGTATATCTACTTTGGAAACTTTTGAAAAGATTTAAAGAGTTTAAGCACGAGGTCGAGAATCAGTTGGAATCCAATTGCTACAAACCCACTTTTAGATGATCCGTTTCTCTGGCACTTGATTCGTTCCTTTTTTCAGACGATCCATTCCCTTCTTAGATGATCTGTTCCTTCTTAGATGATCTGTTCCTTTGTTTCACCAGAAATCACCACGGTCGGAAACCACCACTACTGGAAAACACCACCGGCACCGCCAAAAACCGCCACCACCACCGAAAACCACTCCTTCCTAAACTCTATCCCTCCATTCTCTCTCTCGGTTCGTTGACTACCACCATCAAGATATGGTTTGCATATGAGATTTCTATTCGCCAGAGTTCAGATCTAGAAAACCGGATAGCTAAATCATCGGAAGCTACAGACGACTCACCATGAAAAACTCCAGATCTTCGTCATCACCAAGCTTTACATCGTCGGATCTGAAAACCCTAAACTTCGTCGCCACCATATATCTTGTCACAACTAGCAATTTTAGCTAGGAAATTCTATGCTTTTATAAACATTATCTATGATAACAATTGTAACCCTAATATGATAATGTGTATGATGTTCATTCAATAACAACAAATACAGTATGGAATCACCAAGTAAAGATCAAAACTATATACAAAACACTTCAAATAGTCAACTAAGGATTGGAAACCCCAAGAATCCCGATTTAAGTCCATTGGGCCTAATGGACCAATAAGCTTCCAATTTGACTATTTTGGGCTTAGGACCCTTAAATGGGCTTTAATTGGACCAATATTCATAAAACTCAACATTTTGGGCCATATGGGCCTAAAATGGTTCATCTTACCTCTAATGGGCCTTATTGGGCCATAAATAAATTAATTATCCCTAATGGACCATAAAACAATTTATTTATACCATAATGGGCCGAAAAACATTATTGGACCTAGGAAATTCTAATAAAGTCAAGAGAGTGAGCCCAACATCATTTTCCTTCACTCCATTAGGCCCATTCTCGACCAAGAAAAAAATGGAAATGAAGAAATATCCAACAAATGACACCTAATTTTTATATGATGGATATCCATGTAAGAGTGCATGTATCCATGCACCTATCACACCACCATAATTCAAACTCTATGTCTCTCACTCCCTCACTCTATCTCTTAGCCACTCTCTCTTATTTCTCCAACAAATCTCTTCCAAACTCAAATATACTTCTCCACCCATTTTCCTCAAGAAAACCGTGAGCATAAGGAAGAACACCAAGAAATCCATTTCAAATCTTCACAAAGTGGTAAGATCTCACAAACCTAAGTAACATACTTTCTCTTTAAACTCATTATCTCCACTTACAACCTTAATTTCGTGATCATACTCCCTAGAACCCATCTAAGTCCAAAAACTACTTCAAGGTGTTGCTAGGACCAAAAATCTCTTCATTTCTTCTTCAAAACCGAAACATCAAAGCAAAGGTGAGTTCATACCCCTTTGTTTTTGGTTTTTACTTGTTTTTGGGGGGGAGAATACAAGTCTTATGTGTAGATCTATGTGTATATGCATGATTATGTGTGTTTTCTTGAACCATTGGGTGATTATGTGTTATTTACTTCATAAACCTAAGAATATGTTAAGAACATGAAGTTTATCACTTGGATCTTCATAAAAACCTTGAGAAAAATATGTGCTATCACATATAATACATGTAAACTTGTAGATTTGTGATTTATACATCTAAAATAGCAAAAACAAGTGTTGTGAACAAACATGGATAACTTACACTCAAAAATCAGCCTTTGACAGAAAAGTTTTAGTCCAATCTCGAACTTTTTTGACCATCTTAATGGCAATATTTTTCAAAACTGTTTTACATGCTCAAAGTTCAGTTTTATACCTTTAAAATGACTACTCTCACGTTTTCATACGATTTTTCTACAATTTTTGGCGAATTTTACAAAACTGTCTATCATATTTGAAATAATTTCGGACCAACCTGTGAAGGTGAGCAATTTCACACTAGTTTGAGGCCATCAAAAATTATGAGAAACATTGTGAGCAAAGTAGACAAAATTTACAAACTTCCAGAGTTTACGGATCCAAGTTTCAATTTACAATGAATTTTCTACAAATTTTCCAATAAATGGTTCATGTAGCACCCGGTTCCTGGTACGTAAATCCTATTTGAGTATTTCTCTTCTTTTAGCCTTGGACTCGGCGAGTCACAGGTCTGACTCGCCGAGTAGATGCGGGACCCGGGACGCGTTTAAGTTGTCGACTCGGCGAGTCCATATCCTGGACTCGGCGAGTCACAGCTGTTGGATGAAACCCTAAGTTTCAGGGGTTTGCACCCTATTTAAACAACATATCCGCCCCAAGCCAGACCCCATTCACCCCCAGAGCTTCCAACCCTCGTTCTAAGTTGTTCATTTAGAGTTTGAAGCAATTGTTGTGTGATCTTGAAGGTTTTGAGGCAAAACGGGGAGTAGATCAAGAGGAAGGGAAGGAATCCAAGCATCTTTGTGCTCTCTCAGCAGTTCCTTTGAGGTATAACCCGTTTTCCCCTGTTTCTATGCTTATTACTTCATTTAAGTCATTCTTGAGCCAATCCCCAAGCTTGTATGTGCAAATTATTTCGTAATAAGTTGATTGGCCCTTAGATCTAGGCATGGTTGAGCTCCAGGAGCTCAGATCTGTTGCCTTTATGGACCCTCATTGCATGAAGACCCTAGATCTACCCTTTTGGGTGCATTTTGAACCCTAAAACCCTTATGGGTGAATATCTACATGTAAAGTTGGAAACGTTACGTGTGATTCGTGTTCTAGGAGTCCAGATCTGTGAATGGCATGGACTGGAATCGAGCAAATCTGTGTATTTAGTGGGTGCATGGCAACGACTCGGCGAGTCGTTCATGTGACTCGGCGAGTCTGTTCGCGAGTCTCCAAGTTTATCCCCTTTTCGTAAGGTCGAGTGAACAGTGAGTCACGGGGTGTGACTCAGTGAGTCGGAAGCTGAACTCATCTATGGAGGAACTCGGTGAGTCAATGCCCTGACTCGGCGAGTTCAAGGCAATCTCCTTAGATAAAGAACAGACTCGTCGAGCTGTTCATACAACTCGACGAGTCTTAGCATAAGTGTTCTTCGGATGAAGCTGAACTCGACGAGTTGTTCATACAACCCGACGAGTAGGATGAAGGACTTGAATATCAGTTTAGAAGGAGAACTCGTCGAGTCATCGCCTAACTCGACGAGTAGAAACGGGATTCTGGTCAATCGTTTGGGTAGGGACTCGACGAGTTGGAAAGCCAACTCGGCGAGTCGGGTCAACTGAAAGTTGACTCTGACTTTGACTTAGGGCATGATCAGGGGTAAAATGGTCATTTTACCCAAAGGTCAGTTAGCAATGTTTGATTAAGTATGTTGTGGGAATTTCAGCCGGAGGATTTCCGGAGCAACAGCAGCATTAGACAGTCAGTTCCCGATCAGATCAGCAGCTACTTCGAGGTGAGTTACCATCCAGTAGCGGTGGGTCTACGGCCATAATGCCGGCCCACCAATAGGAGTTGTATGTAGATGATTGTCTCTGTGATATTCATCTAGGGATTACTACTACCTGTGATGTGTTTATGTGCTAGTATGATATGATGCTATGTGCTAGTGACAGTAGGGGGAGATAGCCCCCGAGATATCCGGTCGGTAGGACCGAAGGGGTAGTCATACCTAGCCATGTTAGATAGATTCTGATATTGTGATACATGTTATGTATTAGTAGTAGAGGGGAGAAATAGTTCCCCAGTATCCGGTCGAGAGGACCGAAGGGGAGGCCGGCACCCAGATATGCTAGGCAGTATCTGGTCGAGAGGACCGAAGGGGAGGCCAGCACCCAGATATGCTAGGCAATATCCGGTCGAGAGGGCCGAAGGGGTAGGTCGGGCACCCAGATATGCCTGACAATATATGTATGTTATGTGATTATATGGTATGTGGTACAGTGGGGGAACTCACTAAGCTTCGTGCTTACAGTTTTCAGTTTTGGTTTCAGGTACCTCTTCAGCTAAGGGAAAGGAGTCGGCACGGTAGCAACATATCACACACACTCTTGTTTTTCCGCACTATGGATTTTCTAGGATGTACTCTGAAATATTATTATGATATTACCGGTTTTCAGACATGGAGTATTATTATGAATGTTTTGAAATGATGTTTTTACGTATTAATCTAATTTAAAAATGAAATTTTTAACCGGTATTTTTGGGGTGTTACAAGTTGGTATCAGAGCCCTGGTTTGAGGGATTCGGACACACCTTCGGGGGTGTCTGAACTCAAACCGAGGGATTAAATGATTTTATAAAAGAAAATGTTTTCTAAAAATTGAGAAAAGAGTTTCGAGAAAGAACGGAGTGTGTGATGTGCGCGACCGGCCGAGCTCAAGTAAGTATTCCCCAAAGTACCCACACAAGTTTATGTTATGTTTATCAGCTTTTGTAGAACAGCATGCTAGGATAGGACTAAGGATCTAGGAGTGATGCCTTATGTGCTTGCTTTATGTGTTTCAGTTGTATGAGAATTGCATGCTAGTATCGAGTAGGCAGCAGTAGGGTAGCCTGTTTAGGTTATGCCTGATAGTGCGAGTTTAGCGCTGTGTGCTAGTTAAGTTTTCCCTTTGTGAGAGCGGAGTTGCTTGAGGTCGTTTCTCTTGTCTGAAAGCTGCTTGCTTCGTGCTATGTGGGACTCTGAATAATGGGAATTAGCCACTAGGCGAATACGTCGCATCACATGTGATCAGGGTTGAATAATCTTAGAGTACCGGATTTGATCCTACTGCTCAGCTCTTGTTTGAGTCCAACCGTAGTAGGGATGAGTCGGGTACTCGAAGGATTATCTGAGCCTCGTCATGTGTGATGGTATTCGGGTAATGGCTAATTGGCATTACAAGGAGGTCTGCAGCAGCTGAGGACTGGATCGAGTAGAGTCGGAGATTTCCCTAGGGCAAGCCTAGGATGAGTATAGTAGTGATCAACCATAGTGAAAGGGATCTGGTGGAGTCGAGGCAGTCCTTGAAGAAGGTACGGATAGATGTGGAAGGTAGTATGGGCCCGTACTACTGAAAGTAGAGGATCCGTACCCGAACCAAGGAAGGCCAAGATAAGACCAGGGAACTTGTAAGTAGTTGTGATCCCTCAGGAAGTATCAGTATCACTAATGATTGTTGTGATGTATTGCAGAATGGTGGTACTTCGATCGAGGCCAGTAGATGGCGGTTCAGGAGAGGGGTCAGGTTCGGAGCAGGTAGATGAGGGACTACGCGAGTTCATCGCATCAGAGATCACCAGGGGTATCCTTGAGTCGACTCCCATTATCTTCGGGTCGATCAAGGAAGGGATCATCGAGTTGATGGAGGATCGCCTCAGGGCATTCAGGAGCGACATGGCATTGGGTCAGTCGGGTCCTCGCACACTGTCCTTTAAGGACTTCAGGGGCAGTAGTGCGCCAGATTTCCATGGGGTGAAAGACCCCATTGCTGCCAGGCGATGGATTGCAGACATCGAGTCTGCACAGTTGACTAGCTTCTGCCCCGAGGGGTCGAAGGTGAGGTATGTTGTAGGGTGCTTGCGAGACCGAGCTCCTGATTGGTGGGAGTCAGTGGGTGACTCATTGGGAGCCTCAGCTATCGAGGCTATGACGTGGTCGGACTTTGTGACCAGGTTCAGGGCAGAGTTTGCGCCGACTGTTGAGCTTCAGCAGCTGGCCAGGGAGTTTCTAGACATGAGACAGACGACGGAGACTGTGGCGGAGATCACCGCCAAGTTCCGGGAGAGGGCTTTGTTGGTGCCCCAGTATGCTGGTGACGAGGATATGAGGAGGACCCGTTATCATGATATGCTACGAGCTGACATCCGGGAGCATGTTAGCTTTTCGGCTTGCCCTACCCTGGACTCCATGATTGCCAGGGCGAGGGAGAGGGAGATAGATTTGGAACACATCCGGAAACGAAAGGCAGAAGAGGGTCAGTCAGTAGGGGCTTCGGGGAAGAAACCCAAGGGATCAGATGCGGGGCCGAAAGGCCAGCAAGGACGGGGACGCTGCAGGAAATGCGGCAAGACGCACGAGGGGGCGTGCAGGTTGGGATCATCAGGCTGCTACAAGTGCGGCAAGTCTGGGCACATCAGCAGGGATTGCACTACTCCGGCAGCACTTATTCAGACATCAGATTGCACACCCCAAAACCGAGAACGGCGGAAACGTTCTTGGGCGGAGGACGTCATGTATAATATCAACAACAATGTAAAGTAGTAAACAAGCAACAACATCATCCATTGCATTAATAAAATAATTATTATACAATTGTATTCTGTCAAATTTTTATAAACACTAAAGCATAAATCAAAATGAAAGATAAGTCTTGAACAAGCTCCATCTTCCTTTCTCCTTGCATCGGTACCTATCTATGATGACCTGAGGATACAAGTAATTTTGAAAGCGAGTATCAGCTTTGAAGCTGGTGAGATCATAAGTATTTAGTGTCTTAATTTGTATGTAAGAATTTGTAAGTCTATGTATTGTAAGAATTTGAAAGTGTATATGAATTGTAAGTGTTTGAAAAAGTTTGAATCTCTCAGAAAAACCTATATTTTCTATTAAAGTAGCCTTCTACCAAGGCTTAACTGTTTTGTATGCTCGTTTGATGTAAAAGTGTGTAATTTCCCAAGTGTAACTATCTTTTAACAAAATATAGTTTGTACATTAAAGTTTAAGTGAGGTTATCACTAAAAATGTAATGGGTAAATCATTGTAGTACTGTAGTTTTGTATTATAGGAACTACTGCTGTACTAACTACCTTAAACCGGATTTATATTAAGGTATAATGTGATAATTGCGCCATACTATCGACTGATAACAACGACATAAGGAACGGTCGTAATAACGGAATGACATTTGGCACCCGCAGACCTGCAGGTCCGGCTGTAGCTAGCAACAAGGTGTAGGATGGTCAATCCAGTATAGATCTATACGCAAACTCAACGCTCTCCCTGCAAGAGAATGTTGGCTACAACTCGGGCCATGACATTTAAGGCATGCTCCGATACAGTGGATCACAATTGTTAACGTATTAATGTAAGGGTAATGTTTCTCGTTCTAGTATAGTTGTATATGTTCTCTTCCTAGTATAGTTGTATATGTAATGTTCTAGAAAGTATTGACTCATGAATGAACTGACTCATTGTATGATATCGCGTTCTAGTAACGGTTCTAATATCTTCCTAAACTACCCATATGGTAGTTTACTAGCAGTCTAACTGGTACATATGGTCATGGATTTATACCCTTACTAACTAAGGGCATGGGATGAACTGGAAAGACCTTTTATGACTACATATGTACACATGATATATAACTAATATTTAAACGACTTTCGGACGAATACCCAATATCCCACCAGACCACATCTCAAGGTGTGAAAAGGAAATAGGGTGGATAGCCTTCCTAAGTCTTTTAAACATTTCTTATATAACTATGCATATAGAGGCATGCAATTTATAATATAAAAGCATAAATAAATTTTGTAAGACATTTGAAACATAAATATTATTTTAAGAAAAGATCGACTTGATGTCGATCTATAAAACAATTTGGAGGCATAAGTATGATAAAACAGTTTTGAGTATAAGGAAACATTTGATTGAAACACAATTGTAAATAAGTTTGAAAGGTAATGTACCGAGTAAGATGTACAGTGTAATAAGTAGTTTAAAACATATAAAATGTTTATAAAAATCATTTGAAGGAAACTGTTTGGTAAAACGGCTAATGAGTAGCCAAATCTTTTGAATGTTGTATATTAATCACATGTGATTGATGTAATAACTAGTGTAATTCTACTCATTAATCGTATGTGATTGATATAATACTAGCATGATTCTACTTGTATTCCCCCCCCCCCCCATAAAACATTTAAAAGTAGTTTAAAACATTAGTTAAGGGGTATGAACTCACTTGAAAGTTTGAAGATAGCGAGATGGAAAACCAGGCAGAGTTTCGTCTCGGGAAACGGATTTTTCTCGGGATTCTCGGGAATCTTGGGAGTAAAATCGACCCTCGGGACTTGAGCAAAAAGACCAGAGCTTCGGGTTTGAACGGGCACGGAAATCGAGGCAAGATCGTGAGAGAAAGAGAGAGAATGAGCAAAATTTCCAGAAAGCCTCGCATCCCTTTTATAGAGGTGCTGAACCGCCTAGGTACACTGGGCGTACGAGGGTACGCAGCGCGTACGAGACGTTATCGCTTACGTACTTCGGATGGGGCAGGTCGGATGGGACGGCGGGTCGGATAGCTTCGCATAGGGGCGACGTGGACGATCCGATGCCCTTGATTCGAGTACGCGGGGCGTACGAGGGTACGCGGGGTGTACGAGTGTACGCAGGGCGTACTCCGGTCCTATCTGCTGACTCCCTTTCGGATATTACCAAGAATTTATATTTAAATTTATATTTATTTTAAATAAACTTCTAAAATTCATATCTCCTTCATACGAACTCCGTTTTCGACGTTCTTTATATCCACGCGTAGGTGAGACTGAGATCTATAACTTTCGTTTAGATTCCGTTGGTAAATTATGAAATAATTGTTATTATTTATTTATTAAAATGACATGATTAAGGAATTTCTTTAAAAATTCATAACTTCTTTATCTGACGTCGGTTTTTGTCAGACTTTTTACCGCTGAACTACCATTGACGAGACCTTCAATTCTCGTTTAGGTCATTCCGGCCAAAAGTCGCTTGATCTCCGATTCGAGTTTTTAGCTGTCTATTGTTATATCTGTAACTTAGAAAAATCACAACTTCCTCATACGAAGTCAGATTTGGACGTTCTTTTTATGTACGTTTACGGTTTGATGATATCTAAAATTTTTTTAGATATCTAAGGCCAAAAACTATTGTATTGAAACTTCGCGTTTTATGTCTATCAGTGTTGCCGGTTTTTGCCGAGAATCTTCGGTTGGTCATAACTTCTTCGTTATAACTCGGATTTTAGGGTTCTTTATATGTATGAAAACCTTGATACGATTCCTACTACTTTATTTAACCCAAATAAGATTTTATGAAAGTTAAATTTTGACCCAAATTTGACTTGCGTTTCATCATATTGCCTCGAAATATCGGGTTGTCACATCAGAGTTGCTGTGTTTCCACTGCAACCAGAGGGGCCACAAGAAGGCCAATTGCCCCCAGTTGACAGTTTCAGCACCGGTGAAGGCGCTAGCTCCAGCGACCCTGCGGATCACGGATGGCCGGCAGGGCAAGGCAGAGGTTCCAGTGGTGAGGAGCCGAGCATTTCAGCTGACTACCGAGGATGCACGCGCCGCACCCGATGTGGTGACGGGTATGATTCTTTCCCTCTATCTTATTCTTATGATGTTATGTTATTGATATGTGCTCTGTATGTATATGTATGCATTAGGATCATTCCATGTGAACGGCCTTCCAGTTCAGGTGTTGTTCGACTCGGGTGCGTCCCGATCATTTGTTTCTCTTGCGCTTAGCAAGAAGTTTCACGAGTCATCGGGCGAGTTAGACTGCCCTTTGGAGGTGGAGATTGCTGATGATCGATCGGTGCGAGCATCGATGGTATTTCGAGATTGCGTGCTGTGTTTGTTTGAGGAGCGCTACTTGGTAGACTTGGTTCCCATTCCGTTGCGCGGGAACAAGGTGATTATAGGCATGGATTGGTTAAGCCCTAATGGGGCGGTGATAGATTGCGCGCAGCAGCTAGTGCGAGTCAGGACCCCAAGCGGGGGAGAGTTAGTGATTCATGGCGAGAGGCCGCAATGTGGACCCACTGTATGTTCACCAGCGAGGGCTAAGCGCTATCTTCAGCAGGGATGTGCAGGATATGTCGCGTATGTGATGGATACCCGGGAGGCGGGTAAGGCGACAGTGAGCGAGGTTCCGGTGGTTCGAGATTTTGCAGATGTTTTCCCAGAGGAGTTACCTGGGATACCTCCGGAGCGACAGGTGGAGTTTAGGATTGACCTTGTTCCTGGTGCGGCTCCGATAGCCAAGGCACCGTATTGGTTGGCTCCTCCCAAGATGCAGGAGTTGTCTACGCAGCTGCAGGAGCTGCTAGACAAGGGATTTATTTGTCCGAGCAGTTCACCCTGGGGAGCCCCGATTCTGTTTGTGAAAAAGAAGGACGGGTCGCATCGGATGTGTATAGATTACCGGGAGCTGAATAAGGTAACGGTGAAGAACCGTTATGTTGGGCTGAAGATTATTTTGAAGATTGCGTCTTTTGGGCTCGATTGTATAAGTTATTTTGTATTCCGGTTTGGGCCTGTCCAACCGATAGCCTTTTATGTTTTGTATATAAGTTTACGCTTGCATGCATATTAGGTTAACGATTTTAGAGTTTAACAAAATAGCGATTCATCTAGAGCACAACAGGTTTCTTTAATCGTTCTTGTAACCTACCAATCCTCTACAGTTGATGTTCTTAATCGAGCTCTTCTGAGGATTTTGTTTAATCATTCGACTCGTTTGATTCTATCTTGTCTTGTCCTTATTATTGCGTTCTTACAGTTTTATATTTACATACTTGTTCAAGATCTAATCGATCTTCATAGATTAAAGATTGTTTTAAATCTCATCAATTGGTATCAGAGCAGGAGGCTGTGTAATCGATACACATCTTTTCTGTGAAAAAGATTTCCATTAGGGTTTTTCCGCAACTATCGATATTTATTGAGCCGTCATCACTTTATTGACGTATCTTGATATTTATTGTTTTGCCCTAATCTGCTTTATTACAAGTCTGATCTTTGAACAGGTTTTTACGATCATAATGGACGCGACGCAATCAAACCCTATTAATATTTCCAACAACATCGGTTCGACGACAAAGATTCCAATCTTATACACCCATGACTATGAAGTATGGGCGCATCACTTTGAAGACTACGTGATTGGATCGGAGGATAATGGGTACCTCATATGGGAAGCCATCATCAATGGACCGTTTTCTCATTCTGCAACGTCCAGGATTATTAAGACACAAAAGGAGTACAATGATCTGCTAAAGGATGTGAAGGATATTGCACAAGATGAAAAGGACAAATTCCAGTGCAATATTAAGGCGTTAAGGTTGATCAGATTCGCCCTTCAGTCCGACACATTCAGGTTGGTCAGCTCATGCACGACGGCAAAGGAAGTTTGGGATAGACTTCGTGAACTGTATTTTACAGACGAGGATCTTGAACATTCTATACAAACTTTGCTTTTATCTGAGTTTGGAGAATTCAGACAAGGGGCCGAAGAAACGGTGACCCAGACGTTCGATCGCTTCAATCATCTTCTCAGCAAGATGATCAAACACGATATTGAAAGGAAGCTTATCGAACAGAAGGTTACTTTCTTGAATGGACTGAGGTTTGAATGGAGAGCAGTGGTTTCCACAGTCAAAGCCCATGAGCAGTTTAAATCATACTCTTTGGCGAAACTGGTGGGCATTCTCAAGTCCCAAGAGAAGATTGTGCTGCAAGAGAAGAACGTCGTTTCTAGTCTTGGTTCGTTAGCCCTCCTATCTAAAAGTAAAGCTGTAATGGAGGATGAAGACCTCAACTTGGAGGAATATGACCTCACGTCTGAGGATTATGCCATGATGGTGTCCAATCCCAAGAGGTTCATAAAGAAGAGATTCCCCACCAACAAAAACCGAAACTGGCAGGGGAGTTACAGCTCTGAAAAGGTGAACAATGAACCAAAGGCTGAGGAGCCCAAGAAGGAACCGAAGGTGGATGGCGATTCCGGAGTAAGTTGTTTCTACTGTGGTGGGAAAAACCACTATGCTAAGGACTGTGTCCTTAAGAAGATGGCTGAAAAGGATGATGGAAATGATGAGGAAGCTGTGTTGCAGAAAAGATTGGATGAGTTGAGAAAGAAGAAGTCTACCGCTAACCCTTCTATTAATGCTCTTATTGTGCAGGGTTCGGTTAATGATGACGAGTTCGGTAGCACGGAAGTTTGGTCTACCGACTCAGAAGACGATGAAGTGAGGAAGCCGACCCATGGAAAGGCTTATGTGGCCAAGGAGGAAAGCAGTGGAGGAAGATGCTTCATGGTGACTAACGTATCTCAAATGAGGGGATACAACACCGATGGTGGAAGCGATGGACCGAAGGTGCAGGAGGACATGTGCTTTACGGCCAAACCACTCAGCCAGCAGTTCAATGAGCTCGATGAACTGATAAAGAAGGTACAATCGGTTTTTATTTCATCTAAAGTACCACCATCCTCATATGAGAAAGAACTAAAAAACGTTAATACAAGAATTTCTCATCTAGATAGTAGCTTAACTCAAACTCGAGTCACCAATTCTAACCTAACTGATCAATTAAGCAGGGTGGCGTCGAAGAGTGAGGAGCGGAGAATGTGGATCGAGTTAAAGGAGTCGGAATTAGTTAAAGTTAAAGACGAAAACATTTATTTGCAAAGAGACAATTTAAAATTATTGAAACAGCGGAATGTTTTTTGTTTAATTGCTAAACGTTTATATTCTAATATTACTCAGCTTCACTTGGATTGTGAAATAGGCCAAAAGATCCATCGCATGATTTTGCCCTTCCTAGAGTTTAAGGAGGATGAAATCGATGTCGAAGCCTACAATTGTGAGAGTGTGATATCGTCTGATGATGTCAATCCGACCTACATGTATGGACTGGACAAAATTGAGTCCTTCATTAAATCCAAGGACCACAAGGACATGCTTAAAAATCTTTTGGGTGAAAATGACAGACTTAAACTGAGAACCGAAACCATGCAAAAATTTGACTCTTTAAACGCCAACGTAAGCTCAGAAAACAAAATTGA
This sequence comes from Lactuca serriola, assembly GCF_051521515.1. NCBI lineage: Eukaryota > Viridiplantae > Streptophyta > Magnoliopsida > Asterales > Asteraceae > Lactuca > Lactuca serriola. The sequence continues at coordinate 96,656,764 of NC_136413.1, read as the reverse complement.
TGTTGAAAATGCATCTGAGCTTAACGAGGACGAAAACATGAGTGAAATTTCTGTAGAGGACACGGTTGACTGCTCAGAATTTATTAAAAGTGAACCTGAAAACCACAAGAATCTTATTTCTGAAAATTCAGTGGAGTTCGTTCGATTGTCCCAACAAAAGTCCCCGATATTAGTTGAGAAAGCAGTTGTGTATCAAAAGGTCAGGACCACTCCGAATCAAGTATACAAGGTGACTGGAGTAACTGAACATCAAACAGCCGAACTCACAGCTATTGTAAACGAAGACAATGCTGATGGCTGCGATGAGTACTTCTGGGAAGCTCCAATAGATAATGCAAACGAAACTGTTGGCTTATCTGAAAGAACCTCCTGGATGAGTAAAGGAAGATACATACCTGAACCCTTGAATAAGCCAGATAATTTCGATGAGCCAAGCACCAGTGGTACGAAAGATATTCCTCAGGGGGATGATCGTTCGGCAAAAGGAGACATTCCCTCTCCCTCAGCTCAAAGTGGAACTTCTTCAGATATTCCCTCTGCTCCCTCGGCTCAAAGTAAAACTCCTACAGTTCAAAAGGAACCAGCCAAGGAGACACCGAAAACGAAAGCGAATGTTCATCATCAACCTAAGCAGATGAGGAATAGGAAGAGAGAAAGGAACCAAAGATACAGGAAGAACCTTTCTGAAAGGAAACAATTCTGGCAATCCCAGAATGCATACTTCTCACACCAAGACAAGAATCTGAAGTATGAAAACAATCCTGTAGGAAAGCCTGAAAGTCACAACAACCGAAAGCCAAGGTTCGGTTCACGAGAAAATACCAACCGAAGGCAAAGGTTCGGTTTTGAAAAAGACTTCAATCGAAACCAAAGGTTCAGTTCCAAGAACAGCTCCAACCGAACGCAAAGGTTCGGTTCTGAAGTCAAAAGAGAACAAGACTCTAAGGTCAGTCCCTCCAATGATCAAAAGCAAAAGGGTCACCTAGAGTCTCCAGCCAGGAAGTCCTCTCAATCCAAACCCTCTCATTCTAATTCTTCTCGTTCTTCTAATTCCTCTACTTCCACCGATTCATCTCAATCTTGCTCTAAAGCTAATTTCGCTTGTTCTCAAAAATCTCATTCGTCAGCTGAACAAAAGGGAAAGCAGAAGGTCAATGAATCCAAACCACAGTCCAAACCGAACACACCCAATCCTAACAAAATAAAAGTTTTTACCATTAAAAAGAAAGATGAAACAACTCTTATAAAACGAACATATCTAGTTGACATCTCTCTTACTATTCCTGTTCCCATGAAAAGCTCACATGGACCCAAGAAACTTTGGGTTCCTAAATCTGCTTAATTTTTGCAGGTTATAAGTGACGAGCAGTTCGACGAAGAATGGTACATCGATAGTGGCTACTCACGTCACATGACAGGGAGGAAAGAGGAGCTCAGGGAATACAGATCTCTTGCAAATGGTGGCAACGTCAAGTTTGGAAATAATTCTTTCGGCACCATAAAGGGATACGGGATGATAACAAATGGGGACTTTACTATAAGGAAGGTGGCTTATGTGGAAGGACTCCAACACAACCTCATCAGTGTATCTCAGCTTGTTGGAGGTACAGGTCTCAAAGTCTCATTCGATGATGAAGGTTCTGAAATCATAGAGAAAAAGACAAAGAAAGTAATTCTCAAGTCAGAGCGAAAGGGTGAAATGTTTCCCTTAAACCTTAAACCCATCAAAGGAAACCCAGCTATATGCTTGTTATCAAAAGCTCAATCCGACGAAAGCTGGTTGTGGCACCGAAGACTCTCTCATCTCAACTTTAAAGATATCAACCGACTTGTCACTGGAGGTCATGTTAGGGGTCTTCCATTGCTCAAGTTCGACAGAGAGCATTTGTGTGCTGCATGCGAAATGGGGAAGCAGAGTCGTCAAAGTCATCCATCTGTAATCAACACAAAAGTTGTTGAACCACTCGAATTACTTCATATCGATTTGTGTGGTCCTTCATCTATCGAAAGCATCGGTGGTAGCAAGTATATTCTTGTTATTGTTGATGACTTTTCACGATTTACATGGGTGTTCTTTCTAAAGCTCAAATCTGATGCGACTCAAAAACTGAAAGTGTTTATCAAGCAAATTGAAGTACAGCTCAAGAAAGTTGTTCGCAACATCAGGAGCGACAATGGTCTTGAATTCAAGAACAGGGAGTTTGAAGAGTTTCTTGCAGAAAAGGGAATTAGTCACAATTTCTCAGCTCCCTACACACCACAACAGAACGGAATAGTCGAAAGACGAAACCGATCTTTGTGTGAAGCTGCCCGAACTATGCTAAGTTTCGCCTCCTAACCTCTTTATTTTTGGGCTGATGCTATTTCTGCTGCTTGTTTTACACAGAACAGGTCCTATCTCAACAAGCGATTCACGCTCACACCATATGAGATACTAAACAACAGAAAGCCCAATGTGAAATTTTTCCATGTGTTCGGCTCAAGGTGTTTCATCTTTAACTCTAAAGAACACCGCAACAAGTTTGATGTCAAAGACGACGAGGGAATTTTTCTGGGTTACTCGCTCACATCCAAGGCGTACAGGGTCCTAAACAAGCGTTCGAGAAGGATTGAAGAGACATACTATGTGACCTTTGACGATAGCTATGTCAAGAAGCTACAGGCCAAAGAAGACACCGCTGGGGAAATCTTTCCTCAAACTGGCCAAGTCACAGTCTCGATCGCCAATTTATACGAGAAATTTCTGGAGCTCTTTGACGAACCGGAGAAAGCTTCACTCTCCGAAGCAGGTGCAGCTGACAACAAAGTTGATCATATAAAGCGGATTGTCGAAGATGCTGCAAGAAGAATGCATGAAGGAGGATCGACCACTGATGACTCTCCATCCAACAATGCTTCAATCGAGGCGGAGCCAAGCTCAAATGTCGAGGGGGAGCCAAGCTCACAAGTCCAGGGGAGCCAAGTTCTACAACTTCAACCGAAGGTCCTTCACCAACCGAAGGTGCTTCTCCAACCAAAGATGCCTCTCCAAACGAAGTTGCTTCAACGCCTGAAAGCTCAGCACCTCAAAAAACCCCTGAACCTCAAGTTTCTCAAACCTCATCAATCAAGGGGGAGCATGATGATATGACGCTTGATTATGATAGCCAATCTGAGCCAGAATAAATGATCAATGTTGAACTAGATCCAACCTTTGATCCGAACTATCCTCCTCTTACCAAATGGACTAGAGATCATCCTATCTCTCAAATAGTTGGTGATGTATCTGAAAAGGTTCTGACCCGATCACAACTGAAGGCAAAACAGACATCCTTATTTTCAAAGGTTGAGTTTTGTATGTTTAACTCATTCATATCAAAAGTTGAACCGAAGACAGTCAACACTGCCCTCGATCACTCTGATTGGGTTCAAGCAATGCAAGACGAACTAAATGAGTTTGAAAGGAACAAAGTCTGGCGCCTCATTCCAACTCCTCCAGATGCTTCGGTTGTTGGTCTCAAATGGGTTTTTAGGAACAAAATGGACAAGGAAGGCAATGTTATAAGGAACAAGGCTCGTCTAGTGGTAAAGGGATACTGTCAAGAGGAAGGGATAGATTATGAAGAGACTTTCGCTCCAGTAGCTAGGCTAGAATCTGTTAGAATATTTCTGGCTTATGCTGCTCACAAAAACTTTGAATTTTTCCAAATGGACGTCAAGTGTGCATTTCTCAATGGAGAACTCGAAGAAACTGTGTATGTGGAGCAACCTCCTGGGTTCGTGAACGAAAAGTATCCTAATCACTGCTATATTCTGGATAAAGCTGTGTACGGCCTCAAACAAGCTCCGAGAGCCTGGTATGAAACGCTAACTAAATTTTTAAAGATGTCTAAATTCAAACAAGGTTCGGTTGACCCAACCTTCTTTCGTAAAAAGGAAGGTAACCACCTTATGATAGTTCAAATTTATGTCGATGACATCATCTTTGGCTCCACGAATTCCAGCTTAACAGCTGAATTCAGAAAGCTGATGGAGACTAAGTTTGAAATGAGCTCAATGGGTCCTATTAACTTTTTCCTTGGTTTAAACATAAGACAGGGACCCGAAGGCATCTTTATTAATCAGGAAGCTTACCCGAAGACTCTCTTAGCAAAGTTTGGCATGATGGGAGACTCAAAAGTCAAAGTCCCAATGGCATTCGGCACCAAGCTTACCCCATCTCTAGACAAACCAGCTGTCGATATCACGCTCTATCGTCAAATGATAGGCTCACTGATGTATCTAACTGCTAGCAGACCTGATATCATGTTTTCTGTGTGTTATTGTGCTCGATTTCAGGCAAACCCACGCGAACCTCACATGCTTGCAGTGAAGAACATCTTACGCTATCTCAAGCGAACCACCTCCTTAGGTCTATGGTATCCATCCAACTCAGGCTTCTTCGTTCAAGCCTATTCTGATGCTGACCTTGGAGGATGTGGACTCGACCGTCAAAGCACAACTGGTGGCTGTCAATTCCTTGACGGGAAGTTGGTCAGCTGGCAATCCAAGAAACAAACGTGTGTGTCGTTGTCTACTGCCGAAGCGGAATACATTGTCGCTGCATCCTGCACATCACAAGTGATTTGGATCCAGAGTCAACTTCGAGACTATGGACTCAATATGAAGAAGATCCCACTATATTGTGACCCTGAAAGTGCAATTAGGATCTGTCATAACCCAGTGCAACATTCTAAAACCAAACACATAGCACTGAGGTATCACTTCATCAAAGATCACGTGGAAGATGGAAACGTCGAAGTTCACTTTGTAAGAACCACTGATCAACTGGCTGACGTCTTTACCAAAGCTCTTCCTGAAGCATCATTCAATAAAATATTGCAAGGGCTAGGTATGATGGAATCAGAATCAGTACCTCACACTACCTCTCAACCTCAAACGTAAGAAGTGAAACCAACCGAACGTTCGGGTTCGGTTCAACCATCTGACTCGCTCATTACTTCAAAGGTAGTTTTTCTCTGTTGTATATTTCTTGTACAATTGTGTTTTTCTTTGTGTTAAAAATATTTTTCACTTGCATGTCTAAATTCCTTGGTTTCTCAAAAATTTTCAAAACCGAAACCTACCGAAGGTTCGGGTTCGGTTTTTCAAAATTTTGTTGAACCGAAACCAACCGAAGGTTCGGGTTCGGTTTTTCAAAATTTTCTAGAACCGAAACCAAACGAACGCTCGGGTTCGGTTTTTCAACTTTTTCCCAACCGAAACCAAACGAACGTTCGGGTTCGATTTTTCATATTCTTTCCAAAGTTTTTTTTTTAAGTCGTATTCTTTTTCTTTTCTTCTTACTTATTTTTTTTCTTTTTAATTTTCTTTTATTTCTTTTTTTTAAGAATCTCAAAAAATCCAAAAATATTTTTTTATTTTTTTTAATTTCTTGTGTGTGTGTTCGTTCGTTTATGGGGATACATCTGACGAATTACTTAAGTGTCCCTAGAAGCATGCTGCTGTATGTGTCCCAAGCCTCATAAGATTTTGAATAATAGCCTTCATGACCTGGTACACACAAACCTTGTCTTCCCAATAAGGCTAACATATTTATTCTCATCGTGAGCTACCTCACTCTTTTCTCACATGAGTTAAGAGTTTCCTGCTTGGTCCTTATTTTCACAGCAGAGGTACTATCTCTTCTTACACCATCTCCATAACTCTTCTCCACTACATTCGTTTCATCAACGTAACCCTTGAGACTCTCAAAAATTACCACTGAGGTTTATGGTTACACAACATCTGTGTTTATGATCTTAGTTTCGTGTCACTACGAGCTGAGTGAAACCCAAAATTCAACACCTAATTACGGTGAACAATTAAATTGCTCATGTTTTCACTAAAGGATTGACGAATGTACCCTAATGAAATCTCAAATTTTCTTTTGTGTGATTCCTATGAAATTGTTATACACCATAACATTTCTTCCCTTGGGATCCAGTTTTTAATTTTTTTTAGATTTTATATTTGTCCAAGCCAATTTAAACTGAATTCCTTCCTACTTGTTCAATAGGCTACACCGGTCTCACAAGTACTTTGTTCACTTTCTTTCTTATTTCAAGACTAGAATTGCTGAATCAAAGCGAAAGCCACCCTTATTTAGCCTAATTAAAAGAAGCCTTTCAACATTTACTAAAAAGTGTTTGATCGTAATTCAACGGGAATCCACACTAACACTTTAAGGTCTCTCTTGACCTTGAAGGAAGAGATTCGTGCCCGGGATCATTAGTTTCGTGTCATTATTGACATCACAGAATATCCTTAAAAGAGTTGCTTTATTTCTTTTTCTTTTACACTCTTTGCACGAAAATCTTTGATTTTCCCAAATTCCGTTGCTAATTATTTACAGGCTGTATTATTACTTGGTGGTTAATTATGAAGTTGTGGTCAAAAACAATCCACGTGGCTAATTAATTCAAAAAAATGCCGTTTAAAAGGATAAGACAAAAGGTTGCTGACTCGGCGGGAGTTAAAAAGATTGAAATTCAAACGACAGTAAAAGTGGGCGCGTGTGAATTTGAAACGGCCGTGCTCTTACTGACACTTGTGGACGCGTGTGCGAAATCCAAGCGTCATCATACTGGCATTAAAGGCGCGTGTGGAAATGGAAACGATTTTTCTCTCTGAAACGGTGCTTGTTGGGCGGCGTGATCCTAGGAACCTGACACTCTCTCTCCTACGTGATCATCGCACGCCTCAACTGTCATCCATCTGTCACTCAAGAACCCGTTTCGTATTTCCATAAGAGATTTGAAACGATTTTTTTTCTCTCCTATCACCCACTATAAAAAGCCGTCTCCACCACCTTTTACCTCTTTACTACCTCCAAATTTCCAAAAAGCAAATACTCCCAAACAGTTTCCTGTTCATCATCTTCTTCATACCTGCAAAAATGGCTGAATCCTCTTCCGTTCATGCTACTTCACAGATCCTCCCTATCCGCCCACAACAATGTCTGGTTATTGATCTTAACCCACTGGCGTACGACTCCTACATGTCGCCGGTCATAGAATGTTTGAAGTACTCCCAACTTGCTCCGGCTCTCTCAAGAATTGAATCTGTGCCAATGGTGGCCCTATCGCAGGTTTACGCGACTGCCTACTACGACAAGGCCGTCGACAGGGTGTTTTTCGAGCTTGCAGAACACAAGACCTCAGTCTCTCGCCAAAGGTTCTGCACCATGCTGGGGTTTGCCGTTGACCCTTCAAGAGTTCATCCGGAGACGATTCCGGTTGGTCATCTGTATAACATGTTTTACAACATGGGATACACAGAGGTTCTCACCTCTGTCGCTAAGTTTAAGAAGTCTTGCCTGCCGCCACAGTGGAATGGCCTATTTACAGTCCTTTTCAAGGGCTTGTCGGAAAGGAGCTCAGGATCCGACGGTGCAAGTCGTCTCTTCCTGTCAATAATGTACGGGGTATACAACGGGCTTAACCTGGACTATGGGTTTGTCCTATGGCAACAGCTCATCCAGAGCCTCTCTTCATCATCCCGACACTCTGAGGTGTCGTTGGCCCGGTTCTGGATCTTGATTACAAGATGGGCCATGGATAAATTTGATGTTCCCACTGCTGACGGTGCATCGATGTCTTCTGTTGGTACGTTCCATACCAAGAAGATCATCGTCTCAGATGCATCCAAATTTTCCTTCATTGGCTCCATCCCGGAGTCAATGTATGGCGACGTGCCATCTAACAGCAGACTAATTCGGACGATCAAGGAGTTTAGGCCAACTGGTCCTAGGGAACTGACACCGGATATGCTCAGGTTGATTCACGATGCAGATAAACCGGTGGGCAGGGGCAAAAAGGCAGAAAAAGGGAAGCAAGCGTCCAAAGCTCCAAAGGGACCTTCTCCCAAAAAGAGGAAACAACCGAAGGCTGCACAGTCCCCACAGCCGAAGAGGAGAAAGACTCAACAGAAGCGAAAGCTTGTAATCCCCTCTTCTTCCAGTGACTCTGAGGGTGAGAGTTCGGGTTCTGACGGCTCTCAAGGAGACGAATCTCCTCAACGAGGCAACACACCACCTCGGTCCCCTACCCCAGAGATGGAACTTCATAATTCCCCAGTTCCTTCACCTCCACCAACCATTCCTACTTCCATTCCGACCATAAACCCCACTATTCCCCCAACATCTTTCCCTATACCTCCACCCATTTTCACCACTGCAACCGAGACACCACCAGTAACCGAACCACCACAACCTGAAACCCATACAACCGAAACTACCCATACTCAACCACCACCCAAATTTAACCCAACACCCACTCAACCTGAACCTACCAAACCCACCACACCCCCAACTTCACCACCCCCTCCATCTCCTGAAAATGCCTCTGATGGCGAAAACCCTTACCTTGGTGGTGAAAACATGAACTTTGATTCGGTCTACTACAGTCCGTTTCAAGTTCAGAGTGACGAGGAGGATGATGCTCTAGTGACGAAGAAGCATCTCAAAGAGCTTAACGAGAAGGTTGACCTACTTCTCGCCTCCTCTTCCAACCAGCAATCCTCTCTCTCTGAAGCTGCCCTTCAGAAAATTGTTGACGCCTTCTCCAGGGCTCAACATGATTCAGTGGCCTCAGCAACTGCTGCGATTGACGCCTCCACCAGAGCCTATGAGGCTGCGACCGAAAAAGTCGATAAACTATTCTCCGACGCTTCCGTCCTGCTGAAGTCCTTGCAGGAAAGCGCCGACGCCACCAAGACAATTTTGGAACCAATTGTTCAGCAATTGGCCAAGTTCGTCTCAACGGAGTTGACTTCGTTCGCTACACTACGACAAAATATCAGCGATGACAACTCGGCACTTCGTGCCTCCATCGATGCTCGCCTCGCTAAGCTACAAGAGGATCTTGTAGCTGAGAATTCTTTGATGGACGTTCTGGCGAGCAAAACAACCGCCCTCAAGGTCAAGAGCACGCAACTCTCCAACTCCCAACAACAACTGGAAGCTCTTCGATCCGAAAGGGATGTGATCAAAACGTGTGTTTCGGATGTCCATGCAGCATTATCCAACATCCTGGAAGCACACGATCCCATTCTTAACCATTCGGTGAGGCGTACCCTCGCTGAAAAGCTCTCTCCGGTCATGGACCTTCTTAGCAAAATCGAAGGCCTACCGAGTTTCGTGTCCATTCCTAAACAAGGGGGAGATGAGAAGACTGGATCGAAACCACCTCCTTCCTCCAAAGCTACTCACACGACCGAACCACCTCCGACTGGTCAAGCTTCGGGTTCGGGTGTGAAGAACAAAGGCAAAAACTTAGCTGAGGAAGAAGATGAAGATGAAGACAAGGAGACCATTGCTGACATGTTAAAACGGAAGAACAGTCGCAATGCTGACGATGATGCCAGTCGTGTGGCGCGAGAGGCTGAAGAAGCCGAACGCAAGCAAAAGGAAGCCCACGATCTCCTTGAGAGCCGGAAGACTCTCTTCCCTGCCTGGACCAGGGAGCGTATGATTAAAGAGGCCATAGAAACTCCCAGCATATTATGGCTCGAGCCGGTTATCTCGTTCGACTGCAACAACACTGTCGATTCGCAGTTCGACATGCCGCTGACTCGAAAGGCGTTCATCTTCCACGCCTTCTCTAACATATTTGAAGTCCCTCACCCGAATGCTGAGCTTGACAGGGAGCTCATTGACTTTTATATGGCGGCTGCTCGTCCTCAATACCTCACTTGGAGCGCCCAGAAGATTGTAAACGTTCGGGTGCTGAAACCTTACACCGAAGGTCGTTTTATAAACGTTCGGTTCAAGTTGATTCGGGGATCTGCAAGAACTGCTCATCTTATCTCCCTGGCAGATCTACCGAATCTAAATCCTCATGATTGGATTGTCCTGTATAATATCCTTTTGACCAATGAAGCCGAATATGGTCCCATTATAGACCATGTCAAAAGGATGTTAGCCTGCTACATCATGGAGGTTGCCCTAATGGATCAGGAGGCCGCCACAGTCTTCAAGAAGAAACCGAAGATTGCTCCTGTGGGATCGGCCAGTGATCTCAACCAAATGCAAATGGGCAGGATCGACCCGAGGCGCAACTCGGTTATGTTTACTAGAGCGGAAGGACAGAAATGTCTCTTCGCTTTAGCTGACAAACACCTTTACACCACAGCTTGTTTGGAGCATGTGTTATCGATTATCAAACGGTGTAAAGAGAACTCGGCTGATGACATCAAGTACTTCAACGACATGATCAATTGGTACATCTGGTTTAGACAGACCATTCTCTCCATCACCAAATGTCTGTTTAGCACCGTGAAGAAGAAGGTACCTGCTTCAGCTGCTGGCCCAAGTAACAAGTGAAGGTCTCGCTCCAAATTGACGCAAAGGAGGAGATTGTTGGGCTGAAGATTATTTTGAAGATTGCGTCTTTTGGGCTCGATTGTATAAGTTATTTTGTATTCCGGTTTGGGCCTGTCCAACCGATAGCCTTTTATGTTTTGTATATAAGTTTACGCTTGCATGCATATTAGGTTAACGATTTTAGAGTTTAACAAAATAGCGATTCATCTAGAGCACAACAGGTTTCTTTAATCGTTCTTGTAACCTACCAATCCTCTATAGTTGATGTTCTTAATCGAGCTCTTCTGAGGATTTTGTTTAATCATTCGACTCGTTTGATTCTATCTTGTCTTGTCCTTATTATTGCGTTCTTACAGTTTTATATTTACATACTTGTTCAAGATCTAATCGATCTTCATAGATTAAAGATTGTTTTAAATCTCATCACGTTACCCGCTTCCGAGGATTGATGACCTCTTTGATCAGCTTCAGGGAGCATCTTGGTTCTCCAAGATTGATTTGCGTTCGGGCTATCATCAGATGAGGGTCAGGGAGGAGGATACGCAGAAGACTGCGTTTCGGACGCGCTATGGCCGCTATGAGTTTGTGGTGATGCCGTTTGGGCTCACCAATGCTCCTGCCGCGTTCATGGACCTCATGAATCGCGTATGCAGACCGATGCTGGATCGGTCTGTGATAGTCTTTATCGATGACATCTTGGTTTATTCCAAGACTCAGGAGGAGCATGAGGAGCATCTGAGAGAGGTGTTGGAGACCCTGAGGAGGGAGACTTGTATGCCAAGTTCTCCAAGTGTGAGTTTTGGTTGCGCGAGGTGCAATTTCTCGGACACCTTGTCAACCAGAACGGGATTCTGGTCGATCCGGCCAAAGTCGAGGCCGTGATGAGATGGGAGGTTCCGAAGTCTCCATCTGAGATTCAGAGTTTCCTGGGATTAGCAGGCTACTATCAGAGATTTATTCAGGATTTCTCCAAGATAGCCGTACCCCTGACGCGGCTGACGAAGAAAGTCGTGGTCTTTCGGTGGGGACCCGAGCAGCAGGCTACGTTTGAGACGCTGAGACAGAAACTGTGCGAGGCGCCGATCTTAGCCCTGCCAGAGGGCGTAGAGGATTTTGTGGTATATTGCGACGCGTCCATTTCAGGGTTGGGCGCGGTACTGATGCAGATGGGGCATGTCATTACCTACGCTTCGAGGCAGCTCAAGCCTCACGAGGCTAACTACCCGACGCATGATTTGGAGTTGGGGGCGGTGGTTTTTGCCCTCAAGATTTGGCGGCATTACCTCTACGGGGTTTGATGTACCATCTACATGGACCACAAGAGTTTGAGGTACCTCATGGATCAGCCAAATCTGAACATGAGGCAGCATCGGTGGTTGGACGTGGTAAAGGATTATGATTGTGAGATCCTTTACCACCCAGGGAAGGCCAACGTGGTGGCCGATGCGCTTAGCCGCAAGGCGGCGCCGATCAGGGATATGTGCATGAGGATGACCGTAGTGACTCCCTTGTTGGAGCAGATTCGGGAGGCCCAACAGGAGGCTATCAAGGAGGAACATCGGAAGAGCGAGCGTGTGGTGGGTTAGGTTTCCTCCTTTGATTATGATAGCTGAGGACTTTTGACACTACACCGTAGGGTGTAGGTGCCGTATCTCGGAGGCGTGCGCCAGATTTTGATGGAGGAGGCGCACAAGTCCTGATTTTTCATTCATCCCGGGGCGACAAAGATGTATAGGGATCTTCGTCTAGATTATTGGTGGCCCTGCATGAAGCGGGATGTGGCATGGTACGTTGAGCGGTGCTTGACCTGCAGGAAGGTCAAGGCCGAACATCAGAGACCGCATGGCAAGATGCAGCCGTTGGACATTCCACTGTGGAAATGGGAAGATATCACGATGTATTTTATCACGAAGCTTCCCAGGACCGCGCGTGGAGTGGATTCGATTTGGGTCATCGTGGATCGATTGACCAAGAGTGCTCACTTTATTCCGATTCAGGAGAGCATATCGGCCGAGAAATTGGCCGACATCTATATCAGGGAGATCGTGGCGCGACACGGGGTGCCAGTATCGGTGATCTCGGACAGGGATGTGCGTTTTACTTCCAGATTTTGGAAGAGATTTCATGACGAGTTGGGCACTCGTTTGCATTTTAGCACCGCCTTTCACCCGCAGACGGATGGTCAAAGCGAGCGGACCATCCAGACTTTGGAGGATATGTTGCGGGCATGCGTGTTGGATTTCAGTGGTAGTTGGGATACCTATCTTCCCCTGGCCGAGTTCTCCTACAACAACAGCTACCACGCGAGTATCGACCGCCCTCCCTTCAAGATGTTGTACAGACGGAGGTGCAGGACCCCGATATGTTGGGGTGAGGTTGGCCAGAGAGTCATGGGGAGCACCGAAGTGGTGCTCAAGACGACCGAGAGGATCCAGCAGGTCCGGAGCAGGCTTCTGACTGCTCAGAGTCGGCAGAAAAGTTATGCCGACAAGCGTCGATCCGAATTGGAATTCCAAGTCGGGGATATGGTTCTCCTGAAGGTGTCGCCTTGGAAGGGCGTCAATCGATTCAGGAAGCGAGGCAAGTTAGGTCCGAGGTTCATCGGACCATTCCGAGTCATGGCCCGGGTGGGCAAGGTGGCGTATAGACTGGATCTGCCAGTCGAGCTCAGCCAAATCCACATCACTTTCCACGTTTCCCAGCTGCGGAAATGCCTAGTGGATGATACAGCAGTAGTGCCTTTGGAGGATATTCAGGTTGATGACAGCCTGAATTACATTGAGCGCCCAGTCACAATCCTTGACAGGAAGTCGAAGGATTTGAGGAACAAGAGGGTGGAGCTAGTGAAGGTGCAATGGCAACACCACAAGGGTTCGGAATGGACTTGGGAGCCGGTGGACGAGATGATGGAGCATTATCCTGAGTTGTTTCAGGATCGAGCAGCAGACTTCGAGGACGAAGTCTAAAATAAGTGGGGGAGATTTGTAGCACCCGGTTCCTGGTACGTAAATCCTATTTGAGTATTTCTCTTCTTTTAGCCTTGGACTCGGCGAGTCACAGGTCCGACTCGCCGAGTAGATGCGGGACCCGGGACGCGTTTAAGTTGTCGACTCGGCGATTCCATATCCTGGACTCGGCGAGTCACAGCTGTTGGATGAAACCCTAAGTTTCAGGGGTTTGCACCCTATTTAAACAACATATCCGCCCCAAGCCAGCCCCCATTCACCCCCAGAGCTTCCAACCCTCGTTCTAAGTTGTTCATTTAGAGTTTGAAGCAATTGTTGTGTGATCTTGAAGGTTTTGAGGCAAAACGAGGAGTAGATCAAGAGGAAGGGAAGGAATCCAAGCATCTTTGTGCTCTCTCAGCAGTTCCTTTGAGGTATAACCTGTTTTCCCCCTGTTTCTATGCTTATTACTTCATTTAAGTCATTCTTGAGCCAATCCCCAAGCTTGTATGTGCAAATTATTTCGTAATAAGTTGATTGGCCCTTAGATCTAGGCATGGTTGAGCTCCAGGAGCTCAGATCTGTTGCCTTTATGGACCCTCATTGCATGAAGACATTAGATCTACCCTTTTGGGTGCATTTTGAACCCTAAAACCCTTATGGGTGAATATCTACACGTAAAGTTGGAAACTTTACGTGTGATTCGTGTTCTAGGAGTCCAGATCTGTGAATGGCATGGACTGGAATCGAGCAAATCTGTGTATTTAGTGGGTGCATGGCAACGACTCAGCGAGTCTTTCATGTGACTCGGCGAGTCTGTTCGCGAGTCTCCGAGTTTGTCCCCTTTTCGTAAGGTCGAGTGAACAGTGAGTCATGGGGTGTGACTCAGTGAGTCGGAAGCTGAACTCATCTATGGAGGAACTCGGCGAGTCAATGCCCTGACTCGGCGAGTTCAAGGCAATCTCCTTAGATCAAGAACAGACTCGGCGAGCTGTTCATACAACTCGACGAGTCTTAGCATAAGTGTTCTCCGGATGAAGCTGAACTCGACGAGTTGTTCATACAACCCGACGAGTAGGATGAAGGACTTGAATATCAGTTTAGAAGGAGAACTCGTCGAGTCGTCGCCTAACTCGACGAGTAGAAATGGGATTCAGGTCAATCGTTTGGGTAGGGACTCGACGAGTTGGAAAGCCAACTCGCCGAGTCAGGTCAACTGAAAGTTAACTTTGACTTTGTCTTAGGGCATGATCAGGGGTAAAATGGTCATTTTACCCAAAGGTCAGTTAGCAGTGTTTGATTGAGTATGTTGTAGGAATTTCAGCCGGAGGATTTCCGGAGCAGCAGCAGCAGCATTAGACAGTCAGTTCCCGATTAGATCAACAACTACTTCGAGGTGAGTTACCATCCAGTAGCGGTGGGTCTACGGCCACAATGCCGGCCCACCAATAGGAGTTGTATGTAGATGATTGTCTCTGTGATATTCATCTAGGGATTACTACTACCTGTGATGTGTTTATGTGCTAGTATGATATGATGCTATGTGCTAGTGACAGTAGGGGGAGATAGCCCCCGAGATATCCGGTCGGTAGGACCGAAGGGGTAGTCATACCCAGCCATGTTAGATAGATTCTGATATTGTGATACATGTTATGTAGTAGTAGTAGAGAGGAGAAATAGTTCCCCAGTATCCGGTCGAGAGGACCGAAGGGGAGGCCGGCACCCAGATATGCTAGGCAGTATCTGGTCGAGAGGACCGAAGGGGAGGCCAGCACCCAGATATGTTAGGCAATATCCGGTCGAGAGGGCCAAAGGGGTAGGTCGGGCACCCAGATATGCCTGACAATATATGTATGTTATGTGATTATATGGTATGTGGTACAGTGGGGGAACTCACTAAGCTTCGTGCTTATAGTTTTCAGTTTTGGTTTCAGGTACCTCTTCAGCTAAGGGAAAGGAGCCGGCGTGGTAGCAGCATATCACACACACTCTTGTTTTTCCGCACTATGGATTTTCTGGGATGTACTCTGAAATATTATTATGATATTACCGGTTTTCAGACACGGAGTATTATTATGAATGTTTTGAAATGATGTTTTTACGTATTAATCTAATTTAAAAATGAAAATTTTAACCGGTATTTTTGGGGTGTTACAGTTCAGAAAGTCAAAAACCAGAAAAATGTGTATTTTCACATAAATCAAGCCAAAAAATGATATTTTTGACAAAAATGGGTTAAAAATGTTATTTTACCAAAAACTAGCCATCAATACAAGCTTTGAACAAAATGGGGACTAAAATGTTATTTTACTAAGATTGGACCTTAACTGTAAATTTTTGGCTTATTGGGCCAAGAAGGTCATTTCTACAAAAAAATGGGCTATTTGTGCTATTTTGGTAAATAATTTGGCTAAAACTAGCAATACAATAATAAACGGGCTAACTTTTTCCTTTTTCATGTTATTGGGCCTTAGTGGCCCATTTATATGTTTGATGGGTCCTAAATACTATTTGTATGATTATTGGGCCTCATTGACCCATTAACATGTGTGACGGACCTTGGATACTATTTGCGTGCTATTTGAGCCTGTAAATACCTTACATGTGAATTGGGCCTTAGTTGTCCTTTTACATATATTTTGGGCCCATGTTATATAATCTCATTCCTATTGGGCCTTGAGATTACTTACATGTTTAGCGATGCCTTAGTGGTTCACTTACATGGTTCACTGGGCCTGGAATGAGTTTATACTTTTTCTTCGCGTAAATTCGATTAAGGATCTAGTGAGTTTTATCGGTTGACACATATTAAGTGTACGATCGTAGCATGTAGTTATAATCAGAGTCTCTTGGAGGGAGAGCGGGAATTTGTGTATAGATCTATACGGGGATGACACCCCACACCTGAGCTGTTCGCTACAGTTAGACTAAATCAATCTAGGGTGACAAAAACCTTATTCTATTTTCCGTCAGCGTCTAACAACGTCAAGACAGACGAAATTGTCATTATTTAGTATGGTTATGACAGCTCACTTAGAGGAATTAACGTTATGAAGTTTACGAAAGACCATTCTCTTTCTCTTGGATTACTCAGAAACATACTCGTACTGGTACTAAACCTCAGGGGTTACTCGCCTCCTGATTGTTTTTGTTACACGTTTGGTCCCTACTGTTTGTTTTTGTTACTCGTTTGGTCTCTGCCTTACCTAAAAAGACTATTATTTAAATAGGGAAAAATGATAGGGTAAGTAAGGTAAAGTGAACAGGGGGTGGGGTTGGGGTGTGTTTATTTTAAATAAGTTGAAAAGTCAAGGGAAAATAGTCTTTTTAGGTAAGATATGGACCAAACGCGTAACAAAAATAAACAGTAAGGACCTTCCGTGTTAAAAAAATAATTCAGGAACCAAACGTGCAAATTACTCAAAACCATAAGGATCATTCATTTAATTTACTTAAGGTATTTTTATAAAGAACACTGTATGATGGTAAGATTACACATATAAGTTAGACATTTTAAAAAAGGGTGTTGCTAATAAGATAACCCTTGGACACCCTATTGATCATTTTTTTAAAAGTCAATCTATAATTAACTACTTATAATCAGCTTTTTCGGAAAACAATGCAATTTCAACCAATAAAAATATTTCAAAATTAAATTAGGGTGTCTATATGATAAAATGAAGTGTCTTTTTAGCCAACATTTTAAAAAAAACATAAAAAAATGTTAAAAAAAATAAATAATATATCTGTCCAAGCATAGACACAAACATATTTGTTTTCGCTTTAACCAAATCATGCTAAAGGAATAAAGGATGTAAGACTAGGATCCTTTTAGGTAAGTTTTATGTTGGTTCAAAATATAGACATTTTTTGAATTCTAATTTTTATATATAAATAAAAAGCTAAAACTTATTACAGTTTTTGTTTCAGGGGAATTTTGGTTGTCTTGGTTGGTATCATGATTGTGAATATCGTCGACCTCGACCAATCCACATACATTGGAGACAAACGTGTGTTCGGATTTCCATAACGTTGAAGAATGAAGTGTCTCTAATTTAGTAATTGACCGTTACGTCACTTGGCGCCAATGTTTTAACGTTACGATAACCGCCGTTGTGGATACATCTAGACTTCTCATTCTTTGTTCTCAACACTTTATACAGTTGTTCCTGAGCACACACTCACTTCGTTTCTTTGTTCTTATCCATGGCTACCAATGTTCAATCTTACAAAACACAATTTCACTTTCTCTATTGCTCCACTGCCAATTTCAATCTACCAAGATTTCCCTTCATTCGAAACCCTAATGTCATCTCCCCCTTTTCTCTGAAGCTCAGGTTTTCAATTCCGAATACTAGAAGTCGAAATGGATTATGCTCGCTTGTTTACGCCACCAAATCAAACACCGATATGGAAACCGGTTTGTTGCGTGAAGAGATTGAACGGCCTCCATTTGATATTAATCGTGCAGTCATTCTCGCTGGGTTTGCGTTTGAAGCTTATACAACTCCTACAGTAAGTTGTTCGACCTTTTGCCACAAATCAATCTTTATCCAATCATTTAGGGATTCGCGTGTATTTTTCACTTGCAGTTTATACCAAGAGTTGCAAGATTGTTTACTTGTGAGGGAATCATAATAAAGAAAGCATTGAATATTGATCTTTTTTTTTTTTTTTTAATTTCTTTCTTGTTTATCAGGAAAATATTGGAAAGAGCGAGGTGGATGCAGCTGGTTGTCAGACTGTGATTCTTTCAGAGTATGCTATGATCTGCTTTTTCCCTCATATATAAAGAACCACAAAATGGATTTCATTTCATTTTTCCTGTTGAATTGAGTGATTTTTTTTTTGGGAGTTGCTTTAATTTAACTAGAGCCTTGACTTCTTTTGTCAGGTCATTTCTTCGTGAGATTTATGATGGCCAGGTGTTTATAAAGCTTAAGAAAGGTTATGATTTTCCTGCCATGGATCCATGGGTAACCTCTCTTCTGCATATCTTTCATTTAGATGAAATGTTTATACATTTACATCTATATATGTAGCAGCATTTGGTCACTTTTTAGGGATTAGAAAATCCATGTTTTAAGTGTTCTCATGTGTTTCCCAGTTTCTGCTTTCAGGGAACAAGTGATCCTTATGTGGTTTTGCAATTGGATAGTCAGATTGTGAAAAGCAATGTTAAATGGGGGTGAGTATATTTAATGTGGTCTCATTCTCCTTGTATCTGGCTTGTGTTTTCTGTGATGGAAGACAAATAAATGTACTTTTTACTCTTAACTTGTCAAAGTATACTACATACATGTAACTTGAGTAGTGAATTAGTCTTTGTTTTAAATATATTTTTTTTGTCAGGACAAAGGAACCAACTTGGAATGAAGATCTCACATTATACATCAAGCATCCGCCAACCATCGATCTTCAGGTTATCAATGCATTTTAAGTGGATAATTTTAGTATCCACTTTATGTCTTATTCCTAGTTACCAGTAAACAACCTGTAATATTCTTTCTTATTATGGCACTAAACATCAGATTGAATAGGCATTTTGGTTTTTCAAGTTTAAGATGGTATCATCTTTGTTAGTTTTGCTAATACTTGCATTAGAGATTTTGTTGTGTCGTTTTGGATCCTAATAATTTATGTTATGTAGCAATTTAACTTCAGGTTGCAGCTTGGGATGCTAATCTTGTGACCCCCCATAAACGTATGGGCAATTCCATAGTCAGCTTGGAGTCCATATGTGATGGTGAATTTTCTTCTTTTCTCTTTTCTTGATCTTTTGGATGATTTAAGTCTCTACATGTACCTTTAGCTTCTTTTCACCTCGAACAATTTTCTTTTTTTTTTAAAAAAAAAAAAAACTCAGCATTATGAAGTTAGCACAGGATATTCCAATACCCTTGATGTTTTATCTTATGAACAATTGATAGAAATTAGATAGTTAGTAAAAGGGTAATTCCTAAGAAGGTTTGGTAGA